>NC_135339.1:16849529-17472029 GCF_023851605.1 Tamandua tetradactyla | reverse complement strand
CTCCACTGCATCTCTGCAAGCATCCACACTGAGGACAGAGCCTCAGGTTCCCCCTCTGTGATTGAGAGCAGGTGCATGTGTCAGCACTGGAGGTTATGCTGTGTAACAAATGCATCCCCAAATCTCAGAGGCTACACAGGATAGCTTTATTCTCACCCCCATAGAGCCTGCATCGGGCAGGCATCCCTCATCCATCTTGTGGCTTTGACCTCCAAGGCCACTGCAGAACAGGGGAGAGGGGGATGGGTGAGATATGATTTGCAACTAACTTGGCCTCCAGGGCAGATTGAGGTTTTGTGGGCCTGAAACCTATGCAATTTGGAGAACCCTCTTTAAGAAAAAGAGCAAAATTATAAATGTAAAAATGCCCCACTACTGCTCCAACATCACAGAAATTACCAGGACAAAACACCCACAGACCCCCAGAAGGATGAGCCATGCTCCATTAGCTCTAGGGTAGATCTGCCCCGATTGGGCCTGGAAAGCATGGATAGCTCTTGGCCACAGTCCTTTGGTCAGAATTAATCTGGGCCCAGTCTCCTGCTGGGATGCTGGGAAATGCAAGGGGGCCCATGGCTATTTGGAGAGCACAAATGGTCTCTGCCACAGCATGTTGTGCTCACGACAGCTGTGTGATGGAGGGCCAAAGAGTGGAGGTAAAAGCCATATGCAAACTCAGGGCACCATAGGAATCTGGGTTTCTGCCAAAGAGCCTTACAAGGGTGGGGCAGGGGAGCTCCGCCCAGCCCAGAAGTCTGGAGGGCTGGGCTCCAGTCCCAGGGCTGCCCTTTCTCAACATGAGAACTGGAATGACTCATTCTACCTTCGTGGGCCCCACTGGCCCCATTGCAGCCTCCCAAAGTGGTCTTGACAGAAAGCAAGAGCAAGTGCCTAAAAACGCTTTGCAATTAGCCCAGCACTGTACAGAAGAGAGAAACACGCTGCAATTCTTTCTAGCAGGACAGCTCTGTCGTTCTTCCTTACAGTCTTCCAAAATCCAGCACTCCCTTGTCCCAAACGCTGGTCCTGTGGGCCCTTGAGCTGCCTCAGCTATGGAGGTAAAGGGAATTCCTCCAGTTTTCTCTCCTCCAGGCTATCCTGCCTCAGCCCATCCTGGTTTCCAACCCCAGAGCATACTCGGCCGCTGCATGAATCAATCATCCGGAAGGATCCTAGAACACAGAAGTGCTCAGACACGCTCAGCTTCTCAAGGGCATCCCTTGTGGGTGCCGGCAGGACAGTCAGAGGCTGGCAGCTCAGCTGATATGGACAGTGTCCCCCAACCCACGCCACCCACTACTGCCATTTTAAAATCTTCTCAAACACACCTCCAACCCTGTTACTCTAGAATGTCATACCCACATCCTAATAAGCACATCAGGATGCATTGACATCCAGCTTCAAATATCATTTACATATCACTTCATAGAGGCTGAGGTGAGTTGCATTTAACAAGTTGACATGATGTTACATTATGCACATATTCAATCATACATCAATTAACTTTGATTTTCCAGTCATTTTGTGGAGTCCATAATTTTTTTCAGGTGTCAAATACTTGGAGGAATATTGTAATACATAGGCCCCACACTTGGGGTGCCCCATGGATTAGCTAGTCCCTGGACACTCCCTTTCCTGGTGTGAACAGCCAGGCTGTCCTTTCAGCCAGACACAGGCTGACCCTGCTTCCGAAGTCAGGGGCTTAACCTCTGTCCTACTCCAAACAAGGAGCTGAGAGCCCACAGCTGAGGGGCTGGAGGACCAGGGGGTGCTGCTAAGTCCCATGACCAGAGCAGAGAATCAAGGAACAAGGTCTCGGGCTGTAAGGGTCTACTTGTGGGCCCAACAGGAATCTTGTCTTGGCCAAAGTCACAGAAGTAACAAAGGTATGAGGCCTGCCTCTTGAAGCCTCAGTTTCCCCATCTGCAAATGAGCAAGCAACAAGCAGTGGCAGGGTGGCAGTACACTGTATTATCTCTGCCTGCATTTTCAGATCTAAGGAGCTTTCACTTTATAGTCTGATGCTCAAACTGGGCCTCACTGCCACAGAGATGTCAGGGATAGTACCATGATGCAGGGTGTTTTCACCCTCAAAAGCCATCATTTGTGAATGTGTTGCAAGTGTGTACACACAGATTACAGATACCTGCATTCGTACTCATAAGGTGTGTACAAATGGTGGGGAAGCACACATGCATGTGGGCATTTGTGTGCTGTGCTTATGTGTGCACACGTATTTAACATGTTAGTGTGCGTGTGTGCGTGTATGTGGTATACGTGCATGAGGGGCTCGTGTGCGTGTGTGGGTGCATCTACGTGCAGCCCGGCGAGGACCATGGGAAGGGCTGGTCCTCACTGGGCCCTGGTGTGACTCTTCACCTGCCTGGGTCCTGGTTCCCCAGACCCTTGATTTCCTTCCAGAAGGCATTCTCGCTGCAGACCCCACTTGAAGGACATCACTGTCCTTGAGAACGAAGCCTGGAACCGTTCGGCGCTGAACTCAGGCGAGTTATCCTTTACAAAGGTCTTTCCCTTCCAGGAGGACCCGAGCTCTAATTCCATCTTCATCCTCAGATAAACCAGGAATTTCAGTGTGATAATCTCCATCCTGCAGATGAACCAGCTGGGGTTCTCACGGAGGCTGACACATGAGGGTAGGGGATTGGGGTGCAAGAGCAGGTGAGTGGACTCTTCCCCCACGTCTTCCCTGGCCCTTCAGGGTCTCAAGGTCGGGCAGGAGCAGAGAGGAGCAATGGCCCAGAGCCACGGTGCTGGCCTCGGCCGGGTGCCAAGCACCACAGACGTGTCAGGCCTCGCCCAGCCCGCTGCTCCCCAGGCTTAGCAGCTGCAGACATCGCACCAGGGAGTCATCTCCGCTGCACAGCTGGGCAGGGCCGGGCAGGTCAGGTATGAGGGAAAGACTCATGGGTGGGAAGAGTTTTGGGTGGCCCCACACCAGGGCACCTAGGGTCATAGGTCTGGTCCCCAAGATCTCCCTCAAGCCGGAGCATCACTGGTTTGCTGAGCCTGGTTCCACCACTGTGCCTTCAGCCCAGGGGCTGTGCAAGCACATGCTTCACCTCATCCGTCCCTTGCAACAATCTCGAGAGGGGGCTACGTCTATGTCCAGTTTGCAGATGGGAAAACAGGTCCACGGAGTCTGACTGTCCTACACACTCACAGTGAGTTACAATCAGCAGCAAAGGGTCCAAGCTCTAATTCCAGCCAGGGCCCAGCCAAGCCCAGAGGAAGACAGTGGGTTGTTGTGCATCTACTGTGCATCAGGAGCAATGCTGGTACTTTCCCCACAGGGCCTCATTTATACCTTACATCCACCCAGTGAGGAAGAGGGCGTAAGGAGAAGAAGAAACAGGCTCAGTGAATTTGTTTGACAATGGTCACAAAATTACACAATGGAAGAGTTAGACTCAAATCCAGATATGCCTGCCTCCAAAACACCAATGCAACCAGGATGTCCTTCCTAAAACAGACATCTCCTTTCTCTTCCCCTCTCCTTCACACTGCCCCTGGATTCTCAAGGACTATATGGTCAAGGCCAAGAACTGTTCCCTGGCACTTGAGGCCCTCCACAGCTGGCCCAACATGCTTCTCTGATAGATTCTCTAGAAACTGCCCTTTCTCCTCCAACTTGTCCCCCACACCAAACCTCTCACCATTCCTTTGAATGGGTTATGTATTTGCAGAGCTCAGGCCTTTGCAAACCTTATGGAAATGCCCTTTAATGCCCTTCCCTTCTTCTCTGCCTGTCAAATGCCCATGCCACATGGGGAATCGAGAAAGTAACCTAGAGGAGATGTAACTTGAGTTGGAGTCAGTTGCTCTCCTGGACTCCTGAAACAATGTTTACATTCACTGTGGAGTGATATTGTTGGGCAGATGTTGATGTTTCTTTGAATGTCTCTCCACCAGCCTGAGCACTCTATTACAGCAGAGATAGTAGACCGTTTATTTCTGTATTCTAGCAATTGGCCCAGCCCAGAGCAAGTTTTCACCTAGAGATTTTTGGATGCATGGAAGGAAGGGAGGGAGGGAGGGAGGGAGGGAGGAAGGGAGGGAGGAAGGAAGGAAGGAAGGAAGGGAGGGAGGGAGGGAGGGAGGGAGGGAGGGAGGGAGGGAGGAAGGGAGGAAGGAAGGAAGGAAGGAAGGAAGAAAGAATAGATGGATGCTTGGATGGATAGATGGGTGGATGGATGGTGATTAGGAGATGGATTAATCAGTGGAGTTATGGATAGAGCTTAGGAGGATGAGAGAAGAAGAAATGGGTGAATTGTCTGAACAAGCTCTTTGCCACTGACAGTATAGTGAGGGGCCTCTCTACTGTAATCTTACCTCACTTAGCCAATTGTCTAGAAGCCTCCCCTATCTGTGTCTCCTGCCACTTTTTGTTCCTGGTTGAAAAAGACCTGGCAGACCCCTCCTAGGTAAAGAACAGAAAAGAATCTCAGCTGGGATGGGAAAGGGCCCACATGCTGGAAACCTATGCCTGTACTCTAGGAAGAGGCAGGGGCTTGTCCTATCCCCTGAGATGAGCTAAGCAGGGAGGAGCCCACAATTCTGTCTTTCCATTAGCTAAGAACTCTTCCAAGTCTGGCCTCTCCTAACTCCAAATTCCACTGCCCAGGATAATTGGAGCCTGGGCCTGAGCCCCATGTTGCTTCAGCCCCCAAACCAAAACCACGCTAGTCTGAGTAAGACCAGCCTTGGGATCAGCATCCAAGCAGGGCAGGGGCAGGAAGAGAGTGACCAACACCTGGGGACAGAAGGAGATGGCCAGACATCAGGGGGCTGCATGTCTCTGAACGTGGGGAATGTGTGTAGATCCCTCCGAACAAGCCCCAAAGCCCAGGGCAGCAGCCGAGGAGGGAAAATGACAGTGACTTCTCTCTAGGTTCCACCCCTCAGCTCCCCACCACCCCAGTCCCGGCCCCGACCCTAGCAGGTTCACATCTGCGAGCGCAGCCCTGCCAAGGAAACAGCTGCAGCCCACAGCCCGCAGGCTCCCCGGTCCCCACATGACCCACAACAGCCAAAGCCACATGCCATCCATCCCTCAGCACAGGGCCCGAGGGAGGGGAAATGCTCGTTAATCACAAGGAGCCGGCTCCCGGGCAGCCCCGAAGACAAGCCGAGGAGACCAGAGCTGAGAGCAAGCTCCCCCCAGAGGTCCCACAGGATGTCAGGGCTCCTGCTCGGACCAAGCCCAGGCTCCATCAGCCAGTGGTCCTGCCTTTGTGTGAGCCTGGGGTACACCTTGAGAGCTCAGCAGTTTATCAAAGCAGAAATTCATTTCTCACTCATAGGCCATGCCTGCCCTAGGTCAGAGGCTGACAAGAGACTCCATCCTTCTATGAGCTTGTGTGATCACCAACCAGGAAAGAGAAGTGGCAAATGGCACTCTGGCCCTTACAGCTTCTACTCAGAGGTGGCATCCTTTGAATCTGCTTCCATTTCATTGTCAACACAAGTCACAGGGGCCGAGAAAGGCAGCCCTGCCCTGTGATGGAAGGAGAAGAGAACCAACCAGAATATTTTCCAACCCTATACTGACTACCACTCCTGGAAGGCATCTGAGTTGCAGCCTCTGGTAGTTTGAGTAAGGCTCAGCACTGCACACGGCAACTCCTGGCCCTCTGCAGATGTCCCTGAGTGGCTGCCCTCAGGTCCAGCCCTAGGCTGGGTCCCAGGGAGAATGCAGCAGTAGTTCTGGGATGCACAATCTAGCTGGGGGCACACATTGCAACTCAGGGCACTGCAGGCTGAATTTTGTCAAGCACCTGTTACATGATTAAGTACCATCTCAGAAACGATCCCATCCCCAACCTCTGCCCCAGGCGTTAAGATGCGCTGACCAGCGAGCAAGGTGGGGACAGCGTTGGCAAAGGCACAGAGCAGTCAGGGCAAAACATGAGGTCTGGAGTGACTGTAGGGAAATGGGCATCGGGAAACAGACAAACCCGAAGGGAAGGGAAGACGGGGCCAAGATGCAAAGGGCCTTGAACGTCAAACAAAGAAGCCAATTCTCGTTGGATTGAATCCTGGGGACGATCTGGTGAGTTCTGCGAGTAGGAATCCCAAGCTTTGGAGAGCATTGAGGAATAGAGGCAAGCCTGGACCTTCATTAGCACTTGCTCTCTGCCACACGGCACAACATGCTCGGGATACTGCAGAGGTTGGCTCATTTACACCTGAGGGCAGCCCTGTGGTGTAGTGCTTCTTATTGCCCCATTTTAAGACGGGAAAGCTGAGGCACATGGAGAGTAACAATTGCCCAAGATAACACAGGTGGAAAATGATAGGGCTAGGATTGGAACCCAGGTGTGCTTAGTCTCTGGGGACGCCCACCAGAACTCCATAGATACCTTATCTAATTTTTGCCCAAATCATCACCACCCCTGTTTGCAGATGAGGAAACTAAGGTACAGACAGGTCCCCCGAGACCAAGTGGTGGACAAGCTGCAGGACCATGAGCCAGGTGGGATTGGGCCCAGGTGCGCCTGTTTCCAGGGCAGGCACAGCAGTGAGAGTGAGTCTTGCGGCCATGAGGACAGATGCCTACAAGGAGGCAGGTTTCCACCTACCCTGCTCAGACCAAGCCCCATCACCCGATCTTCACCCCTGGCTGTGTGCAATACGTGGGTGCCAAGGGCTGTGGCCTGTTCTTGTGGCAGTTGACCCCTCCCTGTGACGATGAGAGGCATTTAGCTCATTAAAGCTAGAGATAGGCCGGCGACCCCAAGAACTCATCATGCAACCTTGGCTGTGTCCTTAACCTCACTGAGCCACCTGTGTTCTCACCAAGACACCTGGGGCAAGACAGCCTCGAGATTTTGGGTGCCCTCTCTCAAGGTCACCTCACCCCAAGGCCATTGACATCCCTGGGCCAGCCAGCAGGGAGGTTGGCGGGGCGGAGCTGACCATCTGGTGGGGCCAGCAAGAGGAGCAGGAGATAGGCACCCAGGTAGTGCGAGGCAGCTGCTGGCCACCATCTGAGGATTTGCAGCAGGAGTCAGACTCCCCAACAGGCCAGGGGACAGACAAGTGATGTTTCAAAATAAGTCTCTACTGAGCCCCTCCTGGGTGCTAAGCATCATGCTGAGGCCACCAGAGGGCCTCACCTGGTGACATCTCCAAAATTTCACAAGAAGACAGTATCCCCCTCACTGGCCCATTCACGAGGGGCCTGAGGATCAAAGATGAACACGGGCACGTTCAAGATCACACAACCCAAGTGGAGTTGCTGGAGCTTAACTCTTCATTCTCTGTGGCACCACCACTTCCCCTGGCTCCTCTAAGCTGACTCCTATCAGAGAACCAGGCAGGGGCTTTGATTGCTGGAGGGAGTCCCCCCACCCTGGGGATCCTTAAATCCCTTTCACTGCTGTCAGCTCAGGACAGAGGAGGTGGCCAATCTGGGCTCATTCTCAAGGAGAGCTTCTCTCCTTCTAGAAACCTGCACACTTAGAGGACCTTCCCCTGCTGCTTTCTTGCTTCCAGTTACATCAGGCTCAGTCCTCCTCTCAAGGCAGCCCATTCCATCTCCATTCCTAGCTTTGAGTGAAAGGTACCAGGGATAGGCTGGAGAGATTATCATGGGGAGGTGAGTTGGGTGGCCTCCAAGTCCCTTCCCTCTAGAACCCTCTCCTCTTGAGCCTCCAGATTACCAAACTTGGCTCCCAGATTAGAAACTATCATCCACCAAGAATATGATGCCCTAGCAAGCGCTGCTAGATCCCAGGGCTGTCTCATGTCTTCTCTTTGCTGGTCTGGAGACTCTGCCCATCTCGGGGCCCTCACTGGCTCCAGGATGGGCTCTGGTAAGTTTCCTCAAAGAAGTTTAACTCACCCTCTCACCTTGGACAGTCCCTTCCCCTCTCCAAGACCCTGTGTCCACATCTATATAATGGGGGAATGACCTTGTAGATGGAGGACAAAGAGGAGTAAGCCAAGGGGGGCCCTGACCAAGGCAGTGGCTGGGACATCCGTGGATGAGCACACCCATGATGCCTGTGTCATCATGTCATCAGTGCTGCTTTTGTCTGGAGCTCACAGCAAGCAGGTGGGTTCACTTTCCATTAAAGACAATTATCTCTTCATTTGCATATGCTAAATGTGACATTTAAGGGAGCAGTTCCTCCCCACCCCAAACAGGATAAAAGTCCAATGACACACAGGCAACCTGCAGATTGGGGCAGAGCTGTAATTTGGCTCCTTATTAAGGAAGATGCAGGGAGACAGAGGTTTTGAAATGCTAATGACAGCATCCCTCCTTCCACTGGGGCTGAATGGGGGAGTGATGAAGGGCCAGGTTGGGTCCTTCCCCAGGCTGCCAGCTCCTGTCTGCTCCATGCCTGGGCAGGACAGGCTTTCTGACCCACAAATGAGAGAAATGGGCTGAGCACGGAAGGCACCTAATAAAGGGCAGAGAAGGAAAGGCCAACACATTAACCTCTCCGGAGCTTCCCCAGCCTCTGCCTTGCCCTACCCTGCTATGCTCACAGCCCCTCCCTGCCCCATGAGTCAAGCAGATTCTGCTTCCTTAAGTGGCATCCTTTAGCATGTTCTGCCTTGTCTCAGTAACCCCCCATCAACATCTCATCTATGTGGCTATGGCCACACTTCAGCCATAACAAGGAACCAAGGGACCCTAAATACCCCTTTCCACCTTAGGCCTCTGTGCCCTTGATAGGGCATTTCAGTGTTGTGACATCCTGCCCCCTCCATGCAGGGGCTCTGGCTCTTATGTCAACCCACCCCAATGCCCCAGGCTGAGCTAAGGACGGCCTCCTTTATCCACATACTGATTTCCCCAGTGGGACTGTGAACCCATGGAAGCAGGAGGAATTCTGACTCATCTCTGTATGCAAGCATCTTGCTCAGAGCTAGGTCACCAAAGGAGCTCGGTAAGATTTGGCAGTGACATGGATGGTAGCACAGATGGATAGCTGGATGGGTGAATGGATGGATGCCTTAACCTGCGCTTGCCTTAACAATCATTTATAGCAACTCCCATTTCACAGATGGGGGAAAGTGAGGCTGGATAAGATAGAGATTTCACTCCCAACTCGACGAGGGGACAGGGTAAGCAGGGCCTGGAACACTATTCCTGATGCCCCATTCAAGTTTCAGTGCCAACGTTTGGCATTGGTGTCTTCCCCAAGGACCCCACTTATGGCCACTTCAATCTCAGGCTCCAGATGCATGGTGGTCATGGGTCCTGACCTGCCCTCGGCCACCTCAGTGCCACAGCTGCATCTCAGGACACCTTGAGAGTGTCGCCCCCTCTCTCACTCATCACTGACTCCCACCTGGTCACTCTATTGCATGGAAACTGAAGTCAGAGGCCTTTCCCCAGCCTTGCCCAGCAAGACTAAAACAATAGATCCACGATCCCCAGAACACAACCCCAGGAGGGGAAGCACCTGTTCATAACACTCCGTTGCCCCAGACACCAAGAGCTGTCCTCTGCTTTGGTAACCTGGGGGACTCAAAAGCAGAGAGAGAGCCTGGGCCCCAACCCTGCCCACCTCTACTAAATAACCCTTCTCCCCTATCTGCCTCTCCCCCACTACACAGGATTAATGGGCAGACAGAGCCAGGATCAGATCCGAGGCCACCATTCAGAGTCCAGGACACTGTGGGCCAGTCTCTTAGCCTCCTCTTCTTAGATGCGATGACAGTGCTTTCTCACCGTGCTCTTCTTCAGTTAACCAAGCTAATCCATGCGCAAGCCCTGAGTGGCGGTTGGGGCTCCATGATGCTTTGGCCCCCTTCCTTCCCCTGATCTTTGAGGTGAAAACACAGAAGGAAAGGAACACTGCACGCGTGTAGAGGGGCCAGGCCTGGGCCTCCTGCTTCCCCTCTGCAGCCACAACACGGGTTCAGTACGTGAAAAGAGAGCAGCAAAAATCACAGGGCACTTTGCTCCCCAACATCTGCCAGAGGCTCACTCTGCAAACAGCAGGTGTTAACGATCCAAAACTCTCTGCAGGACACTTTCGGACAAATCTAGAGAGCAGAATGGGCATCCAGGAGCAAAATCTGGACCTGATTTTGACCTACAGGTTCCCTTCGGGCCTTACCAGCCAGTGAAATCACAGAATGGAATGGGCTCTACCAGAGCTCCCAACCTTTGCAGGACATCAGAATTCACCTGGGGAGATTTACACTCCCAATGCCCGGCTCCAGCCCCAGACCAATTACACTAGCAGTCCTGAGTGAAAGAGCCAATGAAAGACTTTTTAGGTTCCCCAGGCGATTCCAATGTGATTCGCACTTTGGGAGCTGCCGGCCACATTCTTAGCAATTGTTGGCCACTGGCCAAGGCTTGACCATTTTCAGAGTGATTTCTTACCCATCGCCCCATTGGAGCTCATCTGCCTGCTGGGGTGCCACATCATCGTGCCCATCCTACAGACGAGGGGTGTCACCAGATCACCTGAGAGGGTCGTTGTTAAGCCTGGGGCTCGAGCCCTCAACGCAGGACCCTTCCTCCATCAGCAAAGCCACACTGGGGTCTTGGGCATACAAGACAGTGACCGTGGCTTCCAGGGACTTTCAGATTTGGGGGCCATGCCAGCTGATCCTGGGAGAAGGTGCTGCCAGCGGAGGGGCTGGGGAGGGCAGCGCATCTAGGACCCTGTGGTAGGCAGGGCGAGACCTGGAGATGCATCCTGGCCGGGGACCTTCTCCCCATCTGACTTCACCCTGCGGTGCCTGGGAGGTCTGTACAAGAATGGGGGGACCCAGACAGCACCTCTCTATCTGAATCTTTCCTAAAGCCCCTCTGACAACAAAGAAAGGAGCTTAAGGAAGAACAGAAGTTTCCGGGAGTGTTTCAGCTTCTTTCTCTGGGTCTGTGTTGGACCCGTAGAAGTTGACACAAAGCCCCAGGCAGGCACCACCGACAGAGACAAGGGACCCAGAACAGGTCCCACCAACCCTCCCTGTCCTTTAATTTCAGGGGAAAGGGAGAGAAGGCGAGGCGGGCAGCCAAGTGGCATAACAGGGAGGGGCGCACTGCTTTGCACCACCACCACCCCCAGACAAATTCTTGTTCTGCCCTTCCCTTTTGCTGTGTGACCTCAGACAAGTTGCTTACCCCCTCCAAGCCTGATCCTTAAAGCAGTGTCCTGATTCCTAAAGCGGTGCTCATATTTACCCTCATCTATGAGTAGTTGTGACACTAGAATTCAACAATGGCCATGCTGACGGCGGGACCCCAGGTCAGCACACCCCAACTAACCCATCTTTAAAATGGGAGCAATAAAACCTCCTTATAGGGGTAATCATGAGAATTAAGCTCACTAAATGAGTCTATCCAAATAAAGTACTAGGAACAATACTGGCCTGTTCTCAGCCCTCACCCCTTATTCCCTGTTACAACCTATCTAGTGCAGGGCCAGGCACCCAGTCAGGCCCACACAGTAGGGCCTTCAGAAATGGCAGCCTTCTCCCCCTCCTCCCAGACCCTTTCGGGAGGTGCCGGGTGCAGTCGCCGCCTTCCTCTGATGCCTGGTGGCTGGCTCAGAGCCAGCTCCTTTAAAAAACTGGCAACGCTGCCCACTTTCTCTTCTCCCTTTTCATAAAGAGATCGCAAAACAGAGGCACTGACCTTGGACAACCTTGCATGGCAATGTTTTCCAAAAGGCAAAATGCTATAAATCACGAGGGAAAGCTTTGGCAAGCCCCTGCCCCTCCTCTCCCCCTGCTGCTCCCACCTGAGAAGGAGGGTCTTTTTGTATCACTTTTTTTTTTTTTATTCAGAAGGTAAACCCCAAGGGAAGAGGAAAACAGTGATGTCTGGAGAGGGTAAGAAAGCTTGAATGCCCTGGAGTAATGAAGAATCATGGAGATATCTCTTCCAAACTCAAATGCTTGTCAAGCAGCAGCCCTGAGCAGACACCAGGCTGAGCAAGCCTGCCAGCATTTCATCTAACCCCAGTGTAATCCTGGGGGGGGGGGGGGCACGGTTCCTAGCCTTTCTGGAGGGGAAACTGAAGGTCAGAGACTTCAGGTACTTCCAGCCAACCTTGCAGAGATGGAGTAGAGAGAATTTGAACCCTTGACCTATGACTCTGCTGAACTTTTTACAAATATAGGATGCAAGTTCCTGCAGAAGGGGTGTCAGTTTCTGTAAGCTGAGCTGAGACCAGTGGAAGTCACCGGAGAGCTGATTTCAGGTCAGAATAAGCACAATGTCTAATGGTCCAAGCTGCCTGCAGATAAGAAGTGCTACCCTAGGGGGGTGAGCAACTTGTCCCCAGGAGAGCGCAAGCTGGGGCTAACCAGGAGCTTCTGGGCCTGAAAGGACTTTCCAAGATCCAGTAAAGAAAAGACCAAGGAACCTTCCAACTGGGACTCTATGGAACCATGGAACTCATTCATTCAACAAATGATTCTTAAGCACCTGCTTTGTTCGAGCTCACTGGGGCTCTGGAGATACAAAAGGGACAAGATGGAAAATGGCCTTGCATATTGGAAGAGTCATGGGATAGACAGCTTTAGACCACGTGATTGGGGAAGACTTTTTGAGGAGCATACCTTGAGCCTAGGAAAAAAGGAGCTAGCCCCACAGACCTACAGGAAAAAAACTCCAGGCAGCAGGAACCACCATGCAAGGGCCTGGAGGCAGGAACCAGCAGGTGGAGGAGAAAGGAGAGCCATGGGGCTGAGGCACTGTGTGGCCAGGAGGGTGTGGGATGGGGACAGGCAAAGAGGGGGGCAGGCCAGGTCACCCAGGCAGGGCAGAATGCAGGCCCCAACACCAGCGTGGGGAGTTGAAGGGGGTGGTACCATAATCTGATTTTGTGTTTAAAAGTTCCCTCTGGCAGCTGTGCAGGGAAGGGATAGTAGAGATGCAGAAATGAAGCTTGCAGACCAGTTAGGAGACCAATTAGGGAAGCTGGGGTAAAGGAGATGATGGTTTGGATGGGAAAGGTGACAGCGGAGAAATTCGGGATCTAGGTAGCATCAATAACATTGGTTGGAGGTGAGTGAAGGAAAGGGAGACATCTGGGGTGACTCGGGGAGATGGTGGGGGTGTTCACAGCCCCGGGTCTGAAGAAAGCAGGGTCTGCTTTAAGCCACGATCATTCTGGGTGACATAGCCACCAAAGAGCTGCCCAGCCACCAAGGAGGTGTGGGACCTAACGCCCCCACAAGAAGGGAGCAAGAGGAGGGAGGGAGCCACGTCTTAATTCCTCCTTGTTCTCAGCCCCTGCAGAGCACGTTGGCTTGACCAGGACCATCCATAGGGCAGGGCTGGCGAGGCCTTTGCCCGACCCCTTCCAGTGAATTTCTCCTAGTAAAAGAAATCAAGAGGCTTTAGCCAAGCCTGGCCAGGTAGGTGTCCAAAGCAGCTGAGTCCTTGGCCCAGCCCCAGGCTATAGGCAGCCGTGTAGAAGGCCTGCTGGTCCAGCCTGAGCACTTCCAGGATCCAGAAGCACGGGGCACCCACCAACCCATCCTGTCCTGGACAACAAGGCTAAGGAAAG
This sequence comes from Tamandua tetradactyla, assembly GCF_023851605.1. Lineage (NCBI taxonomy): Eukaryota > Metazoa > Chordata > Mammalia > Pilosa > Myrmecophagidae > Tamandua > Tamandua tetradactyla. The sequence continues at coordinate 17,458,515 of NC_135339.1, read as the reverse complement.
GGCTCGGGCCCTCCACCATATGCTACTCTCCCACCCTCTTCTGCGCCGCCCTCACTGCTTGAGACCTCTTCCCAGCCCCCACCTTTACCAGACAACATCAGCAGATCATGGCCAGCAGGAACCCCATGGAACCCAGAAAATGCAGGGTCCTAGTGAAATTTGTCAGATAGACTAGGGTTTGAATCCCAGCTCTGCTACTTATGGCGTGACCATAAGAAAGCCTCACATGTATGTGTGTATGTATGTACATACGTATGTGTGTATATGCATGTATATGTATATTGTGTATGTATATATGTATGTGCATTTATGTGTATGTATGCGTGTATATATATATGTATATGTACGTATGTATTTGAGCATCAATTTCTTCATCCATCACATGGAATAGTGAATACCTCTCTCATACAGTTATTAAAAGGATTAAATGAAGATGCAAAGTTCTTAGTGCCTAGGATGCAGTGAGCACTAAAACAAATATTCATATCATCCAGGATACTCTCACTAGGAGGCCAGAAAAGGAAGGGTCCCCCCAGCCCATGCCCCAGACCCACCCCCCAAGATGACACTGGCTCTGGTAACGTACAGGCTCTGGGTTCAAATTCAGGCTCTCCTGCTGCCCTGTCCAGCATCCCCAGCACCCTGAAGGGCCCACATACCCAGAAGCATGGCCCAGGGAGCCCCTCATTCAGCTGGACCTTCTTGCGCCTACGGTGGGGCTGCTGGACCTTCTTGCACCTGCGATGGGGCGGCTCACAGCTGAGGGCCACCGGGGCAAGAAGGCTCCCTGAGCACACATCCCTGGATGCTGGGATGGCTAATGAGCAACCCCAATTGGCTGAGCAGCAGGACGAGGCGATGGTGTCCTCCCTCCACACCTCACTGGGCTTGCCCTATGCATTTCCCAGGAGCTGATTGGAAGGAAGTGCCAGGCTGGCCAGAGGGAGGGGACAGGGTCACTGGCACTGACAGCACACAGAGGCTTTACTAGCCATCCACGTGCATGGCAACCCTCAGAGAGCCAGGGGCTAATGTCCCCACTTCTCAGGTGGGGAAATGGAGGCTCCCGATGATGAGGTGTATTCTGGCCAAGGCCACCTGTTGAAGGACAGAGCTCCAGGTGCATCTGGAACCAAAACCTCCTTTGGATGAAACCACAGGCTGATTTCTTTTGTGATGTTGATTGAAAGAGGGAAGAAGTAATCCCACCGCCCCACTTGATGGAGGGGCAGTGAGGCATAAAGGGGAGGTGGGCCTGGGTTTTGTCAGCAGTTACTGAGCTGGCTCTTGTCCTTTAACCCCAACATCATTAGGCCAGGGTTCCATCCCATGCCACTCGGCCTCCAAGCAGCAATTAGTTACACCCCAAGTCCTGCTGGGGTGCAGCCCAATATGTGCTTGGAGTGAGTGACAGAGGCATTTGGGTCATGATTAAGAGAACGGCGTCTGGAGGCAGGCCGCCTGCATCTGAATCCTTGCCCTCTACTCATTAGCTGAGTGACGTCAGATGAGTCGGCTAACCTCTGAACACCTTGGTTTCTTCATCTTTAAGATGGGGATAAAAGCAGTGACCACCCCATCAGCTTGCTGGAGGACAGGAGTGGGGAAGGGAACGTGTATAAAGCTCTCAGGCCAGTGCACTAAACTTCCCACACCCCTGGCTACCTCCAACTCCTCCTTCGGGTCTCAGTTTGGTCATCCTATCTTCTCAAAGTCCGTCCTGCCACCCTAGTCTGCATCAAGGTCCGGGCTGGGTCCGCCCACCCAGAGTTGATGGCCCTGTATTATAACTGATGTGTTGCAGGTTTCTCTCCCACTCTGATTTCCATTGTATCCACAGAGCCTAAAACAGGCCTGATGTCGATGCTCATAAACTTTTGAATGAATGAATGAATGAGAAGTTGCCTCCTTGGGCCTAACCAGCCTCCAACCGTCTGGACTGACAGTCTCAGAATCTTGTCACTCTGGCAGGCTTGCCCACCATGCAAGGAAGAACCCTCCCCAGACCCCAGTGTTCCCCCACTCAGACCCTGGGCCTAGAGGCAGCAGCACTGACTGGACAGAGGTCTGGGCCCCCACATCCAGCCTGCCCACTGTATGGACTGAAAACCTGAAGCCAGGGGGCAGCGACCTCCCCAGGGTCGCCCGGAAGTGCCTGCTGTGGTGTAGAGGGGAGGCCGGGTGTTTTGACTCTGGGCTTGGGTGTGATATGTGCAGAGAGAATCAGGGCAGGAAGCTGCTGCTGCCGAGGCTTCCCCACGGCAGACTGGGCCTGCCTCGCTGCCCAGGCCAGGGAACTGGCCGCCCAGCCCAGCCCTCCTCCTGCAGCCCCGGCTTCCCGCAGATGCCCCTGCTGCCTCTCGGAAGCAGCCAGCGCCAAGCAGGCAGATGGCCAGCGGGCCTCCTTGCCGAGCCCGGGGCCCAGATGGCCGTCCTAGGCTCTAGGGGAGGGTGTTGGGCGGTGGGGGAGGGGGGTCACGATAGCAGCAACAGGAAGCCCCACTGCCCGCCAAGGCCACCAGAGGCTTCCGGGAGAGGGAGGAGCGCCTGCTCCAGCCCCATGGCTCGGCCTGCCCTGCCTCCTGGGGCCTGGCATCACTCAGAGGCCGGGGAGGCAGCGTGCACAGAAGCAGGGCTCAGCCCTGCACTGCCCAGACTCCTCCTGAGGGCCGGCATTCAGGGTGGCACCTCTCAGTATGTCAGTGACCCAAGGCCCCGGGTCTCTCCTGCTGCTGGAGGCTTCAGGCTGCAGACTCCAGAATCACCGGCAGGCCTTTGGGTCTCCAACAGCACTCTCGGGGTCGAGGAAAACGGGAGTAATTATCATAGTAATGACAGTAGCTAGTATTTATGGAGGGCCTTCAATGCACTACACATCGAAGTTTTGGATGTCCACACTCATTTAATCCCCATCACAACTTCGTGAGGCAAGGCCATTGTCATCCCCCATTTTACAGATGGGAAAATGGAGGCTCAGAGATGAGAAGTAACTTGCCCAAGTCACTCAGCTAGGAGATGGCAAGTAGGGATTCAACCCAGACAGCCTGGCTCCAGGGCCCACGTGCTTAAGCACCCCCACAGTCCGGGCTGGGCCCCCATCGATGAGTCCCACACACACAGTGAAGAGGGCAGAGACACTGTACCTTGCATTCACTGGGTGACAGGTCGGGTAGCGAGTTGTCTGTCACAGGCACTCACCCGCCCTTGCTGTAGGAGCCACTGGCCCCCCGCAGTGGGTGAGGTCAGGTCCAGGTAAGCCCAAAGAGGGAGGTGGAAAGGGCAGTGCTGTTGAGGTCAGACAGGTGCATGTCCCTGGAGGAGGCCTCAGGGGCCCTAGAAAAGCAAACATGCTTACACACTGACTTACACAAACACACACTCACAAATGGCAGCATCCTCCCATGCACAGGAACAGGAACACTCAGACACACACTTGAGAACGTGTGCACATGCGGGTGGGCACACAGACACACCCAGGTCGCGCTGGGGTGGGAGAAGAGCACTATTAGAACCTCATGACAAGCCTGAAAGCCCATCGGCCATGGGGAGGGGCACCCTGACTTGATGTTTGTCCCCAGAAAGGCGTGAAGCAGCTCTTTCCCCTCCCTGAGCCTCAGTTTCCCCACTGGTGCAAGAAAAGTGTTGCTTGAGGTCACCTCCAAAGTCTTGGGCTTTGCTGCCTGGCCAGTCACCTGCGGCTCTCGGTCCCCAGAGCCTGGTGAGGAGCTGTGAGTCAGCAGCAAGAAGCAGCAGCCAGAGCCTGCCAAGCAATGAGGGGAGCGGGCAGGCCCTTCCCTGGCCAGCGCACACAAAGGGCATCTTGTTACCACAACCTGCCAGCAGGCGGGAGAAAGCTGGGGAGGTGAGAGGCCAGGTGGGAGCCTGTGTCAGTAGGACTGGGGGGCAGGTAGAAGGAGGGGTGTCCAACCAGGCCAATCACAGGTCCTCATGTAGATGCAATGGGCAGTGTGGGCAGCCCTGAGTAGGTGGCCCCAGGGGGAGGTTGTTCCCCTGGGCCTCTGCACAGAACGCTGCTTGTAAATTTCCCTTTTTTATTTTTAAGTTACAGCACCAATGCTGTAACAGCAGCAGCTTCAGACCTGGAATTTCCCAATAGCATGGGGCACAGGGTTCCAACTCAGAGTCTCTAGGTGATCTGGGATGGCAGACGCCTCTGAGCAAGATGGTGGCCAAGGCAGGTTTCCTTGTCTGTAAAATGGGGATACTGAGGCAAGGAGAGTTCGCTGTAATCCCACCTCCTGACAGGACAGCAGAAACCTCCCTGGGAAGCCCCACCCACAGGGGAGGACATCCTGCTATAACCACTGGCTGGACTACTGTCCTGCTATGGGGCCCTGGGCAAACCACCTGCCCTCTCTGGCCCCAGTTTCCCATTTGTAAAATATGGTGCAAGGCAAGAAGGAACTAGATAGATTCTTGTGCCTGGAAGTTGCTTGGGAATCATTTTTCCATGTGTCCTACATAGAGAAAGACAAGAGACACTCAAGTTCACACAAGTGAGGAGTCAGCCCAGAGTTTTGTGCGCCCGTGTACATGTGTGTGCGCACGAGTGTGCATTTGCATCCATGCTCCTGGGTATCCCTCAGGCTGTCCAAGCCACGGTCCCACAGGTCCAGGGCAAAGGGCATCTGAGGTTGTTGTCCTCTGTGCACAGGGATGTTCTAATGTGACAGAGTCAGGTCAGTGGTGGCCCTGCCCAGCAGGCCAGCTGCTCCAGACACTCCTTCTCCAACCCTGGGGAGGACTCACTGTCCAGGGTCTATCTGCCCCAGGGGACACACCCCTGCAGCATGCTCTCTCTTGCAGTACACTGAATATTGAGTCACTATGTGAGCTGCACCCACCCCAGAGCACCCTGAACCTTCACATGCAGCCACCTCATCTCCCCAGTGCCCAATCGTCTTCATTTCCCCCCAGAGAAGACACTCTGTACTTTGTCAGGGAAGCGTACATGAAAGATTTCAGCAACCTGTAAAGCGCTGTGAATGCTGATTATTCCCTCGCATTCTCAAAATGCACCCATCTCTCACGGTTCTTGTTCCCATTTGACAGATGAAGAAGCAGAGGCTTGGATGAGTAAAATGAAAGCCCCAGGACCTGGTGGCCTGATGAGCAGACACAAGCACCAGGCTGTGGCCAGGAGAAGTGAACTCAAGAGCCAGACATGCTCTGGGATAGGGGTGTGGACAATGATTCTAGAAACCAAGCTGAGCACGGTGGTCACCACTGAGCACTGACCCTCCCTCGTAGCTGTGGGCTTGGGGACAGCCAAGGCCTCATTATCAGGCCAGGAAAACCAGCCCGCTTGTGTGCAGACACAGATTTCCCACCCACCCTCCAAGCCCAGCTGGATCCTGGGAGATCTTGACCCACAAGGCTGCTCTGCAGGCAGTGACCGATGCTTGGGCTCAGGGGCCCCCCATGTGGCCTCGTGCTGCCCTTGCTCATCAGGCAAAGCTCGGCGTGGGCATGCACTTCCCGGGGAGGACAGGCCAGATGCAGAGTTTCTGGCAATGTAACGGCAGCATGAAGTAAGATATGCAGTTATGTGGCCAGTGGATGCTGCATGTGATCATCCACAAAAGCTGTAATTTTGGAAGCCCCCACAGGTACCAGGCTCTTTAAACTTATCTATTTTGCCAATATTTCCTGAGAGCCTTGGAAGTGCCAGGCACTGGGCTGCATGCCAGGGCTTTAGTGGAGAAGCATGAAGACTCGGACCTGCCCTTGGGGATCTCACAATCTAGTGAGGAGGCAGATCACAGCTGCTGAAGAACACCCAGATGGGGGAATCTGACTTGGAGTGGTAATCAGGGAAGGCCTCCTGCAGGAGGGGACCTTGGATCCAGATCTTCTGAAGGATGTATAGGAGCTAGCCGGGCAATCAAGAAGGCAGGGAGAAGCTGAGGCAGGATGGAGTGGGTCACACAGCAAGTCCAATTTCCACCACAGTCTCGTGAGTTGGGTAGAGGCACCCAATTTTAGAGTTGAGGAAACTGAGGTTCTGAGAGGCCAAGTGACCAAAGACCCCGCACATCCAGCGGGTTGCCTGACCCAGATCCTTCACCACCTGCCACATAGGTCCAATCTCCAAACCTGGCACCTGAGCCCTGCAGCTAAGAGGCAAAGGTTATGGCAGGAGAGGTGGTCTGTTCATGTGTTTGCCTTCTTACACAGGTAAGGTCCCAGGTGCTCTCCCTTGGGGAGAGCAGTCCCTCAGAGCAAGTTGGGCCAGGCATCTCCTCAAGTGGCTTTGGAGCTGCTCACGAGGCCCAGTGAGCAGCCACAGACCTGTCATCCATCTGTCACCCATTCTTATAGCCTGTGGAAGGGGTGGTGGCCGGAGACTCTCGCAGACATTGTTCTGTCTCCGCTGCTTTGGGGACAACGGTGGAGAGAGCAGGGGGCATGCAGGAGAATGAGAAGCCTGCTCCAGGAGAGGCTTCCTGAGGAGATAGCCCTGGAGTGGAGCCTTGAGTAAAAGCGAGATTTCAAATGGGCCACAGTGGTGCAGGAAGAGGAACTCAAGGCACGGAGGATGGGGTAAGCAGAGATATGGCAGCAGAGTGGAGCCAGTAGCATTTGGCGAATTATGAGCTGTGCCAAGTGGCCAGAGTGTCTGGGACAACGCCTCCAGCTCCAGAATTGCCTAAGGCTGCTTGCATCCCAGACCCAGAACACAACAAAGCCCAAAGGGCGCAGTAAGATGTGACCTTCTCCTGTGTTCAGTGTAACCCCACAGTTGTTGATGGAGTCCTACTATGGGCGGGGAGCTTGGCTCCAGGATATAGCTGTGAGCCTCCCAGGCTCAGCCCCTACCTTCAGGAAGCAGATGGTGTAGCAGAGATGACAGATGTCCAGCAACTAACCAAGCAGGGCAAGCTTACAGAAGGGGAAGTGCCATTCATTCATTCAGCCATTCAGCTGTTCATTCGTTCAAGAGCTAAGCACTGGTGAAACGGAGGGGAAAAGACACCTGGTGCCGGCCAGCTGCAAGGAGCTTAGAGTCTGCAGAGTTGCTCCCAGACCCCTGCAGCTCACCTGGAGTTGGGGGCCTGGGACATGGGAAGGGGAAAGGTAGCAGACACCCTGGTGGTTGCACTGTGCTGATTTCCAGCCCGGAAGGCAGAGCCCTGGGAGCCGGGCCCCAGCCCATTCCACAGCACAGGGCTGCAGGGCTACAAGCCTGCCCAGGCCATTCCTCGTGGACCCCAAACGGACCTTTGACAGGCACCAGCCTCCCTGGGCATTGTCCTAAGGATCACGGCTCTGTCCAATATATTGATGCTCCCAGAATACAACTACCCATCATTTAATTTCCATTAAAGCTTCTTTTGCTTACAAAGGGACCCTGTGCAGCGTCCCGGGCTGCTCCACAGACCAGCTGGGAAGAGTCCTGGATTGAGTTTCTTTATCTGCACACGAGGGTGGGACAAAATGGTCCCAAAGGTTCTGAAGTCCAGAGAGCCTAAGTGACTCCCCAGGGCTTGCAGAACCTCCTGGAGACATCTTCAAGAAGCCCCGAAGTAAGTCCCCAAGCCACTGTGGGGTTAGGCCCCTGAAACACAGAATGACGGGGTTGGAGGTCAGGAGCAGGAAAGGGCAAGTGAGAGAGACACGGGCTGTGCCTGAAGGGTGGGGAGGCTCCCTGGCTTGGCAAATGGCGAGCTGGGCTTTGCAGGGGGTTTGATCTACAGAGGTGAATGAGGCCTGGCGCAGTGACCCTGCAGTCAGGGTTAGAGCCCAGACCTCCTGCCTTTCAGTCTAGGCTACATCTTTTTTTTTTTTTTTAACTGTTTTATTGAGATATATTCACAAACCATACAATCCATCCAAGGCGCTCATCAATGGCTTTTAGTGCAATCACAGCATTGTACATTTATCACCACAACCAATTTTAGAACATTTTCATCACTCCAAAAGGAAAAATCCCCATACCCCTTAGTGTCCCCTTTTAGTCCACCCTTCCCAAGCCCTATGTAATCTCTGATCTAATTCTGTCTTTAGACATTTATTTATATTTGAAGAGTATTAAAATATTACTGTGAACTATAGTCCATAATTTGCATCAGGTGTATTTTCCACAGACCCCTCTATCATTAATACTTTGTAATAGTGATGTACATTTGCTGTAGTTCATCAAAGAACATTCTTCTATTTGTACCAATCACCACAGACATTGTCCACCGCAGGTCTCACTACACTGCACAGTCCCATGTTTTAGCCTCTAGCTTTCCTTCTAATAACATACAAAACCTTAAGCTTCCCCTTTCAACCGCATTCACACACACACAATTCAGCGCTGTTAATTATACTCACAGTAATGTGCCACCATCACCTCTATCCAGGTCCAAACATTTACAATCAACGCAAATACAAATTCTGCCCAAATTAAACATCAGCTCCCCACTCGCTACCCACAGGCTATCTCCCAGTACCCCATATTCTCGAGCTAACTCTACGAATATGAGTATTACACTTCATTCGTATTAGTGAGATCATACAATATTCGTTCTTTTGTGTCTGGTTTATTTCACTCAACATAATGTCCTCCAGGTGCTTCCATGTTGTTCTTTCTTACAGCTGAATGATATCCCATCATCTGTACATACCACATGTTGCTTATCCGCTTATCGGTTGATGGACACAGGTCGTTTCCATCTTTTGGCAATTGTGAAAATGCCACTATGTACATAGATGGGCAAATGTCTGTTCAAGTCCCTGCTTTCAGTTCTTCTGGGTATATATATATATATATACCTAGCAGTGGGATTGCCAAGTTACATAGCGATTCTATACTTAGTTTCCTGAGGTACCACCAAACTGTTTTCCACAAGGGTTGCGTCATTTTACACTCCCCGAGCAGTGAACAAGTGTTCCTATTTCTCCACATCCTTGTCAGCTCTTGTAGTTATCTGGTTTTTTAATAGGGCCATTCTACTGATATCTCAATGTGGCTTTGATTTGCATTTTCCTAATAGCTAGTGATGTTGAGATCTTTTCATGTGCTTTTTAGTCATTTGTATTTCCTCTTTGGTGAAATGTCTATTCAAGCCTTTTGCCCATTTTTTTTTTTTACTTTTTTTTAATTGTGAAAAATAACATATATACAAAAAAGCAATAAATTTCAATGTATACCACAACAATTAATTATAAACAGATTTCAGAGTTTGGTGTGGGTTACAGTTCCACAATTTTAAGTTTTTTCTTCTGGCTACTCCAAGACACCAGAGACTAAAAGAAATATCAATATAGTGATTCACCAGTCAGACTCATTTGTTAAATCCTATCTTATCTGTTGTAACTCCTCCTTCTCCTCGAATCCTTCTTCCAATTTTTAGGGGTATTTGGGCTCTTCCCATTCTAATTTCTTCATGTTGGAAAGAGGTAATGATAACATGGGATAGGGGGATGGAACTAGTGATGTTCTGGAAGGGCTGGCCCTTCTGGGTTTCAAGACTCATCTGGCCTAGGAACCCATCTGGAGGTTGTAGGCTTCTGGAAAGTTATCCTAGTGCTTGGAGCCTTTGTAGAATCTCCAACAGAGCCTGATGGGTTCTTTAGGGGTGGCAGGAATGGTTTTGGTTGGGGGTTGGCAAACCATGATAAACAGCAATATCTAGCTGAAGCTCATGTAAGAGTAGCCTCCAGAGCTTTTGTCCATTTTGAAATTGGGTTGTTTGCCTCTTTATTGTTGAGTTGTCGGATTTCTTTATATATTCTGAATATTAAACCCATATTTGATATGAAGTTTCCAAATATTTTCTCCCATTACATAAGCTGCCTCTTCACTTTTTTGACAAAGTTCTTTGAAGCATGGAAGTTTTTAATTTTGAGGCGGTCCCATTTATCTATATTTTCTTCCATTGCTTGTGCTTTAGGTATAAAATCTAAGAAACCATCGCCTACCACCCAATCTTGAAGATGCTTCCCTACACAGTCTAGCCTCCATCTTGTGGAGCAAACTTTCTGGATGACGGGTCCAAGACCCCACCGGCTTCCCAAGCCCTCCTCCAATAGGCTGGGGTGCCCAAAAGACCTCCCTGACCATCCAGACCAAAGGATGTCCCCACACATCCATTATGCCCCATCTTGGCACCCTGAATGTCATTGCAATTTGTAAGTCCTTCATTTATGTATCTGTTCAATTTGTTTTGTCTGTCTGTCCCATTGGCCAATGAGCCCCACGAGAGTAGACACTGCAACTGTTTCATCTCCATATCCTGTCACAACAGAATCTGCTCCAATCACTCTTTAAGTAAGGGGTAAACCACAGTGGGCTGGACCACATGCTCAGACCCCTGCAGGGCCAAGCAGATTAAGTAAATGAATGGGGTGGGCAGGTATAAGAATCCAGAAGGAGACAGCCGCCACCTGGCACGCTCCCCATGCTGTGTTCCCGGTGGACATCACAATGGTACCTTAAGTTGTGTTTATCTGGCACATATGCAAATTGTTCATGTGGTAACATGGGGGAATATTCTTCACATCCCCAAAGAAATATGCACTTCTCCATTTTACCAGGACCAATGGTACTCAGTGTCCTTTTGAGTTTCCTAAAGAGAAATACTTTCCTACTACGTGAAAAAACAACAGGCTAAGAATGAGGATATATGGCAACTGGCAGTTGACCTCAGCATCATGGAGACGAGATGTTCTCAAAGCATGGTCCCTGGACCAACAGCAACAGTAGGACCTGAGAACTGGTTAGAAATGTACATTCTTAGGTCCAACCCAGACCTACTGCAAAAGAAACTCCAGGTGTGGGTCCCGGCACGCTATGCTTAACAAGCCTCTGTGTGATTTTCCTGTAAGCTAAAGTTTGAGGACCAAGGTGATAGGGAGTGGTGGGGACTGCAGGAAACTGCAGAACACATGTCCTGCCCAAAGGGGGTCAGGCTGCTAAGCCACAGCCCACAGATGCCACACAGAAATGTGAGCCCAGTGTGGCCAAATCTCCTGATTATTGAAGAGAAACTGAAAATCCACATTTTCATATGAAATGTCTTACTCTTAAGTATTGCCTGATTTTTTAATCTCAAGTGGACCAAACAAAACCTGTCTGCAGCTCAAGACCTGCCCAGGTGCAGGCAGAATATGACCAATGGAAACTTCTCCCCATAGGGAAAGTGCCAAAGAGATGCTATGGGTTCCAGCTGTTCTTCCTAAACCTATATGGCTCTAAAGGCCTGGCCAGCCCCCACGTCACCCTGGAACTCAGAGACCCCCAACTACTGTGTGGGACTCCTTCTGGGTCCTCAAATTCCAGACAAGGCCTAAGTTGTCCAACACCTTTCTGGGGCAGGGAGAATTTCTGGACCCCAATGATCCAGGTTCAAGACAGGACTAGGGATGGGCCAGAGAGTGAATTTTCCTTTCTTGAGGCCCTAATCTGTGCCAAACCCTGTGCTCGGGACTACAGGCATTCTCTGACCTTAATTTTTACAGCTACCTCATGAGGTCTGAGTCAGTATGTACATTTTAAAGAACAGGAAAGAGAAGTTCAGAGATGTTAAATGATTTCCTTAGGGCACACAGCTAGCAAGTAAAGGAGCCAGACTTTGAACCCACAATTACCTGCCTCCCAACCTGTGCTCATCATATTCTTTTGGCCTACTCCTTGCCAGCTGAGGGTGGAGAGGAGGTGAGAAACTGGGCCAGGGTTGGCCTGCTATTCACAGAGCCTGCCTTCCCAGTCAGGACCACATCAACGCCATGGTTCTGGCGTCAGGAGACCAAATCAAGCAAGTAGGCGCTGGTAATGGGCTGCAAAGTTGCAGATGATAAATGGGAAGTGAGCAGCAAGACCACACCACGCTTCAGAGGGGACTGTCCCTGCATGCAAATCTCCCGAAGCAGGAGGCTGGGGAGCTTTAGGGGCAGGCCTCTGGAGAGGAAGCAGAGTGGGTGCTGGCAGGGTGCTGGATGCTGCGAGCAGTGGGGTTTGACAGGGAGGTATATAAGGGATGCTTTGGCATGAGGCAAAATGTAGTAAAGTAGAGCAGGAACCTAGGGTGTCCTGCAGAGGCTGAGCAGCTGCCCATCAGATACCCAAATCCCTCACACAGGTACGTATGGAGGAGCCTGGGGCCTGTAGCTTCAGCCACCGCCATGCCTGGGTCTCCCCATTCTCTTCCTGAAGCACTGGCCCAGGGGTGGGCCCATCTGAGGGTGTATGGTTGCCAAGGCAGTGGAGAGAAATTCCTGCCTCTGCCTCCAACCCCAGGAGGGAGAGGCCCCTCTCTGTGCCAGAAGCCCCCAGAACATCTGTGCTGGCCCAAGCCCGCTCCCCAACCTCAGAAGCTCATGACAGCTCCCCCAGGCCTGGCCCCAAATGCCCTCCCCATGGCAGGGGCTCACCCAGCCCGGGCCCTGGTCAGACTGAGCCCAGCTCTCGTGGTCAGCATGAGTCAGCGCTGTCAGCCTGTGTGTGGCCACAGCTGGCTGCACACTGAGACCAGCCAGGCCCGGCCCCAGAGGTCTGCCGGGGCCCTGGAACCTCACTAACAGGGAGAGATGGCCCCAAATGACCCACAGGTTCACAGAGTGGAGAAAAGAAAGAGAAGTACTAAGCACAAAGAAAGAGTCTCAAGCCTTAAAGTGGCAGAAGCAAATTCAGAGTCAGAAAAATTGTCACGTAACAACACACACACACACACACACACAGAGGCCCCCAACCCAGACATGGACATGCACTCCAGACCTATACCACCCACCCACACACACCCACACACACACACACACACACACACACACACACACGCACACACACACACCATATATTCAGGTCCTCTCAGTGTCACTGTGTCTGCGGCAGACACATGCATATGGGAGAAACCACACCCTCAGAATTCAACAGACACTCACACACGCACTCACACACGCATTCCCGGTGGGAGAGCAGCCCTCCGCCCCCCCCCCACACCACATGCCTGTCGGTGGTGTATGGCTTTTGTCAAGCACGAGAGGCTCAGGCTTACAACCCTCAGCACCGCACGCACACGGAGGTGGAGGGACGTCATGTCACACTTACTCTAGTGGGCAGGGCGCTCCTGAGAGCTGTGGCGCAAGTCCCGCCTGGGAACTGGGGTCCTGCCCACCCCCCACCCCCCGCCCCGCACACACCCCGCCCTGGGCAGCGCCCGTCCGCCCCGCCAGCCCGGCTTCTGTGCCCCACCAGGAGGCCGGAGCGCCGAGGCCAGGAAGTCGGCTCCGAGGGGCAGCTCCCCCCGCGCTGTTTGTTTATTCAGGACTCATTCCTCTCCCCGGACGGGCTCCTCTTTCTCTCGGGAGGAGGGAAGACAGGGGCGGGGTGGGGAGGGGGGTGGGCGGGGCGCGCGGAGGCCGCCTCCACAATACACAGTGCGGCAGCTGAGCCCCGCGCGGGCGGGAGGGGCCGCCCCGCCGCTGTGTCAGCCCGGGTGAGCCGCGGCCCCCGGCCGCCCGGTAGGGTCGGCGCGCGGAAGCCCCGCCCTGCGACGGGGACGCCACCTCCCGGAGCCCGGGAGGGAGCAGCTTGTAATTGGATCCTCTCCTCCCTCCCTCCCTCCCTCCCTCCCTCCCGGCTCCCCGCCCCCGATGGAGGAGCTGGGGAAATGTCGGGTACCTTGGCAAAACAGTCGGCTCCAAACCTGTTATTTGGCTAATGGGCTTCCCTCGTGGGGCTCGGGATCACCCCGCAGACCTGTCACCCCACCGCCGCCCCCCACTTCCCGGAGACGGTCCCCATTCCTCACCACGCCTGCAGCCTCCCCAGAGCGGCTCCAGAAGGGCTGGGAGGAAGGCTCCGGATAACTGGAGGAAGCACGGTTCCAAGGCATCAAGGGCCCCATTGTGCTGCCTGGAGGGGCACATTGAAAATGCTCCAGGATTTGCTTCCTGTGAGAACAGCCTAGGAGGGAGGGGGGGAGCCACGGTGGAAAGACATTATCCTGGAGACTGCCCAGATTCCACAAGAAGGAGAGGTTGTTTTGATCATTGCTGGATTTCTTTTTTCTTTCTTTCTTTCTCTCCCCCCCCCGCCCCATTTTTCCTTTCCTTTCCATCCTTCCTATTCTTCCCCCCCCCCCTCTTTTGCTCCCCTCCCTGGGCCAAAAATGAATCTTCATGGCTGTTGAGCAAGTTGGAAATGTGGGGCTGTTTTCTGCATAAACAAGGCTGGTGAATGGCAGAGCCAGATATAAAGTCTGATTCAGAGAAATTCAAAGGAACGCAGGGGATGAAATGGGCAAATCCAAGAAACTCATTTACCCAGCATGGCCTTCTGAGTCACGTCTTGCACCATGAGGCGAAAACATCACGCCACAATATGTCACATGCCCACAGCAGAGCAGCAGGCCTGGCGGGGGCTGCACAGGCCATCCTCTTCAGCCTGGGTCAGCCCATCCCCAGCAGGACAAAAGGTCAGGTGAGAGGAGACTGGGGACAATCCTGCCATGGCCCAGACCCACTGGGGGTGACCACAGGCAAGGGACAGCAGGGAGAAGGCGGCAGAACGTTTAGCCTGGAATCAGAGTGACCTGGGTCCGAAACCCTGCTCTTCCCCCTTCCTCCTGAGTGACCCTGGTCAGTAAGGACAGGAGCACTGTCCCTACTCTGCATGGGCCCTGTTCCACAAGTGTTCAATATATTATCGCATTTCATCCTCACCAGACCCCTACATATAGGCGGGTACTTTTATTATTCCTGTTCTCAGAAAAGAAAGATGAGCCCAGAAAGGTTAAGGAACTGCCTGAGGTCACAGAGCTAAGAGGGGGAGCCAGTCCAGCAGGTTGACTCCAGAGTTCATGCTCTTGGCCTCTGTGCTAATACTTCTGACCCTCAGACTCTTTATCAGAAAATAGAGATAACAGTGCTGACCTCGGTAGCAGTTTTGAAATGATGCACCAGAGAAATCCAGGCCAGTTGTTCAGGGCAGCACTGAATGTTAGCTCGCGTTGGCATTGCCACCAATGTTTGTCAACTAGGGACTGTTCTTTCCTAACTCATAAAGTTGTCATAAGGGCTAATAGAGACCCACTAAAAAGGGAGTCCCTAGCAGAGTTCTTGGTACTCACCAGGAGCCCATGAGTATTCATTTTCTCCTCCTTCCTGTCCCCATCACTTCTCACCCACTCTGGAAGATTCTTCTTACTAAAAGTCTTCCCACAGTCCATCCATCAGAGAAGCCCATACAGATGCCCCATCCATATGCCCACTTATGTCAAATTATGTAGGATTCTCCACAGACCCAGTACCCAACTTAACCTCGGGCTGCCCTGACCACCGCTTGTTACATTTCAACCCATTCCCCCCACCTTGCCCTACTCTACCTGCAGAGTTTTGATCCTTTTTGCTTTGTTCCATAGCCTCATCACCCAACATACTCAAACATTTACTTCTTATCATGTTTTTTTATTTTTTTCTGGCTCCTGAGCTGGAATATAAGTTCCACAAGGGCAGGAATCTTCATTTTGTTCACTGATGGATCCCAAGCTGAAAAACATTTCCTCAGTAAGTGTTTGTGGAATGAATGAATGGGCCTTTATGCAGGCTGCTTCCTATTGTTAAGCACCCGTCTCCTTTATTCACCAGGAAAGCTCCCCTTCATCCTTCATTTCCTGCCTCTAGGAGATCTTGCACCAGGCTCCTCACCTGTAGCATACTTGGTAAGAGCTCACAATGCATCTCCTTTGCCCACCTCTCCCTTCACTGCTGTGTGCCTCTCTGTGCCCCAACCCATTGTCCTTCCCAAACCTCCCTACGGGCCCTTCTAGAACCCCAGTTCCTTTAAGAACACCCCCTCCATCCAGGGGACTTTGTTTCTGCCCCACATCTCACACACCTTGGGGGTCTCCACACCGTCTTCACATTCCCCGTGTTGTTTCCAGACCGTGATTCCATCAACCCCACATAAAGACTCTTGTCCTCTGGGCTTCATGCCACCCGACTCTGTTACATTCACCGACTCCTCGTGTCTCTCTGATCCCACCTTCCCAGCACCCCTTCTTCAGTTCTTGACTACCTGACTTCAATCATCACTTTCCCCTTCTGAGCCCTGCCATTAGCCTGATGGTCTTCAGCATCTGTGGGGGTCACCATCCAGCACCCTGGACCCTCCCTCTCTCCAGAGAGCTTTTCCCCCACTCTCTTCCAGTAACTAATCCCATGACCCCACCTGCATCATGTCATCTCTCTGAACTGCTTCTCTTCCTCCATTTAACTCAAAAATGTCTTTTCCTCTGAGCACAACCTCTTATTGTTCCTATGGCTTGGTTATCTGAATGACCCTATCGCCAACACCCCCTGATTCCTTTGCACCCCACCCATCATGTAATTCATCCAGCCTAACTTCACTCTGGCCAACACAACCTCTATCTTTACAGTGTAAGCTCAGGCTGGCAAGATCCCAAAGGATGAAGATTTGGGACCAATGTAAATCTGGGGTCTCCAGCATCAGCTGGACGCTCTTCTCATGACCCCAAAGTCTTCCACCCTAACTTGGCCAACTTCCCTCTCCATTTTCCTCACAGATTCTTTACTTCATTGACTTTCACCCCTCTTCTCATGACCTCTATCTATTCTGTTCACCTCCATTCCTAGAGACACCTGACTTCATAAAATGCATAATGTTTCCAGGTGTGACCTGCTGGCCCTGCCCATCTCCGACACAGCCACCCGCACCCATCCTGATAATCTTCTGTCCAGAATCCAAGAGTAAAGAATGTAGTTCTTCTGCCTAAGGGGCAACCCTCCTAATTATGTGCTGTGTCCATCCCTCTGGAACTTCTATCAAGAATCCCATATCTCCCGGGTCTGCTGAAGCTCCCTTCGTACCAGGACCTGTCCCCTTCCTCCAAGCCTCCAAACATGCTCCTGTCTCTCCCATCTTAAGGAAACTTTCCCTAGGCCCTGATTCTTCCTCCTCCTAAAAGACCTGATGGGCCTTTTCCATTTCTCACCAGCTGGCTCTACTATCTTAGACACAGTGAACCAAGCTCTTTGGCTATTTCCTCACTTGGCCTGCATGACAACACTCTTTCTGCACCCACTCCTGCCTCTTAACTCTTCCCTTCACCTCCCACGGAACCCTCCCTTCCTCCACCCATCTCCTAAAAATGAAGGCTCACAGGGCCTGAGGCTCTTCTCCCTCCACAGAGCTTTACTGACCAATCTCGCCACCCATGTGTTTTCAGCCGTCTCCATGTGCCCACCAATTTCAAGTCTTTATTTCTAACTCAGGACTCTTTCCTGAACTGCAGGCCCTGGGTTCCCAGCTTCCTGCTGGGGTTCTGTCACCACCTTAACATCTCATGGGCACCTAAAACTCTTGCTGTGTCTCAACCTGAGATCAGCCTTGAGTTTGCTCCACCCCCTGAATTCCTCTGGCAGGGATTGCCTCACTGTCCGCCCAACTCACAAGGCCACCCCTGACTCCTCCCTTTCCCTCATCCCGTGCAGCCTCTCAGTCACTGGGTCCAGACAACTTGACCTCCCACATGTTTTTCAGCTCATTCTTCTCCCCTCCTTCCCCACTACCACAGCCCAAGGTTAAGTCCTCATCAACTCTTTCCTGGGTTATTGCAACAGTCTCCCCTGCCCTTCCCTCTGCTCATTCTGACTCAGCCCCCACACCACTGACAGGGCCATCTTTTAAAACCCAAAGCCAGATGAGCCATGATCCAGCTTTAAAAAACCCGTAGGATGAAGTCAGACTGCTATGGGTGGCTGCCCTGCCCCCAGACCCAGTTCCCCTGAGCCCTCCAGTCTCCTCTTCTGCCGCACCACAGCATAAAGCGGTTACCTCCTTGCCCAGCTTCTCGCCTCTCTGATTGTGTTCAGCTGTTCCATCAGCCAAAAGCACCCTGTCTCATTTTTGATCTGCTTAATTCTCCCCTCTTTCACGTCTTATCTCAGCTGCCTCTTCCTCCAGGAAGACTTTGCTGATTACCTCCTCCTCCCGTCCAAGATTAGATGTTCTGCTCTGTGTGTAAAATTAGTCTATCAAAAGTACTTGTTTATGTGACCTTCTCCATTAGTTAGGAGTCTCTTTTGGTTCCTGTATCCTTGGCACCCGAACTTATTAGATACTTAGCAGAGCTTACCTAGAGATGAGAAAGATGCCTGGCATACAGTGGGTGCCCAGCTAATGCTACTTTCTTTTTATCTTCCTCAAATCCTGCTCCAGGCAGAGGCTAAAGGTGGCTCCTCCTCCACCCTTTGAAAATATTTGATAGCCTTTCTTAGATTGAGCTCCCTTCCTGGTCCACAAGTGGGTGGGTGGGTGAGTTGGGGATACCACCAATGTTTTAGAACCAGGAGCACTGTGCAAGTTTTGGCCAAATCAAAGCCAAAGATGGTCCCCTGGCAGCTCAGTCCCAACTTTCCACCCAGCTCTATCACCTGCTCTCTTGCCCCTCTTCCCAGATTCATCCCAGACCCCAGGCACCTGCCTTTCCATACTCTCCCTAATTCAGGTTAGTCCCCATGCACTGGACCAGGCTGTGGCCAGGAGAAACATACCCACTGAGTAGCAGGAGGTTGGGATCTGTTCCTAGAGCTGCAGACAACCCTATGTGATCTTAGCTGGGCCCTCCCCTCTCCTGGCCTTAGTTTCCCCCTCTATAGAGTGAAGGATAGAACTGGGATTCTCCTTAGGCTTTTTAAGTTATGACCTACAGAATTCCTGGAAGTATGAATGAGGGTAGGTCTTGAGGTCTCCAAAAGGCTCCTAGGAAGCCTGTATCCCCTCTGGATGAGACCCTAAAGGCACACACACCCCCACCTCTGCCTTCTTCTTTGCGCATGGTGCATTTAACCTCCGGCCACAAGACAACACCAGTTGTTAAAAATAAAAACAGGCCAGAGCTGCCAGATTCAGCTACTACGATGACTCTCCTGAAGTGAGGGAGGAGGGGGATAGTCTGTGACTGTCACTAAACTTGAGTCTCATCCAGGAGAAACAAATGGAGTCATGACTTGGCTCACCCAGCTGATTTGACCCCAGAGATGAAGGTCAATCCCTGTTGGGGTGGCATTTGAGTATCTCATGCCAACATCACAGAGGGGACAGGAGCGTGGTTGGGTGCGGGCTCAGCTGATCTCTGAGATTTGGTGGTGGCTGGTGGTCAGCTCTGGGAACAGAGGGGACGGCCAGCAGACAGGAAAGGTGCCTCCACCCCAGCCGGCCGCAGGAGCATCAGGTGTGCCCTGCCACCATCGCTGTACTTGTGTGGGATACCAAGAGCACGTGGGGACAGCTTGTTGAGAAGACAGCGCCAGGCGCAGAGGCAGAAGCAGAGAGCCAAGGCATGCCTTTGTCATGCCACTCTCCTGTTAAAAGCCTCCCTCCCCACTGTCAGGTGGATGAAGTCCAGACTCCTCGGGCTGGCATTCAAAGGCCTTCCCACACTGACCCCAGGGTGACCCTGCACTCCCGGGCTCCCCGCCCCGGCCCGCCCGCCTTCACCCAGCCGGGGTGTCGGGGGTGTCGGGGGTGTCGGCGTCTCAGGACTACTTACTTACCCACAAACAGGTCAGCCTCACATGCTGCCCAGTGGCTCTGCGGGCTGCCCCTGCCGCTTGGAACAGCCTTCCCACCCCCTCGCCAGTCCCACCTGTATCTCATCTTCATGGAAAATTCTTTCTCATTCAGCCCCCATGGCTCTTGCTCAAAGCCAAGCGAACAATTTATCCTCCCATCCCACAAACCAGCACCTTCTACTCCAAACAAACAAACAACAAACAATGCTGTGCTCCAATAGAGATAAAATCAATCCCTGTTAGCTATAAAACAGGTTGTCTCACTGCTTTCACAATGGCTCTCTCACTGGAGGTTCACGCTCTCTGGAAGAGGAAGGGAAAGCAGCAGCACTGGTCAGAATGGGTGATGAGGCAGCAGAGTCTTGGAAACCTGGGGTCTTGTGTCCATGGTCACATGTTCACTCACAGGTGCCATCTAAACAAGGTAGCAGCAGCAGAGAGAAGGGGTCCCTGCTGACCAGGGCAGTGTGCCTGGATTCGCTGGAGACAAGACCATTGGCAGGCTGGGGTCAGGCAATGTGAGGCAGCCAGGCCATTCCTGCTGATGCCTGGGCAATAGGGAGCCACTGTAGGTCATAGACAGAGGGCTGCCCCAGAAGGGAGGAGCTGGCACTGTAGCAGGACTTCCCACCACAGGCCGGGAACAGTGGGGGCCCTGTGTGTGGACCCAGGAGGGGCAGCTCCCTCAGCACATGGGAGACATGAGAGATGGCTTTTGGAGTGTCCGGGGACCACACCTGGGAACCCCGGGGTCCACTCTTCCCAGGACAGGCTGGCAAATTCCAGAGCAGCAACCTGAACGTGACCCTCTCAGTGGTTTCCTGTAGCCTCAGGGTTGGAAATGTCCTAGCACCCTGGGAGACCAGGAGCGTAACCGCAGGGACAGAATGGAGGGCTGCTCCTCCCATCCGCGGCCCTGTGACTCCCCAGCCCACCCCGCAGATCAGCCAGTCTGTTTCCTCGATGCCTCAGCCCAACCTTGCTCAAGGGAGCTCTCCACACACCAGCAATGGCTCCCAGGACTGAGCTGCTTGTGTCAGCTCTCTAAAGATGCAGAGGCAAGGTCTGCAGATTACGGAAACAGCAGCCCGGGAAGGCAGCCTGCCACGCAGGGAGCTCTTAGCAGGCCAGCATTGCTCACAGGCTGCAGGGAGGTGCCGGGTCAGAGGCAGATGGAGCTGGCATTTGCCCTGTCCCCGGTCACCAGCAGCGTACATAGACTGGGGCTCCGGCCAGGGTCTCCAGGTCCAACTGCTGTCAAGACACCTGCCAGGACACCTGTACCAGGTCCCAAGATGGATCTTGCAGCCTGTGCAGCCACCAACATCACCGCCAGACTCCCTGGCCAGGCTTTCAGGGCTCCAGTTTTTATTTTCTAGCTGCTAAAACAAATACCATACAATGGGTTAGTTTAAACAATGGGAATTTATTGGCTCATGGTTTTGAATCTAAGAGAAGTTCAAAAGCAAGGCATCAGCAAGATGACGCTTCCTCCCTGCAGACTGTGGCACTCTGGGGTTGGCTGCCGGTGATCCTTGGTCCTTGGCTTTTCTATCAAATGGCAACACACGCGGCAGCTTCTTCTTGCTCTTCCAGGGTCTGTTAACTTTCAGCTTTGGGCTGCTCCCTATGGCTTCTCTCTCTAATCTTCACTCTGCTTATAAAGGTCTCCTATTCAACCTGACTCCATGGGGCCACACCTGAACTGAAGTGATCTCTTGAAGAGATCTTATCTGCAGTGGGTCCCCACTCACCAGACTGCAGACCAGGACCAAGAACATGTCCAAACTGGGGTACACACTTCATCCACCACAACCTCCTCCCAGGCCGAAGTCTTCCTGGACCCCCACCTCCAGGCCCTTACACAGGCCATTCCCCCTGCTTGGATTAGGCTTGACAGATAAAATACAGAATGCCCAGTTAAATTTGATTTTCAGATGCATAATGAATATTTTTTTAGGATGAGTATGTTCCATAGAACATTTGGGACATACCTATCCTAAAAAAGTATTTGTTCCTTATCTGAAATTTAACTGACCATTCTGTGTTTCGATTTGCTAAATCTGCAACCCTAACTTGCATGCCCTTTCCCCTCATTCCCTCCTGTCACTCTGCCACTTTTCCTCACGTCTATTGGGTCAGCCCGATGATTTTGCATACTGAGGGTATCCGTCTTCTGTCTCATTCCAATTATCTGTTACCAACAATAAACCATCCACAGACACACGGACATCTGGGTGGATTGTATGGTACGTGACTCTATCTCAATAAAATGTTTTTAAAAATTATAGGTTTAAAACAAAAACTGTCCTATTAATGTCCAATGATTTTATTTATCAGGAATTCAGAAAGGCTCTCAGCTGGGGATTCTTGTATTCCATGCAGTGTGCATGGAGGCCATCAAATATAGTCACCTTGTGGCCAGTTGAAGGTTCCATGGTCTTCAATCTGGTTATGCCTGGCACCTTGACTGGGATACCTGGAGGCAGAGGTCAACTGGGACTGACCTCTAGAGCCCTGCATATCGTCTCTGCAGCATGGCGGCCTTGAGAAGTCACCTTCTAACATGGTGGTCCAAGGCTCCCGTGATCCACCTCAGGGATTTCAGAACATCACTGAAGCCGCATTCCAATGATCAAGCAAGTCACTAAGGCCAGCCCAGCTTCAAGGGACAAGAATCTGGCTCCAGCTCTTCATGGGAGGAGGACAAAAAATGTGCATCTAGCTCTACGCCATCACTCATCCCCTCTGCTCCATTCCCCTCGGTAATGGTCTGGCTCAGACCCTCATGTCTTGCCTGTACTTTTTCCATCCGCCTACTGACCAGTTTTCCTGTCTCTGCCTTCTAATCCATTCTCCATTTCAGCTACCATAGGAGTTCATTTTTGTAGGATTCAGATCTGACAGTGTGACATATTGCTTAAGCGTTTTCAATGGGTTCCTTCTAGACACTAAACTCCACAAAGGCAGGGACCAAGTGTTTTTTCTTCTCCGGTTTCTGCCCAGCATCTAGCACAGAGCCTGACAAGTAGTAAGTGTAAGTGCTCAATAAATATTTGTGGAATAGACACTCAAATGAACAAGCCATGGGATAAGATCTCAACTCCATACCAGGATATTCATGAGTTTTTGTACTATGCCCCCAACCCATCAAGTACCCTGCTAGCAGTCCTATAGTACTTTGCAACATCCCCCAAACATATTTCTGCCCTCAGTGACTTTTCATTGGCTGATACTTTTGGCACAGTCTGTCTCCCCTCTCTCATCTAATGTGTGAACTCCTATGCATCCTTCATAGCCCTGCTCAAATAGCACCTCCTCTCTGAAGCTTCCCCTAGCATCTCCACTCCAGTTCCCATAGCTTTTTCCATCTTAATCAATAATATATTTATCTCAAATGTAAATTCTACATGAGGCTTATCTCCCCAAGTACATAGCAGAAGTGAAGGACTTCTTGAGATCAGAGACAGCCAATCCTTAAGTCAGGCATGTTAATAAATATTTATTGAAAGCAACTAAAATGCTGCTCCCTTCGCTCTGTCTGCTCAGTCTCCTCCAGGGCCACATTTAAACCTCACTTCTTCTAGCAAGCCTTTCCTGACCATCACCGACTCCAAATGGCCACGATGGAGTATCTAGCTTTGACCTCCATTGCAAGTTAGCCTGTACTCATTTGATATTTGTTGGATGCCAACAGACACCATCTATCCCTTCAATCGTTCAGCTAATACTCCCAGGAGCCTCCAAAGGGAGTGCCACACTAGGTGCTGGGACATGGTGATGGACAGGACCACCTCCCTGCTGCCCCCAATCCACAATCTGCTGGGGAAAATGGACAAATATCCAGACAATGGAATACTAAGCTGATGGCGTAAGTCAGGGGCAGCCCCGGGATGGGACCCCAATCTCAGGAATATAAGGTCTAAACTGAGAAAGTAGGAATTGGTCAAGAGATGTGTATGGGAGGCAAGAGGCTTCAGGTCGAGGCTATAGGACAGGCCCAGGTCTGGAGGTAAGACACCCATTTGGGAAATTGATGTGAAGGTCATCTGGGCAGGAACATAAAACAGAGAGAGAAAGGGGGTGAGCAGGGAGACTGAGAGCAGGAGGGGAAAGCAGGGGCCAGATTGCAAAGAGCCTTCCAAGCCTGATAGGTCATCAGGGCTTTGACAGCGAGGACACTAATTAAAAATCATTAACGATTATTAATTAAAGAACAATTAATAACAGCTGGCGTATTGACCAACTGCCGTAGGCTAGATGGCTCACCTATATTCAGTCCTTCCCAGCTGGTTTTTGAGATGGTGCTGTGGTGAGTACACACAGCTGAGACTCAGAGCTACTCTCCACTTCACCCGAGCTCACACGCCTCACAAGAGGCAGGGCTGGGGGCATTTCAATCAGGGTTGCCTGACCCCAGAGTTCCCAGAACCCGCGTTGGGTTGCCCTGTTCCAGACAGGTGAGAGCCATGGGTGGCTGGCACAGTCCCACTAGCTCACTGATGACTTTTCATCTGGGCAGGACACGGTGCTCCATTTTTAGGGCCAGAGAAACCCCGAGAAGCCCCAAGTTCTTGCTGTGCTGCCTCAGTTTATCCATCCAAGAAATGAGGTGTCTAGACCACTTGAGCTGATGCTGGGCTGGTGACATCTCCAAATGTTCCCTCCACTTCAGGCTGCCAGCTTCTCGAAGACCATGCCCAGGATACAGCCATGGCCCCCCAGGGGGCCTCCAGGACACCAGGCCTGGTCCTACTTTGTCAGAACACATTCAAAGAGCTCCCCCTACCCCTTTTCTCACTGGGTGCCTCTTAGCAAGCTCACGCCCCACACACCGCCAGCTTCCTCCTGCAGTTCAGGTTGCCAGACAGTGAAAAAGGGGCAGGATTATTCAGCAGGCCCCACCATGCTGGGGTCCAGAGTGGCCCTCCAGCTGGACACTGGAAAGGCGGCACTCAGCACAGCCATCCATCTTGGGACCAGGCCCAGATCCCCCGACCCTGGCCTCCCAGAGGAAGAGGCAGGGGTGCCAAGAGGGGAAAGGACCAGGTGGCAGCAGGTCAGTGGCCAAGTTGGGTCTGGGAGCCCCAGGCTGTCGCGGAAGCTCTGTGAAGGACAAAGCAGCAGCTTTCCCTTCTGTGGCTCCGAGGCACGGCTGTTACCATGCGGTCATTTGGCCAGAGTGGGTAACCCACGGGCCTCTGTGTCTCTGAAACTCTCCACAAAGGGCTCCAGGCTGCCCTTCGTAAAAGGAGGGAGACTGCCCACACTGAGCGGCCTCGGCATATTGCAGAAGCAGCTCAGATTAGTGAGGGAGCGGGGAAAAGCACCTACAGCCAGACAAGCTCAGGTTCAAATCCCACCGTGCCTTTCCCACGGAGGGTCTAGGTGAGGGGCAGGATCTTCCTCAGCCTGTTCCCGCTTTTTGGAATGGAAGTCACAATAGCACCTGGGGAATCGTGGCTCACGATACGACACTGTGATGATGGAAGAAAGCACCCCCGTTTCAGAGATGCTCCTTGAAATCCACGAAGGTAAGGGGCCATGAAGTCTGGGGTTTGCTTTATACCAGAGCCATTCAAATGCCACTGTGTATGCAAGGGTCCTGGGAGCTTGTTAAAAGGCAGATTCTGATTCAGCAGGTCTGGGGCAGCACCTGAGACTCTGCATTTCTGCCTAATTCCCAGGCGATGCCCCCATGCCCACGTAGTCAGCTATCTTACTCATACTTTGCGTAAGAAGATTTTAAATCTTTCAGTAACAGCAGCAACCAAAACAGATAGTAGAAGGAAGGACAAGAACTTGATAATGATTGCAGTTGGAAAATGGATAATAGCAACTCACCGTGCCATTTCCTCTACTTTTTTGGTATGTGGGGGTTGCTGAGGTGGGGGGTGGGGCATGACTGCTAATGGTTACAAAATTTCTTTGGGAAATGATGAAAATGTGCTAAAATTATGACAATGGTAATACAACTCTGAAAACATATTGAAAGCCATTGAATTGTACACTTAAAATGGGTGAATTTTATAAAAAAAATCCAAACAGAAAACGACAAGTGCTGGAGAGGATGTGGAGAAAGAGGCACACTTATCCACTGTTGGTGGGAATGTCAAATGGTACAACTGCTGTGGAAGGCAGTTTGGTGGTTCTTCAGGAAGCTAAGTATAGAATTGCCATGTGATCTAGGAATACCATTGCTAGGTATCTACCCAGAGGACATGAGAGCAAGGACACAAAAAGACATTTGCACACTAATGTTTATAGCAACATTATTTACAATTGCCAAGAGATGGAAATAGTCCAAATGTCCATCAATGGATGAGTGGCTAAACAAGCTGTGATATATACATATGATGGAATACTATGTAGCTGTAAGATAGAATAAAGTCATGAAGCATGTAACAGGACGGATGGACCTTGAGGACATTATGCGGAGTGAGATCATCCAGAAACAAAAGGACAAATACTGTATGGTCTCACTGATATGAACTGACATTGATGAGAACTTGGAGAATTTGAGTTAAGAACACTGGTTATCTGAGACTCGGAGTTAGAGCTCTGAAGCAATGAAAGTCAGGAGTACCCCATACAGGAACTGTTTAAAAAGTTGAATAGTGATCAGACATCAAGTAGAGATATGAAGGTAGCTGATCTGGACAGGACTACGGTAAATCAGAATACAGGATACAGGATAATATCGTCCATATTTTAAAATTTCAACTTCTGTATGAAGCCAAAGGGAAAGATGTTTATTTGGTACAATTTATATTTGGGGTAGTACATTTCCTAATTTAACTTGTATGGTCAGTTTAGGTGGACACCGTAAGTACGTAGAATCTCATATAGAGCATGAGAGTTTGTTGGTTTGTCCAGGTTAGTATGATGCCCCAATAAATCCCAGAGTGATTTGGACAGTGAATAAAGAAGTATTTGCAAAGTTCCCTTAGGGGAATGGGAGAAAGGAGGAAAGATTCAACTTCCCCATTTGGAGAATTTCTGATACTCTCACAAGCAGTGGGGGCAGCTAATTCAATAGGCTGAGCCCTCAATTTGGGGGTTCAGCCCTATGAAACTTATTCCTACAAGGGATAGGCTAAGCCAATTAAAATTAGGCCTAAGAGTCACCCCCAGAGAACCTCTTTTGTTGCTCAGATGTGGCCTCTCTCTCTCTAAGCCAACACGGCAAGTGAACCCATTGCCCTCCCCACCCCACCCCCCTACATGGGACATAACTCCCAGGGGTGTAAATTTTCCTGGCAATGTGGGACAGAAATCCTGGGATGAGCCAAAACCTGGCATCAAGGGATTGAGAAAACCTTGAGCAAAAGGAGGAAGAGAGAAATTAAACAAAATAAAGTTTCAGTGGCTGAGAGATTTCAGAGTTGAGGGGTTATCCTGGAGGTTATTTTTACGCATTATATAGATATCCCTGTTCAGCTTATGGTGTATTTAAGTGGCTAAAGGGAAGTATCTGAAATGTTGAGCTGTGTTCCAGTAGCCTTGTTTCTTAAAGTCGATTGTATAATGATATAGCTTTTACAATGTGACTGTGTGATTGTGAAAACCTTGTAGCTGATGCTCCCTTTATCTAGGGTATGGACAGATGAATAAAAAATATGGATAAAAAATAAACAAATAATAGGGAGGACAAAGGTTAAAATTAATTGGATAGATGGAAATACCAGTGGTCAGTGAGAGGGAGGGGTCAGGGCTATGGTATATATGAGTTTTTTCTTTTTATTTCTTTTTCTGGAGTGACACAAATGTTCTAAAAAATTATCATGATGATGAATACACAACTATGTGATGATATTGTGAGCCATTGACTGTACACCTAGTATGGAATATTTGTATATTAAGAATGTCTGTGTTTGTATGTTGTTTTATCAATAAAAATATTTTTAATGGGTAAACTTTAAACAATAAAGATGTTCAAAATAAAGTAAAAGAAAAGTGTCATCTAATCAGTTCTTGTAAGGATGGAGTAAATGTGTATAAGATGCCCAGCCACAACGAAACAAGCAGAAGGTGAAATAATCAAGTGAGGGGCAATCAGGGAGGGCCTCTCGGAGCAGGTGTCCTTCCATCTGAGAACTGAAGATCATAAAAGGGCCAGTCATGGGCGGGCCGCGGTGGCTCAGCGGGCAAGAGTGCTTGCCTGCCGTGCCGGAGGACCCCGGTTCGATTCCCGGCCCCAGCCCATGTAAAAAACAAACAAACAAACAAAATATAATAAAACAAGAAAATGTTTAAAAATGTTTCCCTTCCATCCTTCCTTCCTTCTCTCTGTCTTTCCTTCCTTTCCTCCTTCTCTCTCTTTAAAAAAAAAAAAAAAAAAAAAAAAAGGGCCAGTCATAGAAAGAGCAAAGAGAAGGGGAGATCGGGCAATGCAGCAGCCCACAGGGATCAGCGCAGCAGCAAGGGGCTGGGCTGCCCAGCCACTCACACAAGCAGGCGCGGCTGCCCTCTCCTCACCCCCTCTCCCTCTGGCTTTGCTCTCCAGACAACTCCAAACAAACAGGTCTGACCTTGGGCCTCTGTGAGCACTGCTTGGCCCCAGGCAGCACGGGAGCCCTCTGGCTCCATGGAGACAGACTATGACAGACAGATGAGGGCTGTGCCAAGAGCAAAGGGTGGAGGAGGGAGCCCAGAGCTTTCCGCCAGGCCAGCTGTGCCCCTCAGGACAGAGCCTGGAGCCTGCGATCCGGCCTGTCGGGGCTGAAAGGAGCTCAGAGTCACAGAGCCCGGTCCTCACGTGGCACCACGCTCTGCTTCAGTGAGTCCGCAGGGCTCCCCAGCCTCCTCTAGTTCTTCCTTTCAGGCCAGAGACACCCCCATTTGCTCCCTCCAACCCAGAATAACCCCCATCCCCACTCCCTGACACACCCCCTGCTCCATCTTTTCTCTGCTGTGCCCTGGCCCCCCAGGACCCCAGGATCTGCCTCCTCCCCCACATAAAAACCTACTCTCTATGGGGAGAGATTCAACTTCCCCAAGTTGAATTCTTGATATTCTCACAAGCAACTTTAACTTGGGGTTTGTTCACATGAAACTTAACCCCACAAAGGATAGGTCAAGTCTACTTAAAATTTAGGCCTAAGAGTCACCCCCAAGAGAGTCTCTTTTGTTGCTCAGATGTGGCCTCTCTCTGCAGCCAACACAACGGGCAGTCTCACCAACCTCCCCCTCTCTGCGTGGGACATGACCCCCGGGGATGTGGACCTTCCTGGCAACGTGGAACAGAGATCCTGGAATGAGCTGAGACTCAGCATCAAGGGACTGAGAAAAACCCTAGAATAAGCTGAGAATTAACATCAAGGGATTGACAGAACCTTCTCGACCAAAGGGGGAAGAGTAAAATGAGACAAAGTGTCAATGACTGAGAGATTCCAAACAGACTCAAGAAGTTATCCTGGAGGTTATTCTTAGACATTAAGTAGATATCACCTTGTTATTCAAGATGTAGTGGAGAGGCTGGAGAGAACTGCCTAAAAATGTAATGCTGTGTTCCAGTAGCCATGTTTCCTGATAATGATTGAACAATAATACAGCTTTCACAATGAGACTCTGTGAATGTGAAAACCTTATGTCTGATGCTCCCTTTAGCTACTATATCAACAGAAGAGTAGAACATATGGAATAAAGATAAATAATAGGGGGAACAAATGTTAAAATAAATTCAGTTTGAAATAGTGGTAAATGAAAGCGAGGGGTAAGGGGTATGGTATGTATAGTCTTTTTTTTCTCTATTATCATTTTATTTCTTTTTCTGTTGTCTTTTTATTTCTTTTTCTAAATCGATGCAAATGTACTAAGAAATGATGAATATGCAACTATGTGATGATATTAAGAATTATTGATTGTATATGTAGAATGGAATGATATCTAAATGTTTTGTTTGTTAATTTTTTTTAATTAATAAAAAAAGTTAAAAAAAAAAAAACAAACCTACTCTCAAGAAAGAAGCAGAACCATCCAGATTATCACTGCAATGCCCACAGTTCTTCCGGACCCTCTCCCTTGTCTGTCCTCTTCCTCCATCATGCCCCTAAAGTGACAAGGGGTCCCTGGCTGCAGGTGTCCCTCAAGGGCAGCCCCAAGTGTCCTGCAGCTCTGGACACAGCACCCAGTTCAGCTTCAGTCGGGGAGCCCCAGCCTTTCTCCTTGGTCATGCAGAGAGAAGCAAGTATCCCTCATTCAGATGGAAAGCTGCAGCCCAGGGGGCAGGACTTGCCTCCCCCACCAAACGGTGTGTTTGTGGCTCATGGGCTGGCCAAGCTCTGGTGGAGAAGCTGGTGCCTAGCAAGGAAAGGCTTGCAGGAAACACCACACCCCTTCGTCTTTCTTTCCTTCTATGCGCCTGCCTGCTTTCTCCCATCCCGGAGGGGCTGCTGCAGCCTGGGCTCTGCTAAGGCCTCTCCAGACCTGCACAGGCCCACCTCAGGCTGCCTGTCATCCCTCTCAGGGCAAAGGTGCTAAGAGACAGGAGGTGGAAGCTGCCAGTTCCTTAAGGCCCCCAGCTCACAGAGCCAGACTCAAGGACAGGGCCCAAGACCCCATCTCTCCGTGCAAGGAGCCTCAAAAACTTCTGGTTTTAAAACCACCAGAGTTTATGAAATCAATATACAAAAATCAATTGTATTTCTATCTACGAGCATGTGCCGTTTGAAAGGAAAATTAAGAAAGCGATTCCGTTCACGATAGCATAGAAAATAATAAAGTATCTTGGAATAAATTTGACAAAAGAAATAAAATAATTGTCCACAGAAAAGTACACAATATTGTGGAAGGGAACTAAAGAAGGCCTAACTAAATGGAAATCTAAGTAAATGATCACCAATTGGAAGACTCAATAGTGTAAAGATAGTAATTTCCCCCAAATTGCCATCAAAATCTCCATCAATCTCTATCAAAATCTCAGCAGGTTTTTTTGTGGAAATTGACAAACTGATCCTAAAATGTATATGGAAATGCAAATAACCTAGACTAGTTGAAGTGGTTTTGAAAAACAAAGAAAGTTGGAGAACTTACAACTACTGGATTTCAAATTTTAATATAGAGCTACAGTAATCAAAAAAGTGTGGTTATGGTATAGATATAAAGGTCAATGAAATACAATAGAAAATCCAGAAATAAACCCATACATGTATGACCCATTGATTTTCCACTAAGTGACAAGCCAATTCATGAAGACAGGATACCCTTTTCAATAAATGAGTTGGAACAATTGGATATTCATATGCAAAATTAACTCAAGGTGGATCATAATCTAAATATAAGGCTGAAACTGTACAACTTCTTGAAGAAAGCATAGGTGGAAAGTTTTGTGACCTTGGGTCAAGCAAAGTTTGTTAGGATGACACCAAAAGCACAATCTGCAATCATCAAAATAAAAATATTTGTGCTTCAAAAGACTATTAGAAAACTGGAAAGATAAGCCACAGACTGGGAGAAGATGCTTGCAAAGTAAATGGGGCTTGTATCACAAATAGAAGAAAACTTTTACAACTCAATAATAAGACAAAAAAATCCAATTAGAAAATGAACAAAAGACTTAGGTAGATACTCGGCCAAAGAAAGCATACAAATGACTAAGCCAATGAAGAGAAGGTCAGCAGCATTAGTCATTAGGGAAATGCAAATTAAAGCCATGAGATACCACTTCACACCCAGTAGAATGACTACAATAAGTTTTTTGAAAAAGACAGACAATAACAAGTGCTGGAGAGGAAGTGGAGAAACTGGAAGCTGCTGGTGAAACTATAAATGGGACAACCTCTTTGGAAAACAGTTTGGCAGTTTCTTAAGAAGTAAAGCTCTCACCATATGACTCTAGGCACCTATCCAAGAGAAATGAAAGCATATGGCCACATAAGGCCTGAATACAAATATTCATAGCAGCATAGATTGAACTATCCAAAGCAGAGAAGTAATCCAAGTGTCCATGTAGTGACGAATGGATAAATTAAATGCAGTACAGCCATCTATTAGAATACTTCTTGGCAATTTAAAAGGATGATGAAACGAAATGGATGTATCTAAAAAGCATAATACTAAGTTAAAGAAATCAGACACGAAGGACTATGTATTGTATGATTCCATTTATATGAAATTTAAATTTAAAAAGAAAAAGGAAAAACTACAGAGACAGAAGGTAGATCCATAGTTTCCTAGGGCTGGGGGTGGGAGCAGGACTTGACTGCAAAAGCAGACACAAGGGAACTTCCTGGGATACTGGAAATGTTCCAAAACTGGGTAGGGGTGATGGCGGCACAGTGGTATAACTTTACTAAAACTCATTGAACTGTACGCTTACAATGAACGACTTTTATAATTCACATCAATAAGGCTGCTTTTTGTGGGGTTTTTTGTTTTGTTTTGTTTTTTTGTTTCAAACACTGCAGCAAAGCGCAAGCACACCCAAGGGGCAGGCGGAGACCCTGGGGGGTGGGGCTGGCTATGGAAAGCCAGAGCACTGGGCTCAGACCTCCAGGAACAGTCAGGCCCTTAGAACACTGAGGCCCTTTAGTCCCAGGAAACCCCTTGGCCAGGCCCTGCCCCCAGAACCCTAGGGGTGCCCACAGTTCGGAGGCCTGTTTACCAGGCTGTCCTGAGCTCACCATTCATATCAGGGACACCCGCCATCACCCCCTCGGCCACAGCACTGCCCCATGACCTTTACCACCTGTGCTGTGCGGCCCAGTCCCCTGCTCCCGGGGGGGCCCTGGGCAACCCTTTTAACCCCTCTAGGCCTCAGTTTCCTCACCTGCCAATGCAGTTATACCAGAGGTCCTGCGTCTCTCAGGGGGGAGGGGGAGAGAGTTCTGCTGAGCTCAGGGAGTGGGTGGCATGGTGCCTAAGAAGTAACAGGTCCTGACACAAACATGGTGGGAAATTAAACATCTGAGCTTATGGCATCCTGGGACGGGAGGAAGAGACTTTAAAACCCAGGTCCAGCCAAATCTCAAGGCACCAAACCCGCAGCTCAGAGATGACTCTGTGGCCTTGAGGATCCCATCCACTCTCCATCCCATTCAGAGTCCCTCTACCACGTACTCGAGGCCCAGATCGGACTTGGAGCTTTCCAGCAACAGGGCATTCACTGCTCCTCCAGGCAGCCCTCGCCCTTCTGAGCAGCTCCAAATGTTGAAAAAGCACTTCCTGAGCTTGGGAGGGGCCTGGCATCTCTCAGGACTTCCTCCAGGCACTCGGGGCAGCCACCAGCACGACCTGAAAATTCTGAGTCCAGGTCTGGGCTGGTGCCCCAGCATGTGTGTGCACGTGTGTAGCTGTGTTTTATGTGTCTATATTCTCTGCAGACACATGCACAGAGGCAGATATGTGATATGTGGATGTATAGAGAATTTTGTTCACAATTTTAGGGGGTGCATGGGCCGAGAATCAAACCCAGGTCTCCCACATGGGAGATGAGAATTCTACCACTAAACCACCCATGCAGCATGTGTGGTTTTTAAAAGTCCTTCAAATATATGCAAGGCATGCACACAGAGACTGAGCAGCACTTACAAACCCACGTGGGGTTCACAGACCAGTGGCCGGAGCAACACCTGGGAACCTGCTAGAGATGCAGATTCTCAGGCCCCACCCCGGACTGAGCAGAAACGCTGACCCCCGGGCCCCCAGTCTCGGGTGTGATCAGCCCTCCCAGTGACTCTGACGCATGCTAAAGCCTGATGTGAAAAGGAGATTTAACCGGAGCCAGGCAAATGTTCTAAAAATGATCACGGTGATGAATATACAACTACGTGATGATATTGTGAGCCACTGATTGTATGCTATGGATGGGCTGTACGTGAGTGAAGATTTCTCAATAGAAATATTTTTAAAAATTATAATAATAGGGGCAGTGCGACAGTGGCTCCGTGGCAGAATTCTCACCCGCCATGCCAAACAGCTAGGTTTGATTCCCGGTGCCTGCCCACGTATAACAATAATAATATTATTAATAATAAACTTGAGCATGAAAGGGGGGGGCCTTCATGTCACCCACTTGCCTCTCTGGTCCCCACAGCTGCCTGTGGTTTTCAATCCACCAATCATGATGCTTTGAGGGTGGGGGTCATTGCAGTTTCCCCACAAGGAAAATTTATTTGATTAAAGTAAAAGCCTGACCAGAAGCTTTCACTCCACAAGGGAGGTGATGACAAGAGGGGTGCAGGCCCATTGGTCCTTGACAAGCTCAGGGCTTATGTGTCAGGGCAGGCCAGACAGTCCCTGTGCTTTCCCCACGGCCCTCAGGCCCTGCTCTGCAGGCTGGCACTGCCCAGTGCCAAGCTACAGGTGGGCGACCATCGTTCCAGCCACCTCCAGCAGGCACAGCAGCCCCAGGGAATGACACCGGGGCCTGGCAGCTTCTAAGGAAGCTCTCAGTCTTGCAGTCACAGCCAATCCCTGTAATAGAAATGGGTTGTGCGGTGCCACCCTTGCCCTGGCTGGCAGTGACACTCAATAACCAATTCCTGAGACATTAGGGTTTCAAAGAAAGGGTTGGTTACTAGGCGCATAGTAGGAGAGCAGATGGCTAGCGACCCAAAATCTGTCTCCCCGAGTTTAGGGGGTTCAAGGTTTTTAAGGATTCTAGCAAGGGGAGATGAGGTCATTTCAGATAGCAAGTTCAAAGCAGAAAAGGAGACAGTGTTATCATTATCATTTCAACAGAACAGAAGCTGAAAGGAAGGGAGGCTGCGCTATCATTTCAATGCTAAAGGTGTAAGCCAACAGGAAGGGAGACAGCTATCGTTCAATAGCAGAGTCTAGTGATATGATTTATGAACCAGCTAAAGGCTGACTTCAACTTCTCCATTAGCATTAGGCCTTTGCCCTACAAGAAAATGACCAGATAAAGGGAGTAACAGTTCTTACAGTCACAAAAGAGCAAGATAAGGGCTTTTACAATCATTTCAGATATCAGGGCAGCTGGACTACAGTTTAAGGATTTCATATATTTTCCTCTGTCTGCGCCAATATACCAGAAAGCAAAAGGGAATATCATGATTCAGTAATCAAAGTCATCCCTTAAATCCTAATTTCTGGATTACAGGAGTGGCCCGCTGTGAAGGCTGCAGCATCCTCCATGCGCACAGCACTCTACAGTATGTTCTATCAGAAGTATGCCATTTGACCTCCCTATAGCACACCAACTATCCAACACGGGGCAGTGTGCAGTGCTATCCCAATGAGGAAACTGAAGCACCAAGAGGAAACGTGACTTTGCCAAGGCTACCTCAGCTAACAGGTGAAAGGGGCAAGACATATGTGCCTCCTGGGTGCCGCCATGCGGAGGGGAATGAGGCTGGCAAGAGAAAAATGAACAAGGTAACATCGAATGGCTTTGGTGCTGCAAGAGACATCAAATAGTAGCATGCGATGGAGAATGGCCAGGCGAAGGCTGCTGCTTTAGACTGGGTGATCCAGGGCTTCTCTGAGCAGGTGCCGCTTGCACTGAATTCCTAATGATGAGAATGTGCCAGGCCTATGAAAGAGTTGGGCCTAAAAGGGCAAGTGCCTGTGAACATCTGCAATATCTGCCTTGCCCACAGAAGAAGGAGGGGTGGCACATGTGTCAATTATCTGCCACCTTGTTCCAGAGCAAGGAATCCAAAGTGGGGCTCACATCCATTCAAAGAGTGGGTGACAAGATGGGTCCCTGGACCAGACAAGTCCTGAAATGCAGAGGGCCCAGCCTTTCCAGAACATCAACTAGTTCCATCCCCCTAGCCCATATTATCGGCAGCCCCTTCCAACATGAGAAAGTTAGAATGGGCATAGCCCAAATACCCCTAAAAAGTGGGAGAAAGATCAAAGGTGATAGTGGAGTTATACAGAGAAGGTAGGGTTTAACAAATGAATATGATTGCTGAATCATTATACTGATATTTCTTTTAGTCTCCAGTATCTTAGAGCAGCCAGAAGTAAAAATCTAAAATTGTGGCATTGTAACCCAAACCAAAGTCTGAAATCTGTTCTACAACTAATTGTTACAATGTGTGTTGAAATGTATTGCTTTTTTTGTACATAGGTTATTTTTCACACCAAAAAAAAAAGAGTGGATGATGGGCAGTTTGGCCAGAGACCCTGTTGCCCAGAGAAATGCAGAAATCATTTTCCAGTTTCCTTCACTAGTCAGGATAAGCTCTGTTACTCTGCAGTAACAGAGCAACCTTGGTATTCCAGCAGCTTACTACGTGCCAGTATTTCTCGCTCACGCTACATGACCAACCCAAGCCAGGGGTGGTGTGTGGCATCAGAAAGGGCCCTCCCCACAGCCACTCAGGCACCCAGGCTGACAGAAGCTCAGCCATTTGTGATGCCGCCATCTCAATCCCAAATGGGCTTTCAGGCCCACCAAAGCTTTAACTGTCCCTGGTTTGGAAGTGACACCACCACTTCTACTTGACGCCCACTGGACAGAACCAGTCATCACCCCCACCTAGCACAGTGGGGCTGGGGCAAAGCACTGTCCTGCAGGCAGGAAGGAGAGGAGAGCCAGAGAGAGTCGGGCCTCAAGGTCTCCAGTCACAAAACCCCAGTTGAGACTCCAGACTCTCAGCTCAGTCCTGAGTGTAGAAACCTCTTGACATCTCCCTCTAGTTCCAAGCTCCAAGCCCCGAGATCCTGGTTCTATATTTTTCATTCTTTTGGATCCTGCCTCCAGAAACATGTCAAAATTTCCTTCTTTTCTGCCCTCACTTTATTGACTAGTCTCCATTAAAGAATTTGTTGAAATCATGGCCGTGTCCAGCCTGTATCTCACTTCCAGAAAGAAACTGCCATTGAGCTACAGGGGCGCCGTGAGCCGTCAGCCTCCGATGTTAGCATCTCCACGGCCTGCCTCAGCTTTTGAGCAGAAGTCAGGCTTTTCCAGGAAGCTCCCAGCAATGGCTGAGCCCAGCAGAGATACCAGGGTCTGCCCATTTCTACACATCACAAGACTGTCCCAGGGGGCAGCCGCTGGCTTGGCCCTGATTTTGATAGATCTGCACCACTATTCAAGTCTCCTTTCCCTGCCCCGGCTTCCCCAACCCCCCTTTCCTTGCAAGGTGTCAGATCAGCACTGCTGTCTTCAAGCTTTCCCTGCTAAGCCTACTTCATCCGCCTTTCAACTCCCACCAGCATAACATACCTGCAAACCTCTTACCAACTCAGCCTCCATACCTGCTTCCAAGAGAAGCCCACCAACCTTGGCTTGCTCTCCCCACCGCACCTAACACAGTCAGTCCACTCCTGACCTCTCTGGTCTCCTGCGAACAGGACCCGCTTCTTGCCACTGGGTTCTGTCTGTCACTGGTTCCTGGGGTGGCGCAGGACACACAGAGCCGAGGAGGCCCAGCCTGCCCAGTGTTGGCAATGACCCTCCACCTGCCGGGGCCATGTTCGAGGCTGACCCTGAACTGATAAGGTGCTTTGCACTTTACAGTCTGTGATGCTCTTTCTCAGGCATCATCTCCTATGTTCCTCACCATGAGACCAACATTCTCGCCCCCAGATTACAGATGAGGAAACAGATGCTGAGAGAGCTGGAACAACACCCAAGTTCAGACGGAGAGCCGGCATCAAGCTGGGAGGCCGCCCAGCCTGGGTCCCCACCCCTGTTTCTGCCGTCTTCCCCCACACCCCCACCCCATCAGCATCGCCCTCCTTCCTTCTCCCCAGCAATGCCTCCTGCTCTCGGGATCTGAAGGCCAGAGCTGGCCCTTACCTTTCAGATAAGTTGCAGCACTTTTGGAATATCCCTGTTGAGGGATTTTCAGGCTAGAAGTGGTCTAATAAGGGTTTTATTATTTTTCCATTTGCTATTAAATCACATTTTCTTTAAAAGGCTAAAGCCCTACAAATTACCACCAAAGCAGGCTGTCCCGCTCTGGCTGGAAGACACACCTCCCCCTGCCCCTGCTCTGCAGAGTGAGGATATACTGGCGTCTACTACTGTATTGTATCTGTCTTAAAAGCCAGCCCCTCTTTGCAGACATAGGCACTCCTCAGCTCACATTTATCAGTTTTATTCCTTTAATGATTCAAACTTGTGCCGTGATGTGCTACTCAGAACAGAGGATTTTATGGATTTAACAGTTTTATTAATTTAGGAGGTTTCCACTGAGTGCCAGAATGGCTCAGTGTGACAAAGAAGGTATCATAAATGAATTGATTTGTCACGTATCAGAATGTGATCCAGCAGTGATTTCATTATTAGAGTTATTTTCCTCCAATTATCTGCAAACTTAAAATGCTAAAGAGCAGCCCCCCCTCCGCCCCCACCCCCAGCAGTCGCCGGCCTGGATCATTTCAGCAGGAAATAGATGCGAATCGATGGCCCAAATTTGCCAGGTGGAGACCGCCCCTACCTCCCTCCTCCTCCCTCTACACCACCATCCCGGGAGAAAGCAAAGCCCTCTGTGACCACAGGGGCCTGTAGGGCAGAGACACGTCAGCCAGCCTGGGGGGCTGGGTCCAGGGTACCCCCACACATCCCAGGCGGGGTCCCAGGGCCTGGAGC
Organism: Tamandua tetradactyla; assembly: GCF_023851605.1. Lineage (NCBI taxonomy): Eukaryota > Metazoa > Chordata > Mammalia > Pilosa > Myrmecophagidae > Tamandua > Tamandua tetradactyla. The sequence goes on along the minus strand of NC_135339.1, from coordinate 17,420,456 downwards.
TGGCTGAGCGTCCTGCCTCCGTGTGCAGCACCCCAGGCGAGCTGGGAAGCTGGCTTCTCCTGCCGTCCAGGACTTTAGATTTGGGCAGAGTGGACAGAAGAATGAGCCCTGGCTGACTCTGTGGCCAGGGCAGTCACTTCCAGCCCCTCATAAACTTCCTGCAGTATCCCAAATGTGGCTGCACTTGCTGACGTCCTGGCTGGCCGCCTTAAGCACTTTTTTGTCAGCCTAGAAGGCACCTGATTGCGCCTCGAAACCCCACCTCACCGCCCTGCAGCCCCCTACCCTCCCACCACTCAGCCCTAGCTCCTCCCACCCCCCTTTCTTCTTCCGTCAAGTCCTGGCATGGCCCCCAAGGCCCCTGGCCCACTGCTCTGACCTCTCCAGCCTGCACTGCTCTGGCCTGACTGCTCTGCCTCCCCCCACACACTCCTCTTCCTGGGCCTCTATTTCCTCATCAGCAAGATGAGGACGTGAGTAAATGCTACGTCCACGCCCCCTGATCTGCAAGGTCCCTGAGACTCACACCCGAGCTGGGGTCCCCTGGGCAGCGCACACTGTTCGTTCATTCAGCGACCAAACCAGCCGCCAGGGGCCCTGGAGAGAAGCTGGTGAATCGGACACAGGCTGCCTTCAGGGGCCCCTCGTCCCGACAGGGAGGGATGGCGTGGGCATGACCCAAAGCTGAAATGTCCAGGGGCCTTGCCAAGTCAGGCTAGCCCAGTAGACAGTCCAACAGGGCAGGGCTGGGGGACCACAAATCCCTCCTATTCTTGTCTCCCCACCTGGCTCCGGGCTCCTCCTACCTTGACCTCTCACGGTCAATATGGAACCATCAGGACTTGCCATGGGGAAGGGAACAAAACAGCTCAAAGTGACAGAGCGGGGACTAAGGGTGGGCTGGGAGCAGGAAACCAAACCAGAATTCTCACAGGCAAACTGCCTTCCACCTTCTTCCCAGCACAAAAGACCCAAGGCTTCTTCCAATCCACTCAGTTTTTTGTTTGTATGTTTGTTTGTTTGTTATGGATGCTAAAAGCTATTTATTATTTAATCAAAAGCTTCTCTTTTAATATTCAAGTTAACAATGTTTAAAATCAACTTTACTGAAGCATGCTTTGCATACAATAAAATATATCCATTGTAATTGTATGGTGTAAGTGGCCCTACAATGAAGATATAGAGCATTTTCATCACCTCAGTATGCCTACTGATACCCCTTTCCAGTCAGCCCTCACCCTTACTCCAAGGCAACCACTGATGCCTTTTTGCACTCTAGATTTGTTTTTGTTTTTGTTTCGCATAAATAGAATCATGCAGTATGTACTTTTTGTGCCTGATTTTTTTAATACACCATTCTGTTTCAATGTTGAGAGAAGTGTTTTATTATATGGATGTACCGCAATTTGTTCTGAGATTCATCTGTCTTATTGCATGCATCAGTAGTCTGTGCCTTTTTATTGCTCAGTGACTTTCCGTCCTATGAATATAGTACAGTGGGTATCACCTATGAGCTATTTTGAGTTTGGGGCTCTTATGAATAAAGGTGCTGTGAATATTTGCAATCCACTCAGTTTTACGGGGAAGGAAAAGGACCAAGTGTCACCATATACGACACATCCACTGAGCGCCGGGAATGGGTCAGACTCCTTCTCATTTCATCCTTGTAAGATCTGACAGCTGAAAAAAGAAAGGTTCAGAAAGATGAAATGACTTGCCCCAGGCCACACAGGTGACCCCAGCCCTAGTCTGTGTGACTCCAAAGCCTGTCCAAGGAGGCTGTTTTCCCGGCCCCTCGATGCTATCCCTTAACCCCCAAACCCCTTAGCAGCCTTTAGCATTGGCCAGATAAGAATCCAGAGGATGCAGGAGAAAAGAGAGGAAACAAGAGTAAATTGCATATTGTAAGTGGTCCTAGATTGTAAGCTCTTATAGCAGTCACATATATGCAGGAGGTGTAACTGCTATTTCTAAATTCTGAGACGCTGAGCTGACTGCTTATAGCCTGGTCATTCCCAGAAAATTCGGGTATTTATGTGACACCTGAGACTCAGAGTTAGAGCTCTGAAGCTATGAAAGTCAGCAGTACCCCATACAGGAACTGTTTAAAAAGTTGAAAAAGTGATCAGACATTGAGTAAAGGTATGAATGAAGCTGATCTGGATAAGACTAAGGTAAATGCAGGGTAAAGGATGACATCGTCCATATTTTAAAACTTTAACTTCTATGTGAGACCAAAGGGAGAGACGTTTATTTGATGCCAAATTGATATTTTGGGTAGTACATTTCCTAATTTAACTTGTATGGTCAGGCTAGTTGAACACCATAAGCACATGGAATTATGAAAAAGGTGTGAGATCTTGTTGGTTTGTCCAGGTTAGTGTGATGCCCCAATATATCCCAGACTGATTTGGACAGTGAATAAAGAAGTATATGCAAGGTTCCCTTGGGGGATTGGGGAGAAAGGAGGAAATACTCAATTTCCCCATTTAGAGAATTTCTGATTTTCTCACAAGCAGTAGGGACAACCAGATCAATATGCCGAGCCCTCGTATTCCTGCAAAGGATAGGCTAAGCCTACTTAAAATCAGGCCTAAGAGTCACCCCCAGACTACCTCTTCTGTTGCTCAGATGTGACTTCTTTCTAAGCCAAAAGGACAAGTGAATGTACTGCCTCCCCTACTATGTGGGACATGACTCCCAGGGGTGTAAATCTCCCTGGCAATGTGAGAGAGAAATCCCAGGATGAACCAGGATTTCTCAATCATGGGATTGAGAAAGCTTTCTTGACCAAAAAGGGGAAGAGAGAAATGAGAAAAAATAGTTTCAGCAGCTGAGAGATTTCAGAGTCGAGAGGTTATCCTGGAGGTTATTCTTATGCATTGTAAAGACATCCCTTTTTAGTTTATGGTGTACTGGAGTAGCTGGAGGGAAGTACCTGAACAGTTGAGCTGTGTTCCTGTAGCCTTAATTCTTAAAGATGATTGTATGACGTTATAGCTTTCACAGAGTGACTATGTGATTGTGAAATCTTGTGTCCGATGCTCCTTTTATCCAGGGTATGGACAAATGAGTAGAAAATTATGGATAACAAATAAATAAATAGTAGGGGGACAAAGGGTATATATATATATATATATATTGGGTAGATGCTAGTGATCAATGCAAGGGAGGGGTAAGGGGTATGGTGTGTACGAGTCTCTTCTTTTTTCTTTATATTTCTTTTTCTGGAGTGATGCAAATGTTCTAAAAAATGATGAATACACAACTATGCGATGTTATTGTGAGCCACTGACTGTACACCATGTATGGAATGTATGTGTGTGAAGGTTTATCAGTAAAAATATTTAACAAAAAAAACCGAGTGAGGCACAGGTCCCTCTGAGGGACTTCAGGGGGCTGCAAGAGCAGAGCCACCCAGAGCTCAAGCCTCCATCTCTTCACCTGCTGCCGAGCCAGCCGAGCGGGCTGCTGAGGGGTCGGAGGAAAGTCCCAGAGACTATGAGATGCCGGGGCGTGAAAGTCAGGCTATTGCAGGGACCACACAGGACCGGGGTGTTCTCCTGTTTTATCAGAGGCCCATTTGTCTCACTCCCACCCTCCAAGGAGTCCTGGAAGCCTTGTAGAGTTGACTCCGCGCCCTTTTCTGAGCATGGAGGGGGATTCCCACAGCTGCTTTGTTATCAGGGAAGCAGCGATCCTCAAAGCTTCAGTGTCTCTCCCAAGAGCAAGAGGAAATCACAGAGTGGCAGCCTAGTGGGGGAGACAGTGCCTACAAGGGGTCCGGGACCCTCACTGGCCAAGCCAACACCCCAGGGGAGAGGAGCAGAGACCCCAGAACGGATGTGCTCGCCTGGGCCTGGGGAAGAGGGGAGCCGGGGATGGCGGGGTACCCGGAGCAAGCTAAGGGTCCTGCACGAGCCAGTAAAGAGGATCTGGTCCTGCCCACCTCAGTTTCCCGGGGCAGCAGTTGGAGGTCTCAGCCTGAAGGCCCCTGGGCGGTGGCCGACTGAGGACTTGAGAAGGGAAAGGATGTGCTCAGGCTGCTGATAAAAGCCAGGGCCACAGAAAGGACTCAGGTCTCCGGGACCCCAGTCTTGGAACCCTGAGGCTGAGACCCCTCCACCTCTGCAGTGCTCCCCTTCCTTTGCAAGAGCCTCTCCAAAGACGCCAGCTGCCGGGGGTCTCAAATGACAGGGCATGCACACTTGACAGGCAGTCCATTCCATTTCCCTCCAGCAAAACTAGAAAGTTCTTTACACATGCACCTATATGCAGAAACCTACATACTCTCTATACACACACACGCACGCATTCGCTCCTAGGCACACACGGCATGCATGTGCAGATGAGCTCACAACACCCAGACTCATACACTCACACGTGCACACTCACAGGCACACTTAAATGCATTCCTTCACACCCCATGCACACGTGTGCACACCGCTCAGGGCCCCAGTGTGTGCCTGCAGCAGAGCCCCATGAGAACCTTCCCTGTGTCTGCCCGTCCCTGGTTCTGGAATGCCCCACGTCCCCACCAGGCCATGGGCAGCGCCTGACAGATGAGCTGCCACCACCGAAACACGGGGGAAATGACTAGATCCAGGGTGAACCATGATTTCCACCTTTCCCTCGAGTACTTCATTACCTCCCTGACCTCGGATGGCTAATAAAGGTGCCTCATTCATGTGGCATTAAAATAGCTTCCTAATGGGCGCCAAGACTACCTCCGAAAATTAAAGCTATGACAAGTAATGAGGGTCTCCATTAGCTAATATCTGCGGGTGGAAATTCTCATTTTCCCAGAGTGAGCTGATGTCTCTGAAAGCCCCACTTTGGGGAACCTGCTTTCCTGGGCTATGATCTGCTGCCAGGCCACCCCAGACAAAAGACTGCCAGCCAGTCACACGGGACAACAACTTTGACTGAGCATCACCGGCAACGCCATTACTCCCCTTGCTTGGGACCAGAGCAGGTCAGTCCTCCAGGCACAGGCCCAGAGAGGGGTGAGATGACGCCCAGGCTACAACTTTAAAGTCCATTATTTGGCAAAGCTAGTCTGAGTCCCTCTCATGTGGCAGGGTGGATTCTGTGCCGGGCACTGGGACAGGCAGAAAGAATACAAGTCAGGACTGCTCACCTTTGGGCCATGCTGAGGGCAAAGGTTGGCTGGACCCGCCTCCCCCCCCCAGGGATGGCAGGACAGGCAGGAGGGCCTAAGGTATCCCTGGGCCAGGACATAAACATGTATGAATGCGAGTCATGGATGCACCTTGGAGAGGGAAGAAAGCTCAGCTCGGGGGAAGTCCATGAAGTCTTCTTGGAGGAGGTGGAGGCACCACCAAGTCCTTCAGGCCTGTCCTCTTTCCTCTGTACCATGCACAGACACTACACTAGCTCAGTTCTGGCCCTCAGCAACACACACCAAGCTTCCAATGGGCCGTGCCTGAATGACACGGAGCAAGCACAAGCTGTTCAGGGGACTTTCTCCCACCTTCTCCCTGACCTCTGCCACAGCATTCATCCTTCCCACCTGCCCCTTCTTCCTTCCTTCAGGGTTCAGCTCAGAAGCCACCTCCTCCAGGAAGCCTTCCCTGATTGAGGTGCTCTGGCTGTCTGCTCTCACAGCCCCTGAACTGCCTCCATCAGAGGCATCTTTGTCTGCCTGTGGTGGTTTGAAACTGTTATATATCCCAGAAAACCCATGTTCTTTTAATCCAATCCTGTGGGTACAGACCTATTGTGGGTGGGACTTTTTAGTTAGTTTATTTCAATTGAGATGTGGCCCATTCCATTCAAGTTAGGTCTTAATTTTTTTTCCTGGAGTCCTTTACGAAAGAATAAAGGGCAGAAAATAATTGTTGTAATTGAATTTTGTACTATGTACGGATCATTTCTCATCTATAATGTGCCTCCAACACAGCTTCATTTTCTAGAGACCATGATGCAGAATAAAGGTTTTCATCATTAGGTGCAAAAAAAAAAGTCCCAGGAGATACTAAGAGGGAACCCACAGAAGCTCAGAGAGGAGGCCACTGGAACCAGTAGCTGAAAACAACAAGACCCGGGAGGTAAGAACCAGCAGACTCTGGCCATGTGCCTTCCTATGGGATAGAGAAATCCTGGATGCCAACAGGCTGTCTTCCGAGTCCAGGTATCACCCTGCTGATGCCTTAATTTGGACATGTTTCATAGCCTAAGAACTGTAAATTGTAAGTTAGTAAGTCCTCATTGTAAAAGCCAACCCATTTCTGGTATGTTGCCTTCTGACAGCTTAAGCAACTGAAACACTTGCTCCCTACCAGGCTGGGGGCCATCTAAGGATGGGGCCAAACCTTCCTCTTGCCTCCAGCACCCTTAGCAGTGGTGGGTGTGCACCTAGCTCACCAAATGCCTGAGTAACTGCTCCTGCATCATCGTCTTTGATCTTCCTACTGCCTCAGGAGGCAGAAGGGTAATTACTAAGATCCCCATTTCACAGATAGGGGACACTGAGGTCCTCAAAAGAGGAAGCAGCTGCCCAAATTCACACATTAGGAGCAATGGGCCTGAAGGGCTCTTTCCTAGAACACTGGCCCACCTTGAGTTGAACTGAAGTTCAGGACACATCACCCCCAGGAGGGGTTGGCTCTTCTCAGGCCTTTAGGCTGGATCAGTCCTATTTTCTGATCAAATCCTGTTTTCTGATCAAATGTAGGTGTCCTGGTCCCCACAACATGGCGTCTCTGCTGCCTGGCTCTGCCTCTGCATCTAGAAGGTGAGCCCCCCAAATTCAAACACAGATGGTTTTGAAAACAGATGTGCACCCCTCCTCCCTGGGCCATGAATCCATCCAGGGGTCTCCGTGGGTCCCTAGAGGAGGGAACATCCGTGGTTCCTTCTCCGCCCTCGCACTATGCTCTCTCACTCGCCGAGAGCCAGCTTGCTGCCAGCCACTCTCTGCTTGTTGGATGTCAGCTTCAGTTCCTACCTGCTTCCTGAGCTTGCCTTATCACCTATGCACACAGGGCTCATTGCACATGCGGGCTTCCTCTCTGGGGCATTCCGGGGTTGCTTATCTGGGCTTGGCAAACCCAGCCCTGCGCTCCCCTTCTTGTGTGAATGGCCACCTCCCCGTGGTATTTCCCAAAATCTCCACACTGCACACCTAGGGGCATGGGTCCCACAGCTCTGCTTCCTCTTGGAAATCCCATAGGCCCACCCAGAGGGGGTGGAGGACAAGGAGGGCGCCTCCAGAAAGGGTCCTCAGCTGCTATCATCCCAGCAGGGCTTTGCTGCTTCGGGTAGGGCAAGGACTCTCAATCATCCTTTAAGCCCCAGACTAATTGTCACTTCCTCCAGGAAGCCTTCTCTGCTTACCACCACCATGTTCACTCAGGAGTTTTCTAGTTCTAGAAAACAGCTCAGGACTTGTGCCCAGGGTGGCCAGGGACAAGAGGCTCCATTAAATTTGGACTTGATCTTGAGGGTTGTGGAGGAGGTTGCTGAGGAAGTGAAAGCAGGGAAGGAGAAATGATCTCCAGTGTGTCTAGAGGAAAAGCAGATGGAAAATGGCGGCAGAGACCCTGGCAGGCAGGAGGTGGTGGCAGCCAGTAGTAGGCTAGGGATGGTGGGTGAGAGAGGCAGATTCAAGGGCATAGAGGAGGCAGGATCAGCTTGAGAGAGAGAGTCCCGTGGGCCCCCAGGATCTGGCCTGGGTGCATTGTGGGGCACTGCTTACCTGGCACTCACAGGGCGAGGTGAGAGTTCCCCGAGATGTCTGTGGAAACCCCACAGGGGCTGTACAATCCTGGGCACTATTTGCTTAACATTTTGTTAAAGATTTTCACGGTAAGCAAAGTTTAGCCAGGAATTCCCAGGCGGCCTTCCAGCGCCTCTAGCCCCCAGGCACCCCCTGCTCGGCTCCGCCTCCCCCATCCTGCCTGACCCTGGGTCAAGGCTGTGCTCCTCTCCCTCTTCCAGGAAGCCTGCCTGGAACCTCCAAACCCTCAAAGCCCTCTTCCTCTCCCCTCTTTCACCAGGTCCCTGTGGCTTCGGAATTTTAGAGGTTACTAAATCCTTTCACATCCATTATTTTTCTTATCTGCACAATTAATTTCCCTGCAGGGAATACCACACCCATTTCCCAGACCCAGAGATGAGAGGCTTTTGGCTCAGGGCCGTGGAGGGAGCTGGGCGTGGGCCAGGGCTGACACCAGGTCTAGGGATGGCTGGTCCAGGGCTGTGTCCTGTGGCAGCCCAGTGGGGAAGAAGGCAGGCTCCGGGGCCAGGCCAGATTCGGCTTTGGGGTTGATAGGCTGAGGATACGAGGGAGCTGCTTAATCTTTCTGTGCCTCAGTTTCTCCCCTTCGAGATAGGGATGTTAACAACAGTGGGTTTGAGAATCAAATGAGTAGCTACAGGTAAAAGCTGAGTCCAGCCCCTGGCACATTGACAACAAGGGACCAAGAGCCCCGAGGATGGCTGGATGATGCCCAGGTCCTTTCCAGGCCTGGGAGTGGGGAGGCGGGAGGGAGAAAGTCCCACCCACATTCAAGAAGAGGGGAATCAGGTTCCACTTTTGAAGGGAGGAGTCAAGGAATATGTGGGCACCCACATGGGTGAGGAAATGCCACCTGATTTTCATCACTGATGCACGTCGCAGCCCAGAGCTGAGCGCAGCTGGCCTCACCCTCAAAGTCCTAGCCTTCGCGGGCTGTCCGGCACCTGGGCCATGCCATGTCAGTGCAGTTGTGCCTCTCTGTCCCACAGCAGCAGCAGGGGCCCTTCCGATCACAACCCCCTCTGTCCGGCCCCCTCCTGGCACCCAAACCTGCCTCCTGACCCCCAACCTGCAGCTCCAGGGCCCGCTGTCGGCCGCCCCCACTCTGAGCCCAATGAGGCGGCCTTGCCACCCAGCAGAACGATGGTGGTGGAGAATGACCCTTCAGGCAAGGGTGCCCGCCGGCCCTCATGGGGGGTGAATGGTGTCCCTGGGGCCGGGCCGCCCGTCCTCCTCGCCCATTCAGCACTCCACACAGCCCCGGGCAGCAAGAGGGACAGAAACTGCACTTGACAAGCTCTCCCCATTACCAGGCAGCCAGACAGGGGCGGAATGAAGTCAGAAGTGGGGGACAGTGGCCCAACTTCCTGCCCAGATGCCGAGTGGACATCGGGAGAGGGGCATATCGGCGGCCTTGGTTGTAAAGGGGATGGATGGGCTGGGGAAGTGGTCACGCCTGCTGAGGTCACGGAGTGGCCTTGCTGGCCCTGCTAACTGGAGGGTGGGCTGCTCCTGGCGACTGCAGGTCCTGTCAGGTCATGGGTTGTGTTGTGTTGGGAGGAGGGCAGTGGAGGGTCTCCAGTTTTGAGCACCAGAAGAGAGGGCTTCGGGACCCTAAAAGGGCTGAACCTGACCCTTGTCCATGAGGGGTGTGGGAGCTGGGGAGGACCATGCCTCAGCTTTGGGACTCAGATGGAGCCAAGTTTAAATAACTCCCACAGGCTCTTCCCCTCACTAAGACTCAACTTCCTCATCTGCTGAATGGGAGTACCAGTGACTTCCACGTACTCAGAGCTCGCTAGGTGACAAGTACTTTGCTACCCATCTGTTCTAGTTTGCTAGCTGCTGGAATGCAACACACCAGAGACAGATTGGCTTTCAATAAAAGGGGATTTATTTAGTTGACGTATAACTCTTCAGAGAAAAGGCAGCTAACTTTCAACTGAGGTTCTTTCTTACATGGGAAGGCACAGAGCGATCTCTGCTGGCCTTCTCTCCAGGCCTCTGGGTTCCAACATCTTTCCCCTGGGTGATTCCTTTCTGCATCTCCAAAGGCCTGGGCTGAGCTGCGAGTGCTGAGATGAGGTATGCTGAGCTGCTTGGGCTGTGCTACGTTGAGCTCCCTCATTTAAGCACCAGCCAATGAAATCAAACATCATTCATTGCAGCAGACACACCTCCTAGCCGACTGCAGATGTAATCAGCAACAGATGAGGTTCACATGCCATTGGCTCATGTCCACAGCAACAGAACTAGGCACCTTCAACTGGCCAAGTTGACACCTAAATCTAACTACCACACCATCCGATGGGTGTTAGCCCATTTAAGCAAATTATTATCACCTTCATTTTACACAGGAACTGAGTCTCTAAGAAGTGAATACTTTTTCCCAGGTCCTGTTATAAGTTGCATGCTAGAAATTAAATCTAGGCATCCCAACTTGGACCTAAACCTTGGCCTCTGTACGTTACACTACACACATCCATCACTCGGGGTTTGTAGGGATTTGATGAGTCGCACCAATGATGGCAGATGCTTTTAGAGAATTATCTACTTGTTACGGCCGTGATAAGAACTTCCTGCATCTTAACTCACTGAATCCTCACTGTAAACTTAGGAGGTAGCTACTAGGGGGATCTCCATTTTACAGATGAGGAAACTGAGGCACAGAAGGCTGAGTTACTTGCCTAAGTCCATAAGCCTCATGGCAGAGATGGGAGTCAAACCCAAGCAATCAGTCTCCACGGTTCTAGGCCCTTCTCCCTGCCCTTTCCATCGAAAGGACCCAGCACAGTGGCTAAGGACCACCTTCCCCTCACAGGAAGCTGGACACAGTCAGCGCTGAGGATGACCTGCTTGTGATCCCTCTGCCAGCTAGGCTGGAGAAAGGATCAGAGATGGTGCCACCCGGCCCGAGGCCTCCCAGCCTGCACGGGAAGTTAGGCAGACTCAGAAGAGTCTCTGGTTCAGGGAAAAGGAAGGGACAACTGGAAGACAGGACCATCCAACAGTCCGGGGTGTCTTATAAGCAGTGGGTGAATGGGCCCGTGGAGCCCAGGTGAGCAGAGGCATGTTCGGAGAAAGCAGGAGGGCACTGCTGGTGGGTGGCTCGGCTTGAATAAGAGCTACAAGGGGAGCAGCCAGTGGACAGGTGAGGCCAGTGCTGTGGACACACAGGGGCGACGGTTGGGATTTCCTGCTCCAAAAAGTCTCCACAATGCCGGCCGAGGTGGGACGGCCACAGGTGAGTGGGGAACTCACTCTGTGCATGTGACACTCCTGAGAGTGACAAGCAGGAGCCAGCCTGCTCCACCTCAGCCCAATGCTCAGGCCAGCCTCTGCCCCAGCCCCGGCCCCAGGCAGGAGCCCTGGACCTTACTGTCAAGGGGTCCTGCCATCCTCCCAGTGGGTTTTGCTCCCTTCCTCCACCCTCTGGGATTCCACCCCTTAAATCACCATTCCCAGGTCATTAAACTGGAAGTCCGTACTGCTGACAGGTCCTCAAAGAGCATCAATCTGGAAAGTCATAAAATTGCACTGCAGAGGGTAATTCATGATTAGAGATGTTTATCCCTCCGCTTGCTCTGGCCGGTGGGAGTCCCATCTTAGGGGAGAGAGGCCGGTTTCCCTCCCTTAGTGGGGGGGTCGGGGAGGCAGCTGCCACTGCCTGGTCCTAGCCACCAGTGCCACCCCGATGGTGGAAGCGAAGACCACCCCCCACGGCCCCACATGGGGCTGAGGGCCCTCCTAGCAAAACCGTACAGGTGGGCCCCTAAGAGCTGATCCGTGCCTCTCTCTCTGCCTTCACAAGTGTTGGACCCCTTCCAAAAAATGCCTTCTCCATGCCCCCTGTCCTGTCCATCCATCCCTCAAGGCCCAGCCACCTTCAGGGAGCCCAGCCTGACCTACTGGGTGCAGAGAGCACTCTCTGCGCAGAACCCAGGAGTCCCCACTCCTCAGACCTGACGTAATGTGGGTCCTATGGCTGCATCGTGACCACTGAGCCAGACCGGGTGCCCCCAGAGGGCACGAATGTGCTTGTCCCATCCTCTCCTTCCATGCCTAGCCCAGGACCACACACCCAGTAGGTCCTCAAAAGTGAGTCGTGATATAACCTGCCCCCCTCCCCAAATCTCCACTCAGCCTTCTGCGTGCAGAGGGCTCCTTCCCAAGGGGCTGATGACCCAGAGGAGGCAGACAGCCAGCACAAACCTACTTGCTCACTTCACAGGTGGAAACTAGAGACCTAAGCAGTGTTAGGACCTTCCTTGGCATCTGAGAATAACATGGGTGGCAGAGCCAGGACTTGAATGGGGTCTTCCAGGGCCTCGGGTCTGGCTCTCAGGAGGTGCAGTGCCCTCCCCTGTCCCCAGAGTCACTTGGAAGAGGCTGGACAGGAAGCTGGGGGATGGGCCAGCTCTCCCACTACTTCCTATGCAACCCCAGGCATGTCTCAGGGTGTTTTCTTGGAAAAGGAGGCCACAAGCAGAGTATAAATCAGCTCTAGGTAGAGCAGCCAGGCAGCCACCTATCAGGCCTAAAAACAGAAGGGGACTGGGGGGGGCTAAGTGGGACTGGTGTGCCTAGCTCTGCACCTGCCCAGCTCCCTGCATGCTGCAGAGAGTACTGTCACTCACATGCAGCAATCTGTTTGGCGCATCCAGCCCCACTCACCCACCCACCACCAAGAGCCTTTCCCGCCCATTTGGGAATACTGAGGTTGGGCCAGCCTTCCCCAGAAGCTTGCCCCAGGGTGCACTGGGGAAATGAAAGAGTCCTACTTGGAAAAGCTCCTCAGCTGAGTTGCTCTTAGGACTGATGGTCCATCACCTGCTAAATGCTCAGACAAGGCTCTTAGGGGGAATATGGCAAAAGCCGCCAAACCCCAGTATGTGTGTACATGCTTTTGCACATCGATTTTATAAGCGTGGAGAGAAGCACAGAAGGACCCACCCCAGGCCGTTGGCATCACTTGCTTTGCCCGGTGGGAGTCATGGGGTGAGCAGGTGCTTTACAGGGCTCTCCACACCTCACCATCACTGCGAGCTTATGCATTTCCTTGGAAATTAAATCAGTTATCTTAATTTTTGAAAGTTAGGAGAAGAAAACTGCTGAACTTTGTTTAACTTCCTGAAATGCTGGGTTAGATGATGATTGTTTTGGGTAATGCCTAGAAACATCTCCTGGAATTGCCCTAGAACACACGTCCTCTGGAACAGCCCCGTTTACTTTTGGGAAAGCGAATCTGGTTCAGTTTTTGATAGATTAAACCATAGGCCCTTCCAACTCTGACACCCAGAAAGAATGAATCCAGCCACCCCTGTCAAAACCCAAACTGGACTAGAGCACAGAGCCCCCAAATCCCATGCCAAATGCTGCTGCTTTGTCCAGTTGTCTAAGTTGGGGGTGAGCTGTGGACAGGGGCCCAGAGGGAATGCAGCAGTGGCAGGAGCAGCCTGAAAGAGAAAGGGTGACAGGGACACAGATGAGGGTGGCAGCATCAGTGCCAAGGAGGTGGAAACCCTTGTGGGAGAAATTCCAAAACCCTACAGTCATGAATTGCTCCAGCCCTTTCCAGGCCCGTGTCTGGGTTAGTTGTTTAATCCCTCTGGGCCTCGAGTAGATAGGATGTGACCTTCAGGGTCCCTCCAGTCTGTGATTCCAGGATTCTGGACTTCATAACAACCAGAAGCCCACCCAGAGGGACCACAGAGGGTCCCACTACCCCAACCTCACCAAGAACGAGGCAATTGCAGGCTCAAGAGAAAAGCCCTGGGTCAGCTGTTTCTGAGTGGGCCTGAACTGATTTGTTTCAGGGTAAAAAAAACCCTGCAGTCCAGGTGTGTGTGGCCACCTGGCCAGGGGCTTCCAGAGCCCACCTTCCTCCTGGCTGCTCGGGAGCCAGTGGCGGCCTCCACTATAGCAACTCTAAAGTGTGCTGCTACCAGATGCTGCATGTCAAATATTTGTCAGCTCTTGACACTAATATTATTTAAGGCCCAAAGTCTAATGTAAAGCTTCCTTTTAGCGAGATTGTCTCATTTAATAAAACTCCCTGTCTCTGTTCCCCCCAAAGTAATCACGTTGATGATAACGTATTCCCCGCGCTGTGATTTGATCTGGGAATAGAATTACCAGGCAGCCTTGCTTTGTTGTCAGATGCTTTATTTGGATTTCTTTTTTTTCTCCTATAATAAATAAATAGGAAGCTGTCCAGGTGAAAGGCGACCCTCTGCTCACCCGGGGACCTTTAGTCACTGGCCTCCTTCACTGCTTCATTTCTATCCTCAAGAGTCATTCATTCACTTAATCATTCATTGATTCAATCAACAGGCACTCCTCAAGTGTACACACAGTGCCAGGCCCTGAGCTGGGAAGCCGGGTGGACTACAGAAAAGAGACCCTGTTTCCAAGGAAGAGACAGCTTCCTGAGAGTGCCCCTGACCCCCAGGTGGAGGGGCCCCATCTCACAGTGGCACCAGTGTGGTCACAAGAGAAACTCTGGACACTCACTCACACAGAGATGACACTAAGGGAGGAGGCCTGGGTTCAGGTGGCGTCCCTGCCGTGATTCCCTGTGGCCTGGGACAAGTGGCCTGATGTGTTAGAACCGATCAGGACCTGTTAGGACTGATCAGGACCTGATGCTCAAACCAGGGTTGAGCATCAGACAGGGAGAATGCAAATTCCAGCCCTGCCTCTGACTGTGTGGCTCGGAGCAGACCACCTCATGTCTGAGGCTCAGCATCCTCACCTGAAGAAGAATCAGCTTTCTGGGGATGCTGTGAGCAGGGACAGGGTGGGGAAGGGCAAGCCAAGTCCCTGGCTGCAGGCGTTACAGAGTCGCTCGCCACCAGGAGCCAGCCCTGTGCCAGCCCAGCCCTGAGAGCCAGGGCCTTCCCAAATTTTGCACTCAGGTACCTCTGTCTTTTGAAGAAGAGTAAATATGATGATGTCAACTGCTTGGCACACGGTGACTGCTCAGTCTACGGTCATCATCACAGCCACCATCATTATTGTCATCGTCACTGGCACTCTTCATTGAGTGACAGATGAAAGCCCTTTAATATTTTAAAGGGGCAAGGCTAGTGTGCAAAGTTGATGCTTGGCGGAGAGTTCTGGTCTCATGTCTGTGTGGCTGTGAGCAAGTCCCTTCACCTCCCCGGCCTATGTCACAGAGTCCTAACCTGGTGCTCCAAGCGTGTGCAAGCGGGTGGGAGGGCATGCCGCTCACCCCACTGCACCTACTGTTGCTGAGCTAGTTGACCTGATGAATATGAGGGTCTGGTGGGCCCTACTGAGTCCCCGGCCTTGGGGGTCTCCAAATGAGGCCACAACCAGGCCAGGAGTTGAGCCAAGCAGGCAAAGAGGGAGTGCTTGAGGACCCCAGGGAAGCTGGGCTCCAAGGCTCAGCTGGACTCTGCTGGGCCAATGACCAGCCCTGATTACCCTCCACTCATAATGCCCTGGAAAAGGGAAAAGGACATGGGGCCAGAAGCTCTAGGTTCAGATGCTGACTCCCCAGGACTCACTCTGGGACTTTGCACTCTCTGGGCATGAGGTTCCTTTCATGTCATATGGTGACTTGGTCTTGGTCCCAGCAGGAAATGGTCACTCAAAAAGAGCAACTGGAGAGAGCTTAATGAGGGGACTTTTATGAAAGTGTGGGCAGGTCTAAAAGAAACCAGAAAGGGTTGGTGAAGCACCCCAGTGAGAGCTGCTACCACACCTAAGGCTCAAAAAAGGAAGGAGAAGGAACAGTTCCCAAAACCTGTAAGAGATGAAACCTGTTGTGAAGGAGTCAATATGCCAATAGAGGTTGTGGTATTTGATATAGGAGCTCACCCATTCATAGAGGCATAGAGGAAGGCAAGGAATGTTTTTTGATTGAACCAATGAGTGAGTAGGTGAATGAATGAATCCAATCTCCTGTTGATTTATCTCATGGCAGACTACATTCTCCACATGGCCCAACATCATCTCCCACTCCACCTGCTCTTCGTCCAATACAACCTTAGCACTCTGAGTTTCAGCAGACTTGTGATCAGAGCAGCAGTGATGCTACGTGACTTCTGAGGTTGAGTCAGAAAAAGTGATGCAGCTTCCACCTGTCTCTCTTTGGGAAGCCTGCTCTGGGAAGCCAGCCACCATGCTGTGAGGAAGCCCAAGCAGACCCACAGAGTAACCACACAGAGGTATACCAGTTGACTGCAGTAGCTAAGGGCCCAACTGTCAGCTGTCAGTATCAGAGTGTCAAGTACATGTATAAGCAAGAGCCTTCAGGCGATCCCTTCCCCCAGTCTTCCAGGTGGAAGTCCCAGACATGGCGGAGCAGAGACAAGAATCCCTATCCACTTTCTGGATCTTGACCCATGAGATCCAGAGGCATGATAAAATGGAAGGTGTTTTAGGCCACTGTGTTTGGGGTAAATTGTTATGCAGAAATAGTGATTGGAACAAATCACATTGACCATTCAGAAGCCAGTGAACAAGCAAATTAAATTGTTTGCTTCAGCCCATAGGGGTCGCCCTCTCAGACCACAGAGCAGGGCAGAGAAGGCTGAAGAATCACATGAGGGGACATGGAGAAAAAATGGCAAACATAGTGAACATACTGGGGGAAGAGCTATAGGGTCTCCATCTACCCCAGAGGAATAAGAAGTCTCATTCTTCCGGGAAGGTTAATCCCACCAACCTGCTCTATTGCACCAGGTGCCAATATAGTCTTTTGCCACCTCCTACCTGTCTCCCCTCCCTTCCCCATCCCCTGCCCCAGTCCTGCCCCCACTCCCACAGAATCAGCACACCCTCGGGTCTCTCTCTGACTTCTGAGGATGCACTGGCTCCTTGTCTCCAGGGCACTCCATCAAATTCCTTGGCCAGGCACACTACAGCCTGGCAGGGGAAAGAAGACAGCACAGTTTGGAGGGGTTGACCCTGTTACTCTGCCCTTCTGGCTCCAGGCCCTGCACCCTGCACACTGGAATGCAGAGCCCTCTTCTATTTTGACTTTCCATGTGACCTTGGGCAACTCACTTCTCTTGAACCTCAGTTTCACCATTTGTCAAATGGGGATCATACTACCTTGGGGTAAACATCTACCTCTAGAGAAGAAATGAGGATGCCTAACATTATACCTGCTTTATTAGGAGCTCCTCACCCCCTGCTCCTGACTTAAGCTGTCTAGGGCTTGTCTTCAAGGCCTGAAGTTCAGCCCGCTGGCCTGGGTGAACCTGGAGGCCAAGCACGGTTACCCATGATAACTGGAGTGAGATTGAATCCAAGGGACAAGGGCAAGTCTTAGCAAAGAAGGGAGGCAAGTCAGTTTCTCAGGAGCAGTATTCAGCATCACCACAGAGGGGAGTTGAGGCAGGAGATCGGGAGCCGCAGAGACAAGGCTGGTCAGGAAGCCAGGGGCAGCACCATGAGGCCAGCAGCTCAGGATGCAGGCTGGGAAGCAGACCCACTCTCACCAATGCAAAGCCTGGCAGGCTACAGCCCACAGCACCCAATCCAGACTGCCAGGGGTTGGTGTGCCCAGAGCTAGAGGGAAACAGGCTTCTCTGGCTGACAGCAGGCCTGGCACCAGCACCTTGCAGCTTTCACATCAAGTCTTGGCTCAGCCTGGGAATATTCTGCTCAGAAGGACTTTATGCATGCACTTAGTTATAGCATGTCTTGTTCCACAAATACGATTCATAGCATACACAAATCCCTAAGACATCTGTAAGGATACATAAAGTACCAAAATAACACATGAACAAGAAATTGGCAGGAACTAAAGGAGCAAAATCAAAGAAGGGACATTAAATGAGCCTGATAGTTAGCTAATTTAACATTGACGACTACAAAGACCTCAATGGTTTCAAAAGCTCAAAAAGTTTAGGTCTGAGCTTCCTAGCAGCAAATGCAAAAGAGAAACCTAGTCAGTTACACTGTGTCCATAAAATACAATAATAAATGAACATGTAAACCCCAATGCTTAAGAAAATCATAACAGTCTCTGGTTGTGAAGCAAGAATTTTTCCTGCCAGTCCTCGTTACAAAGTTCTCAGAATAGGCACAAGACATGTCCCATGGAGACGTTTTTTGGGGGAGTGACATCATACCAACAGACCATTCAGTAAAAGCAGTCCTACAGAGACCAAAATAAGGTTCTACAAAATTTATTGTCTCCTGGTCTGGTTTACGGCTCAGGCAGTTGAGGCTGGGATATTCTAAGCAAGGAGCTTATTGCTGTTGTGGCTATTTCTTCATTCGTCTAAAATTTATTCAGGCAACCTATATTTTCCAAGCACCTACTTTGTGCCAGGCATTGCACAGAGGTTGGAAAATCAGGAGCAAGCAAGACAGAAATGGGACCTGCCCTCAAGAGCCTTAAGATCTTGTGAGGGGACCCGTAAGTGAAAGTACAATTACAATACAGCAGTATATCCAGAGTCCTGATGGGGACCCAGGGAGCTATGGCGAGGCTAAGGAAGGAGCCTGACGCTGTAAATCAGGGAAGGCTTCCTGGAGGAAGTGAGGTCTGACACAGGCCTAAAAGATGAGCAAAGTTAGCCAGGCAAAGACTGAGAGAAGGAGAAATAGCTGTGGCTGGACCACCCCTGGGCCCGTGACCTTGGAAGGGGCCCTGGAGGCCAGGCCTGGCTGAATTGAGCCCATTAACAATTGTCACGGCCAACCTCAGTGTACGGCTAAGCTGGGTGCAAAAGCCCCAAGCTGGGTACAACTCCCAGGTGTGCCCCTTCCTACTTTACTAGGGGTTGACCCTGCTGCTCTGGGGCTCTCAGAAGCAGGGCAGGCCCATCTCAGAGAGAGCCAGCAGGCAGAGCTGTGAGTGAGACACCCCCTGCCATATGAAAACCAACCTGATCATTTCAGCTCTGAAAGAGCCCTTGGACATAAGTCATCCCAACTCTTTCCCTACACAGATGGGAGAGGGGAAGGGAGTTACCCGAAAGTCCAGGGGCAGGAGAGAGACCAGCCAGCTTGAAGCCTTAGGGGATAACATGGAGAAAAATCCCAAAAGAGACTGAAGGAGAAAAGGCCCTTTTTTAGTTTACTACAGCTGCCGGAATGCAATATATCAGAAATGGAACAGCTTCTAAAAAGGGAACTTATTAAGTTGTAATTTTGTAGTTCTAAGGCCATAGAAATGTTCAAGCTAAGGCTTTCAGAGAAAGATACCTTAACTCCAAAGAAAGGGACGTATGGCATTTGGGGCTTCTCTTTCTCAGCTGGGAAGGCGCATGGCTACATGTCTGCTAGCTTTCTCTACCCGCTTCTTCAATTGGCTTCCCCGGGGGCGTTTTCCTTCTGCACCTCCAAAGGTCTCTGGCTGTGTGTGCTTCCAAGCTTTTTCCGAAACGGTTCCCTCTTAAAGGGCTCCAGTAAGCAATCCAACCTTGAATGGGTGGAGACACACCTCCATGGAAATCACCTTATCCATAGGTACCACCCACAACTGGGTGAGTCTCATCTCCATGGAAACAATAAAAAAATTCCCACCCAGCAATATTGAATGAGGATTAATGAACATGGCTGTTTTGGGGTATGCCACAGTTTCAAACCAGCTCAGGCCCCAAAGTTTAGGTCTCCTGTCTGAGACCTTGGACACAGGCCACGACCCCCAGGGCTGCAGTGTCATCAGTTTAGCGGGGTAACACTGACTGCCCCACAGAGTTACTGGAAGGATTAGAGAGCACCTTGTAAACTGTAAAGTGTAGTGCTCATGGAGATGGCACCAGGGGCCAGAGAGAGGGGGACTTTGAGGACGATAATAATGAGCCACTCTGAAATGAGCATTTAGTGGGTGCTAGACACAGCTCTCACCATAATCCTTTGGGGTTATCATCCCATCCTAGAGACAAAAGAAGCTGAGTTAAGTAACTTGCCCAAGATCTCATAGCTAAGAAAGAAGAGGTGGCAATCAGGACTCTTAATCACACCGCAGAGTCCCGAGGCAGACCCAGGTTTGGGGAACTCATTTCTTAGACCTGACTAGGCAGAAGAAGCCGAGCAGGCGTAATCCCTGGGAGATGCCGAGCCCAGAGTCTCAGGCCCACCCCCCACCATTGGGTGATGCTTTGCGCCGAGGGTGCAAGCCCAGTTGCCATCCCAGGGGACGTAGGGGAAAGACCACCTGGTGGGCCCCTGAGATGACCGCAGGGGGGTTCCCAGCTGTCCATAAAATTTAGTGGGTTTTATTAGGCTCGCAGCCTCTGTGGGTCAGGGCTGCAGACAGAACCCAGCAGGGATGACTCGTCTCTGCTCCACAATGCCTGGGGCCTCGGCTGGGGAGATGCAAAGAGATGCAGGAGCGGGTGGGTGGGCTCAGCGGGGGCCATCGGCCACAGCACCCAGACAACGGCCTCCGCAGGGCGCCTGGGCTTCCTCCTGGTGTGGCAGCGCAGGAAAGTGGGACTTGTCACTTCTTTCCCAGGGGCTCAGGACTCCAACACAATGGATCCGCACAACACAACGTGGGTTGCATGAACTTCTCCATCACCTCTGCCACACGCCACTGGGTGCAGCAGTCACACGGCTGCCCACATTGAAGAGGAGGGGACATACACCTCACCACTCGGTGGGAGGAATGACACATAATCTCTGGCCACTTTTTTTTAAGTCAGTGTTCTGACAAGTTTTGACAATAATTATGGGGTTTTTTTTGTTTGTTTGTTTGTTTGTTTGTTTGCTTGTTTGTTTTGGGGGGGGTGGCATGGTTCCAGAATCCAACCTAGGCCCCCACATGGAAGGCGAGCATTTCACCACTGAACCACGATATTTGTGTTTTATAAAATGTCAGCTTGAAGACATTTACCAAAATCATTTTGGTAACTTAGCTATATGAGGTATATAGGTTGTTTTTTGTTGTTGTTGTTGTTTTACTGTGAAAAATAACATAAATACAAAAAAGCAATAAATTCCAAAGCACACCACAACAACTAGTTATAGAACAGATTTTAGAGTTTAGTGTGGGTTACAATTCCGCAATTTTAAGTTTTAGCTTCTGGCTGCTCCAAGACACTGGAGACTAAGAGAAATATCAATATAATGATTCAGCAGTCAGACTCATTTGTTACATCCTATCTTCTCTGTTATAACTCCACCTTCTCCTTTGAGCTTTCTCCCAATCTTGAGGGGTATTTGAGCTACGCCCATTCTAAATTTTTCATGTTGGAAAGGGCATGTCATAGTCAGGTTCATGTGTCAACTTGGCCAAGTGGTGGTTGGGCAAGTGCTGGCCTGTCTGTTGCGATGAGGACATTTCATAGAATTAAATCATGATCATGTCATCTGCATCCACAGCTGATTCCATTTGTAATCAGCCAAAGGGGCGTGACTTCTGCAATGACTGATGCTTAATCTGATCACTGAAAGCCTTACAAGGAGGATTCAGAAGAGACAGACTCTCTTTCTGTCTCGGCTGGCGAGCCTCTCCTGTAGAGTTCGTCCAGACCCTCCACTGGAATCGTCAGCTTCACAGCCTGCCCTGCAGATTTTGGACTCTGTGTTCCCACAGTTATGTGAGACGCTTTTATAAATTTTATATTTGCGAGTGTTCCCTGTTGATTCTGTTTCTCTAGAGAACCCTAACTAATACAGAGCAGTTGATAATATGGGATGGGGAGTGGAAATAGTTGCTGTTCTGGAGAGGCTGGTCCCTCTGGGTTTCAGGAAGGACTTCTGTGGCCTAGGAGCCCATCTGGAGGTTGTAGGCTTCTGGAAAATAATCATAGTGCATGGAACTTTTGTAGAATCTCAAAGTCTTAGGTGTTCTTTCAGGTTGGCAGGAATGGTTTCCTTTGGGGTTTGACAAACCATGATAAATAGTAATATCTAGCTGAAGCTGGCATAAGAGTGACTAGTAGCCTCTTGACTCTATCTGAACTCTCTCAGTCACTGATGCCTTATTTGTTACAATCTTTTCCCCCTTTTGGTCAGGAAGGCATTGTCGATCCCACGGTGCTAGGTTCAGGCTCATCCCTGGGAGTCATCTCCCACGCTGCCAGGGAGACTTTCACCCCTGAATGTCATATCCCGCATAGCAGGGACAGCAATGATTTTACTTGCAGAGTTGGGCTTAGAGAGAGAGTGTAACCATGTTTTAAAACTCTCTCAATTGCCTTGGGTTGCCCAACCGCCTGGAAGGAGAGGCCAAGCAGGGACCCCTCCCTCCATGGCAGACTCAGAGAGCATGAAGGAAGGCTTGGTCAGGGGGGACAGAGCCACCCAGGCCCACCCAGGGCTCCTCTTCCCCCACACTCACCTTTGGCCCCTCACCTTTTAGAAGGCGGGGGAGGCTTTTTATGATGATAGCCTTCCCCAGAATGACCTAGAGGCTGGACGAGGCACACAAGAAGGCAGTGGCTCCAGTCCTGTCTCTGCTGTGGTTAGGTGACCTTGACTGAGCCGTGTGACCCCTCTAAGCCTCGGGCCCCTTACCTGTGTAAGAGTGAATGTCTCCTTCCTTACAGGGCTCTGGGAAGAAGGGAGAACGTGTGTAAAATCCTGACATCCAATGGGCTCCCAATTAATGCTGGTTTCCTACCAGGGGAGTAGGATGGGGCGGGGAGGCCCACGCAGGAAAGGATTCCAGGACGTGCCTTCCTGGGTTCTCTCTCAGGGACTTCACCGGAGCAGCATGCCTGAACTTGAAGCTGCAGCAGGCACCTCTCGGGCCTGTGGTTCCCAGCTCTGATTACAGCCTTCTGGACACGTTTCCTGTTTGGGAGCTGGCGGGGTCCCCTCGAGGATCCTCAGATAACGAGCAGCTGGCTGCAGAGCCTCCATGCACCAGGGCACTGACCCTGCAGCAGGGCCCCCTTGGAAAACAAGGCCCCCATGGCCACCTGGTCCCAAACCTGCCACCACCACCACAATAGGTGCTAAATAAATGTTGTGTATCGCCTTTGGCCCCCTGGCACTTTGCAGTAGTGTGGTTTCTTTGGGCTTAGAGACCAGAACTTGTTCAAATTCAAGTAAGCAACCTCTCGCTAAGTGTGCAGTGGCGTTTTCCTGAGGCTTCATAACGTGTGATATCTCAGCAGATTAAATGCAGAAGCAGACATGCGAATCCAACTGCCTCCCCTTAAGGGTATCATTAAAGAGATTTACAAAAACATGAGATGATGTCACTCTTCTACTTACTTTTTTTCATTTTAAAAAATAGTTATTTATCACGAGATATATATTACGTATGTTAACAAGTAATGCGATTTTTATTGTTGTTCTCAATGAATTAATAAATATTTATGATTTCCCAGCTTTAATTTCTAGGAGGGTAACTAACTCTCAATAGGTACAATCCATACAAACGAAAGCTCTTTCGGGTGCTCAAAATTTTTTAAGAGCATGAGGGTCTCCACCCAGGGTCCCAGCCAAGCCACTGAGCAACTGATTGGACGGGGGGGCGGGGCCTGACCGAAGGGTAGCCAATCCGAAGGCAGAGAGCAGCGTGGGGTCTACAGGGGTGAAAAGGTGTCCTGGGGTTTAGATTGAGGATTGGCAACTCAGTAGTGCCTTCCTTAGGCAGGAAGCCGAGGAGAAAGGGTGCTGAAAGGAGGCCTGGCGGAAGCCCAAGGAGTCATGGCCAGGCCTGGGGAGTAGTACCAGGGTCCAGAACAGATGCCCAAGGAGGAAGAGGGAGTGCTGGAGTAGGTCGGGGAGCAGAAAAAAGCCAGGGGGCCGGAAGAAGCGGACATCCTGGGGGTGAGTCGCCGGGGGCTTCTGGCTGCTCAAAGCTCCACTCCGCAGTCCCATCTCTACCTGCAGTCTCAGGGCTTGGCCCTCCTGGGTCCCCAACCTGTGACTCCTTTCTCACCTGCCCTTGCTTCGAAGCTCTGAGCACCTCTCAGAACCCAGTCCAAATAGCCTGGAGTCACTGGTTCAAAACCCGCGTGTCCTGTCCTAGCTCTTGGGAACCTGGACAAGCCATTTAACCTTCCTGAGCATCCCTTTTGTTCACGGCCAGTATGGGGATGGTGACTCCAGCTCACGGAGCAGAGGGAGGGGGCACAAGGACTGACATCAGAGCACATGGAAAGGGCCTGGCACGTGCGGTGCCCCCAACAGGTGCAGCTAATATTAGCATGCTCGCTCCTGCCTCCCTCCACTGTTATTATTAGTGTTGGTATTAATATCTCAGCAGGAAGAGGTCTTCGAGGTCACAGAACTCAAGCTCCGGATTTTTTATGGAGGCATAAACAGGAAGGCCAAGCACAGGTCAGAACCAGAAGCCGGCTCTCCTGTCCCAGTGGGCTCAGCCCTGTGTGATTGCAAGCTCCCTGGGGACAGGTGATACGTATGACATCCACATCCTCACGGCCATTCCTTCCTGCTCTCAGCAGTTATTCTCTTTGAGCACATCCCATGAACTAGGCACTGTGCCAGTGCTGTCCGCCCACAACAGGGCTTGGCCCCAAATTGGTTCAATCAACGTTTGTAGATCGATGGCTTGGCCTCTCCTATCTGACTGGATACTGGGGATCTAGGCTAGGGGTAGGGGTTGGAAAGGGTCCCATGAGCTGTCCCCCTGACACCCAAGAGTCCTTGGAGGTGGGCAAGGACACATCCTTATCCCCTTTGTAGGGGAGGAAAGCAAGGCCAGAGAAGCTGAGAGGCCCATCTGAGGGAGCACAGCCAGGCTGGGGAGAGCCAGGGCTGGGAACACAGGTCTCGCTGTGTATATTCCATGCATCATTTGGGATCTTCAAGATCCCAAAGCATGTCCAGGAATGGCCAAGGAGGACTCAGGCAAGTAGAAACGTGTCAGGACAAGCCTGAGAGTGGAGAGCTGAGGGGAGGATAGCCAGGGTCTCTGTTGGCAGAGTGGAAAGGACCCAGGAGGGGAGTCTCAGCTGGTGCAGCCACCCTGGAAACCAAACTCTTGGAATGGCTGCTTCTTCCCCCATCGGCTCAACTAAGCAGATCCAGCCTCAACCATTTAGGCTCAAAGAGTGGGATACTTGTGCCAAACAAAGTTTTCCTTCTGAAAAAGAAGAAAGACAAGGCATGGGCTTTGCAGAGGTACCATCCCAGCCAGCAGTGCCACACCAAGAGGAGGCAGATACCACACCTGAGAGCTCAGGGAGTGCTTGCTGGGCTGGGAGCAGAGAAAGGGTCAGATGGGCAAATGCAGATGCCAAAGGCACCGCTCGAGCCAGAGCTGGGAGATCTTGAAAGGCTGGAGAGCTGGTTGGAGCCCAGGAAGCCTTGGTCAACTGGAGCTAGGACAGGGAGCCTTGGCACATTCTCCTCCCACCTTGTCCTTCACACCCCAGCTGGAGTGTGTTTCTCCAGCTAGATGCTGAGGCTCCCCAAAGGCAGGGCCTAGGTTGGTTTTGCTCATGGCTGAACGAGGGCCTGATTCAGTAACTCTGTGCTGAGTGGGTGGTTGCAGGGCTGCTCACGAGAGCCGCGAAGCCCTTTGAAAACAGGGCTCTGTATGCAGAGACTGTTTCTGTGAGACGAGAGGTTAGTCCTCGGTTCCTGACTTGTGGGGTGTTGTGACCCAGTGGAGAAAGCTGGAAATAGGGTGGCAGAGAGGAGGCCTGCAGGAGGAAGGGGATGCTGAGTGATGCCCCGCAGAAGATGTCAGCCAGGTCGGGAGTCAGAGCCCCACCCTACAGCAATCTCAGAGCTGCAGCAGGGCTCCCGGATCCAAAGACCCCTGGATACTCGCATGCCCAGGCCGAGGCCACCCGGCAGTCTTTGGATGGGGTACAGTCTGAGGCCCCAGCAGGCTGCCCTCCCTGTTCTGGGCCAGCTTGTTGGAGGGCCGGATTGGGAGCAGCTCCTCCTCTCTGGGCTCCAGGGACCTGGGGCCAGGTCTGCTACCGGAGCAGGAGGAGGTTGCAGGAGCTGGCGCTGTCCCAGTCCAGCTCCTCTTGCACGGAGCCTGGAAAGGTTCAGGAGCAAAGAAAGGGACCTGGCACGGGGGTCGGGGTGGGAGTGCTGGTCCTGCGTGGCCTCCAGCTGGTGTCACCTCCCTGGGTGTCCTTGGGCAAGTCCAGACCCGAGGGTGAGGCCCGTCCCAAGGCCTCAGGCACGGAAGGCATGTGCCGACCCCACCCCCCCGCCCCCGCATGGGCTCCGGGGATCCTGCGCCCCCGCCCTGCAGCCCGCGGGGCTGGGGAAGGAGGCCCCGTGCAGGCTGGCAGGGCCCTTGACAAAGGCAGCGGGTGGCGTGGGCAGGGGCTGGGGGAGGGCAGGCTCGGTGCTGGGAGGGATGGGGCTGGGAGGCTGACAGGCCACCAGCAGCCGCAGCATCTGCTTTTTCTCACCTCTAAAGGGAATCGATTTGTCTCTGACTGATTTCCCTGACGTCTAGTTTTCTTCTCCGCCCAGCTGTCAGCCCAGCCTCTGTGCATCAGGGAAGCCCGCGGGCCAGCGCCTGCCGCCCTCTCTCCCCACCTGCCTGGGCCGCCTCCCCGCACCTCCAGCCCCACCCACCTCCAAGCTGCACCCGCACTCTGGACCTCCCACCCAGGCACTACACACACACTCACATATGCGTGCAAACACACACACTCACTGTCTCCCAGACACCCCCCCCCATGCAGACACACTCACACTGGGCACTCCCTCCCAGGTAGACACACACACATACAAACACAACACACACACTCACTACCACCTAGGCACACACTCCCATACACACACACACACACCCCGAGTACTCCCTCCCAGGCCAACACATATGCATACACACATGTGCAAACACAACACACACTCACTACCACCCGTACACAGACACACCCAGGTAGACAGACACACTGTGCACATATACAAACACAGCACACACACTACCACCCAGACACACTAACACCCCCACCCAAATAGGCACTCATGCACGCACACAGACACTCCCATCCAGACACACACACTACACATACCGCACACACACCAGTAGCCCCACCCAGACAGACACCCTATATACACACATAAATACCCCCAGACAGACAAACATGGGCACTCCCACCCAGACACACACACCACACTCACATTCTTAGACTCCACAGAAACAGCACCCCCAGCCCCCAGACCACATATTCTCAAGGTCACACACACTCACCCAAGATGTACAGCACACTAATTTACACACTCAGACACCAAAATGTGCGTTTACACACACAGAGCACACTCACACACGCTCACTGTCCTCACACTCCCTGGTATCACAAACATTCACACTCCCTGACACCCACCGACACTCCCCTGCCCCCCACACACTCGCAGGCACACGCAGTCACACACACCGCCCACATACTCACACGCCTGTCCCCCCTCCTCAGCCCACCGTGGCCCCATGGCCCCGCAGAAGGTTCCAGAACCTAGTGTAGTGTGTCACCCTCGTGCCATTGGCACTTCTGCACAACAAAAGACCAGTAGAAACCCACCACCATGCAGCGTCGCACCTGGACTGAGGAGGGCGTCAAGGACGGGGCTGCAGGGGCCGAGGCCCCCATGCTCATTGGCATGGGTGGGTTCACCACAGAGCAGGTGGGTGAGGAGCTGGGTCCCAGCAGGGTGGGAGAGCCCAGCAATTTGGAGTTGACACGGGGCAGGAAGACGTCCAGTATTCAAGGTGACCAGGGTCGGGCCAGGTCTTCCTGCTTCCAGGCACACGGGCAAATGACCGCAGCTTGCCAACACCACCAACGGCAGCGAGCAGAGCAGTAACAGTACAATAAATAACCTTTTCTCTGCACACAAACCAGTTCCTCTTCAAAGCTGGTATTGGATGGTATCCTCAGATTGCCTCCCACCCAGGCTCATCTCCCAGATGAGGAAACCGAAGTCTGAACTGGGAAAGGGGCTTAACCCAGATTCCCACAAAGTGAGTCGAGCTTTTCTCAGTCTAAGGGCACAGTTTCACAGGTAGACCACGGGCTCCAGATAATGGTCCCTCTGTCCTCAGAAACCTCCCGTTTTAGTCTGCCAGGCTGCCGAAATGCAGATACCATGAAATGGGTCGGCTTTTAACAAGGGAGAACTTATTAACTTATGAGCTGACAGTTTTGAGGCTGAGAAAAATGTCCAGATCAAGGCATCACCAGGCAATGCTTTCTATTCGCAGACCAGCTGCCGGCCATCCTGGAGTCCTCTGTGCCATGCCAGGGTATATGGCGGCGTCTGATGGCCTTCTGTTCTCTTCCGGGTTTTGTTGCTTTCAGCTTCTTGCTTCCACGGCCTTCTCTTTCTTTGTCTGAATTCCATTCTCTTATAAAGGACTCCAGTAAGAGAACTAAGCTCACCCTGAATGAGGTGGATCACATCTTCATTTACTATGTTACTCACCAAATGATGGCACTTACAGTGGGCCCGCACCCACAGAAATGGATTCGCTTTAAGAGCATACTTTCCTGGAGCCCCTATAGTTGTGAGCATCATGCCTCCTAAGGCCAGTCCATGCTGGTACCATGGCCGGCCCTGGGGAACAAGGTAGAAGCTCTGCACTTGGGCACTGGCCAGGTGTGTGTGTGTGTGTGTGCAGGGTGCATGTGTACACGTGTGTGTGTGTGTGTGTGTGTGGTAGTGGAGATGAGTGTGATGGTCAGGGCTGGGGCAGGGTGTGGGGAGGTGGTGGGCAGTGTGAGAGCATTGACGGGTGGGCACTAAGAGGGGGTGGGTCTGTGCAGAGCAGGTGTGAGGGGGCACCTGATGTAAGCATACAGCACAGGCAGAATAGGGGACCTGCAGGGGGGATTAAGGTCTAACTGTGGGCTCAAGGCATGAGAAGGATGTGCAGGACAGTGCGTGCGAGGCTGTGGGGCTGCAAGTGTGGGGGGGACAGGAGGGACAGGTTTTGGGAGGGCATACCCAGCCCTGTGTGTTTCCCTGTGCCTGCACTCCAGACCAGGAGGCGGACTCTACCTGCCCACATAGTCTGTTTCTATCCCCTTTCCTTCCCTTGTGGCTGTGTCTGCCAGGCAACCCTGCCCTCAGTGCTGACAGCTCCTTAGGACCTGGCTAGAGGTCAGGGGGTATGCAGGTACCGGCAGAGAGAATGCCGGCAATTTGGGGGCATCCCAAGCCTCCTCCCCCTCCCCCGCCCCTTCCAGATGTCAGTTATCCACACACCCACCCCAGAACCACATGCAAGTCAGAGCCCCAACGGTGAGCTCAGGGGGGTGGCACAGGAAGCAGGGTTGCGTCTGCTCAGTGTCGGGGGGTGCAGCCTACCTCCCGCCGTGCCTGGCACGGGAGCTGGACGGAGCGGCCCTTGCTGAGTGAATCCATGCGTCCATCCCTCCCCTCCCACCGCCTGGCTTAGCACCTGCTAAATACCCGGCTTGGGGGTGGGGGTGGTTCTGGAGCCACGAGAACAATCAGACACAAGCCCTGCCTCCGGGACCTCGCAGCCTGTGCAGCCCCTGACTAATGACTCCTTACATGGGTGCTTCTTCTTCACTTCTAGTGTACCCGAATGGTCCTGTGGCTCCAGGCCTGCAAAACAGACATGGGGCAGTGGCATCAAGCCCCGGGGTCCTGGGCACATGAGGAGGGGTGAGTGACGTGGACAGAGCACAGATCTGCTGTGATTTCAGGCCAGGGCTCCCTGGCAGGTGTCAGGAGGGAGGGGGAACCTGAGAACGAGAAAGCATGCCACTAGCAGTGCCACCTGATTTTCTGGTTCATGCCAGAGAGCATGCGGGCAGAGCGTGAGGTTGGACCCTCTGTCTCGACAAAAGCCCCGTGAGGTACGGGCTGACACCATCCCAGCTAAGGGCCCTATCCACGGGATTTGAGAGAAATAAGGTTTTGTGGGGTTTTTTGCATGTCTTTATTTTGTTACTCTTCTACCCATACAGTGGATAAAGGGAGCATCTGTCACAGGGTTTTTACAATCATACGGTCACATATTTAGAACATATAGTTCTAATTAAAAGGTCAGGGCTGCTGGATTGCAGTCCAACAATTTGAGGTGTTTCCTTCTGGCTATTCCGATACACGAGAAACGAAAAAGAAACATTCATGTAATGAGTCACATTAGTCATGATCATTTGCTAAATCCTAATTTCTCACTTTTACCTCCTCCCTCTCATCTGATCATTCTCTCAATCTTCAGAGAAAACTGGGCAATGATATCAAAATCATCTGGGCAATGATTGTAACTCCTTCGTGCTGGAGAGGGGCATTGCCCCTATGGAGTAGAGGAATGAGCCTGGTTCATGCTCTCGGAGAGACGGAAACCTCTGGGTTTCAGGGCTTATCTGGCCTAGGAACAACAAAATGAGATATTAGAGGTACATTTGAGCGCAGACGCGGGTTTAGAAAGACAGAGCCTCTGCCCTTAGGTGTGTGAGTTAGAAACCACCCTTCAGCAAGGAGCACCCAGCCTCTCCCAGAGCTCCAGCAAGGAGCACCCAGCCTCTCCCAGAGCTCCTTCCAAGCTGCCACAAAAATCTCCCAGATCCCCAGAAGTTTCCTTTTAGGGCTTTGGAGAACGAGGGTAAGATGCTAGCTTGGTGACAAAGAGGGGATGCGTGCTGCTGTCTCTGACCTGCCCTCGGTGCACGGGCATGTATCTGCAGCTCCCAAAATGGAGCCTCTGGAGCCCAGGATCTTCTGGGCTCACAGCCCTTCCCCTTCAAGGAGCAGCAATGACCAGTTGGCAAAGGTGCTGCTTCTACCCTGCCTAGCAGCCCTTCTGGAACATTCCAGAAGGCCTGCATCTAACATGGCAGCCTTCATGGCCTCTCTCTACACCACCCAAGCCACGGGAGGAATTTGGAGAACTATAAAGGGCAGGGCCTTTTAGGTTTATGAAAGGAGACGTGGAAACCGGCTGAGGGGGCAGGAGGGTGAACAGTTGACCATTGTAAGCGCCCACAGCTGGTTGGCAATGGGGCTGAGGTTTGAGCTCAGATCCCATGTTGCTCAGCCCAGCCTTGTAGAGAGGGTAGGGGCTGAAGCCGTTTGACATAAGACGTTCTCCTCCTTCCTCCATTCTCCTCCTTCCTTCTTCTACTCTTTCTCTGCCCCAGCTTCCTCTCCTTCCCCTCACCCCCAGATTCACCTCCTCTTTCTCCTTTTTCCTCTTCCTCTGTTTCCTCCTTGTACCTCATCTTGCTTAAATGAAGCAATAAAATGTCCTTCTCTGGTTCCAAATCAGAAAATCAGATCTCCAGGGGAGAGAGTCCCAGAGGCTTTGCTCCCCATTTGTGTGCCCCCCCCCCAAAGATGCCGCGTCCTGGTCCCAGGGCCTGTGAGGACATTAGGATACAGGGCACAGGGAACGAAGGCTGCAGATGGAATTAATTTGCTAATCCGCTGACCTTGAGAGGGAGAGATTACCCTGGATTTGCCAAGTAGCCCTTCCGTAATCTCCAGGGTCCTTAAAAGTGGAAGAGGGAGGCATGCAAAGGAGATCCAGAGAGAAGGCAATGTGAGAGGGACTCGGCCCAGCATTGCTGGCTTTGAAGATGGAAGAAGGGGCCACCAACCAAGGAACGTGGATAGCCTCCAGAGGCTGGAAAAGGCAAAGACACGATTCTTCCCTAGAAACCCCAGAAGGAATACAACCCTGCTGGTGCTTTGATTTTGGGTCAAGGTGACTGTTTCAGATTTCAGACCTTTAGAACTCTACATCTGTGCTGTTTTAAGCCACTAATTTTGTGGTAATTTGTTACAGCAGCAGTAGGAAGCTAGCACACCATTCCAAGTCCCCAAGCAGTCTGTCCTGTGTCTCTCTTATGGTAGACAACTGCCTCCCATCTCAGCCACCTCTCACTGTGATTCAAAAATTGCCTCATTGTGATTCAAAATTGCCTCCCCTCAGGTTGCTTTCCAATGGGCCAGCTCTCTCCATCTGGGTCCCCAGACCCAGCTACTCTCTGCCTTTCTGATATTTAAAGGCACTGATCATGGAATTAGTCCCCCCATATTCTTTTCTTCTCTTTGCCCAGCATCCCCAGAATTCTTTTCTGAATGCCACACCAGAAAGCCCTCACAAAAGAAACTGAGTTCCTGGCTCCAAGCTTTCTTCTGAGTTCCTAGGGTCCCTCATGGCCCCATGATAGTTCTCAGGGCCTTAGACTCAATTTGCCCACCCACAGAGGCATTGGGATAGAATGTGGGCCATGGTTTCTGATGGCTGTGTGGTCTCAGACAAATCCATACCCTCTCTGAGCCTCTGATACCCGATCTGTACAATGGGGCAAAACTCCATGAGCTCTATGGAGGACCATGGGGAAGAGTGGATCTTGACTGATTCCTTTGCCACACAACCCTCAAGCACCTGCCTTCTCTCCATGTTGCATGTCCTTAACAGGACAGGAGAGCAGAGAAGAGAGGACTGGTGAGGAGAGCAGAGGTGAGGAGAGGAGAGGAGAGGAGAGGAGAAGAAACATGTCCTTACAGAAATTGTATTCCAATATTTTATTATGTGCTCTGGCTCGGGCAGCACCTTACTTAATGGTGTGTCGGATGATGGTACAAATTTATGGCTGAAGGTTTACATCACAGACAGCTGGAATGAATGACAATAAATTAATTTAAAGTGCTACCAAAGTGTTCCCCAAAGTATATGTGCTTATGAGCTCTGGGCTAATAATTTATAAATGCATGCCTTTTATAATCCCGGTCTTAAGTCTTGAAAGCAGCTAGTTAAAAAGCAGTCACATGACATAAATTATTTTTATTAATATCACAAGTGCATGATTAGGGTGGCAGGAATGGTTCTGTCCAGTCCATGGCATCTGCAGCCAAGCATCACTTCCTTTTGCTCTGCCTTCTCATCCTGAGAGGCGTAGACTTACCGGCCCCAGGCTCTCTCTCAGTCCGGGGCCCCTGAGCTGGTACCCCCACACCCTGACCCTCTTCCAGGAGAGAAAAGGGCTTCCCTTCATCTGTACTATGGTTTCCTGCCTCTGAGGAGTTATTCTGACATCTACATGCTCATCTGATTGGAAAGAGCAAACATCCTTTATATGCAGACAGTCAACACAGACATTTACCAGCTTAGCCTCAGTTGCCTCACTTATAAAATGAACATCACAATATTGACCTCATAGGGCTGTGAGGAGAATTGATTAAGGCCATATTCAAGCACTCAATAAAATTTGTCATTTTCCAGGGACTTTCTTCCACAAAAGGGAGGGAAATTTTCAGAGTGGTTTATACAGCCAGGACCCCTGCAGTTGGTTGACCTGCTCAGATATTCTTGATAAAATATAAAACTACCCTATCCCTTCTCCAGGCCCATTCCAAACCTTTCTTCTCTCTAAAGCCAATGCCACCATGTGAGCCCCAGGTCCAGGCCCTGCCATTTTCCTTGCAGCTCCTCTCATCAAGAGATGGAGTTTATTTTCCTGTCCTTTGAATCAGGGCTGGACTGCAATTTGCTTTGAACAATAGAGTGTGGTGAAGTGATGCTTTGTATCTTCTAAGACTGGACCTTAAGCTATCTGCAGCTTCTGTTCTGAAGTGTTTGAAATTCTCCCTCGTGGCACCCAGCTGCCATGCTGGGAGAAGCCCAGTCAACATGGAAAGGCCACCAGGGAGCTCCCTGTAGGCAGTTCCAGCCGAGCTCCTAGCCAAGAGCCATCATCCAGTGCCCACCATATTGATAAGTCATCTTGAGGTCTTAACCAGACCTATGGATGGGCTGTAGCCTCAGCCTACATTTTGTGAACCAACTGAGCCCAGTCAACCTAAGAATCGTGATATTCAAGTTGTACAATGGGGCAAAACTCCATGAGCTCTATGGAGGACCATGGGGAAGAGTGGATCTTGACTGATTCCTTTGCCACGCAACCCTCAAGCACCTGCCTTCTCTCCATGTTGCATGTGCTTAACAGGACAGGACAGGAGAGCAGAGAAGAGAGGATTGGTGAGAAGAGGAGAGGAGAAGAAACATGCCCTTACAGAAATTGTATTCCAATGTTTTATCATGTGCTCTGGCTTGGGCAGCACCTTACTTAATGGTGTGTTTCAAGTCTTTAAGTCTTGGATAAGCAATGGATAACTGGAATACCCCTTGCTACTGGCTGCTTCTTGTTAGCACTTAAACATGCCCAAGTTTCTCCATCTAAAATCTTCCCTTAATCCCAACCCGTCACCAACTCCAGCTTTAGCTCACTCTCCCCATTCCCAAAGTGTAAGAGACAAGGGTGTCCAAAGTGTTCCCCATCTCTCCTCTTCCACCCCCTTTCATCTTTCAGCACTCTGGCTTATGTTCTTACACTCCTCCAAAATGGCCATCCCCAAGGTCACCAGGAACTGCTGTCCATCAGTCCCAGCGTTTGTCTGGTTTGACTTTCCAGCAGCATGCCTCACAGTACCACTTCCTCTCCCGTTAGCCTCCTGCCATGGGTCCTCTCAGCAACCTTCATGTTCTTACCTCTACTACTCCATTACCATTTTCTTCAGTCTTGCTTGCACATTCCTTTTTCTCCCCTTCCTATTCTTTGGGTTCTCTTTCTGGAACCTTTGGCTCTCCATTTTCTATGCTTATTTCCAGGCAAGCTCATCCATTCCCTCTTAAGGGTCAATACCTCCTAAATTTATATGTCCAACTCAGATTCTTTTTCTACACCAATACATCCAACTTCCCCCTGGACCTCTCCATATGAATATCTTGCAGGCATTTTAACTCAACAAGTCCTGCATCTACTCATCATGTCCACACCTCCCTTACCTGCTTCTCTTCCAGGGATTGGAACTACTATCTACCCAGTTGCCCTGTGTATTAGCTAGGGTTCTCTAGAGAAACGGAATCAACAGGAGATACCCATAGATATAAAACATATAAAGGTATCTTACATAACCATGGGACTGTAGGGGTCTGAGGTTTGTAGGGCAGGCCAGAAGCTGGCAACTCCAATGGAGGTCCTCAACAAACTCTCAGGAGAGGCTGGTTGGACAACTGTGGGAATATAAAGGTCCGAGGTTTGTAGGGCAGGCCACAAGCTGGCAACTCCAATGAAAGTCCTCAACAAACTTTCAGGAGAGGCTGGCTGGACAACCATAGGAATGGAAGAGTCCAAAATCCGCAGGGCAGGTTGTAAAGCTGGCGGCTCCAATGAAGGGTCTGAACAAACTCCACAGGAGAGGCTCACTGGCTGAAGCAGGAAGGGTGACTGTCTCTTCTGAATCCTCCTTAAAAGCCTTCTGGTTCCTCAACAAAATTCTTGCAAATCAAATCCAGCAGCACGTTAAAAAAATTATACACCATGACCAAGTAGGATTCATCCCACGCATGCAAGGATGGTTCAACATAAGAAAATCAATTAATGTAATACACCATATCAACAAATCAAAGCAGAAAAACCACATGATCATCTCAATTGATGCAGAAAAGGCATTTGACAAAATTCAACATCCTTTCTTGTTGAAAACACTTCAAAGGATAAGAATAGAAGGGAACTTCCTTAACATAATAAAGGGAACATATGAAAAACCCACAGCTAACATCATCCTCAATGGGGAAAAACTGAAAACTTTCCCCCTAAGATCAGGAACAAGACAAGGATGTCCACTATCACCATTGTTATTCAACATTGTGTTGGAGGTTCTAGCCATAGCAATTAGAAAAGAAAAAGAAATACAAGGCATCAAAATTGGAAAGGAAGAAGTAAAACTTTCACTGTTTGCAGATGATATGATACTATATGTCGAAAATCCTGAAAAATCCACAACAAAATTACCAGAGCTAATAAATGAGTACAGCAAAGTGGCAGTTTACAAGATCAACACTCAAAGATCTGTAGTGTTTCTATATGCTAGTAATGAACAATCTGAGGGGGAAATAAAGAAAAAAATTCCATTATCGACTGCAACCAAAAGAATAAAATATTTAAGAATAAACTTAACTAAAGATACAAAAAACCTATACAAAGAAAACTATAGGAAATTGTCAAAAGAAATCTCAGAAGACCTAAATAGATGGAAGGGCATACTGTGTTCATGGATTGGAAGACTAAATATAGTTAAGATATCAATTCTACCTAAATTGATTTACAGATTCAATGCAATATCAATTAAAATCCCAAAAACTTACTTTTCAGAACTAGAAAAACCAATAATCAAATTTATCTGGAGGGGCAGGGTGCCCTGAATAGCTAAAAGTATCCTGAGAAAGAAAAATGAAGTTGGAGGCCTCATGCTACCTGACTTTAAGGCATATTATGAAGCTACAGTGGTCAAAACAGCATGGTACTGGCATAAAGATAGATACACTGACCACTGGAATTGAATAGAGTGTTCAGATACAGACCCTCTCATCTATGGACAACTGATCTTTGATAAGGCAGTCAAACTAACTCACCTGGGACAGAACAGTCTCTTCAATAAATGGTGCTTAGAGAACTGGATGTTCACATGCAAAAGAATGAAAGAGGATCCATATCTCATGCCCTATACAAAAATTAACTCAAAATGGATCAAAGACCTAAACATTAGATCTAAGACCATAAAACTTTTAGAAGAAAATTCAGGGAAATATTTTATCAATCTTATAATAGGAGGTGGTTTCCTAGACCTTACACCCAAAGCATGAGCATTGAAGAAAGAGAGAAAGAAATGGGAACGCCTCAAAATTAAACTTTTGTGCATCAAAGATCTTTGTCAAGAAAGTAAGAAGACAGCCTACACAATAGGAAAGAATATTTGGAAATGACATATCAGATAAAGGTCCAGTATCCAGAATTTATAAAGAAATTGTTCAACTCAACAACAAAAAGACAGCCAACCCAATTACAAAATGGGAAAAAGACTTAACAGACTCTTCTCAGAAGAGGAAATACAAATGGCCAAAAGGCACATGAAGAGATGCTCAACTTCCCTGGCTATTAGAGAAGTGCAAATCAAAACCACGATGAGATATCATCTCACACCCACCAGAATGGCCATTATCAACAAAATAGAAAATGACAAATGCTGGAGAGGATGTGGAGAAAGAGACACACTTATCCACTGTTGGTGGGAATGTCAAATGGTACAATTGCTGTGGAAGGCAGTTTAGCGGTTCCTCAAAAAGCTGAATATAGAATTGCCATATGATCTGGTAATACCATTGCTAGTATCTACTCAGAGGACATGAGGGCAAGGACCCAAACAGACATTTGCACACCAATGTTTATAGCAGCATTATTTACAGTTGTCAGGAGATCGAAACAGCCAAAATGTCCATCAACAGAAAAGTGACTGAACACACTGTGGTATATACATATGATGGAATATTATGCAGCCTTAAGACAGAATAAAGTTGTGAAGTATGTAACAATGTGAATGGACCTTAAGGACATTATGCTGAGTGAGATTACCCAAAAACAAAAGAATAAATACTGTATGGTCTCACTGATATGAACTGACATTAGTGAATAAACTTGGAGAATTTTACTGGTAACAGAGACCATCAGGAGGTAGAAATAGGGTAAGATATTGGGTAATTGGAGCTGAAGGGGTACAGATTGTACAATGGGACTGAAAATAAAAGTTCATAAATGGATAGTACAATACTACCTGTAGTACAATTATGTTAAAACACTGAATGAAGCTGAATGTGAGAATGATAGAGAGGAGGGCTGGGGGCATAAATGAAATCAGAAAGAAAGGTAGACAATAAAGACTGAGATGGTATAATCTAGGAATGCCTAGAGTGTACAATGATAGTGACTAAATGTACAAATTTAAAAAATGTTTTTGCATGAGGAAGAGCAAAGGAATGTCATTACTGCAGGGTGCTGAAAATAGATGGTAATTAATATTTTAAAATTTTACCTTATGTGTGAGACTAAAGCAAAACAAGCTTATTTGGTACAAAATTTATATTTTGACTAGTGCATTTCCTAATATAACTTATGTGGACAGCTTAATCGAACACCATAGTACTTGGAACCTTGTGTACGGCATGAGATTTTGTAGGTTTGTCCAGAGTGATGCCCAGATAAATCCCAGAGCAATTTGAACAGTGAATAGGGAAGTATATGCAGAGTCCCCTAGGGGGAATGCTGAGAAAGGGGGAAAATTCAACTTCCCCAAGTGGAGAATTCTTGATATTCTCACAGGCAGTGGGGACAATCAAAGCTATATGCTGAGCTCCCAATCTTGGGGTTTGTTCATATGAAACTTAACACCACAAAGGATAGGTCAAGCCTACTTAAAATTAGGCCTGAGTCACTCCCAAGAGAGCCTCTTTTCTTTCTCAGATGTGGCCTCTCTCTCCAGTCAACACAACAAGCAAACTCACCACCCTCCCCCTGTCTATGCAGGACATGACTCCCAGGGGTGTGGACCTTCCTGGCAACGTGGGACAGAAATCCTGGAATAAGCTGAGACTCAGCATCAAGGGATTGAGAAAACCCCTAGAATGAGCTGAGACTTAGCATCAGGGGATTGAGAAGAACTTCTCAACCAAAAAGGGGAAGAGTGAAATGAGACAAAATAAAGTGTCAATGGCTAAGAGATTCCAAACAGAGTCGAGAGGTTATCCTGGAGGTTATTCTTATGCATTAAATAGATATCACCTTGTTAGTCAAGATGTAGTGGCGAGGCTGGAGGGAACTGCCTGAAAATATGGAGCTGTGTTCCAGTAGCCATGTTTCTTGAGGATGATTGAATAATGATTTAGCTTTCACAATGTGACTGTGTAATTGTGAAAACCTTGTGTCTGATGCTCCTTTTATCTACCCTATCAACAGATGAGTAAAACATATGGAATAAAAATAAATAATAAGAGGGAAAAAAGCCTTCTGGTGATTAGATTAAGTATCACCCATTGCAGAAGACACTCCTCTTAGCTGATTACAAATGCAATCAGCTGTAAATACAGCAAACGTGGTCATGATTTTAGTCCATAAAATGTCTTCATAGCAACAGATAGGCCAGCGCTTGCCCAACCAGACACCCAGGCACTACCACCTGGCCAAGTCGACACATGAACCTGACCATGACACCCAGTTTCAAAATCTGGGATCTTTTCTTATTTTATTCTGCCTCCTCCCCACATAACACAGGTCACCAGATCCTGGCAAGCCATTGTCCCCACTACCATTGCCTTTGATTGGGCCACCACATCTCTGATCTGGGATGGTACCAATCTTACTTGCACTTCTTTCTCCAATCCTTTCTCCACTCTCAAGTGGCGAGACCCTAATTATATCCCTTTCCAACTTAAAGTTCTTCGGTGGAGTCCCATTGTATTTAGGGTAAAATTCAAATTCCTCCCTGTGATTTATAGGCCCCATTCATTGGTCCCAGGGCCACCAATCCAGTCCCAAATTTGCCCACACCCCACGATCACACTGGGCTCCAGCCAAGAGGACTGATGTTGTTTCCCTAACCTGCTGTGCACTCCCACATGGGCCTTCATACCTGCTGTCCCTTCTGCTGGGACACCCTCTCTTCCTCCGGGCCCAGCACACACCCCTTCCTCAGGCCTCAGTTTCTTCAGGGCAGCCTTGTCCGACCCACCACCTCACCCTGGAGTGGCTGTTCCTGCTGCACCTCCTGCCCTGTCCTGCCTGTCTCCCACTATTGTCCTGCTTTTCTTTCTCCCAGCACTTATCTCCCTTGATGTCAACTGCTTGGTTGAGCCGCACACTCACTTCTGGGTGGGCAGGCACTGTTTGTTATGACCTCGCACCATAGTTGGCATAGAGCAGGTACTCAAAAGACTCATGTGAATTCATGAATGATGGATGAATCTTGGGAAAACATGAACTACTTGCTTTCTCCAAATCCCATCAAACTTTGGCTTTATTTAGCACATTTATAGAGGGGTCCTTACCTTCACCTTTCATTCACTCACTCAGCCACCCAACATCCATTTAATGAGCAACACTCATGTGCCCAGGCCTAAAATGGACAAATGAACAGGTATACAGAACCACTCAGCAATAAAAAAGACCAAACTTCCGATATACACAGTAACATAGATGGATCTCAAAAGCAACATGCTAAGTAAAAGAAGTCAGACACAAAGACCACGTACTGTATGATTCCATTTATTTGACATTCTAGAAAAGACAAAACCAGAGGGACAGAGAGGAGATCAGGACTCCCAAGGCATGTGCCACAAGAAAAAAAATCAGGTTAAAGCTGAGTGGTCTGTCATTCAGCATCTCTTCTTCCGTATTCTATTCATTAGAAGTGAGTCACTACAATCAGCCCATATTCAAGCGAAGGGAACTTATCAGCTGCCTTTTGATGGGAAGAGTGTCGAAGAGTTTGAGGGCATGTTTTAAACCACCATTGGTGCCACCTGACTGCCGGGTAATGCCATGCACCGTAAGTGTGGCAGCCACTTGCACGGACACTCAAAGAGCCTGTGCAATGGAGCACCACAGAGCCCCTCAACAGGGACTCCTGGGTGATCCAAAGGCAGCTCTTTTTTTTTATTGTACAAAAATTATCAGAATAATATTGAGCATTTTCAAAGGAAAGAGGATCACTCCTAATTGCTACTTGTTGCCTGCATGACCATAAGTCATTTAATATCTCTGTTCCTCAGTTTCCTGATCTGTAAAATGGGGATAAAATCATCCCTATCACATAGTGTTATTGCAAGGATTAAAGGAGGTAATGTATCTAAAGGGCTGAGAACAAAACCTCCCCTATGGTAAGTCCTATTAACTTTATACTCTCTCATAAGCTGGCCGAAGGAATTAATGAGATAATTCATGGGAAAAAAATTAGAACAGTGTCTGGCACATGAAACTAAATGAATTCCACATTGTTGTTATTACAGTTACACGAATAATTACTAGCGATAGCACCCCAGAACCCCTAGGATAACATCCAAACTCCTTAGGGTCCATTCAAGTGAGGTCCTTTGCAAACACAACTCTGCCTATTCCTATGGCTCACTTCTACCCTCCTCCCTCCCTCCATATTCACCGTCCTGAACATGCCTCTATCCATCCCCTTCTCCTAAGCACCCTCACCCACATGTCTTACTGGTGAATTTCTATTCATCGCAAACATTTGACTGGAGTCAAAAAGGGATGGTCATCGATGTCCACTTCTACCCATGACAGAATAACTGGCAATCAGACTAGCCCTACTAACACAGGCATGCACAAACCTGAACAAAATAGAAACACCTACTTTCACATACTGGATAACAGAAGCATAAGTTTGTGATTCCAGAGAGGAGAAAAACAGAATGAGGTAAGCTCTATGATTGTCCTCATTTATAATTAGAGACACTTTCCAGACCACTGCACAAAGAGAGAGAAACCAAGTAGAGCACATCAGTCTCACGGAGCTGATAAGACAGAGATTGAAATACAGGGAAGCTGAAGCCGGTGGAAATTGTTGGAAAGAGTGCCATAAAGGAGGGACCTAGGCAGAGAAAGAGTTCCAGAAACCTGCTTAGACATCTTCTTGAGACTTTGGCTGACTTATAAGCTGTGCATGCCTAGGTTAAGACTCAATAAGGTCAAGCAAAGACCAATTATCAGAGAAGTGATTACCACAAAACTATGAGTTCTAAGGTCATGAAAATGTCCAAAGTAAGCCCTCAACAGGATGATACCTTCTCTGAAGAAAGGCTGCCAGCATCTGAGATACCTCTGCCACATAGGAAGGCACATGGCCAGTGTCAACTGGTCCTTCTCTCTGGGTTTCATTGCTTTCGGCTCCTGGTTTCAGTGGCTACTCTGTCAGCTCCTCCAGGGGCTTTTTCTGTCCTAATTTCTCTGGGTGTTTCTCTCTGAGTTCTCTAGGCTTTTTCTATATCCTTTCTCCTCTCATAGAGGATTCCAGTAATATGATTAAGACCTACCTTGAAAGGGATGGGTCACATCTCAGTTGAAATAATCTAACCAAAATGTCCCATCTACAATAGATCTGCACCCACAGGAATGGATTAAAAGAATATGACCTTGGAAGTGGGGACAATCAAAGCAATAGGATGAGCCCCCAATCTTG
The DNA here is from genome assembly GCF_023851605.1 of Tamandua tetradactyla. Lineage (NCBI taxonomy): Eukaryota > Metazoa > Chordata > Mammalia > Pilosa > Myrmecophagidae > Tamandua > Tamandua tetradactyla. Next base: position 17,378,809 of record NC_135339.1, on the reverse strand, counting down.
GGGTTTGTTAATATTAAACTTACCCCTACAAAGGGTAGGCTAAGCCTACTTAAAATTAAGTCTAAGAGTCACCCCCAAGAGAACCTCTTTCGTTGCTCAGATGTGGCCTCTCTTTCTCAGCCAACATGACAAACAAACTCACTGCCCTTCCCCTCTCTACATGGAACATGACTCCCAGGGGTGTAAACCTTCCTGGCAACATGGGACAGAAATCTTAGAATGAGCTGGAACTCAGCATCAAAGGATTGAGAAAACCCACTCGACCAAAAGGGGGAAGGGTGAAATGAGACAAAGTAAAATGTCAATGGCTGAGAGATTCCAAACAGAGTTGAAAGGTTATCCTGGAGGTTATTCTTACGCATGAAATAGATATCACCCTTTTAGTTAAGGTCTAATGGAGTGGCTGGAGGGAACTGCCTGAAAATGTGGAGCTGTGTTCCAGTAGCCATGTTTCTTGAAGATGATTGTATAATGATATGGCTTTCACAATGTGACTGCGTGATTGTGAAAATCTTGTGTCTGATGCTCCTTTTATTACCTTAGTAAAACATATGGATTAAAAATAAATGAATAATAGGGGGAACAAATGTTAAAATTAATTTAGTAGAATAAAAAAAAAAAAAAACCAATGTACCCATATTATCAGCAGCCCCTTCCAACATGAAAAAGTTAGAATGGTCATAGCCCAAATACCCCTAAAGAATGGGAGAAAGATAAAAGGTGATGGTGGAGTTATACAGAGAAGGTCAGATTTAACAAATAAGTATGAGTGCTGAATTAGCATATTGATATTTCTTTTAGTCTTCAGTACCTTAGAGTACCTAGAAATAAAAACCTAAAATTGTGGAATTGTAACCCATACCAAACTCTGAAATCTGTTCTACAGCTAACTGTTGCAATGTATGTTGAAATTTATTGCTTTTTTGTATATATATTATTTTTCACAAAAAAGAAAAAAAAGAAGGAAGAGTATAATAGAGATAGGATTTAACAAATGAATATGACTACTGAATCAATATATTGATATTTCTTTTGGTCTCTAGTGTCTTGGAGCAGGTCGAATTAAAAATGAAAAATCATGGCACTGTAACCCATACCAAATTTTGAAATCTGTTCTATAACCACTTGTTAAAAGGTATTTGGAAACTTATTGCTTTTTTGTATATATATTATTTTTCACAATAAAAAAAGTTTAAAAAAACTAAACAAACAAGCAAAAAAAGAATACGGCCTTGGGCGGTGCAACAGTGGCTCAGTGGCAGAATTCTCACCTGCCATGCCAGAGACCCAGGTTGGATTCCTGGTGACTGCCCGTGCCAAAAAAGAAAAAGAATTGATTTTTGGCCTTTTCTGGGGTACATAACAGATTTTAAAAGTTCCACATAACAATCACAGAATCTTCATTCTTTTCAATCACACATGAAGCATTCACCAACGCAGACCATTTACTGGGTCATAAAGCAAGTCAATAAATTTCAAAGGCTTGCACTCATACAGAATCTGGTATCTGACAAAAATGGACTTAAATTATAAATCAATGGCAAAAAGGTATTGGAAAATGTATACATAATTATAAATTAAACAACAGATTTCTAAGTAACCCATGAGTCAAAGAAGAAATCACAAGGGAAATTAGAAAATATTTTTAACTGAATGAAAAAATAAAACACAGCAAATCAATATTTGTGGGATTCAGCTAAAGGAGTGGCTAGAGGGAAATGTATAGTTTTACATGAATTTATTAGAAAAAATGAAAGTTTTAAAACATGCAGAAAAGAGTCAGTAGGCCTGAGGTTGCTCTCCTTAGAAAGGCCTGCTTGCAAAGTTGACTCTTGGCTGGCATAATCTCATGATAAGAATGGCTCACCGAGCCTAAACTCTTCACGCAAACAACATGTTATATGCGGAACACTGTTCTCCTTCAGGGAGTCAGGGAGTATTTGCCAGGCAGAGGGTGCCTACGTGGACTGTTCCCAGTGAAAAACCTGGGCACAGATACTCTAATGAGCTTTCTTAGAAGACAATATTTCACATGTGTTGTCACAACTGATTGCTCGGGGAATTAAGTATGTCTTATTTTAATCCACTGGGAGCAGACTCTTGGAAGCTTGTTGGAACTTCACCCCATGCTCCTTTTCTTTTTGTTAATTTTGCTTTGCATCCCTTTGCTGTAATAAATCTTATCCTTGAGTAAGCTGAGTTCAGTAAGTTCTCCTAGAAAATCATCAATCCTGGGGATTATCTTGGGAATTCCCAACCATGTCTTTGTTCTAAGTAGTCACTTAAAGAAGTTTGGAAAAAAGAAGACAAGCTAAAACCAAAGTGAAAAAAAAAAAATGGAAGGACACGATGAACAGCAGAAATCATTGAACTAGAAAATGGACACACAATAAAGAAACAAGTGGAATCAATAGCTTGCTATTTTGAATAGATCGATAAAATTGATGGCCCTCAAACTAGGCTGATTAAGAAAAAAGAAATAAATCACAAATTAGCAATATCAGGAATCAAAGAGGCTCCATCACTACAGATCTTACAGAAATTAAAAGAGTAATAATAAATATTATGAACAACTTTAAGATAAGAACTTTGCAACTTAAGTGAAATGGGCAAATTTCTGAGAAAACAAATTACAAAAATTGACACAAGAAGAAACAGAAAACATGAATAGCTCCATATTGATTATAGAAATTGGATTCATAAAAGCTTCCCACAAACAAAACATCAGGTCTACATGACTTCTTAGTGAATTTTATCAAACATTTAGGTAATAAATAATGCCAATCAGACACAAGCTCTTTCACAAATAGAAGTACAAGGAGCTCTTCCCAATTAGTTTCATGAAGCCACCATTACACAGATATCAACACCAGACAGAAAAAATTGCAAGAAAATTGAAAATCCCAATGGATTTTTTTTATTAGAAATCTACAAACTGATTCTATATGGGAAAGAAAAATACTTAGGTTTTTCAAAACAATTTTGAAAAAGAAGAAAAATATTGGAGGATTTACCCTGTCGGATTTCAAGACTTACTATACAGCTACAGTAATCAAAGATATACAGATCAATGGAACAGAGTAAAGTTCAGAAATAGAGGCACATACTTATGATCAACTGATTTTTTCTAATAAAGATGACAAGGTTATTCAATGGGCAAAAGATTATATTTGCAACAAAAGGTGTTAAAACAAATGGGTATCCATATGGTCCTAAACCCCATGTCACACCATTCACACACACACACGCATGCATGCACACATGCACACACAATCAAAATGCACCATATAGCTAAACATAAAATATAAAGTTATAAACATCTAAGAGAAACTCTTTTCAACCTTGTGGGTAAGCAAAGACTAATTCTTGGACAAGTCATAAAAAGAACTAACCATACAAGCAAAAAAAATGATAAACTGGGCTTTTGCACTTCAAAAGACACCATTAAGAAAGCAAAAATTCAAGCTACTGACTATGGGAAAATATTTGCAATGCACATATCTGACCAAGACTTGTATCCAGAATTTAGATAAGAATTCTTACAACTCAATTTAAAAATATATAAAGTTTAACTCAATATAATTAGAAAAAGCTTTGAATAGGTTCTTCACCAAAGAAGATATATGCACCTAAAACAATGCCAAACATCTGCAACATTAAACAAATCAAAACCACAAAGAAATATCATTTCATATTCCACAGTGTGGCTAAAATTAAAATGACTGACTACCAAGGACTGGCAAGGATGTGAAACAAATGAGGCTCTCACCTACTTGATATTGGGTAAAATGACACAAACACTTTGGAAAAGAGTTTGGTATTTTCTCATAAGATAAAACATATACTTACCAGATAATCCAACAGTTCCGCTTTCTAGGCATTGACCCAAGATAAACGAAATCATAGATTTATGCAAAGATTTGCACGTGAATGTTCACAACAGCTTCATTCATATTAATCCAGTGACCATCAACTGGTGAATGGATAGACAAACTGTGGTACATCCATTCATTAGAATACTGCTCAGCAATAAAAAGGGCCAAACAACTGATACATAAAAGTACACAGATACATCTCAGAAACATTATGCAGAGCAAAAGAAACCTTGCACATAAGAGCACGTACTGTTTAATTCCATTTATACAATGCTAGAACAGGCAAAACTAATCTATAGGTGATAGAAATCAAATTAATGGTTGCTGGTGTGGAAATAAAGGAGGGGGCACTAGGGAATTCTGAGGGCTGATGGAAATGTAGTTTATCTTGCAGTTATATAACTGTACACGTTTGTCAAAACTCAATGACTGCACAATTAAATAGGTACATTTTGCAAACCATTTCTCAATAAAGTTGACATTAAAAAGAAGAGATGTAGTACTCATTGGGGAAGGGTCAAGAAGAGGGGGTTTGGAGCTTGGGGACTGCAGGAGACCCTCTGAAAGTTCAAGCCCCATTTGATGCTGCCATTTAGGTCTCTGGAGTAGTCTCTCCCTGTAGCAGTAGCAGAGGCAGCCCCTGGAAGAGAGAAGGACCACAGGGCCCCAAGTCTGATTCCTTTGTAGGTTTTTTCTTTCAGTTCAATTCATTCAGTGGTTATTCACTGAGCACCTACTTACCAGCCAGATGACCTTGCTAAGTTCCTTGATTTGCCTCAGTTTCCTTCTCTATAAAATAAAGATAACCATGTCTCCTCGAAGGTTTGTCATGGGAATTTAAAAAGATGGCTTTGTAAAGCACTTAGCCATAGCAGGCTACAAACGTGAGCGATTGTAGATGTCACATTCACAGCTTCAGAAGCCCTTTCACATGCACATCTGCACAAATGCAGGGACCCATGGTCAGTCACCAGGGCCCAGACCCTGTCCTCGCCTCTCCTTGGCTGAGAGACCTGGAAATGGGTATCCAGCACTTTTCTGAGCCTCCATTTCCTGCAAAGTGGGGGTCACACTGTGCCTGCTTCATGAGGCAGCTGTGGGCATTCCACAAGCTGGTAGAAATAGAGCAGTCAGCACTCAACCTGGTACATTGTGAATGTTCCAGAAATGTTCGTGATGTTACTATTTGTATCACCATCGCATTTCACTACAGGAAACTGAAGCCCAGAGACGGTGGGCTGGTTAGCCAAGGTGACACAGCCAGGCAGCCAGGTCAAGAACCTCATCTCCTGGTTCACGTGAGAGCACTCTGGCCAGGAGCCGGAGACACTGTCTGAATGATTCCCCTTCCTCCCACCACTCTCCGGACACCCCCTCACCAAATGCTGGAAGCTTCCTGCACCCTAAGTCTTCGGGCAGGTCTGGACAAGAAAGCCCTTCCCTGGCCCCTTTGCTCTCCTCCACTCCCCAATGTGGCCTGAGTTGGAGGAGCCAGATCAGGACTGGCCTTGGGAGATGACAGCTCTTTACAGTTTCTCCACGGGGTCCTGGTTGGGTGTTCCCAGGAGAGAAACTGAGGCAGTATCTCCCTTCCCCCTAACACACACATATACCATGGTCAGAAGCATAAAACGATGGAGAGTTAATAAGTCACTGTATACCCCACCCCCACCCCCACCCCCAGGGATACAGGAAGGTAGGGCCAGGGCTGGCAGGGAGAAGGGCCTCTGGAAGGCCCAGAAAAGCAGCAACTTCCATGCTGGCCCAGGCCCCCCAAAAGTGCTGCACCTGGTTAAGGGTGCCATACCTGGGACCAGCCTCCCCACCCACATGTTCTAGTGTGATATTCATGTACCTGTTTTCACCCCATTTTACAGATAAGGGAACTGAGGACCTTCCACCACCAAGATTGCTTGCATACCACTGGAGAGACAGGCAAGGAGGTAGGAGCATTCTCAGAGATCCCAGGAGACTTGTCTTCCAGGCCTGGTCCTGCCCATCCAAGTGTGACCTTGGACTAATCACAGGAACTTCAAGATCAAGGGGGCATAGTCTAGAATTCAAAGCATAGCTCTCTGGTGAGCATGTCAGACATGTGAGTGACTGTGATGTCAAAAGCCAGGAGAGGAACCTGCAGAGGGTACAGTGACCAATGCCTTGAGGAACCAGAAAGGCCTCCTGGAGGAGGAGCCTTTTTGTGCTGGCACTGCAAGGTGTGCAGATGGCTACCAGGGAGAGACGAGTAGAAAGGGCCTTCTGAGCTGGGGAACAGCATGCACATGGGGGTGACAGCATGAAGGCTTGAGGCATTGAGGCACGCATTCAGGGAGCTCACCTGAAGGAAAAAGTCTTGGCCAAGGGGCACAAGGGAGAGTCAGATCTCCAGTAGTCTTGAGGTCGGCTGTTGTCACTTGGCTAAGTAGAGCAAAAATATCTGCCTTTAGGGGCCTAGAGAAGCCAAGAGGGAGCTCATGTAACCAGCGGCTGGCACATTGAGCCCTCCTGCCCACTGAGAAGGGATTTTGCCCTATCATTCCAGGCTCAGACAGGTACCACCTCCACCAGGAAGCCATCTGTGACTGCAGGGCCAAGAGGGATGGCAAAGAGACATCTTATGAAGTACTAAAACCAAAACATTTCATTCTCAGGTCTAATTCATGTCTCATAGCTCTACAATGAAGAGTCCAAAGAAGAGAATGTTCCTGAAGCATCTAATGCAGAGTCCAACCCTAGAGAGGTTTAGAAAATGTTAGTTTCCTTGAGGGTTGGAAGGAAGATGCTTCATTATTCCCAGTTCACACAGGGAGACAGTGAGGGGTTCAGGAATACTGAAGTGGCAGGCCCAAGGACACACAGCCTGTAAGTGAAAGAGACGAGGTTTCTCTTTGCTCCATGCAGGTCCCCCTGTGCATTGTAAAAAGAGTAACAATGACCATGGTATGGGAAAATGAGGCCCAGAGAGGGCAAATGGCTGTCCCAGGTCACATAGCCATTAGCAGAAGCCAGACTTGACTGCATCTCCTGAGGCCAACAGGACCCACACCTCAAGGAGCCTCAGACTGAGTCCATGGGCGTCACTCTCCAGATCCAGACCAGATGCTGAGGACAAGCCCATGGCAGGGCCAGGGTGGGGCCAGGGCCGTGCCTGCTGCCAGCTCTTAGGATTTAGACACAGTTCCAGGAGGCCTAGGGAAGGCTTTGCAGCTGAGAAGGGACCATGGAAGCCAATGAGGAGGCTAGAATGAATCCACACTGAGCAGAGGGCAGAGGGCCTGGCGTGGATGGTCTTGAGCTGAAGAACAGGGGATGCTGGGTGTGCCCTGGGCAGCGTGGGCCAAGAGGGAGGCAACGAGGCATCTCAGAACACACACTTGGAGTCGGGAGACATAGCTTCCAGTCGCCACTCCCTTGCTTCCTAACTGTGCAGCTTCCCCATCCGGGCCTTAGTATGTCCCCAGGCAGGGTGGTTTTGCTAGACAGAGAGGCCTTTGAAAAAGGTAAAAAGCTACAGAGGCTTTGGAATCAACAAACGAGGGCTGTGGTCCCTGACACACCAACTCCAGGAAAGATGTCTTTGGAAAATCACCAACGCTCCTTGCCTCAGTTTCCCCATCTGTATATTGAGGCTAATAGTACCATTACTAGCGCATGATGCTATACCAAAATTACAGGAACAAGTAATGTCATGTTCTTGATGTTTCATTCAAGGAGCTTAATTCTGACCAGGAGCCCCCATCCCACCCTCCCACCTTCATTAGGATCAGGCTTTCCACTCCTGCATCTCATGACCTGAGGTTGTGCGGCCCCCGAGGTCCTGTGGTCTCCTGCTTCAAAGGCAGAGGCTTGGCCTCCCGAGAGGCACAGGATAAGGGTCACACGTCCAGGCTGGGGCCTCTGGGCATCCCGTTGGCCTCCTTTACCTGTGCACCTTGTGGTCTGTCCCCGCTCTGCCCACTTCAGAGGCTCCCGGGATTTCGAGCAACTTCTGCTACCGCACACAAACCACTGACCTAAGGAAACACAAAGGCCTGATTAGCAGAATAACTGGTAACTCTAAAAATCCTCCTAAACAGAGCCACCTCTGTGGGTGGGCGGATAGTAAAAGGGTCTGTGAAGCCCAGCTGTGTGTGACACCTGAGGCTGCTGTCAAAACAAAATGAGAAAGCTCCAGAAGGTGCCTGCCCAGGGCCTGGCCTACACAAGGAGCTTCCAACCCCTTCCACCAGGCAAGATCCACCAGTATGAAGGAGAGGCCCAGAGAGGGAAGAGCCTTGGAAAGAGTCACACAGCAAATCAGGGCACTCCAGGTATGCAGGGCAGGTCCCCTTCCCCTGCCCAAGGCCTCTGCCACAGGAGAGAGGGTGCCCTTGGCACGTTCTCAGGGTGTCTGGTTGCCAGTCATGTAGGTGCTATGAGTACTAATTAGAGTTATAATTAGAATTAATTGAGGAGTATTTTCATTACCAGAGCTGATCATGTAGGCAAAAGCGGAGCCCACCATCACAGGAGCAGGCACAGGGAAGAGAAGTGTCCTTCTCCTTGTGCAAGAGACTCTGCGCTGGTCGGAAATTGAGAGTAGAGGAGGCAGCAGGGCAGGGCTGCCTTCGGAACTGGAAAAGAGAGACTTTCCCTCTTGACAAAAAGCCCAGAGGCAGGGCATCACCCAGGGAGTCAGCCTCTCAGTATGAGTAAGGAAAGCCTGGCTCTTGTCCCTGGGCCTCAGTCTACCTGCCTGGAAATGGGTGCAGGCAACACTCTTTCCCCAGCTGCTAAACAACCTTTGAGAGAATCAAGCAGTCCAACTCCACACTCTCCATCCAACAGATTTGTGGGGAGGGGAAAACAGTAAAGTTTCCTCTTGTTTCCTGGTCTTCTCAACTATTCTTACCTGTGGGTTATCTCCAGGGAAACCCAGACACTTGTCACAGAGGGCTGTTTGCCTTAAGAATGCCTGAGACACATGCCAGGTGAGACTTATGTCAGAGGAACAGTTTTCTTTTAAAAAAAGGTGCTTCCTTCACAAATGGAGATGCCCCTCTAAGTTCCCGGACAGGGTCTGGAGATGAGAGAGGCTGGAGGTGTGGTGGGAAAGCCTGAAGGGACACCTCCACAGCCGCCCTGCCCCAGTGTGAAGTTCTCACCGGTAGAGGCAAGGTTTGGGGGGACCAGGGTGAGTGCAGGGAGGCTTGAAGAAACAGCATTTGGGAAGCCAGTTCTGCAATGGTCCTTGGCTTTGCTGAGACTTCTTGGTGACCCCCCAGGGCTGCCCTGGGATTGGGAAAGAAGAGGGCACTTCCTGCATCATGCCAGGCTTTAGGACGATGAGCTGAAGTTTCCGACCCCTTAAGACCCCCCTATTTCTCCTCCCCAGGGGCATGACAGCTGAACTCAGAAGGAAGCCAGACAGGAAAGCATGGCTTCCATGACCACTTTTCTGCAGTGGTGGGGGAGGGGGTGTCCAAGTTATTTTTCTGAAAAGGGAGTCAAAGACCCCTTCATCAGCATCCCTATCTCTACCTCTTCCCCCTTTAGTGCTCCCCACTTTAGGGCCCCTGGGTGGCCCTTCTGAAACCTGGCCATGGCCATGGCACTCTCTTGCTCCCTGGCCTTCAGTCGCTTCCATTGCCTGGGCCACTTTCTCCATCCCTGCCCCGAGCCCTGCCTCGCAGCCTCCAGAGGCCAGGCTGCATGGTGCTCTGGGACTTCTCCAACTTTCTCCTTGGGCAACTGAGCGGTCTAATGCTCAGAGAGGCAAAGTGACTTGCCCCAGGTCCCATCACAACAGGACTTGAAATTTTAATCCAGCTCTGGCCACATGGATAGAGCCCGTGGCCTAGCCTCAAAAGGGCTCAGGGTCTGGAATAGAAGCTTCAGGAAGCTGTGTTCTTTGGCCTTGTCCCTGCTTAGGTGGGGGAGATGGGCGGGTGAGGAAGGAGGAGCTGAGTGGTACGCTCTGAAGGCAGCACAGTTCAGTAGGCAGAGCCAGGCTGAGCTGCAGCTGCCACCTATGACAAATGGGTAAACAAAGTCCTGACTTCATAGGCCGTGGGGAATGAATGGGTGCTGCAGAGCCTAGCACACAGTAGGTGTCTTGTCCCAGGACTTGGAGACTCTGGGTCGTGGGCCCAGCCTTCATGCAGCCCCTGCGCCACCACAGCCCCAGCTGTCACCCACCGTGAGTCTCTGCCACCCAGTAAACAGACCCTCGCCCCCTCACCAGAAAGAAGCTGTTTTTGAGCCACAGAAACAAACGTCTCCACGGGCTGCATGTGTCTGTGACAGGAAAAGGAGCATCACTTCAGAGAGGAAAAGGCTACCCGGGGCGGGTAGAGGCCCAGCAGAGCAGCAGGGGGGAGAGAAAAGAGATCTGATAAGGGAGCCCTGCTCAGCTGGGTTGGGACCAGAGGCCCCCAGGGGAGGCTCAGTCCCTCCTCTGCTCCCTCCCACTGCTGAGCTGGGAGGTGGGGCCTGGGGGGTGGGGCACAGCACCCAGCCCGAGAGGGGACAGGGATCCTTGGGCCACAGAAGGCTTCCCAGGGGCATCTGCTCTGCTCAGCACTCTGTCTTCTATCCTAGGTTACCTGGCTACGAGAGCTAGCCAGAGGCTCAAAACTTAGCGGGTCTCTTGTCCCAGCTCTGAGGCCAACTTACAGGGTGGCCTTGGGCTAGTCTCTGCCCTCTGAGCCGTGTCCCCATCCCATTGAATGAAGGTGCTGACAGTGGCTGGTGATGGGGGCGTGGCAGGATATGGCACCAGGCTGGGAATCAGAGCCCCAGCGTCGCGTACACACTGTGTGACCCTGGACAGGGACTGGCCCCATTTTGGCCCTGAAAGTTCTGCAACCCAGTAAGCCTCTCACTCCTGAACAAACCGTGATGCTTGGACACAATTGTCTCTGGGCTGAGATGTCCTCTGCTGAGATTCTGGGGGTCTCTCCCGGCCCCCTGTACAAGCTCCTGCAGGCCTGGGGAGTCAGGCTCGTGCTTTCGGATGGGACGCTGACTGGGGACGCTGGACATAAGCACAGACACCTTTTCCCAGCCAGCCTAGGCCACCTTTGGGACAGACAGTCAGAGTAAGCAGATGCCAGGGCCCCAGGAACTGAGGGTGGGTAGAGGGGTAGAGAGCCAGGAGTCAGCTGGGGCGGGGGGGACCGGTTTGGTCTGGGCCTCCAGGGAGAAGTCTGGTAAGTGAAGAGCAGGGAAGGGTATCCCAGTGAAAGGCTGGGAAGCAGATTGTGGGGTCAGCAGAGTGCCCTCCCCTGAAAAGGGCACTCGGCTAGATGGCAGAACCCCCACTGGCCCAAGGGATCTACAGTTGAATTTCTAAATCTACTGCCTCACTCTCTGCAGTCCCCTGGCTACTGCCACTGCCAAATGATTCACACCAAAACAAACACATAAAAAAGAAAAATGCAACAGACAACAAGACACTTGTTTTTGTTTTTTTAACTGAAGATGGGCTTTGCACAGAAATTAAAAGTCCCCAACAGGGCCTCTAAAACTGGATGCCTGTGTCCCCTGTACGAGGGTAAATAGTGGTCTCCCCAAAATTCCTGTTTACCAGGAACCGCAAAATGCAGCCTTATTTGGAAATAAGGTCTTTGCAGATATAATTGATCAACATGTGCTGGACGTTATACTGGATTAGGGTGGCCCTAAATCCAATGCCTGGTATCCCTGAGAGGAGGCCCTGTTCACCTGGCACTGCCCACCTGCCAACCCTGCCCACTCAAAGCATCTCGACAACCAACCACTTTAGAGGTGCTGGGGGCGGGGTCGCCAGCCCCTCGAATTTCATGTACCCAAAGGCCTTGTCTCCCGGTTTCACACTTACTTGCTGGGCCATCCTGAACAAGTCACTTGCCCTTTCTGGGCAACCCCTTCTGCTAAAAGAGGGTGATAAGGCATGCCTTGGGCTGCCTGGGGGATGTGGGGAGCTCAGGAAGTTGAGCTTGGGAAGCCCAGTGAATGCATTTAGACCTCATCTAGACACCACAAATCCCCAGCAGAAGGGCGGGGAGAGACAGGTTAAAGAACCAGCCATATTTCTGCCTTCTGGGCTGAAAGCTGAGGGCAGGTCCAGAACTCTCTTGGGGAGGAAGGGAGGGCTGCAGGGGGTGGGGGCAGGGGGGACAGGAGTAACTGCCCTCCCTATCACAGCGTCTCCCCGAGCTCTCTCTCTCCCCCAAGCATTTGCTAAACACCTCCAGTCCCTTGCTTGGCAGTAACATGACACAACTCTGCCCCCGCCCACACGCGCACACACATACGCACAAGCCTTCTGAGTCATATAGATCCCTACTTGCCTTTTCACTTCTACTTTCTCACTCACCCCATCAGGAAAGCCTTGGGGTGCCCATTCCATTAACCAAGAAACTGAAACCCAGAGGGGCAGTGACTTGCCGATACCCCACCATACGAAGCTGAGCAAGCCCTGGAACCCAAGTCTGCCCACCAGCTCTGAGCCCTTCCCACAACACGCAAAGGAACCCAAACCAGTACATCCCTGGGGCTCTTTGGGAGCCACCAAGGGTTTCTGAGCAGGGCAGTGGCTCGATGGGGCTTTGGCCATGGGAAGCTGGCCTGGGGGAGTCTGAGGACAGGGTAGGGGTGTCTAGCCAGAGGTTTATGGTAGAGGTACGGGCGACGGGGGTGAGGAGCAGAGGGACGCGGAAGGTCAGACTGCCTCCCATCTCAGCCTCTCCCGGGCTGTGGGGCTCAGAGTTGGGAAGAGGAGAGGGAAGGAGAAGCTGGCCAGGGTGAGCGCGCAAGCATTCTGTGCCCAGCGCCCTCTTCCAACACGGTGCCCAGGCAGCGGCCCCGCCAGGATCCCTAGCCCTCCGCCCCAGATGGGGGCCACGGGAGGCTCTGAGGCGGGCGAGCACCCACCCTGGATCGCTCGGCCAGGGCCCGTGAGCCCACCGTGTGAGCCCGCCGTGCGCCTGCCTGCGCGCCCGCTGCTTGTTCCCAGGCTGCCTTCCCCGTGCCAGATTGATGAACAACGTAATAAAGGGGGCAATCGCATTATTCCTGAATGCATTTTAATAAAAATCAAATAAAAGCAATTATGTGAATTTTCAAGAGGATCACCTCTCCTCCTTTCCCTGAGGTAGGAAACGGAATGAATTCAGGAAATCATTAAAATCAGAAACCCGAGCCGCGTGCCACCGCCGCGCTGGCGGCTGCCACACAAAGACAGGCGGGAAACCCAGTCCCCGGCGGCAGCGCAGACGCCTTTCTTCGGCTCTGAGTGGAAATTCCACCTATGGGTGAAGGAGGGTAATTAAGGGCCAGGAGAGAGCCTTTGAATCCAGGCCGCCTTTTCCCCTCCAGTGCAAACTTTCCAGCTTCAAAAGGGCCTCAGACTCCCCAAGTGAGTGCTCTCCAACCCAGCAGCTGTGGGTTCTCGGGGGAGGGAGGTGGGTGCAGGGAAAGGGAGAGGGCCCCCAAATAAACCCAGCTCTCCCCTCTGTGTGGATGTGCAAATCTCTCAGCGGCCGGGATCTGGGTGCAAAAAATCAAGGGCGTCATTGAAACACAGGGGTACCCGTTCCTCCCTGCCCAGCATCCCCAAGGGCCATAAGCCTGGTGGTCTGCAAGGACCTGCCCAGCCTGTCAATCATTCTCTCCCACATGCCCCCTCGGATTGGTGCATTCATTTGGGGACATGCCCAGAGTCACCCACCTGCTGGGGGCCGTGCTGGGTCTGGAACTCTGACTCACCTGGGCTGCAGGGTGGACCGGAGTTCTGCAGTTCTGGTCACAGCATTCAGCCCAACCTCACAGGGGCCCCCGCAACACAAGCCCTGGTCATCCCAGCTGCCACCCATGGGCACTAGCCTGGCCCCAGCAGCACTGTTTCCAAATGCCATGAAGTTTGCACAGATTAGTGCCTGAGCTTCAGCGAGGTGAAGCCACTTGCCCACTGTTGCACAGTTGGAAAGCAAGGGACCCTGGCCACTGCCACGGACCAGGGGAGTCCAAGGTCAAAGACTCTGATTGCTATGTCATTCTGCCATCCTCACTGCAAGAGGCTCTCGCTTAGGGTCTTCAGGTTGGATTTAGACCCGTGGAGAAGGCAAGCCAGGGATCCTCCTTTCCACTGATCCCATATACACAACTGGCCAATCACCCTCAGCACTCTTCCTACCAAAGGCTGGTGGGGGCCCAGAAAGGAATCCTTCCATGTGATCATCCAAAAATAAGACATCTCCCTTAAGCTACCACCCGGGTCCCTATTCTCAAATGAGGAAGATTGGGGGACAGGAGAGCCAACAGCCTTGGGTCCCCTTTTGTAGCACCTTGGTTAAAGGAGCAAACCTGGGCTGAGAGGCAGAGGCTGCATTGGTACTGTGTGGCCTTTTGTAACTCCTGTCGCCTCTCTAGAACGAGCATTCACGTGCATGTGTGTGCGTGTGTGTGTATTTATGCACACGTGTGGGTGAGTGCCAGGGTAGGGGGTGACCCAATCCCCAAGGGGCACTTCAGTTCTGACATTTGGACCTTGGGTAGTGCTGTCCCATACTGCCCTGTCCTAGGCTTAATCCCTGTTGCTGCTAACAGCTACGGCACAGGGAAATGTCACCCAGAAAGTTCAGCTTCCATCAGGGGAAAGGAGAGGAAAGGGGAAGGATTCTGGGTGCCCCCTCCTGAAGCCAGGTTTCTCTTGGAAGCAGGAATTTCTGGAAAGTCCCATACTGCCTGGCACCCAGGATGGACAGCCAAGTGCAGCCGATGATGAGGCTTCTGCTCTCAGCATCCTGGCTCCACTGTTGACCCAACAGGGCCCTTCTCCAGCCCCTGGATATCAGTGTCCATCTGAGAAACGGAAGCAGGGGCACCTGGCTTAGAGTTAGTGGGGGGTTGGGAGGGGGACTGCCCCAGGCAGTTCGGGTGTACACTCTCCACCACTCCTGTCCCCTCAGGACCAGTCGCCTGCACACTGCTCTGCCCCAGAACTCCAGGTCTTGCACACAGCAGGTGCTCCATAAATGTGCACTGTGCAATGCTCCCAGGAGGGGGAGCTAAAAGCAGGAAAGGGAGGAGCGCCTTCCTACACTGCAGGGCGTGTGGACTTGGGGCTGCAGGTGTACCCATGCACGTATAAGCATAAGTGTGAATTTTGCACTCCAACAACCATGCCCACTGCTGACACACCCAGCTGAATGTGTGACTTGCACACACATGTCAACATAGCAGATGGGTAAATACAGCCCCGAGCCCCAGGCAGTCTTCTCCTAGCCCTGCCTTCAAATCCCCAGGCCACACAGGCCCTGGAGCGAAGGGGCTGGAGTCCTCCACTCCTTGAGCTCCCTGGAGCCTTGGCACATGGGGTTCCACTGGGGGCCGTCATGTACTATCACCTGCTATTGTGGTCACTCAGGGGATCTGCTCCTGTCGACAGCCAGCTGCACATGGGACCTGGTGATAAAGCAGCTTTTTCCAGCTACCAGCACAGGTGACTTAGCAGGGCTGACTCCCAAGAACTAAGACAGGGCCTCGGGCAGCATCTTCAATTCTGAATGGGTTGCAGGAAGGGCCTCCCAAGAAATGAAAGCTTTAGCTGGACATGGAAAGAGGAGCTGGGTTTGCAAGCAGACAAAGTGAGAAAGGGCATTGCAGGAGGGACAGCTAGTGCGACAGCACAGCTCCATGCCTCCTTCGAGGACGGCCAAGCTGCCAGCCGCCCACCCCACTCCTGCTGGATGGACCTAGTAGAAATGTCCTGCCTCAGAGCATGCGCAGGACCAGGAGCCAGGACTGGGGTGCCACACTGGACGGAAGTGGGAAAGGTGCACGGTGGGTGCAAGTTCTCCTTAAAAGCTCTCATTTTCCTTTCAAGAAGCAGAATATGATTCAATGTCTCAAAAATGGTTATCTCGGGGATTCCCACACAGTGGCTAGAACTATTTTTTAAAAAGAGGAATCAAAATTCAGGTAGTGGTGCCCTCTGGGAAGCAGGGGACAGAAGGGTGGAGTGTCACTGGTGAACGGAAGGTTCAAATTGTTAAGCAGAGTGGTTCATTTTAATATGTTTCATAGCTTACAAATGGTCTTTTATATGCATTAAATATAATCTCATAAAATTTTAATTGTGTTTATGCCCAAGTTTACAGGGCTGTTTCGAGGCTGAGCTGGCTGAGACGTCCCTGGTGCCTGCCTGAGCCTGGGGCCTTCCTGAGGGACCCACACCCAGCTCTGGGGCAGGGAAGAGGCTAGGGGTGTTGTCCAGCTCTGCTGGGCCCATGGAGGACTTCAGCCATTTCCAGAACAAGGCTGGAAGCAGGTGGGTAGGGGTCAAATGTCCAGCCAACCTCCTGCATGGCTGGGGCATGTCCCCCCACCCACACCCCATCTCCAGGTCTCAGTGTCCTGGGGGGACTCCAAAGGGGCTGCTCAGCTGGGTCCTGGGCTCGAATCCAAACTCCACCACTGACGGGCACATTACATGAGTCAGTCTCCCCACCTGAAAGACAAGACTGATGTCAGAATGGCCATGAGGACTGAATGGAATGGGGCCCAGGCAGGCACAGGCATGCGGTGAAGACCCCAGAGATGTTAGCTAAAAACAAATCACCTGAACAAAGAACCCCTGTGGAAACAGGGCAGGACTGGAGGTCGGGAAGACGGACCTGGCCCCACCTGTCCCTGGTCCGGCAGCCTTCGGAGTCCCTTCACGCCCAGGCCTCCCTCTGTTACTGGGTCAGACGGGAAGAGCCCCAGGCCGGATCACCAGAGCCCCGCATGGAGAGGAGAGGGTCATCAGGGACAGAGGCAGCGAGAAGGTTCTGGCAAAGGAGGGCACTGTGAATACCAGGACTAGTAGCTAAATTATAATCCTCAAGCCATCCCCATTCCCCAAGGGGCGAAAACCCCAATCTGCCGCTGGGGCGCTATGCCCTGGGACCTCCCTGGGGCAGCCCTAATCTCAGGCCAGGCCTGGGCCGGCTCCTTGGAGTTAGGGGCCTGGGCAGGGGGTGGGGGTGGGGAAGTGGTACAGATCAAAGAACGAGGGAATTAGCATCACATTGAGCCCCGGAGGAGGAGAGGCCAGGATTAATTTGCTCCCTTCTTCCTGCTGTTCCTTCCGCTGCCCAGGGAGCCTGCCAGGGTTAGGGGGAGGGGGTACCTTCTGCCCCCAAGCCCCAACCGCACACCTGAGGCCCAGTTCCTGCAGAAGGAGCCGGGGCAAGGGCACTGATTTGGGCGGGACCCGCAGAAAAAAGTGGATCCGCTCTGACACTTTCCCGAACAGATGAGAATGGAGAGGCGTGGGCTGGAGGGCCATCCAGGGAGGCTGGGCCTGTGCAAGGGGTACGGTGGGAGTGCACGAAGACCCAGGAGCAAGGACGAGTGTGTGTGTGTACACATGCATGTGTGTACACATGAGTGTGTGTGCGTGTCTAGGGAGGTGTGTGGATGTAATGAGGGGCAGGGGCACGTCAATGTGTGATCTGCAGCTCTGAGTGTGGGGTATGTCGGGGCTAGGGACAAAGAATGAGCCCGAAGCCCACGTGCATTCTGTGTGTGTTGGGGGGGAGGCAGGTGTCTGCGCATATGCCGTCTGTGTGTGTGTGTGTGTGTGTGTGTGTGTGTGTATTTGCTAGAACGTTCTTCCTACTCTGAGGGAGAGTGGGGGGTGAAGGGGTGGGCAGGAGGGCTGCGAGGAACAGGACCCACGCCATCAGCCCCAGAGCCAGCCCAGAAGCTGTGCCTGCAGATGCCTGGAAAGAGGGCTGCTTGTGAGCCAGCAGAGCTGGGCGGCCGTGGGCAGCGCCAGGGAAGCAGAGCATGTGGTGCCGGTGGGATCACGAGGCTCGAGCTGAGCCAGCTTCAGCAGGCCCGGGGCTCGCACACAGGCTCCTCCCCCGGTCTCTCCCCTTGCAGCTCCCCAATTCCCTGGTCTCACTCACAGACCTGCCCCCAACCGGCATACTGGGCACATTCCCCTCCAGACCCCTGCCTCAAGCCTTCGACTGGTTTGCAAGGGCCACTGGCCTTGCCCATTCTGCAGATGGGGAAGAGAAGCTTAGAGAAATGAAGGGACGTGCCCGAGAAGCAGAACTGGAAATAGGAGCCCAGGACTTGGAATCCTAGGGTAAGTTATAGAAAAGTGAAAATGACTAGTGGTCAATGAGAAGGATGGGTAAGGGGTACGGATGTATGGAGTTTTTATTTTTTCTCTTTCTTTTTTTTTTTTTTTGGAATGATGCAAATATTCAAAAAATGATCACGATGGTGAATACAAAACTATGTGATGAAAAAAAAAAAGTGAAAATGGTGGTGTGGCCACGCCAATGGCCTGACTGGCTCTCAGCCTCCACCTCCACCCCCCATCTACCCTGGCTCTCAAAGCCCCTGAACCACAAGCCCCTCCCTGTGTTCACATCTCCATCTCAGCTCCATCCCGCCCACCTGGAAGTCCTCGAAAATGTCTAGTTGACACTTTGATGAAACCTCAGTATGCCTCTCCTGCCTCTCCCCCTTCAGTCCTGCTACTCACCTGCCTTGTCCATGGCCCAGTCCTCACCCATCAAAGGCCCACCACAAATGCCCTCTCTCCCATGAAGCCTTCTCTGATTGCATTACATTAGCGGCCTCTGGGTCCTTTGTCTCTTCAGCCCCAACCATTTTACCTGTTGGGAGGTCCTAGGGGACTGACCAGGAACTTCTCTGTATTTCTGGTACTTCTCCGCAAAGGACAGGGCGATGATGCCCACAGGCCGGGGTGCCCACGGACTTGCACACACCCACACCTCTCCACAAGTTCCTCCCAAGCCCACGTCATGACCATATGACATTGCGTTCATGAGCTCTGGCTCTGGAGTGGACTTTTCTGGGTTCAAATCTTTACTCTCCCCATTTACTTGCTGTGTGACCTTGGGCTAGTTATTTAACCACTCTGGGCCTCAGAGTCCTCATCTATTAATGGTGATAACTGTTCCATGCCACAAGATGGTAGTGAGATATGTAAGAGAAGGAGAGCAAGGCAGTGAATATTTGTAAGTCCTGAGCATAACGCTCTGTTCGCAATAATCAAATATATGTTTGCCCATTGTTGATAATATCAGGAAATACAAAGAGAAATAGAGATAGAAATACCATCTCTATTTCTAAGAGAAGAGGATCCAGGCAGGAACAGGAAAGGAGATTTATGTTTCAAAATCCCATTAGTGGAAGCGGTTATCAGTGGTCCCACTTTGCAGATAAGGAAACTGAGGCTCCCAAAAGTAGCCCGAGGTCTCTGACGGTTCACAGCCCTAAGTCCCAGGGTTGGGATTCCAGGCCAGGTCAGGCAGCTCCAAAGTCCACGCTCTTTCAACAAGCCTGCGCTGCCTCTCTGTCTGGCAGGGAGATAAGCCATGTACACAAATAGCTGTAATCCAAGGTAGAGAGTGATAAGTGCCAAGCAGGGCTGATAAAGGCTCTGGGGGAGCCGTAGGTGGGGGGTGGGGACTGCCAGCTGCGGAAGGGGTAGGGGTGGAGGATAGGGGCTGCTTCTCAGAGTGGGCGACCCCTGAGCATAGCCTTAAAGGCAGAGTAGGCTCTGGGTAGGCGGGTGGGGGACTTTCCAGCAGGAGGGGCCAGAAAGAAAGAAAGGTTGGTTACACACTAACCCCTGTCGGCCCAGGACCTCCCCTCTCTGCAAAGGGAGACAGGTTCAGGAGTGTCCTTCAATTCATAGCGCAGAGGATCCCCTATCCCCTGACATCCCAGATGATGGCCCAGGACCTCTAGACCAGGTGGAGCTCTTGACTGTAACATGCTCGGCTCAGCACCAGGAAGAACTTTCTAACAAGCCAAGCTGAACCGGACTGTATGGGCAGCAGGGGCTGTGGTGTGTTGGAGCTGGCTTGCACCAGTTCTCGAGAGTCAATTGTTACATTTTCAGCTTGTTTGATGTTAAACTGGCAGCCTGAAATCAGGCCTGGTGGGATTATTTACACCATAGAAATTGGCAAGTGCTACAAGTAAGGTTTTCCCCACTTTGGAGAATCAGATGTTAAACATTTATCAGCACTCCACTGGGCAGAGGTCTGCTACCTGAGGGAATGAGCTCCCTGTGCCCAGAAGGGTGCAAGCAGAGAAAGCCGCCTCCCAGAAAGAAGGAGGCTAAGGAATTCTTGCTTTGTGAGAGGCTCAGATTAGATGATCTCAGAGGCCCTTTCTGGCTCTGGGCTCACAAAGTCTGCTTTAACAAAAAAACCTATGTCAGGGTAATTATTTATGCCAGGAAATCATTAACCGCTTGACCCAGAGACTGGGAGTCGGGCAGGGACATGAGAGAATGTATGAGAAGCCACGTTTGCAGATTTCACAGGTGGAAAATCTGGGCCCAAAAAGGAGAAGCCCCTCAGCCAAGGCCACACAGCAAGTTAGGGCCATGCTGGAACTCGACCTCACGTCTCCAGCCTCCCAGCCCAGGGCTCCGTCTAGGGCCTATGAGAAATGGTCTTAGCGGGAGTGCTGTTCGTGGGATCTCCCCACCAGCATAGGAGTTCTGTGACAGCTTGGGCCACATGCCTGGTTCCATGCCTGACACAGAGCAGGTATTCAATAAACATTGGTTGACTGAGTCCATGTATCTGGGGCAATGGGGAGCTGGGAATGTCATTGTCTGGAACCATTACCTCCCAAACCCCCACTTCTGCTTGGTGACACGGAATCAAGACTTCACGGTTCATGATATTGTGAGCCATTGATTGTATACTGTGGATGGATTTTATGTGCATGAAGATCTTGCTAAAAATATTTTTTTTAAAAAAAAAAAGGAGATCACCGTTCAAATCCCGACCCTGCCCCTTCTTGAGTGAACTTGGCCAAACTACTAGGTCTCCTGAACCTTCAGTTTACTCATCTGCAAAGTAGGTTGTGCCATCTCGGTCTGCCTCGAGGCTGCTGTGGCCCTCGCGTGAGATATAAAAGTATATTTTACAAATTCTACAGGAGGAAGGGGGTGGTATGGTGGGAAAGCTGGCATTGGTGGCCCGGCCACGTGTGGGGTTTCAGGTAGACCCTGGACAATGGCCCGTTGACTGCTCTCTCAGGGTAGATGTTTGGGGTAACCCGGACCAGATCAGCTCAAGGGGAGGCGCCAGGAACAAAACAATTCATGGTCCTATGTGGGGAGGGAAGTGAAGGATGAAATAAAGATAGCAAGGGAGAGTTCGGGGAAGACTTTTCCTCCTAAGCCCAAGCGTCTGGAGCAGAGGGATCAGGCAAACCAGCGACTCTAATTGAAAAAGCATTTTTGTGTCTCTGCAGAGCTGTTTATCGCCCTTCCCCCCAAAGCCTTCACTACTGCAAACGGTCTTAATGTGCGCTGAGGATTGGCACCCAACAAGGTGGGTGGGGCTGAGGGTGGGAAATCCTGATGTGTCTTGAAACCCAACCAATGTTCCAAATGATTCCACGGAGGGAGGATTTCTGCACCTCTCCCAGACAGGCATCGGAAGATCCCTCCTGGTGGGGTCGGGGGCAGGCTAGTAGGGAGGGAGCTACAGCCCACCAGGCCGTGGGTAGATAAAGAAAAGAAAGCAGGGTGCCTACAGCCCTCCCAGGTGACATGTGATTTTTGCAAAGAGGGCTAGGGCGGCAGGAGGCACAGCACTCAGGCCAGGGACGCAGGTGGGGTGGGTGTCCAAGGAATGCCCTCACCGTCAGCCTGGGCCCCAAGCGGAGAGAAAAATAGAAAGGCCCTGTGTCAGCAGGCAGACCCCTGGGTGGCCGGGCTCTCAGCTCCATTCTCTTCAGTGGGGATTCTGGTTGGCACCAGCTGCAATCAGAAACAATGCCTGGATTTCTTTCTTCTTCCTATCTTTTTTTTAAATTTTAGTGGGGTGGGGGAGGTTGGGGAAGAAGGACTGGAGCTCCTCACTGAATAGCTCAGCATCATGGCATTATCTGGCACCGCGTGTCCTTGAAAAAGACCACAGTCACAGGAGACTGCAGCTGGCTGCAAAGTTCAAGAAGGCACTTTGTGAACATCCATGCCCCACTCTGGTCTGAGTTTCCCTATAGTCCCCACCGGAGCTTACCTTCCGGGCCCAACTCATGCCAACTCCTCTCCTTCCTCCAAACTCTTAAGAGAGGCATTTGGTGTGGATAGTCTTTCCTGATAGCCTGTGAGCACCCAGGGGCTTGGGTCTGGTTCATCCTTAAGAGCTCCTCCATCCCCTAATATGGGTCACTCAGCTCGGCGCCGGGTGCTGGGACAGAGTGGAGAACCATCCTGCAGCCTATAGTCTTGGGGCAGATGGGACATACCACGTAACTTCTCTCACCACTGAAGTGTCACACTGGCCAAATGGAGCTCCCTTTGCCTCAGTGTCTTCATCTGTAAAATGGGGATGTTAATAATACAAATTTTCAGCCCGTAAGCCTACAGTGAGGACTAGAGGAGTTAATGGATATAAGGTACTCAGTGCTTGGCACATAGTGAGATCTTAAAGAGTAACTGCTGTGAGGCTAGGGGCAGGTAGCACAGAATATGGGGGTAGAGAGCACACCCAGCAGAGCTTCGGGAGGCCTCTGAAAAGGTGGCTGTAGATGCGGCCCAGGAGGCAGGAACAGCGAAGCAAAGACATGGTAGTTAAGATGCAATTCAGGAAGCAACACAGCATGGCTGTGCATCCAGGTCAGTGCCAGGGGCTGTAAGCCTTGAGAGGGAAGGCTGAATGTCCAGTGCAGGATGGCACAGGCTAAGGCCATGATCTTCTCCCATTCTCCCACCCCTTTCCTAGGAGGAGGGACCCTCCCTTCAGAGCACAGGAGGGCCAGGAAGGAGGCAGGAGGTTTGGCTGCCAACTTGTCCCACCAGTGCTAGACACCTGTGCTCCAGGATGGCTCCTCTGGAGGCGGCACGGCCAAGTGCAAGGGCGCTGAATTAGGAGATCTAGTTCTTGTTTCAGCTCTGACACTCCACAATCGAGCAAGCCTGTACAAGCCACCATTCCATTTGAGGCTCAGTTTAGTCTCCTGTAAAATGGGGATTAGAATGGAATCCATCTCTACCTCAAAGGGATGTTGGGAGGCTCAGAGGGCGAGCAGTGTGTGCAAGGTCTGGTGTTAGCATGGATGCCTCCTCACAGCCCTGCACGGCTCCCTCCATGTGCCGATGTGTTCCGGTCTCCACCCAGCTCCACAAACAGGGCCCCCTCAAACCCTAAAGAGGACTGTAGCTCAGCCTACAGTAAGGAAGGCTTAGAACTAGAGAATCACAGGACAGTCCGAGGTGAAAATGTTCTTGGTGTCTCTGGTGCAACCGACCTGCTCTCACCTGGCAGATGGGGAAACAGAGGCACACAGGAGGTTGGCTCTCAGTCTACTCCCCTGGGTCTCCCACGGAAGGGGAGGGGCTGCCAGCAATGGCCTGGCTTCCTCTCTGGGTACCCCTCCAGCCTCTTTTGGGCCTGTCTGTGGTGAAGAAAGGCCAGGGAGTGCTGTTCTGGTACTCTCCATGGAGCCCAAAGGACAAAATCCTATAATCTCAGGACCTCAGCCCATCACCCAGCCTGATGGGGGACACAAGGACGAGGTGTGGACTCTGGGCTCCTTCTCAACCACCCCACAGGACTCAGCCCCAGGAGACACACTCATTATGTGCTACTCATTATGCAAACCTAGCTCACAAATCGATGATGAGTGGGCCAAGGTGGCAGCAGGAGGGAGGAGGGAACTACTTCAAGAGAGCAGCTGGTGAGACCAGAACTTACACAGTTAGAAGTCCAGGGTCCTTTGAAGTCCTTAGGGGCATCTCTGATGTCCTAGTCCTGTCATCTAGTAGGTGCCTGGAATAGTTCTGATACAAGATTGGGTGGGAGGAGAGTGTCCCAAGAGAGGCCCACTTTGCCACAGGGATCACTACCTGCTGATCAGGTCAAGGAAGGCTTCCTGGAGGGGGGGGGTGTGGCATTTGAGCTGGGTCTTGATCTAGGGAGCAGAGCTCCACAGTGGAAATGGAAGATGGAATGCCTAGTAGAAAGACCTTGAAGAGCCAAAGTCTGGAGGCTGGGGAGGTGTGGTCTCAGAAACGGAGCACAATCTGGTTGGAAGATGACAAAGAGGCAGTCCGGAGGTTACATCCCCACTTTGGGATACCCAAATGACCACCCACAGAGGTACACACCTTGGAGCTTGGCAGGGCCCAAATGTCTTCTGGATTCACAAAGGAATAAAAGACTAAATGTACCTCCTTGCCCCACTGGCCGCTGAAGGGCTCCAGTTATTCTTTAGCAGGTGGGTGGGACTCTTTACCCACCCCAGAGTACCCAGAAGGTCACCTTGGCTGCACTATGGTCTAGCAATTAGGTAAAGGCAAAGCCCAATTCTTAACCCACAGACCTGGAGTCAAAGCCCTGCACCCCACCCACCCAGTAGCAGTAAGATCCTGAGCAGGTCCCTTGACTTCTCTGGGCCTCCTGCCTCAGGGGAAAATCACACCAGCTGGCTGGGGTGAGGATAGAACCTAGAAAATATTTCCAAAGTACTCGGCACCCAGCAAGCACTCAACAAACATGACTTTACCATCTCCTTGCTGCACCGCTCCCCATCCCTCCAGTTCTAATTTGAGAGGCTACAGGGCTCCTTGTAGAGGGTGAGGAGTGGACAGTAGAAACAGAAGGCAGTTCCTGCACAGGTGGGAATGCACCCCCTTTGCCAGTCCCACTGAGGGCCTCCCACTAGGAAACTTTCCAGGCCCTCCCTCCCGGCCTTCCTCTTGGCCCCCTGAACCCCTTGCCTCCCCTCCCTGGGCCCGGACCTAAGCAAAAGGGCTCTCTTCTGCTGAGGGCTCCCAGAGGGTGGGGAGATTAATAGCCCTTGAGTGTGCTCTGAAGTGGGCTCTGGCCGGCCCCCCTCAGCCCTGGCCGTCCTAATGGGCGCTGCGGCTGCCTCGGGAGCAGGGTAATTTACGGGCTTGCATGATCCAAGCAGGATCCATCTTCTGCCTCTCGGTGGCTGGGGAAGTGATGGCACTTTTCTCTCTGCCCCTCCCCGCAAGGCCCCCAGGTCCCCAGGCCCCCAGAGGCTGAGGCCAAGAGGGTGGGGGCTTGAGCTGATTGCAAAGAGAAGGAAAGTGACTTAACCAGGGCCACACACAGAGAGCTAAAGAGAGATGAGTGTGTGCAGCTGGGGGCCCAGGGCTGAGGGGAATTTTGTTAATGAGGCCCTGGGTTCGAATACTGTTTGACCTTGGGCAAGTCACTCAGCTGGTCTTCTCTGAAGGATGGAGGGTACCAGCACCTATCCCCAGGCAATGTGAGAATTCTAGAAGCTGGTATTTATAAGGCCTCGCTACAACACCTAGCATACAGTAGGCACTAAATAAATCACAGCTTCCCGGACCACACATGGATCCAATGGTAAACATCTACCCTATTATCATCTTTCTAAATGGAGGACAGCAAAGACCTCAGAGCCCCAAGGGCTAGATCCAGGGTCCCAAGGTCTGGGTGACACAGGTCCTGGGCTGGGTTTCTGGGACGTGCTGCCATCATGCATGCATGCCAGCCCAGGGAGGACTGAAATCACCCCCTCACTTCATGCCACGGAGAGAGCAGGGTCTGCTTTGTGTCCTGGGCTTGACTCCTTACCTGGCTTCTTTCTGCCCTCTGTCGCCACTTCATGGTTTCCAGGTGCAAAGGATACTGGGGGGCCGGGGAAGGGGGCAGGTTTCTAGACAGGGGCTTTGGAGTACAGATGGACCCCAGCCCCTCCTCCGAGGTCATTTGTACCCCTCAGGTCCTAGAAGTTGCCAGCTCAGAAATACTGAGAAGTTCAGGGTTCCTGATGCAGTGGCCATCAAGGTAAAGGGAATTGGTCTCCTTCCTTGCTGGGACTGGATTCTTGTGCCCAAATTCTTAAACTCACAGAAATTCTGTCCTGGGGGGAGGGGGGGGGTTGGACCTGAAGGGGCGGGGAGGGGGGGCTTTCTGGCCACACAGTGCTGCAAATTGCAGAATTCCCACCTTCCAGTCTTCAGGGGTTGCTCCAGCGTGATCGTGATCGAGAGATGTGTTCCCACCTGTGAGCCTGGGCCACCCAGAGACTGAGGAGGAAGGGTTCTGCCCCCCACCCACGCGACTGGACCAGGGCTCCCTGGTGTCCCTAGAGGTCTGGAGGCGCTTTCAGCGTCCACCCTCCCCAGAGATGCTCAGCCGCCACCTGTGCCAGAGCAGAAAGAGGAGAGAAGAGTCCAGGTGACAGGTCAGAAGGCTGAGGCCCAGAACCGAGTACATCCTCATGCCCCCCAAAGGCAGAGGGAAGCAGAATTTCCCCCTGGGAAATCAATCAGGCTTTCGCCATTTCCCCCACGCCCCCTGTGGACCAGAGCGGCCGTCCTTTGAGTCCTCAGGAATTCCAGGCTGAGTTTGCTGGCTGTCAGACCATAGCGTAGCCTTGAGAATGAATTTAGGGCTGGCAAATTCATTTTGCCTCCTCTCCCTCGGTGGTGTTAGGAGTGATCTCGCCGGCCCTGAAGGAGTTCAAGCCGAGGTCAGAGAAGCCCTCTGAAGGATGTTCTAAGTGGTGGGGGTTTGCTCCCGGCCTCCTCCCGCTATTGGACTGGGGTCCACGCTGTTTATTGCCCACGATAAACAATTATCGCCCGGGCGACCCGGGAGTCTGCGTGGCACGTCTGCGCTCCCATGCGGGGCTCGTCAATCAGGCAGGGCCCTGGCCCAGGCTGGAGGTCCTCCGCCCGCCTCAGGCCCCGGGGGAGACCCCCGCCCGGGCTGCCTCCCGGTGCCCGCCCCCCGGCGGTGTCATTGTTCTCTGACGTCACGCAGCGGCCCCGCCCCTCCCCCCCCTGCACCCCTTCCCCCAGTCCCCGGGTCCCGGCGACCGCGACCCGGCAGCCTCCGATGCCCCGGCGGAGTACGGCTCCCCCCGCGGCTGGGCCGGGGCTGCGCCCCCTCGCGCTCTCCCCAACTTGCCTTTGTTATTCCAGCTCCCTTCCTCGCCTCGCCTCCGACACGGAGGCAGCCTGCAAAACGCGGAGCGCGGAACCGCCGCCACACCTGGAATCCGAAACGGGCGCCGAGCCCAAACCTCCCCCGCCTGCCGGTGGAGGGGAGTGTGTGCGTGCGCGTGTGTGTCCATCGAGGGCTGCGGGCACTGATTATGACTTGGGACTAGGGTTGCAGCAAATGGGAGGAGGGTAACGGGGGGGGGGATGTGGAGATGGAAGGGGGAGGAGAGCGCGTGTTTGTGTTTGTACGTGAAAATATGAATTTAGAGCACAAGGGAATGTTTGGTGTTTTTTTTTTTTGCGCGCGTATGCGGGGTGGTGTACGGCAAGGCGTTTGTGCAGTGTGTGTATAATTGAGTGGATGTGAGTGTGCTTGCTGTGCCGTGTACCCAGGCATATTTGTGAAAGCATACATGAGTGTGTGGGGGCGCATTTTTGGTATGTGTGTGTGCAAGCTTGCGTATGGCTGTGGGTGGGCGCGAATGTGTGTGCTGTTTGTGTAGGAGTTTTCGTGTGAGTGGCAATGGACGTGAGCCAAAGTGGGCGCGCACTTGGATGCTCTCACGGGTTGGTCTGCGAGGGGAACCCCGCGAGTGGGCGCACCCAACAGCGTCTTGTGAGTGTGCGTGGGAGAGGGGACCACGCCACCCCTTTCCTTGGCCCCCCGGGTCGCAGTGCCCATCCCTGGGCGGGAAGCTGGGGCCGGGGCCGGCCGCCCCCACCTCACCAGCGCGCACGGCGCCCCGGGTGCTCCCTGCGGGGCCTGCCTCGGGGAATCCAACCGCCTCCAGCCAGCGCCGGGCACCGGGATAGTCCACGCGCGCTGCGCTCCCGCCCCTGCCTCGCCGTCCAGGGGACAGCTCTTCCGCCGCTTCGCGTCGGCTGGGGTGAGGGTCCTCTGCTCGCCCCAGCCGCCAGTTCCCGGGCTTTAGGAACAAACCCAAAGTCTCCTCTTGTTAGCAACTCGATCACCCCAGAGTCGAGGACCTGACAGCGCCAGCGACCCTGAGTGCACTCCAGGCGGGGGCGTGCGAGCTGGGGTGGGGGGGGCGTGGAGTGGCACCCGGGAAAGCCAGGTTATTTTAATCTCCTCCCCAAGGTGGCTCCTTCCTAGACCCAGCATTTCCACCCATCTCTAAACTTGGTAGTGGTGGGAGGCGATTCAGGGAGTAGTGGGGCCGGGGTGGGGGGTGGCGTGGAGAGAAGAGGGAGGTGTGTGAAGGAGCAGAGTTGGGGGGGGGGGGGACAGTGACGCGCAGAGCCCTTAGAGCCTTAGAGGGGGAAAGCCTGAAGAAGGCCGAGAGCAGAGAGCAGAGAAGAAAGAGAACGAAGGAAGGGCTAGGGAAAGGCGAAGGAAAGAGAGGGCGAGAGAGCCTAGAGAGCGCGCGCCCAGCCCACTCGAGCGCTTTCGGCGGTGGCGCTCCGCTCCGTCCCTCGTTCCGCGCCGGCTTTTGCGGGCGGCCGGCGGCGCGGGGCCCTTTGGAAATAGTATAGCCAATGTAATCTGACACTTCAACTTGCTCGGCTCCGGGCGAGTTGATTCACTTACTCACCCCCTAACGCCGAGTTCCTTTTCACTGTCTGTGGACATTAAAAAAGCGAGCGGCGGCGGTGGCGGCGGGCGCCCAGGAGAGCGAGCGGCCGGGCAGCGGGCGGGCGAGCAGCGATCGCGCAGGCGAACGAGCGAGAGAGCAGCGCCGGCGCGACGCGGTGACCCCAGCCCAGGCGGGCACGAAGCAAGGAGACCGAGCGGAGCCGACCGCGGCGCCCTCGCTGCGCTCCTCCCGGCCCCAGCCGGCCCCTGCCTGGAGGCGGCGGCGGCGGCGCGTCCTCCAGCGGCGGCGGCGGCGGCGCTCTCAGCGCCTGGTAAGTTTGCAGCCGAGCGCTCGCTCGCCGCGGCGCTTGCCCCTGCTTTCCGCGGACTCTCGGGGTGCGAGCGTCGGGCTCTGGGTGCTGTGGCTTTTCCCGTGAAAGGTTCACCCGGGCCGGGCGAAAGGGGAGAGCAGCCTGCGGCCGGGGTACTCCGCTGGCCTCCCCACCGCGGCCGGTGGCCGAGGCCCGGGCGGTCGGCGAGCACCCGGGCTGCGCGGAGCCGGCTCGGGCTGCGCGCCGGGGCCGGATCTCGGCGGGCGTGCGGGGCGTGAGTGCGGTGGTGCGCGCGCGGACCCGGTGCCCGCCTCCTGACGGCGCGCCTCCAGCCTTCGCTCTGTGCACGCGGGCCGGGCCGGACCGGGATTAGCTGGAGGGAGGGAAAGACCGCCTGGGTCTCTTCTCTTTCGCCGCCTTTGGGGAGACGCGAAGTTGTGCGCCTGTGTATACGGGAACCTCCCGGGAAGGAGCCTTATTTCAGGGTTGCAGGGGATGGTGGTGTTAAGTTGTGCATCTGAATTTCCAGGGAAAACGCACACTTTGGTAAATGGGAGGCGGGGGTGCGGTTAAGTTGTTTGTGTGTGAATTGCCCGGGGAGACGCGGCGCGCGTTACAAGCGAAGAACGTTGAAGAATCAGTGGGGGCGGGGGGGGGGCTTCTGGTAGGTCTTCAGAAATCCGAGGGGCATTCAGGCCAGCGCCTGGACTGGGCTGCCCCGTCCCGGAGGTGAGCCCGGAGGGAGGATGTGTGTGTTTGTGTGTGTGTGTGTGTGTATGTGTGTGTCTGTGTGTCTGTGTCTGTGCGCGCGCGCGCGCGTTGCAAATACGAAAGTAATTTCCCCGTGTTCTTTCTTCCTCTCGGTCTCCGGCGGCGGCGGCCCCGGGGGAGTGGGAGGCCGGCCGGGGCGGAGGTTGGGGGGCCGGGCCCGGGCTGAGGCTGGAGTTGGGGGGTGGGGGGGGGCCGTGCTGGCTCTGGAAGCTTGTTTCACATTCCTGACGTCTGGGCTGGAGAGAAAACAGTGGGGAGCGCGGCCTCGGCGTCTGGGGCGCGGGCAGCGGGCGCGAGTCGCCCCCTCGCCGGGGACATCTGTCCAGGAAGCCGGCCGGGGCGGGGAGAGGGCGCGGTACGGAAGGCAGGCTACCCAACCCGGATCGGCGGGGACGCGGGCGAGTGGCGGTCGCCTCCCCGGCCATTGTGCGCGAGCCGATTTTCACGGGAGACTGCCCCGGAGCCGCCGGAGAAGGCCGGGAGCCGGCCTCAGCCCCGGGTTTAAAAGACACTCCAGGAATGTAAACAACCCGGGCGGGAGGGCGGGGAGCGGGAGCGCGCCAGGGCAGCCGGCCCGGGGCCCCCCACACCTCCCCGGGGGACGGCCTGAAGGCAGGGCCGCTCTGCCCTAAACCCTCTACCTGCCTCAAACTTTTTCCTCCTTTGCCTTCACTTCCCACCTCGCCCCTCCAGAGGGGCCCACCAAGCGGAGGATCTCTCCCCGGGCGTGGGGGCCCGAGGGCGGCTGTCGCCCAGCGCCTGTCCCGGGAGGCCTGGCCCCTGCTTCGGGGACGGGAGCTCCGGCTGCGCACACCCGGGAGCCCAAGCTCGCCGGGAAGCCAATGCCCGAGGAGCTGGGGCCCAGAGCCTGCCGGCCTGCCTGCCTGCCTCCCTCTCTCTCTCCTGCTGCTCCTTCCCCCGCTCTCCCCCTTCTCCTTTCCTCTGACTGCTTTCCCAATGCCCTGACATGAGGGAGGAAGATTTAACTTGGCAGCCCAAACAAATGTTCTCTCAGAGGTCCTCGGAGAAGCTGGCGGCCGGGCTGGCGGGTGAGGGCATTGCTCCTCGAGCCTTTCCCTCCTCTCGCCTGGGCTGTGGCCATTTGGAGCCCCCTGGGTGGACAGCCCAGGGCATGGGAGCGTAGGGCCCCACCTCCAAGATTTAAAAGGGCAGTGGACAGCAGCCTATCAGAGGCCCTGGCTCCATGCCCAGCGTGGAGCGACTTGGCGTTGCCTCCTGGTGCCAAGGGTTTTCTGAAGGATTTTCTTGAGCAACAGTTTGTCTCCCTGCTGCAACCTGGGAACCCGGCCTGGTAGACCAGAGGGTTAACCTGCGCGGTCTCCTCCTCCCTCGTGGGTGTGAGGACAGGCTGGTTACACAGGGCAGGGCTGGAGGCCAGAGGCTGTTCCCAGAGGTGCCTGGGTTTGCTGCTGCTTTTTTTTTTTTTTTCCTAAGGTGCAGATAAAGAGACCCACTCTGTGGCTGGAGAACCGGGCAGCTTTGCTGGCGGTGAATTCCAACCGGCCTCTGCTGGCATTTGTCTGGTGCTGGGCGTTTAAAAGTTGCTTGCAAGCTATCTGGATGGAGTTTAGATGATGGAGCAAGCCCCTCGTTTTCTCTGTCCTGGTTGCTTTTTAAGGGGGTCTAGAGTGGGGAGAGTTCCTGACCCCTGGCTTGCCCGTTGCCCGGCCCTGTTGCAGAAGCCGGGTGGGTTAGCGAATGCCCGAAGCCTGCTGACCTTTCTCTCTCCAAGTTGAGGATGTTGAAACACCAGCATCAAACAAAAGACACATTGAAAAGCGGATCTACCACAGAACACGTGTGACTTTGGGGCCAGAGAATACATTTGGAGGGAGATGGTAATTTCTCTGGAGTTTTATGATTTTGCTTGGGTTTTGTTTTTCCCAAAAGTACAGAAGCATCTCCTTATCCCAAGTCACGAGGTTATGAAACCTTGTTTTCACAAGTAAATCTCAAAAGTTTCAACTGTGGCCGTGACTGGAGGAGAGGGGCCTGTGGGGAGTTTGGGCAAGTTTAAAACACTTTTTGGGTCAGACTTTTGAGGCATTTGGGGTATGGCTGAAGGAGAAGAGTGAGGAATCAGAAAATGCTGGACTTAAGGGAAACCTGAATAAATAGACTTGTCTATGTAAAAATGGGCTGTTGGCTTCTTTGTGGGGACAAAATGTGCCTTTTCCATCCTAAGGAGGGGGGAGCGGGGACACCCTTGCACTTCGCGCAGCTGGGAGCAAAGTAAAGAAAGGTCCAAGCTGTGGGGTTTGTCCCAGAACTATGGATTTCACACTCAGGGTCACGCCCCTTGTGACCACACATTATTTCCATCCCTGACTGCCAGAAATGTGCCCCAATGCAGGACAGGTGTCCACGACCGGCTCATCCTGAAAGAGCAAAGGGACGAGAGCCCAGCTGAGGAGAGCTGCAAACTTCACTTCCCCCTGAGTGATGTGGGAGTGGGGGAGAGAGGCGGAATTAGGAAGGAAGGCACTGGGAAGTCTTTGTCCCCTGAGTTTGGTCCAAAGAGTACCTGCATAAAACACCATGGGTCCCAAGTTCTCTGGTGGGGCTAGGGGCCACAGGTCAGGCAGGACCCCGGCCTCAGCACGAGATGTTGCTGTAAGAAATTTGAGCACTGGTAAGTTTATTTCCTGAAGCTTCTCTGAGCCCTCTGTCACAGAACCGGGAAACAGGGCTGACCAGGTCCCCCAACTGCGTGATTGTGTCCCATACGTTTTCATTCATAGCTTGACTCCCCAGGGCTCGGGCTTAGCTCCTATCTCACCTCATCTTTATGAGGTTCCTTGGGTTTTGTGTCAACAACAAAGGCCCGGCTGCTGGGTTGCCATAATTACCTCTGACCTCTCAGCAGGACACAGTGGCCTCTGCCCACACCCTCCTGGGCCGGGGCTTTTTGTCCTTAGGAGCCCCTGAGGATGGGGGTGGGGATGCAGCATCCAGCCTGGTCTGTACACTCCAGGCCCTGACCTCAGGAAGCTTAAAAGGAAGTTGAGACAATCAAAGGCAATCACAAGCTCTAGAGAAAGCGTCCAGAAACCCATCATGATCATGCAGGGTCTTCCCACCATCGTTGGTTGGCTGCTTTGGGCCAGTAGCGTCACTCTGCTGGGCCTCAGTCACCTCATCTGTAAAATGGGGCCAAGGGCAGAGCCCTTCCAATCGCACCTGGTTGCTGGGAGGATGGATGAGAGCCCTGGGCATGTGTCCACAAGGGCCTGGCAGGTTCTGGGTGCAGAATGGACAGAGCACAGAGGCATTTACTGAAGGTACTAGAAGCATTTTCCAGGTTAGCTGCCCTCCCATTCAAGCCTACCTCGCTGGCAGCTGATTATCCAGCTCTGGCTTGCACACCCCTAGTGACAGGGTGCTCACCACCTCTCCTGGCAACCTCTGCCCTCTTGAACAGCTCTGACTGTCAGCATGTTCTGCATACTGAGCTGAAATCCACATTCTGAAAACTGCTGCCTCCCCAACCCCCACTCTATGTGTCCTCTAGACTACAGACCCCTCTTCTCCTGAATGATGAGAAATTCAAGACCAGTGCTCAGGCCAAACTGACGTGGGGTTGGGGGATGCCCTTCAAGTGGCTCCTTCCAGCCCTTACTGGGAGGAGCCTGCAGGGAGGGAGGAATGGTCTGTTTTAGGGACTCACCATCCTCCATCCCCATGCTCCAGGTTCACCACTTGGCACTTTCCTTGAAGTGGGCATAAGAAGGATGGGGCCGGGGGAAATAGGTCGGCCGTGGACCCACCATTGATGCCACAAATGCTTATTGAGCATCCACAGCGTGAAGACTGTGGCCCTGTGAGAAGCCTGGAGATGTGTAAGATGGTGCCTGTTCCTTAGGAGCTCATGGTCCAGCCGGGACAGGAAGGTCAGCCCAAATAAATAATTAACCGCTCCCAGCTGGCAGCCTGCCGCCGGGCACACAGCAGCAGGAATATCTAGAGCCCCTTTCCTTTGTATGGTGCTTGGTGGATTTAGAAGCATCCTCCAACCTTGTCTGACCCCGATAACAACATTGCTACTACTTGAAGTTACCCCCATTTAACAGAAAAGGAAACCGAGGTTCAGAGAGGTACAGTGACTTATGGGGAAGCCAAAATTCAACCCCAGGCACCCTAATGCTGTAAGCCCTCCAGATACTGATACTCTGTGTGCCTCCTTCCAGCCACTGAGGGGAGAGCCCCAGGCAGTCTCAGGCAGGGGTGCAGAAAAGTCTTTGTGTGCACTCCAAGAATGGGGCACTAGGAGAATTGTGGTTAAGGAGGAACTGCTCCCAGGAAGGCTCACAGATGGGCCTCAGCTGCCTGCCCACCCTTTCACAGCCCAGGGCCCACACCCAGGTCACTGCACCTCTTTTGGCACGGTGTCCTACGACCTGAGCTGGCTCTGAACACGAAATCCTGCCAAGACTGCCTAGGCAAATGTACTGTACCCTCAACCCCGACCCTGGAGCAGGAAGTAGAGGTGTTTCCAGCCTCCTGGGTCCCTGGGAGGCCCAAGGCTCTTCCTTGGGCTGAGATGGTTTCTGTAGATGCAGACGTTGACTCAGCCTGCCCCTCCTCTGGCTGAGTCAGCCCCCAGGCTGTATGGGGTTGACCACTCTGTGGACTCTTAGGTCCCTTCTGCCCCTGTCACAACAGTCCTGCAGCAGTCCTAGCTCTTCTGCTGCCCCCACCCCTGGGGGAGCTGAGTGTCACCCCAGGACAAAGCTGTCACGGGTTGGTCTAGGGCGGGGAGCAGCCTGGCAGGCTGAGCTGGCACCTCCTCCCTAGGTAGGCTGGCGCAGCCAGGCACACCTGTGCAGGTAGTGACTGTGGCCTGGGAGGACCTGGGTCCCGCCTGTCAGACCCAGCTGCTGGGGTTGTGGCAGCATCGTACTTGAGGGAGGCCAGGGTGTCTGAGCTAATTAGATTTCTTAGATTTCAATGCTCCTCTAATCCTGTTAGCCCGGCTGTAATTGTAACCACTTAAAGGTTTCGGCTGTGGCATGTCGTTGAGGACAGACGGTTTAGGGACTCTGCTCCACCCTGGCCTCAGCCCCAGAGTGGCCAGGGACTGGGGACTCCCTTCTCACGTCTCCGCAGTGGAGGTTTGAGTGATGTTAGGAGTGTTTTCTTAATGGAATGTTAGCATCGCCGTCTGGCAGAACAGGCACGGCTCCTAGAGATCACCTGGCTCAACCCCTTCATTGTACAGATGGAGAAACTGAGGCCTGCAGCTGGCCCAGGGTCTGGGTGGCTGGTAGTGGCAGAGTGCCAGAGGCTTGTGGTCTGACTCAGTGAACTTTGTCCCTGGAGACTTCCGGGTTTGTCTGGAATTGCCCAGGGACTGGTGACCAGGGCAGCTATGGTAGGGTAAGAACTCTAGAACTCTCTAGGGAAGTCTGTTCACAGAGACAGGGGCAGGGGGCTTCACATGGCCCAAAGCTTGCTCTCAGCTGGCGACCACCTATCCAACTCCCCAGCCTCTCTGCGTGTACACACACACACACAGACACACCAACATGCATACACATACACACGTAAATGTACACTCTATCCCCTTCTGGCCAGGGGATCTGCTGAGGGTTCAGACCAGCCTGTCCCAGTCCTCCAAGAGCTGGGGGCTTTCTCTCCACCCCCACCAATCTTTCCCAGATGCCTAAACCCCCTGAGTCTAGTTCCATGCAGATTGTTGCTTTGCCTGGAAATGACAATGCTGTTGGGGGAGGGGCGGCAGGGGGGCGTTATTATAGTAGTAATCTCTGTGTTTTCTGTGGCTGTTTGTCCCAAAATTATTTTTTTGGTGTCTGGCCTTAAGTTGAAACTGCCCCCACTCCCTCCCCACCCCCCTGCCCTGCTCCCATTCTCATTTCCCAGCAACTCCAGTCATCCACCCACAGGGGCTGGCACTCAGGGCTTGCGGGTGGGGGTGGTAGCTGCGATGCCTTCAGAACCCCCACCATGGAGGCTTCCCACAGCCACATCCTACCCTCAGCTTAGCTCTGGAGCAAGAGCTGTTTGGGAACATCCTCCCACTTCTGAGCCTCTCTGGCTCTGTGTTTTGAACCCCTAAGAATGTAGCAGTTGGGGTGCCACAGGTCAGGGTTACCTGGTCTGACCTTCCCTTTTCTAGCCCAGGAAACAGAACTCTGGAAAGAAACGGTTGGCCTCATCCAAGGTCAGCAGCAAACTGGTGACAGCCGGGCCGGGAACCCCGTCTCTCAGCCCATTAGTTCATTAAACATTTATTGAGCAGCTACACTTAGCCCAGCACAGCCCCTTTAGCCACCCTCCAGGGCTCATAAATAAATGCTGTGTAGTCTTTGTCTCGGGGAGGGCTGGCTGAGCCTGGGGAGGGCCGGGCTCATGCTTGAGATCTCAAGATAAGGAATAAAGATGGGATGTTTTCAGCAGGACCCCCAGATCCTGTGCAGCTGGGAGTGGACCAAAGACATCTGGGCTGGCTTTCGAATCCCAACCCAGCATCAGTTTTCTTTAAAGGCCATCGTGGGTTGATTGCTTTGCAGATTTGGGGGAAATGAAACAGAAATCTTCCAAGGAGGTTACAGGGTTTCTCATCCTCCAAGGCCATTTCAGGCCAAGGAGATGGGTTCCTCTGTTCGTCTCCCCACCCCCACCCCAATTCTCCAGGTGCTGACTTTTGTCCTTCAGAGGGCTAATGGCCTGCTCCTTTGTTCTGACTTTTAATTCCATAATAAACCCTCAGTGAGCTGTATGGCCTTGGACCAGTTCTTTCTAACTTCTCCAGCATGGCCCTGCAGATGCAGCCTTTGTCGTCACCTCGTCTCCATCTCACAGATGAACAGACCCTGCGAGGCGAGATTCAGGGCCCAAGGTCACGGACACAGCAGGACCAACGAAAGCTGGGCCAGGCGTCCAGGCTTCCTGACCCGCCGTCCCCTGCCATTAACCACAGTCTCTCCTTCACAACCAACTGCCGCCCCGCCCCTGGTCATCCCTAAGATGCTGCCATTGCCCACCCAAGTGCATTCTCCTTGCACCTGCCTGTGAGGCCTGTTCCCTGTGGAGAGACGTTTGAAAGGTGGAGGATTTGTGTCTGTATTCCTCCCCTGGAAATGGTGGCTAATGGTAACACCACCCACTCGGGTCCTACCTGGGCAGAGAAAAGGTGAGCATGGATGGAACTGGGCCTTGTGGACTGTAGACGACTCTGCAGAATGGCTCCAATGGAAAACTGACTGTGGGGCCTGAGGCCAGACACTGACCACTCTGAACCTCTGTTTTCTCATCTGACCATCATGAGCTGTGGCCACAGGAAGGTTTCCCAAATTGGGTTCTCTGGAGCAGCGGGGATCCCCAAAAGGAAAGGGAGTGGAGCACACCCCCTCCTCTGACAAATGGCCAACCAGAGTTGCCTGCAGAGAAGTCTTGATGTAAAGGCCTCACCCAGGTGTTCCCCAATTGAGGGGCACTCCTCCCCTCCAATACCCACTTTTTTTTTTCTTTAAAATAACTATTGAAGGTACCCATGGAACATTTTGGGAAGTGCTGGGCTAGATGGTATCTTCTAGCTCTGGCATACACGGCACAGTCTAGCAGATGGTTTACCTGCTGGGAAACTACTTCCCCAGTGGAAAGGAGGGAACAGCTTCCACCTGCACGGAAAGCTGCCCCCAGCCTCAGTTCTTGGCAGTTCCACCTGACTTCTACCCACCCTCAGGCCTGCGAGTCTCTGTTACTTTAACTGGCTTCCTCCCCAACCCCTCCCCTCTCCTCTCCTTTCTCCTCCTCTCTACTTCCCTTCCTTTCCTTCCTCTCCTTTTCCCATCCCTCTGTGGTGGGCAGTCCTGAAAGCAAGGCTGGCTTGGCAGCCTCCGAGTCTCCCTGACTGTCAGCTGGAAGGCCCTTAGGACCTCCGAAGGAGACCAGGGATGGTGAGCCCCAAACCTGTGTGCACACATTGCAAGCATGCATCTTTTTGGAGGGATGGTCCGTGGCTTTGATTTGTAAATCAGTTTGGATGCTGGGAAACTATGAACAGTGTGGGCTTACTGCAGGCATCTAAGATCCCCGGCCCCGGGGGTGGAATGAGACCAACTTGTTGCCTTTTTCTACCTCCTGTCCACAGACCTCCCCATCCCACTCATTTGTGGTACCTCTCTGGGCCCTGAAGGCATTTGTGTTTATAACCCCTGCTTCTGATCTATGACCACATTTTACTGGCAAGAAAACTGAGGCCAAGGGAGGGGAAGAGACTTGCCCAAGGTCACTGAGTAAGTCAGGGGGAGGGCCCTTGGGGTGCATGGCCTGGCCGAGGAGTGGGGTAGCCCCGGGGGGTGGTGGAGGAATGGCAGGTGGGTATGGCCTCCTGTGCCAGCCAGCTTCAGTCAGGTCTGTCCTCTGACATCCTCAGAAAGAGCTAGGGATTCGGGTGAAGGGAGGACCTGCCCATCCTCTCTTCTAGGAAAGCTTGGCAAGACCGGTTTAGGGTTTGCATCCGCTGGGTCAGGAGGCCACTGTAAAACCTGTTATCCTGCCTGGGTTAATATTTCCACTTGATGGGCTACGGCGCCCACTGGCATTTACAGACAGAGGAGCACACTGTATTTTCAGAATGCCCTGCTGTCATGAATTAGTCATGAGCCTGAGCTGGGGATGTTGCACTGTTGGTGGGAAGGAGAGGCAGCCCGGGGCCTTGGGGTGAGTGCTGGGCC
The DNA here is from genome assembly GCF_023851605.1 of Tamandua tetradactyla. Taxonomy (NCBI): domain Eukaryota; kingdom Metazoa; phylum Chordata; class Mammalia; order Pilosa; family Myrmecophagidae; genus Tamandua; species Tamandua tetradactyla. The sequence continues at coordinate 17,340,605 of NC_135339.1, read as the reverse complement.
CAGGCTCGTTCCCACACTGGCAGGCCCTCTGCGGGACTGTGGACCGGCCCCTTCACCTCTCTTTCTCTTTGCCCTCATGCCTCTCTGACTTTCTGGGATTCTGAGAAGTGGGCTTTGTGGCTGGTGGAGGGTAGGTGAGGAGCCTCGTTGGCCCGTCACCTTCCCTGCCCCGTCTACCTGGCTCACCTGGGCCCACTTGGACTCTCCTATCCTTGGAAAAGAGGAGAAACCGCTGGTGGTGACTTCTTACCTCGGATTTGGCGATGGGGCCATGGCAACTAAAGGGACTTCCTCAAGGCTGTGGGCTCGGCGTAGGGTATTTCCTGCAGACAGACGCTTGCCAGTTCCTCCCCACCCCAGCCTGGGTCAATGCCTTCGTTTCTGCTCATGCTTCACCTGCAAGGCTGATGCTTTTAGGTGGAAGGACAGGGGTCTGTTTGGGGATTTGGAGCCTCGTGGGCACCTCTTAGAGGCCTTCCTGGCCTGGAATTCTCGGGGCTTTCTGCCTTGTAGATGGCTGAGTCGGGGCCCTGCAGGTGCCTGAGCCAGTGTGATCTGCCCCACACAGGGGATCCCAAACACCACCGAATCCCAAGACCACAGGGGATCGTGGAGGCCACCTCTTCTGATACCTCTTATACAGATGGCTTGTAGTCCTTCTGCAGTATCGCAGCAGAGCCCTTCCTGTGTGGGCTTGTACAGCTCCTGGCACAGGCTGCCCTCTGCCTCTCCAGCAGCTCCCTTGGTTTAGGAATTTCCATCTTATATTGAGCCTGTAAGGAGACTTCCTCCCTAGATCTCCTCTCCGAACCAGGCAGGATATGGTGAATTTGGATCCCAGGAGCTCATTTTAATACTCTCCATCTGGCTTTGTACCCTCTGCAGAGACTTCTCCCTAGACTGAGTCCAAAGTTGGAGTGGGCAGAAGTGGCTTCCTGGAGGTGGCGGCCTATTCGTCTCCCCTGGGCCTTCTCAATCTGCCACTGGTAAGAGCCTGGACAGCCTGGAGACTTCAGACCTGAAGTCTTGGGTTGCAAGGCAGAGGTAGGTTGGGGAGGCCCTAATGGTGGCTCGTCAGGACCTGGAGAGAAGCAAGCAGCCTGGCGTCTGCCCTTTAAGTGGGATTAGATGTACCTTTGAGAAGGCAGCCATCCTCCTAGCCTCTCCCAGCAAGCTCACCTAGCCCTGAGCCTGGAGCAGCTTGCCTGCCTCCTCCCCCATCTGCACCAGTAGCCCGGATTTTTGTGGAGCCTTTGGCCTCTTGAGCATCTCTCTGCCTGGCTGTGTACCTGCTGTCTGGTACTTAAGTGTCCTGAGGCCCCAGTGGCCTGGGGTCCCTAAAGAGAGCCCTGGGTTTGGTGTCAGAGTGATGGCACTGCCTCCCACCAGCAGTGACTCAGGGCTGTTGCAGGAGTCAGGTGAGAGGCCAGTGTGTTGTGTGTTTCTCTGTGTCACCCGTGCCAGGATGGGAGGTGTTTCATTAGCATGTGCAGTGATGAAGGTGTCAGGCCATCCAGGCCAACCCCCTCATTTAGCTGCCAAGTCCGACTCCGGAAAGGTTGGGGTCTCCCCGAGGGCACAGGGCATCTCCATGGCAGAGCTGGCGCTCAACCCCAGGTGTCCCAACCACGGGCCCAGTGGCTGGCCCCCACCTCACCACCTGGCAGGAGCCCTTTGCTGGAGGGAGACATGTAGAGAGAGGTTCCTCCCGGGCTGTGGCAGTGACAATGTTCAGCTCCCAAAGCTTCTGGATCCTGTTCCTCTGCCTTGCCCTTGGGTCCGGGCAGGCATGCACCACTGGGGTCTCCAGGACCCTGGCCTTGTGGCTTCTGCCCCTGTGATAGGACAGATAAGGTGGAAACAAAGGCCCATCTGAGATCCTTCGCCCAGTTGCCTGGCCCACCTCGCTGCATGGTGTGATCCTGTCCTGGGACCCTGGCTTGGATGCGGCACCTTCTCTGCAGCCAATGTGAACCCTTCCAGGCTCTGAAGAGGCAAAGATGTCCAGACTGCTATGACCTGGGTGACAACCCATCTAACCCTCTTCATCTCCATTTCTCAGATGGGGAAACTGAGACCTAGAGAGCCAAGGTGCCCCAGGAAGCCAGTGGCAGAGCCAGCAAGAGACTTAAATCCCCCTGCCCAGCTCAGCCTGGCCTCCTTCCACTCTAGATCCCTAAGGCTGATTCCGTGACCCGTGAAGGCCTAGTGTGTATGGAACGAGGGACAGCAAGCAGAACAGCAGCTGGCTAGCTGCTTTTCCTTCTGCGAAGGATGGGAGAGGGGACTTCAGGCCAGGCCCTGCCTTCCACCCAGGTCTGTTGAGCCAGCATACCAGGAGGGCGGCACCTGCTGCCTACAGGAGGTTCCTTGGGCCAGCCTGAGAACCAAGTGTCCTGGGTGGCAGGCAGCCCCTAATGCTCTCCTGCCTGGACTCCCTCGGTGCCTCCGCTTGCTCCAGAGCCTGAAGAAAAATGGATTCACTCATTCATTCCAGTTTGCTAGCACCAGCTATGGGCCAGGCCCTGGGGATACAGTGGTGAACTTGACAAAGACCTTTCTAGCATTCTGGTGAGACAGATAGTCAACAAGCTGACAATTTCATGAAAGACATCATGTTGGGTTTATGCATGCTTTAAAGAAAAATAACTCAGGATAAGGTGATATAGGGAGACAGCTAGGGGTTAGGCTTCTCTAGATGGGGTGGTCGTGGAAGTCTTCTTCTCTGAAGAGGCTGCATTTGAGCAGACACCCTAAGGAGATGAGGGAGTGTAGCCTGGGAACACTTGGGAGAAGAGTACTACAGGAGGAGGGAATGGCATATGTAAAGGCCCTGTGGCAGCAGCATGCATGGCACGCTCTGGGAAAGGCAGGCAGGCCAATATGGTTGGGTGGAAAGAGGTAGGAGAGGAAGTCAGCAAGGCAACCAGGGGCCAGGACACAGACGACCTCAGGGAGCATGGGAGGACTTCTGACTTTATGCTCAGATTACCAGAACCCGTTGAAGGATTTCTTTTTTATTTGCATCTAAAAACAATTTTTTATTTGCTCTTACACTTTTTTTTTATTGTGAAGAATAACATATATACAAAACAATAAATTTCAAAGCACACTGCAACAATTAGTTATAGAACAGATTTCAGAGTCTGGTTTGGGTTACAGTTCGACAGGTTTACGTTTTTCCTTCTTGCTGCTCCAAAACACTGGTGAATAAAAGAAATGTAAATATAATGATTCAGCAGTCAAACTCACTTGTTAAATCCTATCTTCTCTATTGTAACTCCACCTTCTCCTGTGAGTGTTCTCCCAGTCTTTAGGTGTATTTGGGCTATGCCCATTCTAATGCCCATTTCCATTTCATGTTGGAAAGGGCTGTTGATAATATGGGATGGGGGATGGAACTTGTTAATGTTCTGGAGAGTCTGGCCCCTCTGGGTTTTAGGACTTATCTGGTCCAGAGACCTATCTGGAGGTTGTAGGTTTCTAGAAAGTAATCGTAATACATGGAATTTTTGTAGAATCTCAGAGCCCTAGGTTTTTTTTTCGGATTGGCAGAAGTGGTTTTGGTTGGGGTTTGGCAAACCATGATAAACAGAGATATCTAGCTGAAGCTTGCATAAGAGTAGCTTCCAGAGTAGCCTCTCAACTCTATTTGAACTCTTTCTGCCACTGATACCTTATTTGTTACAATTCTTTTCCCCCATTTGGTCAGATAGATATTGTTAATCCCACGGTGCCAGGGCCAGGCTCACCCCTGGGTGTCAGATCCCACATTGCCAGGCAGACTTTTACCTGCAGGGTAATGACTTCACTTACAGAGTTGGACTCAGAGAGAGGCCACATCTGAGCAACAAAAGAGGTTCTCTGGATGTAACTCTTAGGCATAGCTGTCGGTAGGCTAAGCTTCTCCACTACATAAATAAGCTTCACAAGGGCAAACCTCAAGATGAAGGGCTTGCCTAATGTTTATTAATGAAGGGTCTTGGGTCAGCCCAGAACTAACCCACCCCAAGTCCAAAGTAATCTTGGTAGCCAAGACTGTCTAACCAAAGTGGGCCTGCCTGACATGCATGGTCGCTTGGACTTTAACCTGCAAGTCATCTATATCTCATTCCGCCATTTTCCTATATACATTCTGTGACTAAGCCTGTAATCAATCTGCGCATGCCCAATGATTAGATCACCTCTAATTACATCGTCGAGGCCCACTGTGCTCATTATCCTAAACCTTGCCCATCTTTTTCTCTAATAAAACTATCAGAATTGCTGCAGTTTGGGGAGAAAGATTTTGGGCTGATAGGCCATCTGCTCTCCTACCACACACCTAATAATCAACTCTTTCTCTCTTTGAAAAAAAAGAAAAGAAAAAGGGCTTGGCCTATTGACTTGGGAGTCCCTAATGTTTAAGACAGTATCAGAGATTTCCCTGGTGGTCAGGTTTAATGGTTCCATATTTCTCTCCCATCCCTCAAGGGACTTTGCCAATACTTTTAAATTATCTGCTCCACATACTCTGAGATGTATCTGCGCACTACATTAAGCCATACAGAATTACAAACCCTCATTCCCATTCTGGGCTCCCTGTGTTTGGGTTGTTTAAATGATCTGTCCAGACTGGTTGAGTTAGATTATGAGTTACAGAAAATTTAGGTTTTGGGCAAAATAAACCTCTCTTGCTTTGGTCTCATATACAATGTCCTCCTTGCCCCTGTATTCTGATTTACAATAGTCCTGACTCAATCGGCTTCACCCATCCAAGGATTTTAAGGAAAGGACCCAGAACTATCTGATGTGTCCTCCTAGAAGATCCATCTAGAACAGACTATAAGGGTCAAGAGTAAAAGCTTGGTTGCTGGTTTTTGCAGCAACCCAGATGAGAATGCTGGTGGGTTGTCCAGAGTGGCCAGTGGTAAGATGAGGTTGGGTCCTGGATGTATTTGGAAGGACGGTCAAAGTTATTCCCATATGCCCACTGGGAATGTCTGTCCCTTCCAGAGCAGCTGAGGGGGTTGAGCCTGGAGAACTAGCTCTGAGTTCTGTGGTTGGATCTTGTTTTCCTCTACAGCTATCACCTTCTCTGGGCTTCTGGAGGTCCATGCCATAAGCTACTCTGCCACATGGAACAAATTTAACAGCTGGAAAAATAAAGACATAGTGATATGTTCCTGGTACCCTGGTCTACACTTGCAGTTTTGATACTCAGAATTTGGCCACCTCCTCTTCTTCAGCTTAATTCTCTCCCATTTACTCATCCCCTCCACTTTCATATCCTCTGTTTTTTGCACTATAGTTCTCAAACATGCCATTGCTCTCAAACCCTTCGGCCTTTGCATTTGCCAGTTCCTTTGCCTATAATTCCCTCACCCCCATATTTCTGTCTGGTGAACTCCTATGCATCCCTAAGAGCCCTAAGAGTCCAGCTCAAAAGGCTTCACTTCTGAGCTCCCTTCTCTGGCACTCCCAGGCAGGAGATTGCTTCCTCCACTGAAATTCCCCTACCTCCTCCTTCACTCCCTCCATTGCCTGTGATCAGCCTGGATTGGGGCTAGGCCCATGCTTCCCATTACACCCCCTCCTTCCGTTCTGTATCCTCACAGCCTGGCCTGAGGCCGGCACAGAGAAGGGAACAAAAACATTTCTGTGTATTCCTGGAGCACTAGTTGGTTACTATGGAAACAAGGAAGTGTTGCAACTTCCCTAACTTTTCGAAGTATGGTGCTTACAGAGGGTAGCCTATCCTGGGCCCACAGGATCAACCGAGGATGACCATCCTCGGGTTCTTATTGACCCACAGTCACCTTAGACAGGCCCTCTCCTGTCCTTGGGACTCGGTTTACTTGTCAGTAATAGCGTACATTGGGATTGCTTGAATCTCCAAGGTGCTTGCCAACTCCAACATTCCAGTCTGCACCTCCAGTCCTGCCACACAACCACAGGCAGGTCCTTTTCTCTCCGGGTCTCAGTTTCCCCATTTTGTTCATCTCTTTCCTCCAAGAAAAGACCTGCCTGAATCAAGCGACTCCAGAATTTCGGAGTTTCAGTGGCCAAGCTGGCCCTTGATGACTGCATTGGGGATTCTTGTGACTTGCAGAGACACAAAGAGGGAAGCCCTACTTCCCAGGGTGGCAGTGGCAGGTGGGGAGGAGGAGAAGCCTGGTCTGTACCTGCACAGGTTCCTGAGTCTCCTTCCCTCACCTTGAAGGTGGCCAGAGCTAGTGTTTGTCACGGTGGCCCTCACCTGCTGTGGACATTGCCTGCTCAGCCCTCGGAGCCACACCAGACCTGCTCTGAGCAGAGGGTCCGGGCTGGCAGATCCCAGGACAGCCCCCGAGGCTGCCCGCTGCCCCGAGCAACAGGGTTGGTGTGGGCAGACAGCATGTCCCCGCTGTGTCTCTTCACTCTCTGTTTCAGTGCTCAGAGCCCGAGAATTAGCTAAGTATGAAGCCACACGCTGAGTGCAGGAAGTCTCCTCCTCTGCCCGCAGCACCTGGGCATGGTGGTTCCTGCCTCCCACTGGCCACGTCCGGGCTCCTATCTGACCCAGCCAAGATGCCTAGTGCATGCCCAAGTCATGTCACTGCCTGCCGTTTGCCGGGAGCGAGGTCAGTGGGCAGAGGTCTCAGCCGGCCTGTCACCCCATCCTGACTTCCGCCTGGTGCTCAGCCTTCCCCACCCAACCCCAAAGACTACACCCTAGGAGGAGAGAGCCTTAGGGGCTCTCCAGGCAGAGAGCTTATTCATCCACAAAATGTGCCAAGCATGCCCGCCTCCCAAGGCTGCAGGAGAGGAGGCTGAGGTAGGTTGGTGTGTGGTCTCTGGAGCCCAGTGGAAATCCACGTTAGGATTGCCAGCCGGAAGGAAGACCAGTCTCGGCCAGGGACGTGCCCCAGGTGTCTCTTGTTTGGGAGACGAATGCCCAGACCTTTTAAGAGTGAGAAGCTAGCGCTATGCATGAGAAATGCCTCTTTCTGTGTTTTTGAGCAGTCCCTGGAGGCCTGGGACCCATGTGGCCAGCGGGTGGTGATTTCCCTGCCAGTCCACTGCTCCCTGCTTTTCTGTCACATTGGGGCTGAATAGAAATTCTTGGGTGTTTTGGTAATGGATGGCGTTGGTGGTAGCACAACATTGTGACCGTAATTCGTGTTGCAGAATCATATGCTTAAAAATAGTTAAAATGGTAAATTTTGTGATGTTACTGCCAGATTAAAAAAAAAGATACAGTTATAGGCTATCCACATGCCAAGGAATCAGGCTGGATGGAGTTGGGTCCCTTCCTTCCACTGTACACAGAAATGAACTCAAAATGGACCACAGACCTAAATGTAAGGGTTAAAACTATAAAACTCCTATGAGAAAACATTTAGGAGTAAATCTTTGTGACCTTGGGTTAGGCAAAGCTTTCTTCTACATGTCACTAAAAGCGTAAAAACCAAATTGAGCTCAGGATGGCACAGGGCGCTGGAAGGAGCGCTGGGCGAGGTCGGGCACCCATTTTCATCTCTTCCACGAAAGACGTTTTTGACCTGGGCGAGCCTCTTGCTCTCTCTGCCTCATTTTCCCCATTTGTACAATGAGGTTCTTTCTGCTTTGGGACGCCTATTTGAGAATTTTCATTTCTGGAATACGTGAGGCTCCCTCCATCAGACCCTCAGGATTGGATATGTGTATCTCCCTCCATGCACAAAGGTTTCAGTGTGATTAACCCATGGCTGGGCGCTCTGCCGACAGGGTTTGCCCTGAACTGTACAGATGGGATGTGAGTCTCCACACCTCTCCTTACTGGGCAAACCTGTCAGCCACAGTTCTGCCATCACCTTCTCCAGGGCCTCATAAATGTCCCCCTCTGTTATCCCCCACGAGGCTGTCCCTTCTTTGACACCAACGAGCTCTTAGTCCTGTAACCCCTAACAGTGCCTGGAGAGAGGAGGCGCTTGATAGAGCTGGGACAGCGAGATGAGTGAATGAAACCCTCGACTTCCCAGATAGTTCAGTTAGCCAGAAAGCCCAGTTTTCCCAGCACCTTCCCACTCTATCTGTATGTTTGCATGCTGGAGTTACTGCTTTTTGTAAGATCTTTAAAAAAAAAATTTTATTTTCTTTGGTAAGGTCTATGGCTAGGTCTGCTTAGGCCCATCCCAGTCTCTCAAACCAGTACTTCCTGATTTGCATTTTTTTTTCATTTTCTCTGTTCCTTTCTTTGGATTCCATATAGTAAATAGTTTCACCTCTCATCTTATTTAGGTTTCTTGTGCCCAGAAGGAAGGGAGGCTTAGTCAACACTCTGCTCTGGTTTTGCTTTGCTTTGTTAAAATGTTTCTACCTCTTTGGTATTAGATTTTATCTGCCTTTCCTTCCCACATGTGTCCCAACCCTCCAGTCCTCCATTTTTCCAACCCCCACTGCCCTGGCAGAAACTTGGGAGTCACCCTTGGCTCCTTTCCAGGCTGCACACAGTGGGAGTGCACAGTGAGCGCACAGTGGGAACACACACTCAGGGACCTGACGCGTCTGGATTCCACCTTCTGAGTGCTTCCTGAGCCACCCCTCCTCTTCACCCCCCCCACCAGCAGACTTCTCCCTCGGCATCTACCTCCAGTTTCCCCTTTCCTGGCCTCCTCTACTTGGGCACAAGAGCACCTCTGACCCCCACCCCACTTCCAGCTCCCTGGTGGCACCCCACTACTACCACCTGGCATTCAAGGCCCTCCATTCTTGGTCTCAGCTAAGCTTTCACGTTCACGTGTGTGTGCATTGCTCATTTTGTTTCCCTCTGCTCTGCTTGTCTGGTGAACTCCTGGACATCCTGCAAAGCCCTCCCCAAGCCTCAGTTCCTGCTGTTATGCTCTTGTGTACTAGCCAATCCAAAAGGGGTGACTTACCTTCTGCCACCACGCACCACCCCCTTGCCCCAGTTCCTACCACACACTGGTTCAGGCCACTTTTGTGGTTCTCATCCAGCAAAATTGCAGCTCCTTTTGGGCTCCTTTTGTGGTACTCCAGCCCCAGCTGGGGACTCCCTGATATACCAGCCCCATGCTTGGCACCTAGCAGAGCTTCCACAGTGCTTGCTGAATAGGTACTCGAATAAGTGACAGGTCCCCTTTACACAAAAATAGTTGGCGTTTTGGTTTGGAAAAATATATTTAGACAACTTGCACACTTTCTTGGAAAAATAATTGAATAACCTCAAGCCCTGGAATCAAGCTGCCCCTGTGCGTGGCCTGGCCCCAAGCCCCTTCTCTGGTCCCCTCCATCACCAGTTAAAGCCAGAGGGGCAGCCAGGCCATGTGGGACGCCTGCTGGTCTGGGTGGTTTTGCCCAGAGCTGCCGGAGTCTGAGGACACCTGTGAGTCAGCTGGGCCTGTGTCACTGCCCGCCCAGGCTTGGCTTCCTGGGAGAGTTGGCTCAGCAGCAGCTGCCTGGGCCAGGCCGCAGGGCCTCTTGGGCAAGACTCCCTGGCAGAGCAGGGGCTGGGGCCGGAGCGGGTGCCAGGCCTGAGCCCTGTACGCAGGGCCCCCATGCTGGGTGAGTCTGCAGACAGATGGGCTCTGGCTTGCCGGGGGGCTGGGGGGCGGGAGGGACACCCTTCTGTTGGGTAAACGTGGGTGTTCAGACTTGCCTAGGCACGCCCCTGTGCTATCCTGGGTGAAGGCACAGGACAGCTTTTCACCAAGCTGGAAGTTGCCAGCTGTCAGATGGGGGGATGGGGCTGGAGGGAGGGACAGGTAACACAAGAGAGCCTCCCTGGACCTCGCTGGGGACTCAGCCCCTCTGGTCTTAGCCACAAGAAGAGCAGAGGCAGAAGGAGGATTGGGGGTCCCCTGACAGCTATTCCCCACCCCTCCCTGACCAGCCATCTTTACCTCAAAGAGGGCCACCCCTGAGCCCCTGAAGGGGGTCAGGGGCTGAGAGAAGAGAAGATAAATTTGCCAAGTGTGGCCTGAGACCAGGAGTTCTGTTTAGTTGCCCCCATGTGAATCCGTTTCCATTCATGCTCACACACAGCAGAGCTCCCATGGGTGGGCACCTGGCTTTGGGGTCTGTGACGGCAAAATGGTGTTATCCCATTTTACAGAGGAGCAAACTGAGGTATGGAGGAGTGAAAGCTTGAGGTCCCCAGAGCTCCCTCCCTAAGGCCACTCCTCAATATTTCTTTTTAAAATCTCTATCTGTTGGTGCAAAGGAGTGACCCTGCTGGCCTGCATCCCTGTGCCTGCCCCTGCAGCTGGAGAGCCCTGAGCAGGCATCTGGCCTCTGGGGAAGGTGGACAGGTGGCCGCAGAGCGCATAGCAGCTGGTGGGGTACAGCTCCACTGGGGTCTGCAGCCAGAGCATCTACGTGGGGGACATTTCTCCCCAAACAGCCCCACTTCCATGTGAACACAGTTGGAGGAGATAGAGAAAGCGAGGTGCTCCCTGTGAAGTGAATCCAACCCCGTGGGCAGAACTGTCCCCTGGCCTTCTTTCTCAGAAGTGAAGTTGGCTGAGGGTGTATTTTCCTTCTCTGTTTGCTTCTGGGTTGGTTTTGGTCCCAGGTTGTTGGCGGCGCCCTCGCCCAGGACCCTGAAACCTGGGGAAAGTTGCAGCACTGCCGTGGAGCCGGGCAGAGACTGAGGGTGCCTGCTCCATGCTCTCTGAAGGTGGGGTACTCCGAGATGTCCATGCCACAGGCAGTCACTGGGTGGTGTCTGGGGGTTTTTCGTCTGTAAAATTGGGGTGATCCCTGGTTTTGAGGGCTCCACTGGCCACACCTGGACGGGGACATGCTGGACGCGGGGCCACAGCTGCCTCTGCCTTGTCCCTCCCCCCATATTCATCCCCCCACATCCACCTGCTCCCCTGTGACCCTTGCGTGTGTGTTCGTGTGTGCATGAGCTCTTGGTTTTCAGAAGGGAGGGGACGGGGAGTGGAGAGACAGGATGAGCCCGAGTATAATTTTATTTCTGTGGTTCTCCTTTCAAGCTGTCACGGTAAATCTGTTTTACTTGTCACTTTGTAAATCATTATGCAGGATTAAGCCTTTTACCAGCTTTTAAGGCTTCTGCAAGTCATTGAAAACACAACCTCTCCTCCCGGTCCTGCCTCCCAAATGTCCATCGCCCCTCTGGGCCGGCCCTGCCTGCCGTGTGCTAGCGGTGGGTGTCGGCGGGCTTAGGTGGACAGTGGGGAGGCAGGGTATGCTAGAAGGCAGCGTGCCCGTCATCGAGGGTGGCCGGCCCATTTTACAAATGAGGAAACAAGCCCAAGTGGGGAAGGGACGCTTGTTTTATCCTGATGCCTCTCAGGCAGTGGGGGTGGGGAATGGTCTGTCTCCAAAAGCTGAAATCCACCGGTACGGGGATTGGAGCTGGAGGGCTTTTCCATATGGCCCAGTGGGACCCGGAAGCCCCTTCCCCTCCTCTGTCCACCTCCCCACCGCCCGCCCTGCTCCTTCCCTAGCTGTAGCCAGTTTGCTGAGACCCACAAGGGAGCTCCAGTTTGGAAGAGGCCCAGAAAGGAAGCAGGAGCGGCGGAACCAGAGAGGCTATTCTGCCCCTCCTGGGGTGCGCGGCCGGTGGGACCACTGGCCACCAGGACACAAGCTGGGGTGACAGGGAGCTGGAAGCACAGATGGGGCCAGAGGGCCCCCATACTGGTATATCTTGTAGTCCATTTATTTATCTCTCCAGAAATCCTCGCCCTCCTCCAGAGTAGGCTTCGGGATGCAGGAACAATGGGATTGCTCGCCGAGATGTCAGAGCCGCAGGCAGTCGCCGGGATCTCTCGGCCTCGAGCCAGCAATGTGCAGCGGTGCATTTCCCATCACGGCCCCATCTGGAGAGGCCCACTCAGGAAATGGAAACAAAGGCCCACAGCCCCGGGGCTGGCACATGCTGCACAGCCGAGGCCCGAGGCTGATGTGCCCGGGGGCCACGCTGGCGGGCCGAGCCCTGCCGGGTCTGGCTTGGTCTCATTTCTCGCTGCTTTTCCATCTAGGATAAACACTTACCTGCAGGCTGGGGCCTTTGTGGCTGGGGTTCCACCGCTTCCTCTTGTCTGTCTGCCCGTGGAGCTCTCCAGCCCTGACTTGGAGGCCCAACATATGCCGGTCCTGCTTCTCCCATTCCCGCCGCCGCCTGCTCCTGCCCCGTCTTGAAAGCTGACGGACGCACGGTCGCGATTGCTTCCGGAGAGTCTTCTGAGGCCCTGTGCTTGGCTCCCTGGGGGTACTGGGCAGAAAGCATGCGTGAGGCCACCTGCCCACAGCACCCCGTGTTTATTCGTTGATTCTAGACTCCAAACTGCTTCTAGAGGGCCAGACCTCGTCTCTTACATCCCCAACTCCAAACACCAGGACTGGTGCAGGGCGCAGCTAAGTCAGTATATCCTTTTTTTTTTATTATTAATTTTTAAATTTTTAAAACATATAACAACAAACAAACCCAAACATTCTTAACATATGGTCATTCCATTCTACATATATAATCAGTAATTCACAATATCATCACATAGTTGCATATTCATCATCAGGATCATTTCTTAGAACATTTGCATCAATTCGGAAAAAGAAATAAAAAGAAAACAGAGAAAAATTCAAACATACCACACCCCCTCCCCTTCGCCCTCATTGATCACTAGCATTTCAATCTACTAAATTTATTTTAACATATATTCCCCCTATTATTTATTTTTATTCTGTATGTTTTACTCATCTGCTAATAAGGGAGATAAAAGGAGCATCAGACACAAGGTTTTCACAATCACACAGTCACATTATGAAAGCTATATCACTATTCAATCATCATCAGGAAGCATGGCTACTGGAACACAGCTCTACATTTTCAGGCAGTTCCCTCCAGCCTCTTTGTTACACCTTACCTAAAAAAGTGATATCTGTTTAATGCATAAGAAAAAGCTCCAGGATAACCTCTTGACTCTATTTGGAATCTCTCAGCTATTGACACTTTATTTTGTCTCATTTCGCTCTTCCCCCTTTTGGTCAAAAAGTTTTTCTCAATCCCTTGATGCTGAGTCTCAGCTCATTCTAGGATTTCTGTCCCACGTTGCCAGGAAGGTCCACACCCCTGGGAGTCGTGTCCCACGCAGAGAGGGGGAGGGCAGCGAATTTGCTTGTGTGTTGGCTGGAGAGAGAGGCCACATCTGAGCAACAAAAGAGGTTCTCTTAGGGGTGACTCTTAGGCCTAATTTTAAGTAGGTTTATAAGTCGGTATATCTTGATTGAAAGGATGGTTGAATGAAAATTCTGAGACCCTGACCCCAAGGAGTTCCATAACCTGAACTGAAAACCAATCCTGGCCTACATAACAGAATATGGAAAATATCTACTGAAAGCTCCTGAGAAGTCCCATTGAGTAGGAGATGAGAATAGGCTAGAGTGGTCAGAAAAGGCCTCCTGGAGGAGGGGGCATTCAAGATGAGGATGGAAGGGTTTCAGCTGGCATAAGGCAGGGAGGCTGAAGGGGAAAGGTGCTTCTAGAAGGTGGAATGGTGTGAACGAAGGGAGGGACGTCCCTGCCCTGGGGGGAGCAGAGCCAGTGCCCATAGTCTTTAGGGGGGTAATGATGTGGCCAAGTCTCCAGGGGTGGTCAGAACCCCGAGAGAAGGCCAGGGTTGGGAGGGAACACATCCTATAGGTGGGGAAGGGAAGGGGAAGGGAAGGACAGGGGCAAAGCAGTATTTTAGGTGATCAGCCTAGCGGCAGGCAGTCACTGGATTGGAGTGGGGAGGCTGGAGCCCTGTCAATTACATAGGTGAGCCCAGTTCTCAAGTGCCCTGCAGGAACAGCCAGCCGACCCGAGCTGCAGGTGGGGGGTTGGGAGTTGGGGAGTGTTGGGGACCAGGCCTGGATGCTCCTTCCGGCCCACTGTGCCCTCCACGTAGCCAGGAAGAGGAGGAGGTAGAGGGTATGCAGTTGCTGCAGGTCCCAGCTTGGTCTGTCCTCTCCCCTGCAGTGTAATATGGCCCTGAGCCGCTGCTCCTCCATCTATAAAAGGGGAAAATTTAACAACCTCTGCCCAGCCTGTGTGCAGGGCTGCTGCAGGAACAAACAAGGCCAAGGGAGGGGAAGGTCTTTGTAAGCTGACATTGTCAGGTCTCGTTGCAGGCAGGAAAAGGGGAGGTGGTGTGGCATTGCCTTCTATGGCTGCTAACCTCGCTGGGCTCGCCCCACTGGAGGAGGCCTGGGTATCTGGGTTTCATCGGGCTGTGTGACCTTGGGCAGGTCACTGTCCTCCAGGTCTCCTTGTCTTGCCCCTCTGTAAATGGGTCCATTGTGATTGTCCTTCCCAGGTCATGAGAGCCACAGTAAGCGCGTACTGCATCCACAGGGGCTGATGCTGTGTGCTGGGAGACCGAAGCAGGGACAGCATTGGGGGGCTCCCTCCGCGGGCAGGTTTCACATCACCTGGCCAGACTGGGTGTCATGACCAGGTCTCAGCACCTCCTTGGGAATCCTCGGATTCTCGGGCAAGCAGTTCTTCTGTACACCCCCTGGTCTCTGCAACCTCTAGGTCCATTTCGCACTGACATGCACTTCCTTCCCACTCCTTGGAGGCCCCGCGTGGGTCTAGTTGGTGGTAGACCTTTATCAGATCCCTGTTCTCCCCCAGCAAGGCTTGCACAACAGATGTGCCTGGAAGTGATGCCTGTGGCTGTTTAGAGACTCGGACACCCAGCTGGCAGAGCGGCTATGAGATAGCTCACCTTTCTAGAAGATGCTTTTTGTTTTTCGTTTTTTTTTTAAGAACAGACCTTTCTTTTCTGATAAAAGGGCCCTTGAGAGAGTGAAGAAGCAGGGGTGCCGGATACAGTACCCCCAAAGCTGTTTGAATGTGTGGCAGGCAGTCCCAGGGAGGTTGAGCTGCAGGCCAAGAGGAGAGTCTCTTTGCTTCACAGAGAGCAAAGGAAACTTCTGAAGCCACTCAGCAGGCCCAGGTTTCAGATAACAGTAGTGACAGTTATTTTATTGTTCTTAACCGCCCTCACGGTGTGCACGGGTCTTCGTGGGTTCTTGACACTGCCCTAAGCAATTTATGCTCATTATCTCAGTTAGTCCTCCAAGCGCCCAATTAGGACAGCGCCGTTGTCATCCCCATTTTCCATACATTCATGAATGGAGTTGTGCTCACACTGGGTGGGACCCTAAAGCTAGAATAGGTCCGAGGCAGGATTCGAATGCAGGTCTCAGTCCAGAACCTTTTCAGCCACTGCCTGCTGCGGACCCCACATGGCCCCTCTCCCAGGGCCAGCCCCCGTGGAGCGCTGCAGAACCCGTCTTCCTCTTTCTAGGAGGTGTGGGGACAGAGGACTTTCTGTATTGCCGAGATAAAAGAGCCGGTTTGGGATGATTTTTATCAGCTTGAGCAAGCTGGTTCGACTTACCGGAAGAAGCCAATTTGCATTTTGGGAAGGAGCTAGGCGAAAAGGCCGCGGTGAGAGCTGGGTGGATTTATAAATAAACAGTCGACCGAGGGCATTGTATGTCCCCGGCTGTGCAGTGCTGGACTCATATTGACACCGCAGACCCGTTCCCCACGTCACGGCTGCCCTTTGGACAGAAAGGGCCGGATTGAGTAAGAGAGGGTTGCCGGAGACGCCAAGCAGCCTGTCCTCGCGCCTGGCGTGCCCTGCACAGGGGGGCGGGTTAGTCCAGCCCCCGCTGGGGCTGTTTACGGTGGGTGCTGGCTCCCGCGCCAGGTGCAGGACCCACTGGCACTGACACACCAGGTGCTAGGAAGGCCGTGGGGACTGGCGCCTTCCCCGCTCCCTACCCCGCGTTTCCGTGGAGGCACCGCAGCCCGTGCCAGGGTCCAGAGGGTTCCGAGACAGCCCAGGCCACAGCCTGGCTTCACATTCTCACTCTGCCCCTCACCAGCCATGGGACCGAAGGCAGCTTCCTTTGCTTTTCCTTGCCGGTGGGTTGGGGAGTACTTAATTTTGAGAATTCCGGGAGGTAAGTGTAGATGAAGTGAGCGGGAGCCTTGTCATCGTGGGTGCCTGGGCCTGGCCTCATTCTCCTCTCTGCATGCTGGCTCAAGGGCTCTTCTGGCCCTGAGGTCTGGGCCAAAAGGGGCTGCCACCCCCACGGGATCCTGAAGCCCCAGCTCTGGGGTCAGGCACTGTACCCTCCACCAAAGCAGCTGGCAGGGGGATCCCTGGGCGTTCAGCTTCACTTCTGAGCACCTCACTCAGTTTTCACAGGTATTAAGTGGGGATAATCCGAGTTGCTAAAGAGGACAAAAGGTAATAAGCATATAGTGAGTACTTAGCATAATGCCAGGCACATGGTAAATGTCCAGTAAATGCACAAATAAATTGTGCACGTGATATTTATTTTAGGGGAAAAGTCTATTTTCAAATCAGAACTCTATTAAGTCAAATATTCTGATTAAATTCCAAATAGTACTAAAATAACAGTAAGAACCATAATATCAGTAATAATACGGTCACCTCTGCAAGGTCCGTCTTTTCGCCCTGCATGTTTCCAGAACTTTCTGATGATAATCCTCACTCTCAGCTGACCCCAAGGCTAACTCCTCCAGCTTTCACCTGTCCCTTTGGCCTTCCCAGGTGTCCACCTTGCCTCTCCTGCTGGACAAGAACCATCCCATCTTTCTTATCTGACTGCTTGGAAGGCATGCATGCTGTGTCTCTTATCTTATCCGGCCTGGTCTGTTGCCTGGAGGCTCGAATGTACCGAGCAGGTTCCGCTGGGTGAGCCACGGCCCTGGGTACCTGTTAGCCCCGACACAGCCCTCCCCCACCTCCTGATCCTTGCACTCCATGATGTACCCATTATTCTGAACAACGCATTGGGTCTCTCTTCCTCTCAGTTGAGTCGTCATCTTTCCAGTCTTCTTAGGGTCTGCTTCTCGTGGCCAGCAGTGGGGGGGCGGGGGGGTGTCCCTGCCTCTCGGGCCCGCAGACCCGGCGGTACTGAAGGTCCTTAGGTTTGTACTGTCTGTTATGACATGCAGACCCCTCAACCTTTTTGCTGAACCTCTCTGCGTCCTGAGGTTCCCCATGGGACAGGTGAGGCCACAGGCCTCTCACCCCCATTTTATAGGGCAGGTAACTGAGCCACACCTCGGGCACTCAATTCCCTCGTTTAAGTGACCTGGTTGAGAGTCCCACCCCGCTCGTGGCCTGACCTCAAGGTCCTGAGGTTTCCCTGAGCCCCGCAGCCTCTGATGCCTTCCTGGAGGAAGCTGCTGCAGAGGGTGGTGCTGGGCTGGGAGGGGCCCACGAGGATGTGTGTCCCGGTGGACAAATGTTTGCACACCCAGGACTTCCCAGAACCTTCCGTGGGTGGTGCTCAGGGGTGGAAAGAAGAAGGTCAGCTCTGAATCAACCAGTTGTTTTCTTGAGAACTTCTTGTGACCCAAAACACCACCCTCCGGGGTTGATGGAAACTGGCTCCTGGGCCCCTGCCCGCTGTCAGATTCACGCATTCATTCCCTGCATGGCTGAGGGGCCTGCTGGGGACCAGCCCCTGCCAGACTCTGGGGATCTGATGCCAATCGGAACAGATGCAATTCCTGCCCGTGGGGAGCCAAAAAGAAAAAGCAGGTAAACAAAATAATAAATAAAACCATCCACAAATGACGATAAGTGCTAAGAAAGAAACAAAGGAGGTGCTGGATGGAGGATACCAAGGGGTGGCATAGGGTGTAAACACGAGGGGTGAGAAGACAGCTGGGGGGTGATGAGGGCTGGTGGAGAGAGGGTCGGGCACAGCACATGCAGAGGCAGGCTCTGAGACCGAAGGGCTCCCGCGGGCAAAGGGCAAGGGGGCCTGAGATGCAGAGACCCCCTCATCTCGAACCCTCCCCTGCCCGCAGAGAGCCGGCAGTGCCTCCGGCCCTGATTTGGGCCTGGGCCCAGCCATGGACTTGGGCCTGTGTCTGCTTATGAGTTCCTGTTACGTGGCAGGTGACAGGTGACATCATGGGCTATTCCTGCCTCCCGCCGGCTGCCTCCGTCTTTGCAGCATGAATGCGAGGTCCAGCCTAGCTCTTTATTCGTCCCTGGCTTGTCTCTTCATGGGGAAGGCAGTGGCCTTCCGCTCCCCACCATCCGGTATTTTGGAGATGCCCTTGCAGAGGGGAAGAAGAGTGTGTCACCAAGGATCCCAGGCTGAGTCTGGGTTCTACCTGTTGTCAGCCCTGACCTTGCAATCTTTATTTATTTACTTGGTCCTTGCTCAAAAACTCGGGTAGCGAGCTGCCTGGAATGAAATGTGAAAAACTCGAGATAATAATAAAATCAATTGGACTGTTTCCCCAGTAATTCTAGAGACTGATGCATCATTAATGCTGGTGATACAGTGCCTGTCAGATCACAAACTTCTCAATAAATGTGCAGCTGGCAAGCTCTGATAGAAATTGGAGGCAAGCAGAGAATGAGATTTGGGGCCTTTGATATATGGGGTGTCAGTGGCGCAGTGAAGTTTTTATCAATTTCTGTCACTTTGGGCTTTTGTGCTCACTACATATGTGGTCTTCACAGCCCCTCTCCATGGGCCACTCGGACGCTAACTGTCCCCTGCCCCCGCAGCAGTGTCAGGAAGAGGGGCTACCAGAGGGGCCCCCCCGGCACCTAGCCTGAAGCCTGCCCATGGGGCCTTGTCACCCAAAGCCTCTTAAGCAGGATGTGGGCCAGAGAACCAGCAGAGCCAGAGGCCTTGGACCTGGTCACAGGTCACGCAGCCAGACCACAGCATTTACTGAGTCTCTCCTGAGTTCAGGGCACCCCTGGGCCCTGCTCCCTTGGGACTCCGGGGGGGTGGTTTGATGGAATCTAGGGCTTGCAGAATGGGGTGGGGTAGTCATTTCCACCTAAGGGTCAAGAGTCAGAATGAAAGTGAAGAGATGCCTGAGCTAGTAGACATGTCTTCCAGGTAGACGGAGGAGGGCCTCCTGGGCCGAGGGAGCTGTGTGGGTGCAGGCCTGGAGGTTAAACAAATCCTAGGGTTTCCTGGGGCAGGAGGAGGACTTGGTTGAGGCTGGGCCTCCAGCGACACTGCAGGGAGGGAGAAACTCCCTGGGGGGCAGCATGATTCTGGGTAGTGGATGGATGCTGCCGGGTCTGAGCCCTAGCTCCCACGCTGGCCAGCTAGGCCACGCTGAGAAATGACTCAAGTACTCTGGGCCTCAGTATTCTCATCGGTAAAATGGGGTAGAGGAATTTAATGAGCATAAATGAATTCATACTTCTGTGGAGCGTAGAAACAGTGCCTGGTACATTTCAAGACCCTGATAAACATAGGCATTGGTTTCGCATAATTATTTGCATAATGATCACAATTTAACCCTCACAGCAACCTGAGAGCCATGCAAATGAAATTCGTAGAGGTGAGGTGGGGTGTGCAAACTCACCTAGCCAGAAGCAAAACCAGGATTTCAACCCAGATGACTCCAAAGCTTGTGTCTCCAAGCTGTTGCTGAGGCTGCGGTTGGGTACACTTTCTTAGCAAATCCTAGGGGTAGGTTAGGGTTCAGATGCTCCGGGATACCCCTGCCAGACCCCAAGGCCAACAAGGCCTGCACCCCCTTGACACTCACTCTGGAGCCACAGCCTCTGAAAACCAGAGCTGAAGGAGGAATTGGGGGACCGGGACGTTGTTGTAACCCAGCCATGGCTGCTTCATCCCCGCTGGGGGCCCACGAGGGCCTAGGAGGCTGACACTCGTGGGGATTCCCCAGGCACAGGGAGCCCAAGGCTCTCTGGACAGGGCCTCCCAGGTTCCTCCCCCAGTCTGCCTTTGAGACGCTGCTCCCTCCTCACAGCTTTGCAGGAACTCCAGGATGTGCTCCTGGCTGGCTCTGCATCTGTGTTTGCTTTTAAAGGAAAGCTGGGTTGCAAGGCCCCCTGGGGCCTCAGGAAAGCGGAAGCAATCTTGTTAGACTGGGGTTTTGCAAGACAGAGAGGACTGGGCTGCGCTGTGAGCCAGGAGGGGTGGTATCCAGGCCCGGGTCTGCCCGCAGCTCCCTCTGAGCCTCTGCACGCCTCCGGCACCCCTATGGGCCCTCCTGGTGCTGAGTCTGGGACCACTATACTTGTTCTAGGTTAGGGAGAGTGGCTGGTCCTGCATTTTCTCAGTGACTTGCCTGGGAAAGTACTCCCCCCATAACCCCATCCTCACCTCTCCTGCCCATCTATCATGGAAAACTCGAGCTCAAGCTTAGGCCCCTGTGGGAGTGGGGGAGTGGGGGGTTGGTGAGGCCCCCAGGGCAGCTGCACGTCTCCCTAACTGTAGGCACATTGGGAGAAAGTCAGCCTGAGCCTTCTGCCGGTCCAGGAATCTAGGATGCTGACTGGTTCTCCCTGCTGGGGGTTCCACCATCATTGCTTAGGTGACTCGGACAAATCCTCAGCCCCACTGTACCTCGCTTTCTTTATCCCCAAAACGGGGGACTTGTGGCCAACTGATTCGGGGGCTGTGGTGGACCACATCATGTGATGTTCAAAACATGTCGGTGTCCCAACCCCAGGAGCTCAAATCATTGTTGGGGAACAAGACACCCCAAGAAAGCATAAGCACAGTGGAGGAGAGTCCTACCAAGTGGGACCCCAAGAGGCCGGGCGCAGGCCTACCTGCTGGGGGAAGAGTAATCAGGGAGGGCTTTCCCGAGAAGGTGACCTTTGCGCTGCACTCCATAGGACACGCAGCCAGGGGGGCAGGGAACGGCATCCTAAGTGGGTGGGAGCAAGGCCAAAAAGCTCAGCCAGGGCCCAGGCACATCCCAATAGGCCTTGCTTGTGTACCATGCCAAGGAGCTTGGATTTTATCCTTGAGACAGCATCAGCAAGAAAAATTAGGTGATGAGGAAAGGAGACTGATCTGATTTTTAGTATGATTATGGTGGTGGCTGCTTGGAGGACATTCTCACTGGGGCTCCGTGAAGCCCTGTTACAGCCCAAGGCATGACGCCAGGGATGTGGGCATGCAGGAAGGGACACAGTGGTGTCGCTTGTAAAGGGGTAGTGTTTGTAAAAAAAAAAAAAAAAAAAATTTAACTCAAAGTTAAAGCAAAGGTGGGTAGCGGATGGTGCCAGAATTTCTAGGACCTCACACTTAAGGTCCTACCCTGCTCCTCCCGTGTGCCCCATTTACCGGGCAGGTATTGGGCCTGTCTCTTCTGGGGTGGTTATCAGCAGCATACCTGGACAGGCACCTTTAGAACCTGCCGTGAACTGCAGTACGGAGAGGAACGCACAAGGATACCGGGAGGAGGGAGCCTCGGAAGAAAACAGGTGGGAGCTCAAGGGGGGCATATGGAATTGCCACAGTCTGTAAACCTAACTGAAGAAAGAAGAGAGGAGGAATGAACCCTTCCCTTGAGAGTTCATTCAGCAAACAGTCACTGAGTGCCCTTCCTGTGCCAGCTGTGTGCATAGAGACGTGGGGGACAAGGTCCTCTCCCTCGGGGAGCAGCTGGCCATCAAAGGGAGGGTTGCACAGGGCAGGCGATGTCCCCACTCACTCTACTTGAGAAGGGGGTGACGGAGTTACTCCTCGGGAAAAATGGGGATTTCCTAGGCTGAGAAGTGAGGGAAGGGCATCTAAAGCGGAGGGAACAGCACATGCAAAGGCTCAGAGTACCAGGGGAATGTCAGAGGGGCCAGACTCTTAAAGTTTTACTCCCTGTCTGGAGGCAAGAGGTCAACCAGGCCTCTCCCATCAAGAATTGCTGGATCCTGGGAAGCCTGAAGTTCTCGGTTCAGTGGGCATCAGGTGGGGGGAGGGCAGTATTGGCTGGACACTCTCTGCTCAAGGAGAGTGACCAGCCAGTGTGCCAGACCTCTGACAACCCACATGTTTCTTCTTGGCATGGCTATTTTTCAGGAGCCATAGGGTGCAGAGGAGGCTGTTTGTCCAGACAGAGGGGCTGCCTCCAGGCAGGTAACTGGCACCCCTCCCCCCAGTGTCAAAAGCCCATCTGGACGAACCAGGACAGGGAGGGAAGAAGATAGCCAGGTGAGAGCTGTGTCCTGTCATCGGCACAAAAACAGGCTTGAGACCACCGGGGCCAGAGCCGTTTCTCACACCGAGTTCCCCTACCCAGCCCTCTGTCCACCAAACACACACACACACACACACACACAGAGCCTGGCCAGGCAACTGTCACGAACTTCTGGTAACTGAGAACCAGAGGTAAATGGTCTGCTCCGGGTCACACAGCAAGTTGGACCAAGTCTGGCTCAGGATCTGACCACCTTCTCTGCTTATTCTGCTCCAGCCAGTCTCTGACCTCATGGGAAGAGGAGCTGTTTCCCCAAAATCAGCTCCTCCCAGGTAGAGTCACAAACTTGCTTCTCTATACCTATAAACACCACCAAGGAAACACACCCAGAAATCCCTGGTTGGTCCCAACAGAAAGCATACAATGGGGAAAGTGGATTTGTAGTTACATCTCCAAACCACCCCCCTCTGTGACAGGGAGGCAGAAATCCCAGTCTAGAAAGTGTGTAAACACAGTTATTTTTAGCCCTGGAGGGCTGTGGGCGCAGCAGTGTGACCCGGATTTGGCTCAGCCCCCTCCTCCTGCCCCACCCGGGAAGGGCAGCCTCCTGTGCCCCTCCCCTCCCCTCCATCAGCCTCAGGGCTGCCCCCATGGAGTTCCAGGACCCCTAAGAGAAGGAGAAGGGTGGGGGGTCTCAGCAAACCTGCCCACCGGCCAGCCCAGACCTGCTCACAGGGGCAGGATGTGGTTTCCAGAGAGCCGACATTTCAAGTTGCAAGAGAAATATTGGAGCCGCACAATTTCACGCTTTTCTGTGGGCTCCTTTTCCCTAATCCTCGTACCTTCCGCTGTCTGGCTGGAGGCTAGGCCAGGGCATCTGGTGAGGGGCTCCGACCGGGCACCAGGAGGCCCGGACCCCCTGTGTTCTCCCACGCCTGTTCGTCTCCTCTCGGCGCCCTCATCCAGGAATGGGAGAAGTCTTGACCTGGCTGTGGGGGGTTGGGGGGGAGGGCAGAAGGGGTGAGCTGCAGAGACAATGAATGGGCACTCACTTGTTCATTCAGCACTTACAGAGCCTCAATTTTGTGCCAGACACTGTTGTAGTCATTGAGTACGAAGCCGAAAACCAGCCTGATCAGGTCCTGCCTGTGTTGGAGCGGTGGAGGGGAGGGACAGATAGTAAATAAATGCGTATGTAAATGATAATCAGCTTGCAGCAGGTGGCAAGGGTGGGCAAGGGATATGTGTTTAAAAGAGCATCATCAGGGAAGACCCCTTGGGAAACTTAAAAATGGAGCCAGTCACAGAGGGAAGGGTTGGTGAGAAGGACCAAAGGTACAAAGGCCCTGGGGCAGGAATAAGATTGGTGCCTAGGAATGGCAGGGAAGCCGGTGGGGCTGGACAGCTGTGATGGAGCTAGGGGGCTCCCACAGAGCCTGTGAGGATGCATGGGGGGAGTGTAAACAGAAATGAAACTGCTGGGAGGAGCCGGAGAGAAGGAGTGGAAGGCCAGCGAGGGCTGTCCCCCTCACCCAGGCAGAGGTGCTGGTGAGGGGCAGGCAGATTGGAACTGGTGGTTGGCTCGTGCAGGAGGTGGCTGGCTTGGGTGGGGGGAGCGTCAGCATCAAGACTTTGGGGTTTGATGTCTGGGTGGGGACAGGAGCAGGGAGGGAGGGAGGGCCGCGGGGATGACATTCTGGACACATGCGTTTGGGACGTGTAGTGACACACGCGAATGGAGAGGAGAGCTCCCAGGAGGTGGTGGCGGCTGGCTCAGCTCCCCTCCCCGGGCCTCTGCCAGTTTTGAGTCAGGCTGTGAGGGCGAGGCCTTCCCTGGGGCCAGGCTGGGGGGTTTGTCCCACCGCATCGGGGATGAAGATTTTCCCCACCCCTGGCATGGGGGCTGAGTGGGTGGTGGGAGGCAGGGCCTGCAGCTTGGAAAGGGCATCGAAGGCCAGCCCTGAAAGCCAGGGCCTGGACCGGTCAGGGGTGCCCGCCTGCCGGGGTCCACGGGCGCACTACTTGCAGCTGGCTGGACATGAGCCCAGGGCGTGATGAGCAGATCTCACCTTTGGGGGGATGGGCGATGCCTTTCCGTGGAGTATTACCTGCCCCGGGCATGCCTGCTCCAGGATGGGAAGCACTAAGGAAGGAGCTACAGGTTTGGGGCTTTTTAACAGATTGGATGGAAAGAACCCAGCTGGCCTGCTCTGTCCCTAGCTTTGCTGCCGGCCAGTTGTGTGACCCTGAAGGTGGCCCGTCCCCTCTCTGGCCCTTGGAAGTCCCTCCTGAGACAGTCGGACAGTTGAACTTCCTCGGGCCTTTCCCATGGCTCCACGTCCCGGCTTAAGACTGAGCGTGAGGGAGGAAAGCCTGGAGGCTTGACTATTGGGGCACCTTCCAGGATCCTGGGAAGCACGGGAGGGTGGTGTGGAGGGCGCGCTGGGGATGGTCCCTGGAAATGGAGTGGGAATACCAGGTCAGAGGGATCGGCTTACAACACAAGCACTCTAGCCTGGGGGAAATCTGATTTTCAAAGCCTCAGTTTTGTCATCTGCAAAATGAGGGTGAAAGGCTGAGCCGATGCAAGGAGAGCAGCTGGCTCACTCCTGCCTGTAGAATGCCTTGGGTTGCCTGGCTGCCTTCTCTGTCTGTCCCCTATCCCTGTCCCTCCCTGTCCGCAGCCAGAATCCACAGTCCCCGAGCCTGGGAGTCCTGCCAAACCCTACCCTGGGGGCAGTGACCTTCACTGGTCCACTGGCCACAATTTTATTAGCATCGACCCTAGGAATTGCTGGTAAGGACATGGGGTTTTAACCAGGAGACGAACCAGCTCTCTGAAATCACCAAGCCAGTTTTGCTTCTCAAAGAAACAATACGCTTTGAATTTCATGTCGGTGTCACTGTTGTTGTATTGTTGTGTTGTTGTGTGTGTGTTTTAACTGCTTTGGGTTTTAGAACTGTGGTGGAAAAGTGAGGAAAATAGCAGATGCTGTATCCAATTGCCACCAAACTGTCTTGAAATGCTATAAATATTTTCTAAAAAGACTAGCTTCCCGAGCCTGACGTGTTAGTTATCTCCTCCCTGAGAAACTGATTCCCGAAAATTAAGACAAATAACCTCTTAAATTACAGTTGTTAACCTCAGGTGTGAAAACCTTTACCACTGCCAACCGCCAGTCAGAGCGATTTCCCTCCAAGTAAGTCACTCTGTTTGCCATCAAGAAGGCGGCAAAGAAGAGAGAAACTTGTGCTCCGCCAGAAAGCCCTGAGGGGAAAGTCAAATTCAGCCACTCAGTGCTGTGTGACCTCCAGCCAGTGGGCTCACCTCTCTGAGCCCCTTTTCCTCTACCAGATAACAGAGACATGTCACCTGCCACCCTCGGGCTTGGTGGTCTCCTCAAAGTTGTGCCAAGGTTATCACCAGTGGTTCGGGAGTTAGTCATGACTGAGAAGAGCCCTCCCCCCCTACTCCCCTCTGGCCCTTGTGTTGGATCAAGGAGAGTCTCTTTAGCCCCTGTTCTGCCTCCTAGGCCTGGGAAGACCCCCTGGTCTTCCTTCTCAACAGTGAGAGCTGGTCATAGGCTTGGAGCCTTCAGCAGGCTGCCAAGTAATCCCAGGGTTAGCTGTCTGGGTGTTTTGCTTTTATGTTTATGGTGAGGGAAGCTAACTTTGTATTTAAGATAATACTATGAAGTTAAGCTTTTTAAAAATAAATGTGTTCAAGGAAAATTTGTGAGTTGATTTCAAGAAAAATGTCGAACAACTAGGGTTTAGGTGGAAGAGAGATATGACAGAAATCAGGAGGATGACAAGGAAATGTGAAAGGGCTTGGGGTCTCCGTTTCCTTAGGATGGGTTGGTTTTATCCCCTCATAGAGGAGTGGATGGGGAGGGGCTACTGGAAGGAAATGTTGGTGAATTGTTTCCCAGCCACACAGTACCTAGAGGCAACCACAGGCGCCATCACTGCAACTAGGGACAGGGGGCTGCAGGCCAAGGGGAGCCCCTCTCCCAGGCAGCATGGGCCAGGAACCTGGGACCCTGTGCCAAAACCAGATCTCAGTTCTCCAGGCCCTCTGCACCTTCTCCGCCAATGTTCCCACCTGGAGGGCTAAGCTTTGCGCTCGCCGAGGGTCAGGCACTCCAGGAGGGAAAGAGGCCAGCTGATGGGGCTGGGGGCTGGGTGGCTGAGCGGCAAGGGGGCTTCTGGACACAGCAAGCATCATCTTGGGCCCCGGGAAGTAGGCAGGTGCTGTGCTCTCCTCTCCCCTCTCCTTGCTGCCTTTCTTCAGGAAATCTTCCAGGAAACTTTTCCTTCCTGAAGTCCAATAGTTGCTCCACTAACAGGAATGTTCAATGGTTTAGGTTTTTCTTTTTACTGTCTGATCGTGACGGCTTGAAAGGCTCCATAGAAAAGTCATTTTGCGGCCACATCTGAGCTCTGAAAGGAAGAGAGTGTGATGATTGGCCCGGGATGTCTGTCGTGGGCATGGGAAGGAAGCTTGGTGGCCTATGTGTTTCTCTTGGTCACTGAGGAGCCCCCTGAGCCCGAGGCGAGGTTCTCTCCCCATTGCACTGCTAGCCCCAGGCCTGGCCATCAGCATGTGGTCAAGCCCGGAAGCTTCTGTTGGAACGGGGCAGGCGCTCTCTGGGCTGCCGTTACCCATTCTGCAGGGCGGTGACCCCCAGCTAGGTCGCAGGCCCTGGAGGGCCAGCCCCCTGCCCGTGTGTTCATGTGCTTCCCTCGCCCCCCTCCCCAGATGGCTCCCCCAGGGCTGGACGCAGGGGCCCAGAAAGTGTCCGGTGATCAGAACGAAGAACTGTCATCGTGCTGCTAAGGGAAGAACCCACAGAGGATAGCCAGTGGCAGGGACTTGGGGAAGGAGCCTCGGGCCTGCTTTACAGTAGCACGTCTGACCCTACCACACACCCCCCCCCCAGATTTCCTAGGACACTGGTCGTTTCCGATCCCTCATGCCATTGTTCCTGAGTGTCCTGCCAGAGCAGATATTCGGGCTTCTGGACTGGAAATCCTGGCTTCCATACGTACACTTCCATCAGCTTCCTGTCTGGCCAATATCAGGAGCAACTCCAACTGTCCCATTTTACAGGTGAGGAAACTGAGGCCTAGAATCCGCGAGTGACTTACATGAAGTCGCATAGCGAGTTCATGCGGAAACCTGGCCTGAACCCCAGGCACCCATCTCCTGGCCACATCACCTTCCTCTCGCAGAGATAGCTCAGAAGACCTTACTCATCTCAGTGTTTGGCCCTCATTCCTTCATTCACTCATTCAGGGTCTTTGTACCCTACTGGGTAAGAACTACTTTACCAAATCGCCTGGTTTGCATTTTTCACCCACTTCTTGGCCATGTAACCTTTGGCAAATTCTCTAATCTCCTTGTGCTGAGCTCATCTCCTCTATAAAATGGGCAAAAATACTAAGCAGGACTGTTGTATTGCAATTAACAGGCTAATGGTGCGTGGCTGTGAGGGTCTGGCTGGTATTATTAGGTCCCTGGGCGGGCAGCATGGGGAC
The DNA here is from genome assembly GCF_023851605.1 of Tamandua tetradactyla. Classification (NCBI taxonomy): domain Eukaryota; kingdom Metazoa; phylum Chordata; class Mammalia; order Pilosa; family Myrmecophagidae; genus Tamandua; species Tamandua tetradactyla. The sequence goes on along the minus strand of NC_135339.1, from coordinate 17,313,100 downwards.
TGTCCTTGCAGTCAGTGGTGGGCTGACAGGAGCAGCATGGGCTCTAGTTGGTGAGGGGAGACAGGTGTGTCTGCTGAGTGAGCATTGCAGGGGGTGAGGTGAGACCACAGCTGTGCTAGGACTGGGGCAGGAGGGACACAGCCATCAGTCCCATTGCGGGGTGAGGCTCCCTAGAAAGGCGGCCCCAGGAGCAGGGCTCGCAGAGGCTGAAGTGGGCCTGCCAGGCAGAGGGAGGGTCCTGTGTACCCAGACAGAAAGGTGTGGCCTCGGGATCTGGATGCTGAGAGCTGGTGCATGGAGCCGGCCAGACCCTGGCAGTGACAGCATCTAGGACTTCGGGACAGGGGGTGACACCACCCTGTGCCTGAGGTTTTCAGGCTCTACTGCTGGGTGGGTTCTCCCCTGAGCAGAAGGGGAGTGTCCACACTGGTTTGTCCCATGGCCAGCACAGAGGAGCCTGCCAAGAGGTGGCACGGGGCAATTGCCTGTGGTTCCCAGGCTGATGAGCTGGCTCCCACTGTCTGTCTGTCTCCCCTTTCTCTATCTGTCCATGCAGTATAAAACAGCCCTTCCCCAACAAATGGTCACCATGGCTCTGCCTTCAGGCCTGGTATTGGCCCCTTGCCCACCCTGAGACCCATTTATACGGCCACGGGGGCCCAGGGCCCAGTTTTAATCATCCTTGCTCCACCACAGAATGCAGATGGTTGTATTATCGATGGTCATAATTAATCAGCATCCAAGAAAGCTCTTTTCCCCAGTCTTCACATCCATAAGAGGAGTGGCCCCAGGCACTCCCGCTTTATCCCACTTCATAATCAGGGTGAGTGAGGCTGGGAGAAGAACAGAGGCCCAGGTTTCAGATCCCAGCTCTGGGGACCGCTCTGCAGTGCTTGTGTCTGGAATTGGACTGTCCACCTCCCCAAACACGCACACGCCCCTAGGTCCTAGCTAGGGTGCTGGGTCGCTGGAGGAGGCCCTCCACACTCAGGCTTGGGGAGAGGTGGGTGAGCTCAGGGCTCTCAGGCCACGAGTGGAGGAAGGAATGCAGAATGGGGAAGAAAGGCTGGCGGGGAAAGGGGACTGACTGGGGGTGAGCGTGGGGAAGTGGTCTTGGGTAGATGGAGAGTGCCAAACCCCAGCTACCACCCCCCCCCACCCACCCACGGTGGGCCATGGCTTGCTGCTGCTGCTTCTTGGGTATAAGGAGACGCTGCACCCCTGGGACAGTGATTTAAATGCTTGCGGCAGGCGGCTTCCTGATTTATGGGCAGTTTTGGACAGGCCTGGCTACGTCGGCCCAGCAGCAGCAAGGGCCCGTGGTACAGCATCTGAAGATGCTGCTGGACCCCCTGCTCCCCTCGCCCCCTCCCCCAGGCCATGCTGCAGCCAAGGGCTCTGTGCACATGTGTGCCCGTGCCCCCGCTCGGCAGCCCACTGAGCACTTAGCTCCATGGGTCAGTGTGAGGTGCTCTTGGCCTGTGTGCTTCTGTGTGTGAGCATGTGTGCGCGTGAACAAGTGTGCCCGGGTGTGCACGTGGATGTGCCTGCGTGCCTTCCATGGGTGTCCATGTACACATCCTGGTGGGCTGCCTTGCCGTGTTTATCACACGTGTCTCTGTGGGTGTGTGAACATGTGTGCATGTCTGTGTTCAGGGTGTGAATTGGGGGAGTGCCCATGTGCTCACACCTGTGTCTGTGGCCGCCTTTCCTTCAGGTGGGCGATGGGGCATACTCACACCCCCGTGTGTGTGTCCACATGCTGCTGGGGCATCTGACTTGATCGGGGCTCCTCCCTAAGCCTGTTGTCGCCAATGAGTGGGCAGAGCTCCTGGGCCCAGAGGTTCTCCTGGAAGTTCTCAGAGTAGCAGGATGGTGCCGCCCCTACCCCCAGGCCCCACGTGGTGCCCTGGAACCTCCCCGCGGTTTTCCCCACTGTACCCGCGCCCACTCTGAGCCAGGCCTATGGGGAGATGTGAAGACTGCCCCGGGTCACAGGGACACCCCATCAGGAGTCAGATGCACTGGGATGCACACCCAGGTGCTGCTCCCTGCGGGGCCCTGGGCGGCTCCAACCCTCCAACGCCTGATGGGGAACTGCAGGAGGTGCTAAATATTCAAGTCTGGTCCCTTTCCCCTGCCAGGCCTCAGTTTCCCCATCTGTAAAATGGTAATAATGACCAAGGCTGTTTGCAGGACAGTGAACACAGCACGTTCCGGCCCCGAGCATGCTGGTACTGGGCGCTGGACATGCAGGGAAGGTGTGCCACGGCAGGGTCAGGTGTCTGGTCTTGGGCAGATTATTCAGCCCTGATCTTAATCCTAGGGACCTTGGATTTCCCGTCTTTTACTGGGGCATATTTGTAGTGCCTCCCCCTTGGTGCAGGTGGAAGGACTCATGAGAACTGTGCACTGAGCTTAGCCATGGCAGACACGAAGCAGCTGCCTAGTCGGTGGGGACTGATCTGATAGGCACTAGAAAAGCGTGTGAGTCTGCGGCAAATGCTTTGCTGATATCACCTGGAAATACCTGTTATAAGGTATTGTCTCTGCTTCCAGATTTATGCCCATCAGTCACCATCCAAGAAGAATCCAAGCTCCTTCTCTAGGGCAGCCCAGCGGGGCTTACAAATTGGCACCTTCAACCTGCCAGGAGGCACCTCTGGGGAAGGAATTGGCTCCTGGGGATCAGAGCACCTTCCCTACAGAAGGCCAGCGGTCACCTCTACCATCACCGCCTTTAAACCACGTGGTGACTGTGCCACAGTGGCCCAGAGGTGGGCATGGTGTCCCCCCGGCTGTAAATGGGACCCCAGCCCCCAGGCCTTTCTCCGGCCGGCTATAGGCTGAGTCACAGGCAGTCCTCCCCCCACACCTGTGCCCTGTGTCACGCTCACTACTGGAGGTGTATAAGGGGGTACAAAGGGGCTTCGCAGAAGAGATGAGTCCTTGGCAGCCAAATCAAGCCAGGGAAGAGATGGCCGGGAGACATAGCCGGGCTGCAGGGGCACCAAGGAGTCCGTGGGGTTCCTTGGGGGCTACGTGGCAGGGGCCCAAGTTGTCAGGGAAGAGAGAAGGCAGGCCAGGCTGGAGCCAAACCTTGAAGGACAGAAATGGCATTCCAGAAGGACAAGAGTGTATGAGCAAAGGCTCGGCATCGTTCCTGGGGAAGATGTGAATGTCCTCGCCTAAGACATGTGGGCTGGGCTGGCTCAGACGGCCTCGGCTCTGGGTGCCCAATGTCCCTGGGGTGAAGCAGATGGCCAACAGGGGGTAGGGAGGGCCACCCTCAGGCCTGAGCCAGGCGAGGCCAACTGACCCACACAGGCCCGAGCCCGAGACCTTGGCAGCAGCTGCTCCAAGCTCTCAACTCGAGAGTTAATGATTCATTTGTGGCCAATTTCTGCTGGCTTTTGCCTGGAAATTCCCAACCTGCTCCTTCCTTCAGCTCTGGGAGCTCCGAGAGGATGGTCTCGTTTACACTTGGCTGAGAATATCTTATCCACCCTCAAGAGAATGGTTTTTAGGTTACAGTAAGAGTGAAGCAGGTTAGATATTTAGAGGAACTGCTTTGGAGCTGTAGGCTGAGGGCTGGGGTGTCTCCTTCACGGGCAGTTGATTTTAAGGGAGGAGCAGTTTGCCGTCACCCTGGGTTGGTTTGCGTAGAGTAAAATTAAAGGCCTTTCTCTGACCCTGTGTGCCAAGTGCTGATGAAAGGAATTCTGTTCCCATCCACGGTCCCCTCTATTCCTTTCGGAGCAGATGTGAGCAGAAGTAAGCAGTATAAGGTGAAAGACGTAGTGACAGTTACCAGCGGGGACCTAGAGCTTGAGCCAGAGCAGGACTTGGCTGGGTAGAGAAAGCAGTGGCACGTGCAAAGGCCCTGGGACATGAAAGGGCAGGGAAGGTTGAATAGTTCTGGTATGGCTGGAGTGAAGAGGGTGTGAGAACCTTCTAGAACAGGGGGCAGAACTCTCATGCAGACTCAGGGACTTGCCAGTGAGCGGGGCCCTCCACTGGGAGGGAGCCGGGGCTGGTAAGTGAGTCAGGGGCAGGTGTGTTTGATTTAGGCTTTGCTACTGTCTGCCCATTTGTGTATTGATTCTCTGACCAGAAAGCCTTCCTTGATGGCCTGTTCCGCCCCAGCTCTGACCTGGGTCCTGTGCAGGCCCGGGCACCTGTGTGGAGACCGGACTAGGGGAAAGGATTCGAGTAATCCAGGTGAGAGGCAGCAGGGCCTGAGCAGAGCCGTGAGCCAGGGTGTGCAGGGAAGCAGGGGCTGGCTGGCTGACTTCCACAGGTTGCCCAGAGTGCTCGGATGGGCAGCGTTGAGGAAGGCCTTGGGAACTCGGCGTTCCTGGCAGACTCAGTGGACAGACAGCCTGCGGGTGACCCGTCTGAGAGATCAACCAGGGTTCCCAGCAGCCTCACCTGGGTGCAGGCCACTGCACAGACAAGGGGACTGACGCCCAGGGAAGGGCAGAATGTGGGTCTCCTGTCCCCCAAGCCTGGCCTGCTGTGCACCCCAACCCCGACCCTCCCACCCTGCCCCCCTGCAGATCGAAGGGCATTTTTCCACGAAGGAGGCAAAACTGAGCAACCTGATGTACCAGGTAAAAATGTCCGGGAGTCGGGGGTTCTTTATCTCTTTCACAACTTTGCAAATTTAATTCCTTCTGATTATTTCTTGACAGTCCCAGGCGTTGGTGGTAAACAACTGCTCTCCCCAGAATGTTTGCCTGTGACAGCAGCTTTCTCTGGCGAGGGTGCTATCAACACTTGGCAGGGCCTCCTCCCGGCTCCCGACTTGCTCAGTGAGCCCTTCTGAACGGCGTTCAAGAATGCGGAGCCCGCCCGGGGTGCTGAGGGTGGAGGGGTGCTGGGCAGGGGGAGGCAGGGATAAGCCCGGGCCGCTTTGTTCCCTGCGGCAGCCTGGCCTGGCTCAGAGCCTCCAAGGGCCCCCAGCGGCCGATGGTTCCTGGGAGGTGAGGCACGAGGTATCGGGTGTCCACTGGCTCCCCGTGGCCCTGGTGCCCGGGTCCTTGGCACGGCTTCGCGGCAGGAGGGAGCCCATCTCCCGAGGGCGGTGGAGAGACCGGCCTCATCCCGACCCTGCGGTCTCCGCGTCACATGGGCTTAAGTGTCCTGAGTCAGAGCCAGGGAGTGGATATGCCAGGTGGGGGAGGTGGGGGGATTGCAGATGCCACTGCCCTGGGCAGCTGGGGCCAGCCCCAGGCTCCTGCTCGTCCATGCCAAGAGGGGCCTCACATCCTTTTCTTGGTCTGATCTGACCAGCACCCAGAGGACAGATTGAGGTCACAGCCTGCTCCCCACTCCTGTGACCGTTCCCAAGTCCCCCCTCCCCCAACTCCCACCGCCAGCACCCACCATCTGAGCTGGGCACTAGGGTGAGGTTGACAGGGAGAAGCACCCCAAACCATGCCCAGCTCTGCTGTTTCGAGTCGCTCTGCCTCTGCCTGGGCCGTTCCGCTTTCCTGGAACGCCCTCTCGATGCACCCACTTGGCAATTTTCTGCTCCTCATCCCAAGAGTTTGTCCCCAGAGTTCCATCTTGGGTGAGGCACTCCCCAGCAGCATCTTTTCCTCTGAGCCCTTCTCTGTCCACCCCCAGCACAGCGCAGACCTCAGTGTAGTTCAATCATGTGTTCTTGCTAAGGTTTCCTCCCTTAGGCATGCAGGGGTCATTTTTCTGTGCATCCTGCAGGCCTGATGCAGAATAGATGCTCAATAAAAGCAGGCTGGGTTTCACGAAGGGGGTTCCAGAGAGCGATGCTGGAGCCTCCCTTTGTAAATGCCAAAGAGGGCAGGTGGGAGATTGAAAGCAGAGTGGCTGACCCCCCTGCCTGAGCCCCCTCCCAGCTGCCTGGGTAATCACTGGGGGCTGCAGCGGCTGGCCCCCTCCCCGCTTCCACCCGCTTCCTTGCCTGCAGGAGCCGGCTTCCCGGGTTACCCGTGTGATCACTCTCCAGAAAACACCCCAGTGGAAACTGCATGAATGATTGATAAGAGCTGAGAGCTGTTTAATTTTTTTCCCCCCTGTTTAATGGCTATCAATAATTTAATACGCTCTCTGTATGTTTTTAAGAAATAGCACCCATTTTGCCGTCTCCGGTTTAGCGGGCTAAATGATTTAAGTGTTGGGAATGTGGCTCTGAGGATGGAGGCTGAGCGATTCGGAGAAATCTAGGAGGCCAGGCCGGGTGGGCAGGGATGGCTGGGGGGAGGAGGCGGGTGCAGAGCCAGCCGGCAGCAGCATCTTGGCCTGGGCGTGTGTGCATGTGTGCGTGTGCGTGTGTGGAGGGGGGAGGGAGGGGGGAGGGCAGAGAGGGGCGGGTAAAAGCCAGTGCCTCTCTGCTAAGAGCAAGATAATTGCTTTTCTGGGTCTCCCTGAACAGCAACTGAACAGCTGTCAGCTCGCCCCCCCACCCCCTGCCCCACCACAAATTGCTGAGCTTTTCTGGATGGCTCTGGGGGACCCAGGGGGCTAGGAAGGAGCTGCTACTGGCACCACCATGGGTAGGAACTCTCCCCTCCCCCTACATCTTTGCCCCCTTCTAAAGCTTTTAAATCATTTTTATTTTAATGATGCTGTGCAGTTCAGCTGCTGCGTCTTCCAGATGGGGCAGAGGTGATGCGACACTGGGGGACGTGGGTCCACCCATCTCTGGGTCCAGAGAAACCACGAAGTTCACCTGCCAGGGTTCCCTCAGACTTTCCAGATGCAGAGAATCACCTGGGACTACTTGTTAAAAATTTAAATTTCTGGGCCCCCTTCCAGAAGTACTGAATTCGATTCTCAGGCTGGGTGTCTGGGAAACTGCAGGTTTAACAAGCAGCCCAGGCAATCCTTATCTTCAGAGGAGTTTGCGAAATGCAGCGCCCAGCTCCTCTCTCATGTACACATATGGCCCCTCAGCCCCCCAGGGCCACTCCCCTCTGCTTGCAGCCCTCCAGGGACATAACGCCCACCCTCGTGGAACTGTGCAGTGTGTTCTTGAGTTTCCCCTGCGCTGGGCTGTTGCCCTCATGTGTGTGGAGTCACCTCTGCTGCAGGACAGACCGCCTCTCCTGGGACCTGGTGTCCTGTCGCTGCCATCTTGGCCCCCCTCTTCTTGTCTGTGCCTCTCTGTTGGGTTAGGAACTTCCTTTATTAGGAAAGGGTACCAGAAAAAGTGCCCCAGGGATCGGTAGCCCAGGCATGGGGGATAAGAAGGGGTTTTCCCTGCAGGCCTGGGAGCCCCTATCACCTGTCCCTGGGAGTCAGAGGTAGGCATTTGTGTCTACTGCGGACAGGCGCCATCCCTAGCACCTTGGCCTTCAGGGGGGCCCTCCCACTGAAGGGAAAAATGTGACGCATCAGAGATCTCATCCACATCTCATGGATCACAGTGAGGAAACTGAGGCCAGAGGTTGGGAGGTCCACTAAGAACACAGGGCCATCTAACACAGAGCTGGTGTTGAGAAGATGGGAACAGGAGGCCCCAGGAGGGTAGTCTGTGACTGAGGTGGGGGCGGTGTATGGGTGGGGGCCAGGAGACCCCACTCCTGTCACCTGAAGGCAGGCAGCTGTGCAGGGGTGGACAGGCAGGGCGTTTGCCTTCTCACTCTGCATCGATGAAGGCAAGGCAGTGCATTGAAGGCTTTGAGCAGATTTGATGCCCCCATCTGTCTGGCAGTACAATTCTTAATTTGCTTTGCCTGGCAGTTTGCATTGTTTCGGCAAGAAGCAGCCTTGTATGACTGCCAGTCGGGCTTGCTGTTTTATTTTAATAGAGAATTAAGAAGAAAGGAGTGGTACATGTTTCACGGGGTCGTCGTCTCCCGCAGAATAGGGGTCCCCCTTAAGTCCTCACTCCCCTGTTTCCACCCCCACCCCCCCAATTCCGCTCAGTCAATGTGGGAGAAGCCAGGGCTCCGGGAGGAGGGATTGCCCTGTTGGGCGCTGGTGCACAATGAGTTGTGATTGCCGGGGCCCTTCTGGAAGCCAGCTCCGGTCATCACAGCATCACCCTGGAGGGAGTGATGAGAGAGCTCAGAAAGCTGGGGGGTGAGACCAAAGGGAAAGACCCATGCCACCCTCACCCCTTCAAGAGAGCTATGCAAAGATAGACACATGGCAAGGTCTAGTGGGGTCAGGGAAGGCTTCCTGGAGGAGGTGCTGCCTGGCCCCAGGCTCGAAACCTGGGCAGGAGAAGGGAAAGGGCATCCCAGGACTGCACAGAGAAGACTGAGGCAGGGGCCAGGTTAGAGAAGCAGGCAGGCCTGGGCAGGGCGGGACCTGAAACCATCTGGATAGAGAGCCAGGGGAGGGTCAGTTAGTTAACTTCTACTGAACTATAATATCCATGCAGAAAAGTATGCATAGCCCAAGTGTATGGCTTGGCAAATTGTCACAGAGTGAACAAGCCTGTATAACCCCCACCCAGATCAAACAACAGAACATTACAGGCCTGGAAACCCACCCTGCCCCCCATCAGGCAGTGCCCCCCTCTTTAGGATAGCTGCTCCCCTGACTTCTTTTTTTTTTTTTTTTGATATTTTTATTGAAATATCTTCATGCACCTTATAGTCCACCCACAGTATACAATCAGTGGCTCACAATAGCATCACCTAGTTGTGTATTCATCACCATGATCATTTTTAGAACATTTGCATCGCTTCAGAAAAAGGAATAAAAAGAAAAGCCCCATACATCCCATAACCTCTTACCCCTCCCTCTCACTGACCACTGGTATTGCAATCTATCCACTTTTTTTTTTAACCCCTTATCCCCTCTATTATTTATTTTTGTCCTTATTTTTGTATTCACCTGTCCGTACCCTGGATAAAAACAGCACAAGCTGCAAGGTTTTCACAATCACACAGTCATACTGCAAAATCTATGTAGTTACACAGTCTTCTTCAAGAGTCAAAGCTCCTGGAACACAGTTCAACAGTTTCAGGCATTTCCTTCTAGTTATTTTAATACACTAAAAACCAAAAAGGGATATCCATATAATGCATAATAATAACCTCCAGAATAACCTCTTGTTGCTATTTGAAATCTCTCCTCCACTGAAACATTATTTTGTCTCATTTCTCTCTTCCACCTTTTGGTCAAGAAGCCTCTCTCCGTCCCACGGTGCCAGGTCCCAGCTCATCCCCAGGAATCATGTCCCACGTTGCCAGGGAGATTTATACCCCTAGAGTTCTCCCCTGACTTCTAACAGCTTGCTGTCCATTATGTATTGCTGATAGATAACCCTTAAAATTTAGGGGCTTAAGACAACCACCGTTATGCTTTCTTACAATTCTGTGGCTCAACTGGGCAGTCTGCCCCTGTACTGCTTTCACTTAGGCTCATGTGGCCACAGCCAGACTGGAAGGTCCAGGAAGGTGTCTGGAGGTGGCTGGCTGTTGGCTAGATGGCCTTGGTTTCCCTCCTTGTGTCCTCTTGTCCTCCAGAGAGGGAGATGGCTTCCTTCTGCGGCCGTGCTACACGCCTAGAGGGTGAAAGCCAGAAATTGCGAGACCTCTTGAGGACCAGTCTCTGCCACTCACCAAATATCATTTTCACTCCTACTGGTCAAAACAAGTCGTAGAGCCAGCCCAGATTCAGGGCCTCCTGAAGGGGGGAGCTGCAAAGGGTCTACCGTAAGCCAAGGGCAGCTTTGCCCGTTCTTGAACCTGACGTAAGCGGATCCCTTAAGTATGTTCTCTTTTGCGTCTGGCTTTTTTGGTCGGCCTTACGTAAGAGCCATCCCTGTTGTTGCACGCAGCTGTGGATCATTCGTTCTCGTGGCTGGGTGGGATTTCCATGGGGGCGGGAGTCCCTTCAATGGCTGCTGCCGGGCATTTGGAAAGTTTCCTTTTTTGGCTAATGTGAATAGCACTGCTGCGAACTTTCTGGTACATGTCTTTCAGTGAACACACACACACCCGTTTCTGTGGAAGCGGAATGGCTGGGTCAGGGAATTGGCCACGGGGCTGTAGATCCTTCCTGTTTGGCAAGTGGTGGTCCTGGGATCCTCTGCCCAGCAGCAGTGCAGGAAGCCCAGAAGGGTTTGGTGGAGGGGAGGGAAGTGGTCTGCGGGAGTTTTAGGAAGACCCCCTCTGAGGACGGGCTGGAGGGGACCCTGACCATAGGTGGTGGCACTAGAAGTGGCTCTCTCTAAGGTCCCCTCCCCGCCCACCCCCCAGCCTCAGGACCTCCAGGCCTGGGGGCAGCAGGGACTTCAGACTGTATGGCTGTGCCTCTATTGTAGCTTCTGTTGAAATTTTCCCAACTGCAGAGTCCTCCCACTGCCCTCCTCTCCTTTACCCTGGAATTGCCTCTCACGGCTGGCCTCATCCGTCACCCATCAGGGAAGCTGGGTGCCTGCGTGAACCCTACTTGTTACATGGGGACGCACAGAGCTGGGGGGAGCCTGCCATGGCGGCCTCGACCCGTGACAGCTCTGGTAGCAGGCAAGGCCAGGGGGTTTGTGTTCTAGTTTCTGCCTGCCTTCTCTCCCTTGCTCTGGGACCAGGAAGGGAACCCTTCCCCTGTCAGGGCCTCAGTTTCTGCATTTGTGTAATGACAGATCCCTGAGAAAATGATCAGCCTCACCAACCACCTTACTCTTACTGCCCTGAACCCTGGATTCTAAAATCTAATGGAGGGGAGGACATGGAGAGGCCCTGGGAGATCTCCACGGGCTTCCCGATTTCAGGGCATATGGCTGTGGGCCAGTTTTATTCATTTTGTTTACTGAACACTTTCATTGTGCCCACTCATCCAGTCACTCGTTTATTCATCCAGTCACTCATTCATTCATTCACCCATTCACTCATTCATCCATTTATCCACCCACCCACCCATCTATCCATCAGTCTCTGTGACTCCTACTAAGCTCAGAGGACACAGAAATAAGCTAGAACTTATTCCTGCTGTCCTGATGTTCTACCCAGAGAGAGGGTGGCCTACAGAAAGCAGTGGAGACACAGTCAGCCAGGGCCAGGGCCTGCTGGGGAATGAGCAGAGACAGGAGAGCGAGGTCAGAGAGGGCTCCTCGGAAGGATCTGAGCAGAATTTTGCAGACCAGTGGGGCATTGAGAAACAGAGAAGTGAGGAGGACGGTGCTTAGGCAGAGCCAGTGGCAGCATCCATCCTCTAGGTTGGGTCTTCTATGGAGGGCTGGCCCAGCCTTCCAGGAGGTGGCCTGGGGTCTTGGGCAGGAGGGACCTGGGGCCTGCCCCCAGGGTCAAACTCAGAACTCACTGTCCTCCTCTCTCCCATAGGACTTGCAGAGGCCGTGCTCGAGAGGAACAGGGCCGCTGGGACCGCCGCCTCCTTCCCCGCTGTGACTTCATTTTCCTGGAGCTCTCAGAAGCCACCAGCCCTGGTCTGTGGGCAGAGCCTTAGGCAGGTGAGCGGCGTGGGCTGGCCACTGGGCACCACAGGGGCCAGTGCGGGCAGTGCTACTTCAGGGCCCGGAGAACTGCCAGGGAGTAGGCAAGGGGGCTTATTTCCCAGAGTTCCCCACCATCTTGGCCTTCTCCTCGAAGAGGGAGCCAGGCTGTGGGTGGTGGTGAGTGGGAGTTGGACATTTGGCTTCACTCTGATGCCAGCCCCTCGTGTAGCCGCGGGTCACCCTGCCCTTGGTTTTCTCCTCTAATATATAGAAATAACAACAGCAGCAATAATAAATCTAACATTTTGAGCACTTAGTCGTATGCCAGGCCCTGTGTTAGATGCCATATGTTTATTAACTCTTTCCACCGCCATGACAACCCCAGGAGGTAGGTGCCGTGATCCTCGCCATTCGTTGTCCAGGTGAGAAAACCCAGCCTCATGGTCATACGGTCACTTGCCTAAGATCACACACCTGGCTGGGCCTGGGGCTCTGATCTGGGTCTCCGTGGCTCCAATGGGCCAGCCCCCATCCCCTGAACTAGCCCGCCTCTGGTCTAGCCTCTCTGCTGGCCTCTTCTTGAGGGTGAGGATCGAGGTGATTGTGGGTGCCCGCAAGCAAGGTAAAGGGAGCGGGGTTTCCTAGGTGACAGAGGCTGCTGGTGGTCCAGAGGTTGTGAAGCATTTGTGGGTGTGATGTGACAAGGACCAGGCCTGGCCTCCGGGGGTCCCTCCATGGTGGCACCCAGGGCCCCTTCTCAAGAAGAGCTGTGCTGTCTGGACAAGGCCCTCTCTCCTTCTCCTAAGTTCAAGCTCCCAAGCTGGCACTGAGCACTTAACCAGGTGCCAGCCCCTCGCTGGCCTCTGGGATGCAGGAGAGAGGAGCTGTTCCCATTCTCTGCTCTGGCAGGAAAGAGGGGAGATCATAGCAGACCTGGCATACCCCAGAACGGGGCCAGGGAAGGTTGGGGGTGCACGGAGATCAGAGGTGGAGAGACAAATTCTGGGGGAGGCAGCTGCAAAGTGGGTAGCCCCATGAGCAGTGGGTGGGTGGGAGGGCCTGGCCGGATGGGGGCTGAGGTTGACAGGGGGGTGGGCAGATCATAAAAGGCTGCAAATACCAGGCTCGGTAATTAGACCCCAAGGGCAATGGGAGCCATCAAAGATTCTAAGTAAAGTCCCACAGTGGCCTGTGAAAGGTGTGCTTAGCCTGATCCCTGGGCCAAGATTGCACTGGAGAGGTCCAGGCTGGGAGCCTGATGAGGAAGACTCATGCCCCTGGCCCATGAGCAGCCCCAGAGGTGTCTGGATTGCCGAAAAGGGCTTGGTGGGCCTGGAGGTCCAGCCAGCTGGGACACATAAGCCACAGCCCTGCCCTTCCTTGCAGGGACCCAGTCAGAGGTCAGCAGCCTCAGCCAGGTCAGGGTCAGGAGCAAGAATTACCAGACACTGAAGAAAAGACATTGGCAAGACTTGCAGCTTGCTGGTGGTGGGCATGCGGGTGGGAACAGCTACCACAGGTGGGATGGGGTTAATGTTGGCATTCCAAGTGAATGTGGGGAAGCTATATCTAGGACGGCTTCGTGGAGGAGGTGAAGCAGGGTTGTGGCCAGAAAGCCTCTGAGAGGGCTGAGATTCTCATGAGGAAGAAGAGGGCTTGGGTGGCACTGCAGTTACCCATGGTCGTGACATTCTTCTGTAGAAATACAGATCCACAGGCATGCACCCTCACATATACACCCAGAAGACTCTCCCCACAGCTTTCATACCTGTGTCTAAGTACATGCATGCACACAGGTGCTAAGGAGGCACAGGTGGGCAGTTACAGTCTTCACATGTACCTGAATGGTCCTGCGTGCACAGATGCATGCACAGACCTGAGCTGCAGGCTCTGTCACATACAGATCTTAGTGGCCTGACTTTTCTAAACCCACGGTGGGAGAGGCACAAGGGGTACGGTTCGTCCCTGTGGGCTTTATTTGCAGAGCCTTCTGTCTGGATTGCACTCATCTCTGCTTGCCATACACAGTGTCATAAATTAGAAGCCACAAAGCCTTGTCTGACCCTCGCTTCTCCCTGCTGACCTTTGCTCTGTGACCTCTCTAGTGGCTGCACACCCCTTTGAGCTGTAGAGATCCCTACGGTGCACAAAGCTCCTCACACCTTGCCAGGCCCACAAGAGATTGCTTTCAGAAGGTCCTTTCCCATCTGCCAGATGGGAAAACAGAGGCTTGGAGGACCAGTTCCCACCCCAATCTCCTGGACTGAGGTTAGCACCCAAGCCCTGCTCTCAGCTTCACATTCCAACGTTTTAGGGAGACTGGCTTTTCCCTCCTGCTAAAGAGTGGGAGCCCCTGGCCCATGAACAGTCCCAGAGGTGTCTGGGTTGCCAAAAAGGGCCTGGTGGGCCTGGAGGTCCAGCCAGCCAGGGCACACAAGCCCCAGCCCTGCCCTGCCCAGCAGCTGACTTAGCCCAGTTCACATCAACATCAGGCAGAGTCGAGCCAGCCTTACGTGGCTCTGAGGCTCAGGCTAGTCCTGCAGCAGGTGGAGTGGAGAGGGCCAGAGCTGGCCTGGGCCATAATAGCCAGCAAAGACCTAGACACAAGGTGAAAGGGTTTCCCTTCCAGGGCATGACAAGCAGTCCCCCTAGGGCTGGCACATAAAAGGCTCTCAAAAGTAGGCAGATGAAGAAAGGTTCTGGAGTGACGTGGTGAAGGGTATGGACTCTGAACTGAGGCTTTGGGGGATTTCCCCAGCTCTGCCACCTTTTCCCTTCGTGACTTCAGGTGAGTGCCTTAACCTCACAGTGCCTTCATTTCCTCATCTTACAGAGGGATGAGAATGGACCCTGCCTCGCTGAACTGGGAAGCATTCAGTGATGCTGAATGTAAATTCCTCCCACTTCTGCCTGGGAGGTAGTTGGGCTGTATGGCATCTGGGTTGATGTTGGGGGTGCAGGCATTGGTGAGCCATGGAGCTGGAGGGGTGACCCAGCCCAGGTGACACCTTCTGGACTTCACCCCAAGAGCTGCAGGCACCCTGCAAGGGTGGAACTCAAGGAATGACATGGTCACATTGTCATTTAAGAGAGGCTGGAGGGGGAGAGCAGGGTTTGGGGGATTGGACTGGATTTGGGTTTCATGGGAGGTGATCCCAAGCAGCTGTTCCTCAGAGCTCTGCAGCAGGGTCCTGGAGTGGAGGCCACCCTCCCTGTACCCCTGTTCCCAGCCCTCCTGGCTTGTAGCTTCCCACTGTCGGCAGGTATACCAGCCGTTCACCAACCAGCTGCCTTCCAGGGTTATACAGCCCTAGGTGGGCCTGGGGCTGGCTGCAAAGACCTTGGGTGCCAACCCCAGCTCACAGAAGATCTGGCCGTGGCCCAGCCCCTGGCTGCACAGTCCTGGGATTCCAGGGTCCCCATGTGGCATGCCTGTCAGTCTTCAGCTGCCAGCTGAGAATGCACACTCCCCCCGCCCAGAATGTGTTGCCTGCAGCCCCGTTTCTCTCTGCCTCCAGCCTCTGCAGCCTGCCCTAACCCTGTAACCCCCACCCCAGCTCTGAGCTGAAAATAGTCTCTGGCCCCCAGCTCACTCCTGCCCTAGGGGTGGTACCCACCCTGATTCAATAGGGTGGGGTTGCCTAGCCCTCTGAGCAGGACTTTCCTTCAAGCCTTAGCCCTGCCCTAGACCTGCTGTGTGACCTTGGGCAAGTCCCTGCCCCTCTCTGAGCCTCTGATCTGGAAAATGAAAAGGTTTGGGTTAGGTCAGGGGTCACAAACGGCCTGGTCTTTAAGGGTCTTAACAGCCTAGTGATGCTGGGGTCACCCCTGCTGTGCACAGGAGAAAACCTGAGGTGCAGAGAGGTTAGGAAATTTACTCAGGGTTACAGAGCTATCAGTGGAGCCAGATTCAAGCCCCGTTTTGTCTGATCCTGAAGTGTATTTTTGCCCCTACATCAAGCTGCCTCTCACAGACTTGTATGTTGGCAGAGTGATCCGTGCACCCCTTCAGCGAGGGTGAGTTGAATACCCCCAGGGCTCTGGCACCTGCATCTAAAAATGAATCTGCATTTGAGGAAATGCTGAGAGTAGATCCCTGGGCCCGGGCCAAGGCCACCGAGTTTCCAGCACAAAGTGGGCCGGGTGGGGACCCAGCAATGATACCAAATCAAAGCGGTGGGTTCTCTGCTCAGTGCAATGCACAGCCGAGCTGAGATCCCAGGGTTTCAGTGAGAGAAGAGTTTAATGCTACATGGAAAGCAGGAGAGCAGATGGCCTCTGGGCCCCAAATCTCTCTTCCCGAGTCTGAGGAGTTCAGGATTTTTATATATTCAAGCAAGAGGAGATGGAGTTGTTACCATTAAAATATTAAATCAAAGAGGGCTGAGGCTAGACTAGAATAACCATTACAATAGTGAGTATAGACGTGGGTGAGACCAGCTGAGTTTCAGTAATTTCAGGTATTCTGCCTATTCTACAATATACAGAGAAAAACATCTATATCATGAATCAGTAATCATAATCATTTGTTAATTCTTAATTTCTCAGTTACAGCAAGATGAAGCAGGTGAAGGAAGTAGGAGCTCGGAAAAGCAACTCTTCCTTGATGCTGGAGGAGGGGGCAGGTGGGCAGGGCTCCCACAAAGGAGTGGAGGAGTAAGTCCTGCCTGGGGTCTCAGCCCGGCTGGCTGCGGGGGGCTCAGGGCAGTGCAGTTGGAGAGGATGCACTCAGCCACAGCTGGAGGCAGGCGCTAAGTCAGCCCTCGAGGGCCTCGGAGGTTGGGCCACAGAGTTTGGCTTTGGTCCTGGAAGGAGTTGGGGGCCAACCAGGATGGTGGAGCAGCAGCAGTTCCTCCAGGAAGGCCTGAGATTGAGCTCACAGCTCCCCTGGGACATCTCCTGGCCAGTCCCAAAAGGGAAAAACCAGTTTCCCTAAAGAGTTGAAATGTGACGCTGCCCCAGAGCAAGGCCTGGCTACCGTCCTCTGCTGCCACTGTCTACATGTCCACCTGACGTGGGTCTGACCTCAGCCCAGAAGCTGGGGGTGGGAGGTGAAAGGAAGACATGGATAAACCTCAGTGACGGGGTGGGGACAAAGCAGCCCAGAGAGCAGCCCAAGGTCACGGGGTGCATCATGGTGGACGCCATGCCTG
The DNA here is from genome assembly GCF_023851605.1 of Tamandua tetradactyla. Lineage (NCBI taxonomy): Eukaryota > Metazoa > Chordata > Mammalia > Pilosa > Myrmecophagidae > Tamandua > Tamandua tetradactyla. The sequence goes on along the minus strand of NC_135339.1, from coordinate 17,296,555 downwards.
GCAGGTCAGGCAGGAGAACCCTCCCCAAGGGGTGGTGGGTGTGGGACCCCCTCTGGCTCTCCCAGAGTCTGGTGGGTGCCACGCCGGTTGTGGTGGGTGAGGCTGCACGGGCCCCTGAGGGACCCCAGACCTCACCTGCCGACAGGCCTCCCCAGGGCCGAGCTGGGATTTGGTGAACCTGCTGTGAAGGAGTCCTGGGCCGTAGCCCAACTGTGGGTGCTGCCTTCCTCCTGCGGGTGTTTGCTCACCCAGCTCTCACCAAGCTCCAAAGTCCACCTCCGTCTGGTCTGTGAGCCAGAAACCCACTTGCTTGGGGAAGAGGATGGCCACGCCCATGCCCTCTGGCCCTGGGTCCAAAAGTGACTTGGCCAAGGCCTCCGGGGTGGTGTCTCCATTGGACTCACAGCATCTTGGCAGCCTAGAGCAGGCGTGGTCTCTAGAGGTCGCTCAGCCCAACTCCTCATGATACAGATGGGGAAACTGAGGCCCAGAAGAAGGCGCTCCCCAGAGAAACCCAGCTTCATGTGCCAGGCTTTCAGATACAAAACTGAGCATGGAGGGTGTAGACCCTGGGAGGGGCCAAAAGCAACGGTGGTGGCACTGTCCCTGCCATGGTGCCCGGCACTTGCAGAAAAGCCGGACTGGCCTCTGAGGAAGTTTCGGGGTCTGCAGCGATCCACCTGGCACAGGGCTTGAGAACTGGAGGGCACCCTCCTACCTGGCTTTGTGAAGCACCCCGTACAATCTGCCTCCTATAATCATTACCTCCTGCCTGGCCTGCTGCCATCAGCTCCTCCTCCATCTGCACACACAAATCGCCCAGGTGAGGCCTGGGCATGGCAGGCCCAGAGGCCCGGGGCAGAGAGAACACTCCAGAGCCAGGGCCATAGGAAAGCTGACAGGGCGCCAGGGGGTGAGGAAGGGACAGTGAACTCAGAGAAATCAGGGGCCACTCCATTTCCTCCTCAGTCCCATTTGCTGAGCGACTTGGTGTTCCCGGCCGAGACTGCAGTCCGGGAGGCAGCTGTGTCCACAGGGTCAGGGGATCCAGCACACGATGCAGCATCCATGGTACCTAGGGCAAGTGCCTGGAGGTCGAGGGACTCGAGGGTCAGGGAGGACTTCCTGGAGGAGGTGGAGCTCCAGTTGGACCCTGCAGAGGTCCTGAAGAGTAAACATGACTTTGAGAACTGGAAGCATTCCAAGCACAGGGACCAGCTGGTGCCAAGGCATCAAGGCAGGTGCACTCGGGCAGATCAGTGGGGTAAGGGGTGGAGTCTGGGCAGTGAAGGAACTGAGCTTAGAAATGTCCCCTGGGGGCCAGGTGGCAGGAAAAGAATGGAGTTTGTACTTTGCTTCTAACTTGCTAAATGTCCCTGGACGAATCACGCCCCCATTTCTGTGCCAGTTGTCCTCGGGTCTCTTCTGAGAGCTTAGCAGAAGTGTCTGCCTTTGGGAAGGTGTCAGCACGTGCTAGGGTCCTAGGCTGAGGGACGGGCAGGGATCCCCTTGGGAGTTGGTGGGCAGCTGGCCAAGGAGGCTGCTGCAGGTCCTCGGGCTTCTCCCTGATTGGTGAGGGTTGGCATATACCCCTGGAGCTTACCAGCCTGGGCCAGCCTGGGAGGATGGGGAGCAAGTCTCTTCTGGGCCAGACCCATCTATGGGCTAAGGATCCCCCTCTCAGGGTGACCCTCCAGAGCCCAGGGATTGGGGAGTGGGCTAAGAGATGGGCTTCTGCTCTCTCTACTGTGACCAACTGCCTCTTCCTTCTTGGGGTTAGGTGGTCCTCCCCAAGGCTGCAGCCCAGCTCAGAGTCTCGCATGGACAAGGTGCCTTATTTAAGCCTGCCCAATGCCAGTGCTGGGCTTCTGATCTATGGTGGGTGCTGCTACAGCCTGGTGCCCCTTCCAGGAGCGTCCCTCCCCCATAGCCCTGGACTCATCCCAGTTTGTGTTTACAGAGCCTCCAGTAACCAGCAGCGGCCTCCCCCTCACCTCTCACCTATCAGCAGGGTGGCAGCCTCAGGCTCCTGGGTCTCCAGTGGCCCATGATTGCACAAATCCCCCCAACAGTCTGGGCCTGGGTTCCTCCTCCGGAAGCCCAGAAGCCTTTAGAATAAAACCACCCCACAGTTCCCAGCCTCTTCACAGCCATGGTTCACATCTCCCGCATAACAATGTGCATTTGGGCTCCACGACCCTATTTCCCAGGGAGGGTGGCTAGTCAGAGAAAGGATGAGACCTGACCAAGGTCACATAGCCAGGCGGGGACTCAAACCCAGAATCCCAGTCTCCTGCTCACAGCTCTTTTTGGACAGAGCCATTGTTTCCTATACAAAGAGGTGGGTCTGGGCTGGGCAAGGCGGAGAAGCAGGCCCCTGGCAGACCTGCAGGGGGATGAAGGAGCTGGAGGGCAGAGTCCCTGAGTCACTGTCTTTCCTTCTTGGCTCCAACTGCTTTAATTGGCCAGGGTGCCGGTAGCACTGACATTTACCTGGTGGGGAGGGGGGCCTCCCTTTTGAATCAAGATGCTAAAAATAACTGAGCCCAGCTTCCCAGGACCCGTGCCCAGCCAGCACCTGCCTGCCTGCCTCACCGACCCTTTCTTTGGGTGCTGGGAGGTAATCACTTTGCAGGCATGCAGTTTTTTGTGCCAAGACTTCCTAGGGGCTAGTGGGTGACGTCTCTACCAAGCTTACCTGACCCTAGGTATTGGGGCAATGGACCCCTGCTTGAGCCCCGGCCTCCCTCCCCCTTTTCTCCTCCGTTGCCTCTGGGAGGTTGGGCCCCTGCTTTGAGCTGCAGTTTCTCCTGGGCTACCTGGTCTGTGCACCGTCACCCCACCAGACACAGTGCTTGCCTCTGGTCCTGCACCAGGCTGGACACGCCTAGTCGGACATGCCCGGCTTCTGCCCCCAGGCTGCTGTTTATCCTAACACGTGAGCAACCGAGACTTTGGGACTGGGCAGGTTGGAAATCCTGCTGTGCAACCTTGGCATATTTCTGGGCCTCTATTTTTGTCATCTCTGAAGTGGGCGTTGTAATATCATCTTATAGTACTGTTGCAAGACTGAAGTGGGGCTTAGTACAGAAAGTGCCCACTTGGGAGAGCTGGGCCCTTGGGGCAAGTGAGAAGCATTACTTATTTTCCTTTCTCTTTCTTTCTGAGTCTGAAAACCCTGGGAATGTAATAAATTTAGTTGATGCGTTTGGATGAGAAGCAGATCTTGACGGTCCAAGCTGACTGGGAAGTCAGTCTCCCCGAGAGCAGGGGATCGTGCCCTCATCCCCTTGCACCTCTGGGGTGCAGTGGCCCGCTGCACCCACCCAGCCTGTGTTTGCCCAGTGCTTACCCTGGGTCAGTGTGACCGGAATCATGCTGATACTGGCCTCCATCTCTTTGGCTTTGGGGCCAGCCCAATAGAAATACAAGTCTTTTTGTATTTGCCAGCTGTGGGAGCCTGAGCCAGTGACTTAACCTTTGCGTACCTCAGTTTACTCATCTGAAAATGGGGATAATAATGGCCCCTACATCCTAGGTATTGTGAGCCTTAAATTAGCACTGCTTGTGCAGTACTTAGATGGGCATCTACCCTTCCTCCACCCCCATAGGAAGGCTAGTGGTGGCAGCTGGCAGTCCTCACAGCAGCCTGCTACCATCAGGTGAATGATGTGTCAGATGCTGTGCTAAACACTTTACATACATTATCTAACTTAATCATTGTGACAACCTTACACAAGGTGCTGTGTTCCAGATGAGGAAACTGAGGCACCAAGAGGCCACACATAGCTTTAAAAGTGGTAAAACCAAACACCAGAATTTGATCCCAGCCTGGCAAGGTTGACCAACTGTCCCAATTTGCCCAGGACTGTCCTGGCTTTTACTAAAATTTCTGCATCCCTGAAATTTCTCAGTTCCATGCAAACCGGGGCAGTTGGCCACTCTAGTCCAGTCGAAGCCCACCAGCCACACTCCTAACCCCGGTAGGCCTCCCTTCTCGTTTCAGGGGCTCACCAGTGCACTCTGGGCTGGGTGTCTCCTGGTCCTGGCTTGGCCTCCTGCCCTGCATCTCTTAGATCCTCCATTCTAGACAGATTGCTCTGCCCATCGCCCAAGGCTTGCCTCCAGCTCCCTCCTTCAGCTTCCTGTGCCCCCCCCCCCCAGTGGGCTCTGTCCTCAGAGCTGCACCTGTCACTGGATCCTGGCCTACCCTTCCCCAGGCCTCGGTTTCCCCATTTGTAATGAGGGATTTGGCAGCTCTACTCCCAGCTTTTTCGAGACAGTCTGGAAAAGTCTTCCTTAAAAGAAGGAGAGCAGAGTAATCCCACCCCCTGGCCAGGCAGCAAGGAGAGGTTGTGCTCATTCCTTCCGGACCGTTGATGGAGTGCACAACTGACAAAGGAGAAAGGTCAGCAGAGGGACAGCGGAGTCGGTGGCAGCCTGCCCGCTGCAGTGCCCTCCCCCCACAAGCAGGCCGCAGTGCTGGGGCTTCCTGCTGGGAGGGACCCAGTCCTTCTTGGGGTCCTGGGTCAATTAACATTGACTCCGGCAGCTGCTGGTTCAGCAAAGCTGGGCATCCAGAGCCCCCAGAGGGCTGGAGGCAGATGCCTGGAATGTCCTTGTCACTTCCCTCTCCCTCGCCCCCACATTGGACAGTCAGTTCGACCCCCTTCACCATCTCTGGGGCCTGTGTCCCCTCCCGTCCCCACCACCTGCTGGCCTTCGAGTCTCACTGACTTCCTGCCTATAACACACTGAACCCCCACAACCCTGTGCTGCCTTTCCTGGCTTCTCACTGTCACCAGAGAGAATCCAAACCCCAAGCCAACAGGAAGGTCTTTCTCTAGCTCAGAAAGGTTGTTCCAATCTGCCCGGGCCTTTCCTGAAGACTTCAGCCTGCCTGGGCCCTCCCTACCCTCAATCACGGGCCTCCCAGGCCCTCCTCCCCCCAGACAGGCCCTTCCAGGACCTGGTGCACCCTTTCTCCTCCCCCAGAATCCCCACCCTCTGAGGGAGGCTGGAAGAGGTCATATGTGGGGTCTCGACACCCCAAGTACCAGGCCCAGCTCTGTACCCTGTGCTCCAGCCTCACCCAGGTTACAGGGCCAGGCCCACAGCAGAGCCTGTGACTAGGACACCAGCCTCTCCATGCTACCCCTGATATGCCCCCTCGAGCTGCCACCATGAAATTGCCCAGTGCATCTCATTCCCCTGGAGCCCAGCTGCCATGGCAGCCGAGCCCTTAGGAGGGCAGGAGAGTGTGCTGGCTAAGTGCCTGGGCTTTGGGGTCATAAATAACGGGAGTCAGAATCTGACACCATCACTTACTGTGTGATCTTGGGCAGTGCCTTAACCTCTCTGAGCCTCAGTAGTATTGCTTGTGAAATGTGGGTTAATAATAGTCCCTCCTTCGCAGCATGGGTTGGGTTAAATGAGATGCAGTGTTTGCATATCCCTGGAGTATTTTAACGCAATGCAGTCAAGTCGGTTATCATCATCCCCATCATATCATCTGTAAGGCAGGCAGGTACTGTAAACATGAGACGAGGGCCCTGTCTTCCACCTGGGCTCCTCCTGGATCTGTGAATGGTCCTTCCATTTCTACCCCCTTGCTGTCCCCTCTTTGGCCACCCTAGTGCAGCCCTCCAATATCTCTTACGACCCCAGGAAGCCCAACCCTCACTGGCTTCAGGTTGTCACCTGTGCACCTGCCTTATCCACCCAGCCCCTGGCAAGTGCCCAGGACACAGTAGGAACCTGTACGGGTTTGTTAGGTTGAACTGACGCTCACGTTCACTGGGCCAAATTCACCTCCAAGAACAACACAACAGCAGCCAGCAACCTGAGCCCATCCCCGAGGCTTCTGGGGGTACGTTTCTGAGACCAGGCTCAAGCCAGCTACACCGGGCTGATGGCAGGGGCCCACCTCCTCAGTGGTGGGGAGGGCATGGGGGAGGCAGGACGGGTCTGGAATTCCTGTCGGAAGGTTTTTAAAAGCCTACCTCGGGCGGGCCATGGTGGCTCAGCAAGCAAGAATGCTTGCCTGCCATGCCAGAGGACCCAGGTTCGATTCCCAGTGCCTGCCCATGTTTAAAAAAAAAAAAAAAAGGCCTACCTCACCTCCCCATTCTCAGAGATGTCGCATGGTGTTTTGTGCGCCCGGGTTCTTTCCCTATTTTCCGCCCCACCACTGCTCTCTGTTAAATTGTGTGATTATATTTAAACAAATCAATTCCATTGCAGAGTTTTTCCTGTCCTAATGATGAGTTTGCAGCACAAATGCCATTGATTTTTCACAGCCCTGAAAACCAGTTGATGAATAGCGTTGGGCTTGCCTTTGGAGAGGCACTTAGAGCATCTAGGCACCGCCCCTTTGCTTCTTTCCTTGCACCACCCCCTCCCCACCCCCACCCCATATTTAGCTGCCGCCTGAAGTCGGGGCTGAGTCCTTGGGTGGAGACTCAGTGCCCACCAGGGGTGGAATGTCATCGCTAGGGCCCGGCCCCTTGTTCTGGTGAAACAGTAATAGTTGAGGTTTGTATTGATTTTGGCCAAAGGCAGTAGTGAAACTTACAGAGCCGAGTGCTGGTGCCGTGTGGTGTTCAGCTCCCCTTACAAGTTCAGAGCGTGGCCGCTAACTGCTCTGGCACCGTTTGAGACAGAGCACAGCTGACGCTGATGGGGCAGCCAGCTCGAAAGTTCTTTGGGGGCTGCTTTTTTTTTTTGAAGGGGAGGTTAAGAAGCTGGCCAGACCAGGAGTGGAGAAACTTGCCTTTGTGAACAGCCAGTGTGCAGAGTCCTGGCTAGCAACTCTGCAGGGCTTTTTGCCTTTTTGATCACTGCCAGGCATGCAAGTTTGTGTGAACATTCTCATGACCCAAGACTCAGGCTGGCAGGTGTTATTGCTCCCAATTTAGGGACAGGAAGACTGAGTCGGATTTACTGGAGGGAGGAAAGGGCTCCAGGCCTGGGTAGACACAGGGAAGCTCTTACTACCAGCCTCTTTGCTGATCTCTTTGCCTGCCCCTGGACTTTGCGTCTCCCTGAGCCCAGCACAGGTGGTGAGTCCAGAGGCCTCATCAGTTATCACCCAGGCATCAGCTGTCTGCAGCCAGGCACACCCCACAAGCATGGAATTAGACTGGGGGTAAGGCAGGAGGGAGTGGTGGGAACTGCGGCAAACTAAAGAGTGCCCCTACTTCTCAAATCCCTCCAAGTTATGCCTGTAAAGCCACACGGAATGGACAGTGAGCTGAATTTGCTCTCTCTCCTTCTAGTTCAAGCTTTTGCCTTGAAGATTAAAATGCCACAGCTAGGGTGGCTCTTCAAGGTCACATCACAAAGCAGGGTTTGAGTTTGGTGGGGGGGGTGGGGTGAGGATGAGGCCTCTTGGGGCAGGACAGGGAATTTGGTTCTAGGGAAGACAGCTGCCCTCCACCCCCACTGGGGAGATCCAGGAATTGACCCAGTGCCTCCCTTCCCTTGGCCCACAGAGCAAGCACCCTCCCCCCACCCTTCAGACAAGCCTCCTATTTGTCCCTGGTAATCAGGTTAGCCTCTGCTTGCTCCATGATGCTGCAGTGGCTGAGCTGACCAGCTGCCTCTAATGGCCTGTCCACCTGACCCTTTCCCTGGCCCTGGGGGTGGGGAAGGGATGCTAAGAAAAGAAGTGGGAATGGAATGTCCCACTCCCTTGCTTTTCCCCTTTCCACAGCTTCCAGGATCAAGTCCAGACCCTCAGCCTGGCATTCCAGGTCCATCACGATGATCAGGACTGTATTTACTTGTCCATCCTTTGTGTCCCTGGTGTGCTCTCCTGCAGTTGCCCTGCTATTTCCCACCTCCTTGCCTCTGTACATGTACGTCCTTAAGCTATTTCCCACCTTCTCAGAAAACTCCTGTGCACTCTCCAAAACCCCACTCGTCTCTTCCTCTGGGCTACCTCCTCTCTGGACTCTCACAGTTCTGGGAGAACTTAATCCCACCGCATTTGAGTGCATTATTCCTGGGTCTATTTTCCCTTGAGTTCTTGGAGGGAAGGAAGAATATTTCCCTCTTTTATGGGCCCCTGGTTACAGTGCAAAGAAGTGCTCAGGGACAGAATGAGGGCAACAAAGGAGAGAGGGGTGGGGACCAGGGAGAGAAAGAGTCAAACACACCCCTCCAGCCTACTACTTGCTAGAGAGGCCTGTCCGTCGTGACACGTGGGGAGCTCCTGCCAGCATCAGGCCTGAAACAGACCCACGGGGGCGTTGGTGTTAGCCCATCCCCTATTCCTATGGCACCAAATATCCCTCCCCGCCAATACTCTGCTCCTACAGCTGAGACCACTCCCCAAACCATGCCCAGACCTCACCCCTCTGTTCCTGCTAACTTTGTTTTATAAATAAATTATATAAATAGGCTCCTCTGATTCCTGGGAGCATGCAGCGTTTAAGGACTGGGGCACCGCTGCAGGCATAATTGTACTACCGAATCCATCAGCTGCCTAATTACCATTCATTTTGCATTTATTTCTGCTAATTAAAAAGAGAGAAACTCCTAACAACTTTTACGTAAATACTATATTTGTTCTATGTAAAGATGGGATGCTAATTTGCTGGTGATTAGCTGATTATCTAATTTTATAGCTGTCACGCAGGATGGCCCTGTCTCCCCTTTGCACCCCAGACACCACTCCAGGCCCCCGATCAGGGGCAGGAGGAAAGGGTCAGCCGAGGCGCACTGGGGGTGCTGCGAAACCTGCCTGAGGTCTAGGGTCCCCCGGAGCACCTGGCACCCCTGGGCTTCAGCTGCAGAGCCAGGAGGAGCCTTTGGCTCATCCATGCTTTCTGTACAGATGGAGAAACTGAGGCCCATAGAGGTCTAAGGACTCCCCAGCAAGATAGTGGAAGAGACCAGTCCCTGCAGGTGTGTGGACTCTCATTCCAGTGCTCATCCCACCATAGCATGCTGCTCTGAGGTGGCTTTATTTGCTGGTGGAGAAATCTCTGGACCAAGCTCCAACCCCTATGGAGCATAGATGTAGGCTGGTCTAAGCCTGTGTGCCTTCCTGCAAACTCCTGCCTCCTCCCACTTCCCTATCCAGGCCCAGGATTCTGCCCCCTGCCCCCTCCCCCATGCCCCCGACTGCACAGGTCCCTCCCTCTAGACCCAGGCATCCCCAGGAAGACCCTCTATGAGCTCTGCTCCCAGCCTAGGGCATTGCATGGGCATGTGTGAGGGCGTCGGAATTTCAATTTCACTATTATATATTTATTTTCTTGAGAATTAGAAAAATGTATACAATGCCCCTAACTCATGGTTCCACAGGTGATAGTGACTTAGATGAGGCTAAGTAAAAACAAAGTGACTGGTTTAAAGTTATTTAAGTAAAAATACATGAATAATGAAGGTGGGGCACAGATGTGACTTAAAATGTCGAAGAATGGAAGTTGGGGATGTACTGAGGGAGGGTCTGAGAATATGGGGCCTGGGCAGACAATGTCCCTGGGTCCTGTCCCTCTCTCCACAACCCTGCGTTCCGGGGGAATGAGCCCATGAGAAAGAACTAATTTTCCCTCCCAGAAGGCGATTTAAGTGGGGCCTTTGTTTCAGGGAGACCAGGTGTGGGCGAGTCACTTCTCCGGGACTCCCTGGAGAGTCCCCAGGTTGGCGAGATGCTGACTGACCCGCCTTAACAAATGACCAGCCGGAGACGTAATGAGAGAATGGCTTTGACCAGGCCGGGGTGCTGTCCGGGCAGCCACAGAGGTCAGGGCCCGCCTGGCCAGATGCAAACCCCAGAGGCCCTGGAGTTGATGGCCGTGGTTCCCACCTGGTGGCCACTTTCTGGAGCCTCAGTCTCCCCCTCTGGGAAATGGGAGGGGAGGGGGGCGCTCAGGATTGCCGGAAGTTTCTGCAAGGTCTGCGTGCAAAGCGCCATTCCCAGTGTCTCTCAGCTGAGTAGGTGGTGAGCCTGTTTCTGAGCCCCGGGGCCCCCCTCCGGCCACTGGCTCATCGCCCCTGTGTCTGTGTGAGTGGACCCCACTGCCGCCAGAGACCTCCCGCTCTCCAACCCTTTTATCACCCTGCACACAATCAGGGGAAGCCTGCAAGGCCACTGGGGCCATGGGCAGATGGAAAACAAAGAGAGAAAACAAAGGCCCTGCTCCGAGGAGGCCAAAAGGCAGCTGCCTCCTCCCTCCTCTGCCTGTCCCACCAGAACCAGGCCTCCGCCTCTCCAGAAGGCTGGCCTCAGACCTCACACGGGGTTGGAGGTTGGCCCCATTGCCACTTGCAGGGTGACCCTTGAGAAGTCACTGCTCGCCAAACCTCCTTTTTCTTATCTGTGAAATGAGGGCATTGGACAACCTGCTATGTGGCCTTCAGCATCCCCTCCCCCCCGGGTCTTTTGGGGATGGCTCCAGCAGGCCCAGCCCATGTTTAGGAATCCCCAACACCAAAAAGCCAAGGCAGTACCCACTTTTGTCCACGGAGAGGATCCCTGTATGCATGGGCACAGCGTAGCAAGCAGGAGGCCACGGTTACTGCTGAGAACTGGGTGCTGGGTGCTTAATGCATTTCTATGGAATGAATAAATGAATGCTATAATCAAAACCCAGCATCAGCCTTGATCACTGCTGCTCTTGGAGCTTCTGAGCTTAGCAGGGGTGAGTTACAGCTCTCCTAGCCCCCACCAGAGAGGTAGCAGAGAAGTGATTGAGGGCATACACTGGCACCAACAGTTCTGCCCTATCCTAGCTGTGTGACTTTGGGCTGGTTACTTAACCTCTCTGTATCAGTTCCCTCATATGTTAAAAAGGATTGTGATGAAATTAAGTGAGTTAATTCAGGCACTTAGACCAATTACAGATAAAGGCTCATTGATGCTAAGTACTACTATTATTATTAGCATCATTATCCATTTCATCACTATTTTAATGATTAGAGGTGGAATTCCTGGGAAGCTCATGAACTCACATTTCTAGTCCCCTCCCCTGCACTGCCCTGTTAAGGGCAGAGTGTTGCTAGGAGCTGTGGAATATTCTCAGTGGGGAGGGACAGCAAATTGCTGTCAAGGGCCTCGTGAGAAGGGGGTCTAAAGGTACATGGGAGGTTCAGTGGTAGAATGCTCACCTGCCATGTGGGAGACCCAGGTTTGATTCCTAGCCCATGCAGCCCAAAAAAAAAGAGATAGAGAGAAAGGGACCTGGATCCAAAGTCTCTATGAATTTGTTGTGATTTTTTTTCTCATTCTCGATACGCTCTTTTTTGCCACATTTTGTATTTGCAATTTTTAATATATATACAATATATATGTGTACAGTATATAATATATATAAAATAGTATATATATAATATAAACATGCTTAAAGAAGCCTCCAAATTTTATGGTATAAACATCAGTCCTCCCCTGATTATTTCTGTCATCACCGTCTTTCTGTGGCCACAGTGGGGGGACACCTGCCTAACTTCCCACCCGGTAGGCAGCCACCTGATTTGCATGCTTGCCCGTGGCACCCCAAAGCTGAGGCCCCACTGCACCCCCAGGCTGAGGGAGCCCGGAGCGGATAGGCAGAAGTCTGGGGCCCGCCCTGATGCAACCCCCCCACCTCCCCGGGGCCACCGGCCCCAGCCCTGCAGACGGCCCCAGCCCCACCCCGTGCGTCCCGGTGGGCAGGCACAGGGGGCAGTTGAGCCGTGGGAAGCAGCTTACTGAGTTGGAACTGCTGCCTTTGAGGCCCCCGGGGGTGACTGGCTGGGTGCCAAGTCCCGGGTTGAGTGGGGGGCAGAGGCACAGGACAGCCTCCGCCCCCAGGTATTCGGAACTCCCAGGCTCAGGCCTGGACGGGGTGAGGACTGGCCCAGGCAGGATTCGGGCCTTGTGTCAGAGGTGTTGGGGCAGCCCCGGGCCGTGAGGCCCCGACCCTCACAGAGGCTTCCTGGAGGACGGCCCCTGGCTGGCGCCTCCGCCGAGCTCGACAGGGACATTTATAACTCACAGCTGTGAGGTCCTCGGCCCAACTGACTGTGGTAAACCCATCTGGCTTCAGGAAGTCCCATCCCGAGGCCACTCCCCAGCCCGACCCCACACTCTCCTTCACCTCCTGACACCACATCCTGTTCTCAGCAGGAGGGGCGGGCAGCTGGGATGCAGGGCCAAGGGGCCCCGCCAGGGTCCTCAGTCTCCGGGCAGAGTGGGAGAGGACAGAGAGGGTCAGTGAGCCCTGAGAGCCGTGAGGCCTCCGGAATCACCAGGGCCGGCCCCGCGGGGGAGAGCAAGGCCCAGAGAGGGCCTGAGACTGCCCCAAGAGCCCACGGGACCTCAGGACCAAGTGCTCTAGTTGTGGGGCTGAGGGCAGCCTTCTGGGCTTCCCAATCTAACTGAGAGAAGGGGTTCCCAGGGCCAGCCTGACGGAAAGGGGCAGAGGTGAACCAAAGCCCCAGAGGGTGCTGGGAAGAGGCGCTGTCTTGGGTCCAAACTGTGTGTGGTCTGCAGCCCCCCCATTGAGACACCCCAACCTGGGGTCAGATTCCCCATAAGGCCGGCGCCATCTAGATTCCCACAGCAGAGTCCAAGTTTGGAGAGAGGAATGATCTTGCCCCCAGTACTGGGGAGAGAGAACAATATGGAAAGCTTCCAGCACACCGTGATTTGACCCTTTCACCTCCCTGGCCACATTTGCTCACTGATTCTTGGGCGAGGGACTGAGGCTTTGGCCCTGACGGCCATCCCCTCTCCTCCTCCCCATGCCTTGCTTTCCCCATCCACATGAGAGGGTTGGCGAACTATAGTGATGCTACCAAAGCTTGGCTCACGTGACTCTGCTGGCCCTTGACAAGATTTTAGAGTTGGATAATACACAAAGAAACATACATTTTTGTTTTATTCGTTGTATATTTATTAAGATTTGGAAAAAATCTAGCATATCAAGCCAATTATTTTGGGGTGCAATCACTTTGGACAAGGCCAGGTTTATTAAAGCTAAAAAAAACCAGTGAGTTAAAGTAAAGATAAATACTAATTAAGTTATCCCATGGTGGCGTGGCACTCTGCCTGAGAATCATGAAGGCCATAGAGGACCTGAAGTTAAGGGAAAACAAATGAAATCACCAGCAGGACTCCTTCCCCGGTGAAACTCTGTTTTCTGGGCCTCCCTTGCTGCGTTGAAGCAAAACCTCCAGCCCTAAACGCATGCAGAGGCCGTGAGTTGCGGTGAAGCAGGGCTGAGCCCCTGCTCCCGAGGAGGCGCATGCAAGATGAAATGGCTCCAACGGCTGCTTAGAGATCTGTGCGCAATTCCTAACGAGGAAAGAATTCAGGCCGGGGTCGCCGTGTGGCTTTGGAAGTGTCTGGGGCCGGGGCGTGAGATAATTCCCTGAAGCCAGGCATGGGGCCCAGAGGAGAAGTTGCAAGAGCTTTGTAGGCAGTGGCTAAAAATACCCCACCAGTGTCTCCCTGTCACCCTGCCTAGGGGCCGCACAGGAAGGCGATGACTTTCTGCTTTGCTTACCAAGAAAAAGACAACAACCCTAAGCCCCCAAACCCCAGAAGAAACAAAACTTACATATTAGAAAAAAAAAATCCCCTGAGGAGCTGTTAGTTTACTCTTAAGAGGGTGGTGGTGCGAGGAAGACACAGTGGGCACTGATAAAGCAGACATCCCAGGGCGGGTGGGCTGAGATTAGCCCGGCAGTGGGGAGACAGCGGCCCTGGCGGCTCACTCTGTCCCGTCTCTTTCTTTGCATCCTCAGGACCAGAAGGAAGTCCCCTGGTGTCAGACCAATGCTGCAGGAGGTGTGAGGAGAAGGAGCCATCATCACTGAGCTGCCGGACCTGCAAAGGTAACAACAGCAGACCCTGCTGCCCTGGCGTCTTGGCCACACTGCCACCTTGACCCAAAACCTGGGTGGTGACGGGGCCCAGGAAGGCCAGCCCTTGCTCCCAAGCTTTCCTGTCCCTGGCTATGGGGTTTCTCTGGAACTCCTTGTGTCATGGCTTACAAGGCCCGAAATGCTTCTGGGCTTCCATTTGTCCATCTGTAAAATGGGTACTGAACTCAGGCTCCCCTTTTACCCCCAGTCCCAAGGTTTCTGACTCAGCTGGATAGGATTATGTTATATTTGCAATTAAGCCACGTGGGCAGCCTGTCTCCTGGCTGTAGCCAGTGGTTCTGGCCTGGTTGTGGATGTGGTATTGAGGCCTCAAGGTCAGCAGGGCTGGACGGGGCTGGAAAAGAGAGGATTCTCTGAGGCAGGCCCAGTGTTCCCGGCCTCCTAGAGGTGTGGCTATGGTTTTCTTTGGGGTGGCATTTGAAACTCCAGTGCCATCTCCCAGGCAGCCCTGGGCCAGCATTTATCACCTTCATTTTCAACTCGATTCTGTCTGCTGTTATCAGCTTCCACACTTTTACTGTGGCTTAAAAAAACAAAGTTGTAAGCCCCTGCCCTGGTCTGACCTGTCTTCCCTGGAGAAACCCAGCTGTTGAGCCCGAGCAACCAGCCAGTCCTTACGGTGGGCCCCTGCTCCACTGCACGTTGGGCACGGACTTGGCATGGTAGGTCCCACCCATGGGGTCTTCCATCCCGAGGCAGCCTGTCAGGTTGGGAAGAGAGGAGGCTTCCGGGCCCCCCGGCAAAGAGTGTCAGGGGTCACAGGATAGGCTGAAGGCGTTTTCAGAATAGAGATTTCCATCATTGTAGCTGCTGCAGTCAAGGCAGAGCCAGGACTTGAGAGCCAGATCTGGAAAAATGAGGGAGGATTTATAGAAGTGATTGGGAGATGCAGGGACCAGCCACAAGCATCCTGAAGACCATCCACTCCTCCATCTGTCCATCCATCTGTGCACCAACCTATCCATCAACCCGTTCATCTTCGCATCCAACCATCCTTCTGTCCAGTGACCCATCAGTCCAACCACTCACCTGTCCATTCAGCCACTCATCACCTATCCATCCTCCTCTCCATCCATCCTTCCTTCCTCTCATCTACCCATCTGCCCACCTATCCAAGGAATACCTCTGATAAACTGACATTTGACCAGAGACCTGAATGCAGTGAGGGAGTAAGCCTGGTATAAGGACACTTAGAGGAGAGGGGAAGCCTTCCAGGCAGAAGGAACAGCAAGCATGGTGGCCCTGGATAGGAGCATGTTGGCATGTTCAAGGAAATGGCAAGGAGGTCCAGTGTGGCCTGAGTGAAGTGAGGGGTGGGAGATGGAAATCAGAGAAGGATCCTGAAGGACCAACTCACATGGGCAGGCAAGACTGGAACACGGAGATGGCTGGGAAGCTATTGCACACATCCAGGTGAGAGGTGATGGTGGTTTGGACTGGGGGCCATAGCAAGGGAAGAGGGGAGAAGCAATCGAATTCTGAACCTATTTCCAAGACTTTGAGCAGTCAAGCTTGGTGGTGGGTTAGACGAGTGTGAGAGAAGACAGAGGAGTCGAGGAAGGCCCTTGGGTCTGGGACAGGAGCCACTGGTAGTTCAGAAAGGGTCATTTACTGGGTCAGGAATGACTGAGGGAGGGGCAAGTTTGGGGGAGGGCTGACTGAGAGGCCCAGAGGTTCTGCTAGGCATTACGTTTGAGATGCCTTTGAGACATCCAAGTGGAAAGGTCGAGTCAACTGTTGAATATGTGAGTCTGGGAGGCAGAGTGAGGTCCCGAGTTGGGATATAAATTTGGGAGTTGTCATGTGTGGCTGGTGTTTGGGCCATCAGGCTAGATGAGCTCACCTCGGGAGTGGTGGGGGTGGAGGACCAGGAGCCCAGGTCTGAATCACAGGGTGTCTGCCTCTCGGAGGCAGGGAAGGTGAGGGAGGGGGGCAGCAGTAAAAGAGACTGAGAAGATGCAGTGGGGGAGGGAGAAGGAGAGCAGAGAGAGCGGCCCTTGAGGGACAGGAAGATTTTGTTGGACAAAGCAGGGAAACAGCACTCCAGGCAGAGGGAACAGCATGCAGGAAGGCTCAGAGGCCTCAATCAATGGGCTTGTATTTGGAGAGGGTTATCGGAGAGGGAGGAGGGAGCGCACAGTTCCCCCTTCACACCTGGCCACTTGGAGGCCGAGGGCTAGGCTGTGGGGGAGCCTCTGCCCGGGCCCAGCCCTCCGTAGAGCAGCCACAGACTTGGGCTTCTCCAGGTGAGGCTGAAGTAGGGGGCGGTTGTCCCCTTGGCCGGCCCCTGTTGAGCTACCTGCCTGGATATCGGTGCACTTTGCACTTTCTTTTGAAAAGCTTTTCCTCACCGTCCTGGCCTTCCACACACCCACCCAACCTTTGGGGTTCTTGGGCCCCTGGGATGCCCCCTTTGCTGGAAACACTCTACTGAATGCAGCAGGTGTGCTGCCCACAAGGGCCTCAAAGGGCAAAGCAGATCCCTGTCCCAGGCCAGCCTCGAGAGACTGAGCACAGGCCCTGGCCCCTCTCTAGTCCTGGGCAGACGTTCTGGGTGAAAGGGTACCCACCCCCCGGCTCCCTATTGACTCCCTCAGCACTGGGTAGACCTCACGTCATCAAAGAAACTGTGCAAAGGTCCTGGGGCATGAATGAGTGTCAGAGCTGCTTGCTGCTCAGCGAGAGCCAAGGAGCCCTGCGCCTTTGGCAGGGACTGGGATTGTGTGGGGCCGTAGTGTGGGGTCAGTGCCCACCTCCATGTGTCTGTGTGATTCTCCTACTGCCTCTCCTCCCTTCTGTCTCTGCCTTTCTCTCTTGGCCTCTGCCATGGACATGAGCAGCATCCTCTAGGGCAGGGGGGGCTCCTCCCAGGGACCTGCAGCCTGCACCCCAGCTCAGTGACCCCCTGGGCACACCCTTTCTTGGCCCAGGGCCTAAGCTTGGAATCTGAGGTGCCCAGGTTAATTTTGGGAGCTGCAGCGGCCTTGGGGTGATAGGGCATGGAACGGCCACCCTGGAGACTCCTGGAGAAACCAAGGGGTCTCCAAGCCACGCCCTTCTCTTCTAGCTGAGGTCTGACCCGGGTCCACGCACCCCTCCCTCAAGAACAGAGGGTGGGTCTCATCAGGCCCTCAGCTGCCCTGTATTGTCCACCCTATCCCCTTGGTGTCCAGTACCAGCCTCACCCCCTCCAGAAGTCCTCCTACTGACTACTCTGTGATGTCTGCCAGCATTTGCTGAGCATCTGTGCCCAGGGTTCAGAGAGGGCTGTACAGAAATGGCCAAGGAGAGTCCCCACTCTTCAAGCACTCATAGCCCATCTGGGATGGGGGTGGAGGAGCAGTCAAAAGAGCTAGCAGCATCCAGTGCCACCCAGAGCTAGCAAGTGCCCAGGGTAGAGAATGGCCACTGCTCAGTCAGGGAAGGCTGCAGAGAGGAGCTGCTGCCCCCAGGCTCTGTGGGTGTTTGGCAGGGTATGCGGGGCAGGGAGGGGTGAGGAGGAGAGCATGCATTGTGGGACTCAGAGGCACCGACCAGCCCAGCTGTGAGTGTCCCATTAGATGTGAGCAAAGGCACCAAGGGGCTGGGGGCGCTTCTCCCATGCCGAGGAGCACACACAGCCCGGGCAGGGACACAGCAACCCTTACCTTTGGAAGAGAGTCAAGAATAACAGAGGGTCATCAGAAGCTGCTCTGAGAAGTCAGTGGCAGGGGCCAGCGATCTGATGCCCAGGGAATCTCATTAGTGTTTCAGGCAGATCAGACAAGTAATCCTGTGCTTTCAGACTCGCTGATCTTAAGCCTGTCCCCACCCTTCCTCCCTCTAAATCCCTCCACTGCCTGGTGCTGTGGACTTATCTCCACTAAACAGATGAGTAAACCAAGGCAAGAAGCTAAGACACTTGCCTGACACCACAGCGAGTAAGTGGCCGGCCCACTCCAAATCTCTGCTCCTAACCACCACCCACCTCTGGGCACTCATAGATTCGCAGAGACCCCTCTCCCACCTCCTCCTTTTGCAGATGAGGAAACTGAAGCCCAGAGAAGGTAAGGAACTTGTCCAAGGTCACACAGCAAGTGAAGGGCAGACCCTGCCCCAGACCTGGCCCATTTGTACCCACTCCCAGCAGCCCCCGCAAGCAGGCTCTGGGATTCCCTTCTGGGCCCTGTCCCCTGGCACTCGGAGCACCCCCTGCACTCCGTCTTGCCAGCCTTTGGCACTTGCCTCGGCTGGAGGCACCCAGTTCCCCATCAGAAGGCTCCATTGTGCCTATTGTTTAAATATAGATTACTAATGAAATGCCTTTTCATTGCCTTCCCAGTGAACAGTTTCCGTGTAAAGTTAATTTGCAGTGTTATGTAAATTCTGTTTAACTTCAATCAAGTTTCTAATTATGTTTTTACCGCAGTAATTCCCATTTGATTTGTCATCTCCTGTTAGGTATTTAATGTTCGGTGGGCGGGTTTGCTTTCGTCTGTCTCTTGCTTTTCCAAGGCCCTCTCCCTCCCTGACCCCCTCTCTGTCTTGCTGTCTTTCTCTTCCACTCCTCCTTCCTCCATCCCCGTCTGTCCTTCTTTGGGGAATCATTTCTCCCTCGTCTCCTACCGGCTTGCCCACCTCCCCACCCTCCTTCCTGTTCTCTTCCTTCTCAACTTGGCGACTCCTCCCAGCTCCTCTGCTTTTCTCTCCCTCCCTCCTTCCTCTTTCCCACTGTCACCTCTCCTGTCTTCCTTCTCCTTCTAGTCTATCACTTCCATAGCTCTCCGTCTGCAGCTCTTCCTCTGTTTGTGTTTGTTTCTTCTGTGTCTTTCTGCACCCAGCCCACCCCAGGTCTCTTGGCTGCACTCTTTTCTTTCTCTATCTTGGCTTGTATGCCAATTTCCTCCTCTTCCCCAACTTCCCTCCTCCCTGCCTCCCCACGTTCCTTCCCCCCTTTGTCCTTCCTCTTCTGCTTCCTGAGTCCTGGCTCCACCCCTCATTAGCTGTGTGACCCTCAGGTGGGCTAGCATTCCTGGGCTCAGTTCCCTTGTCTGTAAAATGGGGAGATCATGGTCAGGGTGCCTGGCCAGAGCAAGCTGCCGCTTGGGAGCTCTCTCGTCCAGCCTCTCTTCCCTTGTGGCCTTCCTGAGATGCTGCTGCAGTGGTTTCCGGGCAGCCGGGGCCCTTGCGGTCAGGCTGAGGCCCTGGCACGGTGGGAGCTGAGCCGCTGACCCTCTGCAGCAGGCACCCTGCTGGAGCTGGGTCCCAGCTCTGGCTGTCCAGGGCAGGATCGCCTCCTCCCTGGGTGGGGATGGGGTCCTGAGGACAGGCCTGCCACCCTGGAGGAGTATCTGAGGCACAGTCAGACCCCCAAAGCTAGAAGTACTGCTCCCAGGCTCTCCTTACTTACTGAACATTTAGCTCAAGTGGAACCCCTTCTGCATCCTAAACAGCTCAGATGCAGAACTGTCCTCGTTCACTCAGACTAGACATGGCCCTCCCTCCCTCCCCTTCCTGATCCTCTGGACACCCACTCCCGCCCCCACCCACCCAAGTTCATCTCACAGAGTCTAGCTGGGAAACCCCAGCTCCCAGGGACACGCCTTGATCCCCGCTGTGAAACGCCCCCCATCCTGGGGCCCCCACCCATCCAGCGGGGGACAGTGTTTGCCTCCCTGCCGCAGCACCCTGCTTGTGAATCCTCCCTGCCCTCAAATCAGGGGCAGCCGGGAGCCCCCCGTTTCCCTGAAGGCGCCTGCCCTGTGTGGTGGGGAGGGCAGAAGGGGTGGGGGAGGCACGGGCCTCCTACCTGTGTGTCCCCTGCAGGGAGCAGAAAACAAGTGCTTGGAGAAGGCATTCTCCTGGGTGAAGAAAGGCAGGCTGTCCTTCAGAGACACGGAAACCTGAGCTGCCTTGCCCCTGGCCTGCGGGTCACATGACCTGGTGACCCGCTGCTGTGGTGCACGTGCACACGCGCGGACGTTTGTCGCTGGTCAGGGAAACCTCAGCGAGTCCCAGGGCCCGTGTTCCCTATTTCTCTCGGGAAGCAGTTCAGGCCGGCTGCAGCAGGAGGCTGTGGTATGAGGCCAGGGAGGCGGGCGCCGCATGGCCAGGGGACAGCAGGGGTGAGCAGCACCGAGGTGCAGGGCAGCCCTGAGCACTGAGCCATCTTGAGTTCTGGGGCCCCTGTGTTGGCCTTGGGTGCTCCGGACCTGGAAATGGCCCAGCTCCTGCTCCTCTTCCATCAAGTGAAGAAATTGGGGTTGAAATGGAGAGGATGGGCCCCCGGACCCGGGGGAGCTCAAAAATGCAAAGTCCCAGCCAGCATGGGGGACCCGAACGGAGGCAGCCCTGGAGTCTGCTGCTTAGTCCTGGCCTCCCTGTGTACCCCTCGGGCAGGCTCTGATTCACTGGGCAGAGAGGTATAAAGCCTCGACAGGGTACCAGGATCCAGGCTGGGCAGGAAGTAGGGGCTGCCAGAATTCGGATCTTTTGAAACCTCCGCCAGGCTCCCAGATAGGTGACACTTTGTTGAAGGGGCAGGAATCACCATTCATCACAGAGACCCTGTGTGAATGCGTCCTCAGGGGCCTGCATGCCCCCCCAGTGCCATTCCAAGGGGATGCAACCCCACATTAGGTGGGAATCAGCAGGAAGCTCAGCGAGAAGCCCCTGAGTCCCAGGCTTAGCAGATGTTGCCAGCTGGGGAAAGGGTCCCCCTTCTCCAAAGAGATGGGATTCAGCAGGAAGGGTCTCCCAGGGGAGATGTATTTGTGGGGGGGCAGGGGCCTCATGCATCTTGTGGTCTTCTCCCAGCCCACCTGGCAACAGAGTCCCAGGGGACTTGACCACCAGGAACCACCTGAGCCAGGCCTCACTCCGCCTTGGTCGCGGTTTCCCCACCCTGCGCTGCCATGTGACTTGGCCATGGGGGGCCTGGAGGCAAGAGGGACGAGGGGGGCCTTGGGGGGTTGTCTTCTGAGAGCCACCGTGCATTCATGTGTTGGTTTGTTCCCTTTCCTGCCCCCCTCTCCCTCCCTTCTTCCTCGGGCAAACGCTTTCTGGCAGCCAACCCTGTGCTAGGCCCAAGCTCAATAAAAGACGTGCCCCTTGTCCACAGGCTGCTCACTGCGGCATCAGGCAGCATCTCAGAGTGAACCCAAGGTTCCTGCAAAGGTGGGCCCAGGAGGAAGGCACCTCTGGGTGGGAAGGAAGGCTGCAGGCTGCCCTGGGTTCTGGAGAAGCAGGTATTCTCCTGGGGTGGGCTGAGGACAGAGCCTACCAGGACCACGCAGATCATTGTCACACCTTTTTTGACCTGGAAGGGTCCCAAGGGCTCATGAGCTCAGGGCCACTCTGTTCTAGGCAGGAAGCTACTATCCAGACAGTGGCTGCGGGTGGGGCTCAACTGGCAACACAGGCCCCTGCCCTGCCACCCACAGCCCAGTATAGATTCTGGGCGTAAAACTAATAGAATAGGGTCACAGAACGTGTCACTCTACCCAGGCCTGTGAGTCTGCCTGCCTCCGCTTGCATACCCCCAAGGTCCAGAGGCTTACTACTGCCCCTTTCCCTTCTTAGAAACTTCCTGCTAACTTGCATCCTGGCCTCAGAAAAAGCTGCTTCCTGACATCCAACTTCTCTGTCTTGCACCCTGCTCACCTCAAAGCCACAGACCTGAAGTGTCCTAGCATCCTCTGGCTGGGACAAGTCACAGTGTCCTGCACTGGGCAGCTAGGGGTGGCTAAAGGCAGACCAGCCTTCTTGGCCCTCCAGAGGGTCAGGCCCTCAAGGTTCTGCTCTGGGTTTGGCAAACATCCTTCAGTGAGGCGCTTCTGGGACTGGAGACCTGGATTCCAGCTCTGTCCCTGGCCGGCTGGGTGATCTCAGGCAAGGCCCCACCCTGCACAGGCCCAGGCCACCTCCCACCTCCATGACAGGCCTTCGTCTCTGGGTGGGCCCCGGGACCAGTTAGAAGGGTCCTCTCCACTCTCTGGCTTGTTTACTTTTGGAGCTGCCTCCGTGCCTGGCAGATCAGGTAGAGGCTTGGGACACAACTGCCCCCCATAAGCCTGTGCCCAGGAGAACCCAAGAGGGCAGAGGTGGAGACGGGTGGGAGCTGATGGCCTGTATTCAAATCTTACCCCCTCACTGGGTCAGGCCACCATTTCCCCCCAACCTGTGGCTGAGCAAGGCCCCAGCTTCTGAGCAAGGCCCCCGCTTCTGAGGCTGCAGAGCTCACTTGGAGGCCATCAGTGACTCCATAGCCCCTGTGCCAAGCACCCACCCCACCCAGACTCTTGGCACTTGAAGGGTACAGGCAGGCCGAGCAAGGATGGGTGAGGGGGTCTTACTCTTGGTGCTCTGCCTACAGTTTAACATCACGCTGCCCCCGGTGGGGGGCCTACATTGTCCCGGATAGGATGCCACCCCTGAGGGAGAGTGCCATGCTGCCGCCATCTGTGACCACTGGGCAGTTCTGCCTTTCAGTGCTGGAATCTGGATTGCTTCCGCCTCTTCCCTCACCCTGGTCTCTGGCATCATTTCTCAGAAGGGCCACTGCTCCCCTGCCCACGGTTGGGCTGAGTCCTGCAGCCCCTGTTCAGCTATGTCTGCAGTTGTGAGCTCCTGGGAAGAAAACCCGGCAGTACCTTTGTCGAGGCCTCTTACTGGAAAACAAAGAGCCAAAGGTCTGCAGGTCAGAGGCCAAAGGCCCTGTTGCAGGCCCCCTCCTGCCCCCAGAAGACTGTGGTGCTTCTGAGGAAGCATCCACGGGTGTTCCCCCTTGCTGGGCCCCTGCCTAGGCTGGGTGGGGCGAGTGGGACAGGAAGCCAGGGCGGGCCTGGAGAATGGGACATGGAGGGCCTGGGCCAGAGCCAGGGATGAGGCGAAGCCAACCCTGGCCTGGCCTCGGGGCCACAGCTACACCGATCACCCGGCCCCTGCAAGTGGCTGTGTCCGCCCAACAGGAAGCCCTACCCAGGCACCCCCTTTGTCCCACCCCGTCGTGTTTCCTGGGGTTGACGCTTCCACTGTTTCCCCTGGGAGCTGCCCAGGGGACCTTGCCCTCTTGAGAAAGGAAGCTGGACCTCGGGATCTCGGGCTGCCCCTGTCTCTGACCCCTGTGACGCCCTTCCCGGGCCTCCCACTGGTGGAAGCAGTGGGTCCCACCCCCACTCATGCGGCTGACTTATCTCCTCCTAGAGAGAGTCACTGACATTTAGGGGCCTGCCAAGAGAAATCCCATAGTGGGGCCAAGCCTGCGAGCCAAGAGACCGGGGTTTTGGGGCCAGGCTCTGCCACCAGCTTGCTTGATACACTTGGGCAAATCACTGACCACTCTGATTCTCATCTGTAGAAAGAACGGGGAGAGGCAGAAGCTCTTCCCAGCTGTGAGCATCCCATGGGTAAAGAGTTTGAGGGTAGAATGAATTCATAACCCATAAGCTCAGCCCCGTACCTATCCTCACTCATTCCAGACATCTTCATCTCTGGCATCTGGGCCCTTTGTCTATTTCGACCCCCACTCAGGGAGAGTTCCAAGTGCTTGTTTAGAACTTACTTTGAGGAGGATCTGTTCTAAGGACTTTAGCTACAGAAATTCATTTTTACCACCACGACAACCCGAGGAAATAAATATTCTTATTACCCACACTCCAGAGCAGGAAAGCGAGGCAAGGAGAGGTGAATTGACTTGCCCGAGGTCACACCACCGGTAAATGGTTAGCTGGCATTGAGCACAGTTTGGTGTCAACAAGGGTCCCAGCCCAGGGTACCACCTGTATACCCAGGCAGGCTGCCGGGAGGGACAGGATGGGGGAGCATTGACCAGGTCGCCATGGTAGTGGCACATAAATGGGCATTAATTCCCTTCCCTGTGAGTCGGATCTCCTAGAATCTGTAAAATCTGGCGTAACCGCAGGGAGGGGAAGGAGAGGGTCATTCCTGGCAGCAGATAAGGGGCGGGGGTGGGAAGGCCAGACATGGTCAGGGCACGGTTATGATCAGAGTAAAGGCTGCGGCCTCGAGTAGGAAGCTGGAGAGCCAGACTGGATTCCATAGACAGTGGGGAGCCATTGGAGTCTCTTGCACAGAACAGGCGGCCTGACATGCTTCCCCTGCACAGGGCCCTGATTGCAGAGGGGTTCTGTGGCTGACAGTGGCCCGGTGGCTGTGAGCACATGCTGGGCTCGGGCGGCCTCCCTTGTCCGTGCACTGGGTGCTCGGCCTGCAGATCGCGGTACACACAGGCTGGTGGGGGAAGGGCACAGCCTCCCGGCTGGACGGGAGCATGGCAGGGAGGGGCAGGGCGTGGGGTGCGCGGACCGGGTGGAGCAGGGGTCAGTGCCAATGGTGGCACGCCCCCCCCTTCCTCGGCGTGTCCCCGAGTGTGGGCCGCGTGGGGTTGTCGGGTTTCCCAGCCAGCCTTGGGTGCGGCCCCGCTGCTCCTTCCTCCCTCTGTGGCCTTCTGGTCCTAGATGGGAGGAGCCTCCGGAGGCCACAGTGGGTCAGGGTGGAGGCAGTGGGTGGCGTCCCGTGACCAGTGGCCGTGAGTCAGAAATTGCTGAGCCCGTGTGTCATGCCTGCTGCCTACTGCTCGGGCTGCTCTGCTCAGGTGACGGAGAAGTCAGGGGATCCAGGCTCCTGGTCCCATGGAGCCCCAACACACAGGGTGACCTTGGGCAAGGCCCCTCCCTCCCTGAGCCACAGTTGCTCAGATTGAAGGGTGAGACCTCGGGCTGGCCAGGGGTTCCCAGCCCCTGTGTCCCTGGCCCCCTGTGAGATCCAGGGCAGCTGTGGCTTAGACCAGCAAAGACCAGTTGACTCTGATCCCTTGGCTGGGTTGGCTGCCACTGGGTCTGGGGGGCGTCTGACTCGCTGCCCTTCCCAGCCTCCCCAGCGCCCTCATGCAGCACTGAGGACCAGCCCAAGGATGCTGGAGCCCCAGGCCTGTGCTGAGTCCCGGCTCAGCAGCTTTCTTACCACGTCACTGTGCACAAGTGACTTTGTGTCCGAGCTTCGGCTTTCCCATCTGTGGAACGGGGTCCTGTTCCAGCTTCCCAGCATGGCTGTAGGGACCACATGGTTTAACATCCAGAAGCAATGCCCGGCATAAAGTGGTTAGCATGGGGTATCAGCTGCTCTGAGCTCGGATTCTAAATTTCCTTTTCACAAAGCCCTTCCCACATCACTGTGCATGCGTTCATTCACTCCACAAACATTCTGGGGTCTTCTCTGTGTGCCGGGCAAGTGCCATGCTAGGCACTGTGGGACGAAGAAAGAAAGCATCCATCACAGTGCTGGCTTCGGCCCCTCCTTAGAGTCACCCCCAGAACTCCAGCCTCCGAGAATGGGTCTTACCAGTTCTAAGAATTGATGGGTGGGCAGGTAGGGATTCCCCGAGAATCCTACCAACTGGCAGGTCTGTGGGTGTCCCTCT
The DNA here is from genome assembly GCF_023851605.1 of Tamandua tetradactyla. Taxonomy (NCBI): domain Eukaryota; kingdom Metazoa; phylum Chordata; class Mammalia; order Pilosa; family Myrmecophagidae; genus Tamandua; species Tamandua tetradactyla. The sequence continues at coordinate 17,271,258 of NC_135339.1, read as the reverse complement.
TTCTGAAGGCTCACGGGGGACCCCAGACTCGAGGGATGAGGGGAGACAGTCCCAGTCCTGCCAAGCGGCCTCAGCTGACAAGCTCCTGGCTTGAGGTCCTCAGGGCGTCCCGGGGGTGGGTCCTATGGATGTGTGATGGCTCAGACAGGGCCCCACCCCACGCTGCCCGTGACTGCGAGACCAGCAGGAAACCTTCTGGTCACTGAGCCCTGCCACATCCTCAGAGCAACCCAGGGATTAGGGTTAGGCGGGCATCATGCTTCCCCTCTACAGATGGGGAGATGGAGGCATCAAGGGAAGGGAGAAGGCATTTGCCCCAGGCCAAGGAGGGGCACGTGGCAAAGGCAGGCTTGACCCTTACCTGTAAGCCAGGTCATGATGGGGGAACCCGAGCTTTCTTGGGAGGCTGCACTGGGAGAGTATTTTGAGACAGGGTGCAGATGACTCTAATGATCGACAAGCCCGCAAAGCCCCCTTCCCTCCCTGCAGACCACCACGAAGCCACCTCCTGGGGAAGAGCTCCCATCCCTGTAACTAGCAGGAACTCCTGTTAGCCTGAGCTCCTCCAAGGGCCAGGTGGAGGGCCACGCACTGGCTGCACAGTTAAGACTTTCTCCCTCCACATTGCACCTTGTAGGAAACAGAGGCAGGGAGAGGCCCAGGGACTTGACAAAGGCCACATGGCTTGTGAGCAGCTCAGCTGGGATTTCATCCAGGCCTGGTGACGTCAGAGCCCCGTTTCGGCCCGCTGCCGCTGCCAGCAAGAACAGTGCTCGTCTTTGTCCAGCATTTTTAGAATTGGGCCTCGGCCATCACTTCAGACTGTCCTGGCCCAAATGTGGCCAGAATCCCCGAGGGACGCCTGTTGGGGGAGCCGGACACACTGGGTGCTTCACAGGGTGCAGGTATACCTGGGAGTGTCTCTGGCCGGCACCTGCTTGCCCTGCCTGCCTGCAAGATGGACGGTCACAGGCCTGGACTTTAGGCCACCCTGGGGAGCTGACAGCTGCTGGTGCTGCCCAGCTCTGTGCCTGTGATGGGTGTGACGTCAGCTCATCCAGTTCTCGAGCCAGTGTTAGCCCCAGATGAGGCAGCCAGAACCCTGCTGAGAGCCTCCGTAGGCTCTGTTAGTGCTGTAAGGGCTTGGGGACTGGGGACCCTCTAATCCAGGCGTGTGCAAGGCCGGGTGGCAGGTGCCAGGCTACCCCAAGCGGAGTCGTTGGGAGTGAGAGACAGAGTTCCTAAGAGGGGCCCTCGCAGAAACGCTCACCGTGAGAGTAGCAGGGGCCCAGTGTGTTTGTCTCTACTTCAGCCACCCCCAGCTGGGTGCCCATGGGCAAGACCCTGGCCTCTTGGCCCCGGTTTCCTTGTGCCTAGAAGGGGAGGGAGGCTCGGCCTACCCCATGGGGCCTGAATTGCTGCTGGCAGGTGTGAAAGGGACACCTGCCCAGAGCTTGCACCTGGAGACTGTGCTGCACCTTCGGCCAATGCTGAGAAAAGAGAAGTGAGAGCCCCTTTTCTGGGAGCATGTGGCCCTGGGAAGCAGACTTGCTGGGCCTGCCTCCCTGAGCTAGCTGGGACTCCTCTTCCCAGAGCCTCGGTCTTTATGATAAAGGGTCTAGTTCCTCCCCCCTGAGCAGACCTCTGTGTCTGCACCTGCCAGCCAGCCTGAGCCGGTGACAATGCAGATAGCCCTGGTCACTGAACATTACTGTGGAAATGTTCTATGGACAGAATAAGCCCTTAGCAACCCTGTGAGGGTAAGGGCTCTCCTTACCCCCATTTTATAGGTAAGGAAACCAGAGGTCCAGAGAGGTTAGGTTCTTTGCTTAATATCACACAGCTCAGAAAGTGGCAGAACCGAGGCCCCAAATCTTGTACATCAGAACCTAGAGCCACACTATGTGCTATCAGTCCTTCGTTAAAGGAGAAATTCTTCATTTGATGACTTGGGAAGAGGGAGGAAGACCTTTCCCTCTCCCTCCAGTGTGCGTGGGCCACATGCCAGAGCCAAAGATCTCTGCTTGTTTGGAGGTATTGGCTGGGGCAGTCAAGGGTGGCTTTCAACAGAAGGTGGGCCTCCTGCTCCCTCCCCCTTCCCCAGGTGGGGTTCCAATGCAGACTCAGAAATGTGAGTCAGTTCCTGATTGCAGCTTGAATTGGAATCCTGACACCAACATTTATTGCTGTGTGATCTTGAACAGGTGCCTCCCCTCTCTGGTCTCAGTTTGCCCTTTTGCACAAGACTGACACCCAAGGGGGTGTTGAGTGGAGGCAAGCACACACAGGTGCACCATAAGCCAGGGAACTTCTGAGAGATAGGATGAGTGGGTATCATTCCTTGGGATCTAACGATGCTCTTTCACTCAGCCAGGACTTTCTGTCTCTGGTAGGGCTCTCTGGAGGAAGTGCTACTCCATCATGGCCTTGAAGGCCACAGGTGAGGATTGGGCAGAGACATCTTTACATGTGCCAAGGGCCATGGGTCCCCCTCCCCATGAATGCAGCTGTCCGCTGCTCACTGATGCCACCCACAGCTCTCTCTTCAGCCCTGACCTCCTCTCACAGCTCCCCATAGGGTGCTGCCAAGCCGCTGGGCCTTTGCTGAGGCAGTAAATGCCCTCCGGCCTGAAAGACTCGACCTGATGCGGTAATGTCTTCTGACCCCCTTCTGCCCCCAGGCTGAGCTGGGTATACCCTCCTGTATCCTGTCCACACACCCCCTTGGCTGACCTCACACTGTCCTATAATTATCCGTCTCCTGTGTCTTCCCCACCTCACGTGAGATAGTGTGCAAACACCCTGGGGTGTCCAGAAAGACTGGACAGGTGTCGGTGTTTGCCCTCACTCCCCATCCTTCTCTGCCAAGCCCCCTTCCTTTTTCCTTTCTGTCTTCTCCTCCTCTGGCACATAGGCACTTATCTTTAGTTATTAAAGAAGGAAATGAATGAATGCAATGAATGGATGAGCAAACAAACCAACAACCCCTACTTTCAAAATGAGGAGCCGACGTCTCAGATGTTAGGTGGGTAAAGGGTCTGGCATTGAGAGCCCTTACTCTTCCCCAATACTAGCTCTTTGGGACCCCCCACAGGGCCAGAGCCTAGCCCTCGGTTTTCACCGGGCCGCTCCCAGCCCCTCCAGCTTTTCCCCACATCAAGGCATCCATAAGGGCCTGGCAGCTGCTGCTGGTTGAGCTCAGTGATGCAAAGTGTCCAGACCCAAACTTCCCTGGCCGGACTTTCCCACATCCCCAGCAGGTCAGCCAAGCCCACTTGTGAGAGCCCCCGTGCGAGGGGCAAGGGAGGTGAGGAAGCCGAGCGGCATGCAGCAAGGGCCTATGGGTCAGGGCCCACACAGGCCAGACTACCATGGGCCTGGGGGTGGGGTGGGGGTAAACGGGTGAAGGCAGGTGGCATTATAGAGCCAAAGGCACCACTGGAGTCTCAGGCATCCCCGCCCAGGTGTTCCCCTTGACCTCTAAACTTGCCAACAGAAAGTCTTTCTTATCTCTTCCTTAAACCAAGTCTCTAAGGACCACGTAAGGCCAACTGCAGTTACTGCTTAATGGTAAGAAAGGCTCAGAGGATGTTCAGTGGCACTCAGGTCTGCCAGACCTGCAATGAGGATGATGAGGTCCCTCCCCTGGGGAACCTTGTGGCTGACAAGCTAGCCACGCCCACCTGACTTTAATTATACAAGAAAAATAAAACCCCACCAAAATGTTCTGGGAGTACTGGGCAGGGTTATCACGGAAGGCTGCTTGGAGGAGGTGGTAGGTTGCCCATCGAGGGATGGACAGAAATGGCACCGCAGGGCTGTTCCAACTGCAGGGCTGTTGCAAGTGTGGGTTGGGAGTGAGGTGGTGCATGTTCTGCCACTTCTCTGCCCTGTAAACCCTGGCAGAGGTTTCTCTCTTCAGAACCATGTCTGCATCTGTGAAGTAGGGACATTAACAGCTCCCTAGTGACAAGACTGCGGTGAGGATGAAGTGAGGCTGTGAGAGCCGCTGGGCAGTTCGAGGAGGGTGACAGTCTGTGTTTGTGGCTGACCGAGGCACACACTCGGTGGGTGTTGGGAGCATGTGTGTGTGAGCAGCTGCAGGTGTAGGGAGGCGAAGCCGGGAAGGGGAGCCCCGGGTTCCAGGGTTGCCCCCTCTGGACAACCGACCAGCCTGGCCCTCTCCCCCCGCGGCCTGGCCGGCACCCCGTCTGCAGCGTCAGCCTGGAGCATCAACTAGGGGCAGTTCCTGTCCTCGGCTTCCCAGAGGGCCTGGGCCTCCGCCGGGACCCCAGGACCCCCATTCCGGCTGCCCCCCTGGATCTGGCTTCACCTCCCGTCCCAGCCTGGTGAGGTCAGGGAACATGTATTCCAGGAATGCGGGAGGCGGGGCGGCCGGCCCGGTTTGGATAACCATCGGGGTAAATATTTGCCTTGCTCCTGGAGCCAGCGCCGGCCGCCAGTGGGGGACGAGGGCCCGTTCCCAGGGTCACATAAGGGGAGGCATGCCTGGTGGGTCTCCGACGTGGGGGATCCCTTGTCACCCCAGAGAGCCTGGGCGCTGCTTCTGAGGCCACCCTCCCTGTGCAGGGCCGGAATCGGTGCCGTTGGCCCTTGGGACCCTCAGATGTTTGACCTGTCTTTGAAATGGGGAGAGTAGTGGCTGCCCGGGCCGGCTCAGAGGTGTGAGGGCCAGTGTGGCGTGATCCAGTTTGAGCCAGTTCAACCTGTGCAGCAGCGTGTTCCCCAGGCTATGGGCTCTGGTTCCCACTTGGCCACTGTCACCTGGATCAATGATGGCTTTCCCCATTTGCTGACCCTCCCTCCACGATGCCTGCGTGCACACACCCCCGTCATGCTGAACCCTCAGCCACTAGGGCGAGGGACACATGGGAGTGGCCCCAACAGCCAGTGTGGGGAGATGAGGACAAGTGTGGGGAGCCCTGAGTGCCAGGTTCCAGTCCCTGTGGCCCCCACTGCACTCCGGGGAAGGCTGACCCTCCTCCCCCAGGGCCCTGGCCCACAGCCAGCCTGGTGCCTCCCCTCGTGGTGAGTAGCTGGAGGGGCAGTCAGTCCCTGTTTAGACTCAGAGAGACAGAGTAACTTGCTCAAGGTCACACAGCAATAACCAGCAAAATAGGGTCACAAGCCCAGCTCTAACCATCCTTGCCCTCTGTCCTCATCGCTGAGGACAGGACCCAGGTCCCAGCTCTCCCATCCCTAGCAGCCCAGAGAACAGCCAGTCACTTGGCCACAGACCTAGAGCCATAGCCCCATAACCTCTTGGGGCCCCACGTTCTGGGTGCCCTGTGGTGTGGTTCCTCACCCTCTCTCCAGGCCGGATATTGCCGACCCCACACCCGGGTCTTCCGAGGGGATGCTGGGAGGAGGTGGGGATGGGCATCTGAGGTGGTGTCACGCCTAACAGGGAGGGCTCCTTGGGGAGGCCCCGTGTCCTCTCTTGAGCCACCGGTGACCAAGGGGTAGGTGTCTGCTGCAGGCTGACGTGCGCCCGGCCCTTTCTGACATCGCAGTCTGAAGCTGCACCCAATCCATGCCCTACGTCAGGGAGAAGAGTCCTGAGCTGAGGGCAGCCAGACGGGTCCACTGCCTGCCCACCTGTTGGCCCTGAGCCTCCGTGGCAGTGAGTGACTTTTGGGAACAGCACAGCTCCCTCTGGGCTGGCCTTGTCTGCTGCTGTGGGCTGGTGGGCTGGGAGCAGCATGGCCCCACCTGGCCTCTGCCTTCTTTCTCTCCCTGCTCTCCCTGGGTGGCCAGGCCCACCCAGGCTGTGTGCCCTACCTAAACGCCTCCAGCAGGGGGGAGGGTGGCAGACATCAGCTCTGCGTCTGGTGCCCAGTTCTTGTGCCCCCACAGCCCATTTGAACAGCTAGGGGCAGCAGGGGAGGCTGGCACCAGCGCCAACTGGCCCTGCGCAGGGTTGCTGAGCAGAGCCCATGGCAGGAGGGTTTGGGCTCCCTGGCTGCCTGCCCTGACGTGACCAGAACTAGCAGACTGCCTGCTAGCATCCTGGCTCTGTTCTCATTAGCGCCTTAGTAGCTGTGTGGCCTTAGGAAGTTAAGGAACCTCTCTGGGCCTCGGGTAGAAATAAATTGGGGTTACCAGTTTCCACCTCGCAGGGTTTTCCTGAGGCTTAAAGAAAACATCCCAAACATAGTCTACCATGTGGACTCAGTAAAAATGAGCCTTCTGCTTCCTCCCACCTGCTTTCTGGATCAGGGGCCAATACGGACTCAGAAATGTGAGGCCAGGGCCTGATTTGGAATCCTGGCACCACCACTTATGCTGTGTGACCTTAGAGAGGTGCCTACCCCGCTCTGGTCTCAGTCTTCTCCTTTGCTGGAGCCCAACAACTGGGGCCTGCAGGGGTTAGGGTCTGCGGGCAAGGGTGGGGGGAGGGGGAAGGGGGAAGCGAGCACCAAGGGTGCAGCGTGGCCCCGAGCACCTGAGGCAGGATGGCAGGCGGCGTTCCTCAGGGTCTGGACGATGCTCATTGACTGCACCAGGGCTTTCCAGCTCTGGCTTCTATCTCGGCTGCCAAAATAATTATTTTCCCTTTGTTGGAGGATCCACCGGCCAGCTTCCCTTTGGGAAAGGTGTGAGCTGTGGCCAGTGGGGAGGCAGGAGGCTGATGCCTGCTCTGCCCCAGACACTGACTTGTTGCCTGATCCTGGGGGTGGGACAGTTGCTGGGCCTCTCAGGACCTCAGTTTCCACCTCTATAAAATGGGTGAGTCAGAGTCAGTGAGCCCAGAGACCATAGGTGTCCCCAAGGCCAACAGAGTTTGGGGGCTGCAGAGCCAGAAACAAAGGATCTGGATGTGGGGTAGGGCTACTGGGCCTGGCTTTGGGAATTTGGAGCTCAGGGGCCAGTATTCCACGGAGATGAGGGTATGGAGATGCAGGGATGCCTAGCAACGTCCTTGAGTCATGTAGCAAGCCACTTTCCCAGCCAGGTTCAAACTCGGGCTCTGCAGCTCTGCAAAGCCCACCAGCGGATGCTTAAGGCTGGTTCTCCCAGATGCCCACTGGAGCCTCATGAGCAGCTGATGGGGGTAGGCGGGCAACCTGTTGACAAGCTCTGAACCCCATCTAGCAACCATAATCCTGCCCCCACCACCCCACACTTCCCTGAAACTGGCACCGAGGGGGCATCTATGCCTCCTGCTCCCTCTCTCCCCCACCTGTCCAATGCGTAGCCGGTCCTGCTGCTTCTGCCCTCTGCTCACCCTTTTCCCTCCACCCTCTGCTCTGGGCACCACTGTCTCTCGCCTGGGTCCCTGGAACAGCTTCTGTACTGGTCTCCCTGCCTCCTCTCCTATCCCCACCCTGCCTTTCCTCCCCACAGCTGCCAACTAGAAACTGGGTCATGCCCCTCAGCTGCTCAACCCCTCCTGCAGCTCCCAGTCCACCCTCCAGATGACTGGCCTATCGCCTCCCACACTGCCCCCTTTCTCCTCCCTCCTTCACTGCCCTTGTCACAGGGCCTGCTCTCACAATCTGCACATATGCTGTTCCCTCTGCCTGGAATGCTTTTCCCTGCATCCTGGTCTCAGACTCATCTTGCAACGGCACTGAACCTCTGTGCTGCATTTCCCTCCTTGCGCCAACCCCCCAGATGGGCTCCACTCTGAATTGTGTATCATTTGGTTCTTTGCTTGTTGTTTGAGTCCTCACAAGAGCATCCAGGCCCACCGTCCTGTTCACAGCCCAGGGTATTAATTAAAAGCCTGTTGAGTGAGTGAGCATCTGCCCCAGTACCTTTGCTACAACTGCCCCTGCACCCTCCCAGCAGTCCTTGGGGAGGTGTAATGCTCCCCTTTGGACAGACAAGGAAGCTGAAGCCCAGAGAGCCTGGGAACACAGCCACAATCCCACAGATGCAGGGGCTCGGGAGCCGACCTGAATTCGGGCACCCGGTCATTGTGTCCCTTTTCCTCTCCGACCTTCAGATTCCCCATCAGTGAGATGGGAATGATGTGGTTTTGCTGGCTATGAACTTGGAGCAGACCAGGCTGGGCCAGCCTACCCAGAGCAGGGGCCCCCAGAGGGGAGCCGACTCCTGATCACTCCGTCTCCTTACAGGAGGATGGCACAGGAGTGAGACAGAGGGGCCCACGAGCAGCTGACTGGCCACAGCGGACACTGGTGGTTTGCAGATCACTGAGGTAGGTGAGTGGTGGGGTTGACTGGGGAGCCAGGGTGCAACTCGGCCTGGCTAGGGAAGGGGCAGGTGTGGGTGAGGAGGGTGCCAGCCCCGGCACACCGTGCCTTCGACTCGGGCCTCAGCCTTCCAGGGCCTCATTGGCTCCCAGGTGGGCCCTCCCTTTAGCCTGCACCTAGGGGCCCCTTGGGCCTGGCCTGACTCTGGAACCACTGCTAGGGCAGAACATGGAACGGTCGGGATATAACAGAGAGAGAGTAGTCTGGTGTCCTCGGCACAGCAGCTCTGTCCGTGCCACTCTGAAGCACACGTGGCATGAGCTTCGTGCACCAAGAATTGTGGCAGCTGCTCAGGAAGGGCCCTGTGGAGGCAAGTGTCCTGTTACCTGAAATTGGTGCTGCAGCTGCCCACCCCCCCCCCCACCCAAGACGCACATACAGGTGGACACACACTGAATACTCTGGGGTCTAGGGTCAGGCCGCGTGATTCCCCCCGTGACCTTGTGCAGTTGTTTTGTGCCTCAGTTTACTTGTCTGTGGAATAGGGGTGGCAATCCCCATACCCACCTCTCTTGGTTGTGGTGAGTGGAGGTGCATGAAACTGGTGCTTAGCTCGCGGTTTAAGCCCTCGGAATAGGTCGACTGGGACCCTTCGTGGTCCCTTGCATACCTCACGTCTCTAAGGACCCACCCATGCCCGCAGAGGCATGAACCTGCCATCTGGCCTGAGAGGGGGCTTGCTGAGCCTCACAGACAGGGCCTCTGGCTTGGATCCTGGCGTGTCTGTTCAAGGCACAACATTTCAGGTTTGCTTACACTGGGCCCAATGCCAGGGGGTGGCCTGTGACCCCCCGTTTTACTCCATGCTCCCAACACAAAAGGCCGGCACAGAAACGCTCCCACGGGAACCAGTGTCCCGAGGCCAAGGCCCTGGACTGGGAGAGCCGCCGCCTCCTCTCCTCCTGAAGGTCGCAGCTGCTCTACCCCCATCCCCAGTGCTCCCGGGGTGCTAAGCCCTGGGGAATCTCCAAGCTCCAGACGTGGAGCTGGCCCCTGCATCCTGCTGCAGGAAATCCCTGCTCCCTGCTTCTCAGCTGTGTGACCTTGGACGAGCCCCTCCACGTGTGTGCAAGTCAGTGTGTGCATCTGAAAATGGGTGTAATTACACTGAGGATTAAGTGGACTGTGAGTGGCTCCGTGCCTTGAATATTTTTAAATGTTATGGTTTGTGTAGAGTCTCCTGGATGCCAGGCTTTCTGCTCCTTAAATACGTGCTTTCTCCCCCACTATAATCGAACAAGGGCTGATGTTTAATAACCTCATTCTCCAGATAAGAAAAGGGAAGTTCAGAGTGCCTAAGAAAGTCATGGAGCTGGGAAGTGGTGGAGCAGGGATTCGAACCGAGGTCCGTGTGAACTCAGCAGCACGACGTGGCTTGGGGACCGAGGGCAGGGCCACAGGGCAGGCGCATGGAAGGCAAGGCGCTCAGGAAATGACATCAGTTTCTGCCTCGCAGCTTAGACCTCCCAGTAGGCGATGGGTGCCACCGCGTTCCCCGGTCCCAAGACTGGGGGCCTGCCCCCCCACACACACACCACAGTTGGGGCTTCAGGCAATTTGATAAGGCTGTGAGGCCCCACTGCTAATTGTGGGGTAACCTTTGAAATTCTCCTTCACCCTGGGTTCCCTTTGCAAATGTTTTTCAAGGTAATCCATTCCCTTTCCAGAAGCTGCCAGTGGCGGCACATTGGGCAGCTGGTAATTAATCATGGGAGCAGCGTGGAGTTTATTCTTTTTAAAAAAAGTGCAACGCTGAAAGCCTTAGTGGAAAAAGAGAAGAAAACCTCTCCAAGGCAAGGGTGGTAATCAATACCTCTGTGCCCTAGAAACAGCCGGGGGCAGGGACAGTGAATGGCAGCCTTGTCCCCTTCTTTCAGGGCTGGCAGATTCAAAGAATTGTCAGCACCTGTGGCAGCATGCAACCAACACCTGTCTTCACCATCACTCCCTGGACTTTTGAGAAAATCGGTGTCTCTCTCTGGACTTGGTTCTGCCACCTGTAAATTAGGTGAAGGACCTTGTTAGGCTCAAAAATTATTACACGATAAGCCTTGTTCACGGCCCCCTCCTGGTGCCAATTGAATGTGTTTTTAATCAAGTGAATGAGTGAATGAATGATGATCTTAGGTCACGGTTAGCTCTTACCTAGTCAAGGGTGTGGTACTGGATGCAGAACATTGCTTCTCTAGTTCTTTTCTAATTTGGAGGGACAGCGGGGGTCATAAGCCAGTTCTGTTACTTTCCAAACTAACAATGAAAAGGTAGTCTTGCCTAAGGGATTCTGGCCAGCAGAGCTCAGGCCAGTTGGTGGCACCCACGCCATCTCCCTGGCATCCTCAAGTTCAGCTTTTCCAGAATCTGAGCTGTATGGAGATAAGAAGGCTGCGTCCTAGAGAGGTAGTGAGCTCCTCATCATTAAAAAGTATGCAAGCCATGGTAGGGGCTTCACGGAGCACTCAGACACTGGGTTATGGGGCTCGGTGCATCTCTGAGTGTGGAAGAGGCACAAGGCTCTCCAAGATGAAGACTGGGGAGAATGGACTTTTCCTCTGGCAGGCAGGGAAGCATCTCCCCACCCTAGGCTTGTCCACACAGGGACACCAGCTCATTGGCTACTGCTCACCGTGACTGGCCCCAACGTGTGGACATCTGGTCACTGGGTGGCTCCTTACACCAGGATGGGGCTGGGATGGGGCAGGTTTGGGACAGATGGGAGTCCCTGTCTGGAAGCCAGGGGTCTGAGGCTAGTCCTGACCTGCTGGTCATGTGCAGTGGGATCTCGGCAGCTCCCTCCCTGCCCTGGGACTTGGGCCGGGCTGCTTCAGAAGAGGACAGCAGACAGGACAGTGTTCTCCAGCCCTCGTCCCTCCTGGAGCCCCTCCCCTGCCCAAGTGGGCTCAGCATGAGAGCCTGAGCTGGGGGCCAGCAAAGCCATTTCCCCTCTGGAGCCTTCCAAGGGACCAGTTTCCCAGCCAGAGACCCAGGACAGGGCAGGGTACCTGACCCGAATGAGGGCTGGGGAAGGCTTCCGGAGGCTGGGCATGTGATCGAGGGAAGAAGAGGGCCCACCGAGAGTGAACGTTTCCACTTCCTGTGTCCCTCCTGCCACGGCCTTGGCATCTCAGGCATCTGGCCCAGCCCCCCATTCAAACGGTCCAGAGGGGCCCTGCTGCCCACTGGCCACAGCGGAGCTGACTGTGAGTTGTCATGGGGAGAAGGCTGGATGGCCGGCGGGTGGGCTTCCCTGGAACCAGAAGGTGCAGCACATGGGGCCTGAGAGCACCGACCACCTACACCTGGGCTGGGCACCTCTCACCTCCCCACCAGCCAGCCAAGGAGGGAGCCCCGGGCCTCCCACTCCTGATTCTTGTTCTAAAACCTCTGGTGGGCCCCTGAGGTGGGAGTCTCTAAGCAAGCCCAGCCTGACTTGGCCTTGATCACTTCTTTACTTCTCCCCTTGGCCTTCAGGTTGCAGCGTGTGCATCCATGCATGTGTGCATCCGTGCCTGTGTGCATCTGTGCCTGTGTGCATCCGTGCATGTGTGCATCCATGCATGTGTGCATCCGTGCCTGTGTGCATCCGTGCCTGTGTGCATCCGTGCCTGTGTGCATCCGTGCATGTGTGCACGTGTGTGTCTCTTGGCAGGAGAGGGTGGGAAGATGGTTCTCTGTCTCCAAGTGTCCCTTCACCTCTCTGCCACTCTTTGGATTCACCTCTGTGAATGTCTTGGTCTCTGTCTCTTTCTGTGTGGTTCTCTGTGCATGAGGTGTTCTCCAGCCCAGCCCACTCTTCTCACCCTGGCGGGTATGGCATACACACCCCAGTCCTGTCACATCCACAGTCCCCCCTGGGAGCCTCCCCAAGCCCTGGGAACTTCCCAGAGTTGCTCGCTGGCCAGGTGTCCTGCCTCCCACCTCTCCAGGCCTTGCAGATCTGAGGCTTCCACCTCCTACCTGCTGCCCTTGCCTGGTTTATCCGCCTCTCCAGCACCCTGTTCCCCATCTTTGGAAAGGTCCAAGGCAGTCCCCCAAACTCCTGGCCTTTGGCAACTGTGTGTGACCACACACAGTGGTGCTGGGGACAGGCACGGTCCCATGCCCCCGGACCCAAGGACAAGAGCCCAGCCCTGTGATGCCCCTGGACTGTCCTGGGCACCTGGGCTGCTGGCCAGTGGGGCAGAGCCAACAAGCAAGATGGCGCCTGCATCACTAACGGGGGAGGCGGGCTGGGGAGGGAGGTTGGAAACCTGGCATTTCCCTCCAGCATTAATGAAATTCCTGCTATAATTAGAAGTGAGGTGTACGGGAGCTAGCTGCCTGGCGGGAGTGTGCGTATGCTCATGAATAAATAAATTGTCCTCTCCCCAAGGGGAGCGAGGACTGGAGGGTGGGCTCCTGGAGAGCCGTGGACCTAGAGGGGCTCTGTGGTCGGAGGAGAGTGAGTGAGCCCTGGCGGTGCCTCGGGGAGCTCCCCCTCCCGGGCCCTGGGCAGCCAGTCTGCCTGAAGGGCCTTCTGGATACCAGGCAGGCTCAGCCTGGCGTCCGAGGCCTCCACCATCTGGCCCCAGCCTCCCCTCGCAGCTTCGGCCCACGCCAGCCTTCTGCCAGTCCAGGGCTGCAGCTCCGCAGGGCGGCCCCTCCCGTTCCTGGTCACACTGTCCCCCTACCAAGCCTCTGCTCCTGCAGCCCCTCCTGCTTGGAGTGCTCTCCCCCTGCGTGTGGTCATGCGACTCGATCCTTTGGAAGCCTTCCCCAAAGCCTGCTGCCTCCTCTGGGCCACCTCCTCCCCTATGACACCAGTGCCCCCACCCCTTATCGGTCACACCCTTTATGCCATTTAACATGCTTCTCACACTGCTCGCCACATTATTCTTTATTGATTATGTATTGAAATGGTACCACATTGGATCTAGAGGGCCGCTAGTCCACGTTCTTCCTTGCATACCATGTCTCCGCGATCTGGCGTCCGGTTAAGGCCACACCGCCTTGCAATCACGTTGCCCCGTCACCGTGTGCGGCCCGTGGGTGCTGTGTTCAGCAGTGTGGAGTCCAAATTCCTCATTTTGCAGGTGGGGAAACTGAGGTCAGCGGAAGGAAGTATTGCTGCAGGGTGAGCGCTCTCTCTGCAGGCGAGGCCATTGCTGACCTGCCATTCAGATTCACACTACCTCGATCAAAAAGATGGACAGAGGCCGGCAGGACTGCGGCTGGAACCCAGCCGAGGCTCCTCTCCCCCCACCCCCACCCGACTCCCCAAACAGCCCCAGCCCAAGGCAGGCATCAAAGCTGTGCCAGATCCATGTCAGTCCTGCCCTTCGGTTACTCCCAGACTCCTGAGCGTGAGCACACAGCCTAGAAAATGGAGGTCCCCCCAGGACCCCTTCCCAGGGCAGCCAGGACGCAGTCTGAAGGTCAGGGGTGCCCAGAGGGTGTGCCGGTCTTAACCCAGAGGTTTCCCGTGCGTGTGGAATGAGCCTAGGACAAGGACAGTCTCCAGAGCAGGAGGGGGCAGGGAGGTGCCCGGCCAGAGCCTGCAGGTGTTCTCCAGAGACAGGGGTTTCCCAGGAGCCAGGCTGTCAGCAGAAGAGCCCCTCCAGAGCCCCCCACCCTCTGGAGTGATTACCCCCTCTGTTGCCCAGCAAACTCCCTCTGGCTGCGCTTTGCTGCATGCTCCATTTACAGTCTGACTCTCTTGTTTGCCTCTGCTCCAGCAGTGTGGCGGGAAGTCATGGAAGGTTCAGCTGCTGGCTTCGCTCTCCTGCCTTGTGTCTCCTACCACAGGCAGGGCAAACACTGTCCCAGGAGGCGCCCCCTAGGGCCCACTTCCTCCTGCCTGCTGGTGCTGGGTGGCCTCTTTCCCTATCTAGCGAGGCGCAGCCCCGTCCATCCTCTCCTTCAGCCCCACCCCCCCCAAGACAGGCCTTTCCTTGTCTCTCCTCCTCCAAGCCAGCTCACTGCAATCACACCAGCTGGACTGTCAGCTCCTTGAAGGCTCAGGGAAGGGCTCCAAACCACTTTCACAGCATGATTCCTGGTATGTCCTTGCCAAACGGCATCTAGGGATGGCATCAGTGTTTTCCAATATGCTGGTTCTTTCTTGGCTTGGAGGACTGTGTTAAGAAGGATTCTGAGGTTCTGTGAGAAACAGTGTCATAACTGAGGGAGGGACAGTGGACTGCATGGCAAGTGTCTGCCACTTCAGCCCCAGTTCCCTGCTGACCCATGTTTCGGGTTTCTCCATTCTGGCCTGTGGCCAGTTCAGGAATGGTTCCGATACACATCAGTTGGCTCTGGCTGCTGGGTGAACTGTGTCCCAGAGAACCCTCCAGAGACCTGAGGCTCTGGGGACCACATCACCCAGAGAGCTGAGGAGTGCACCAGCCCTACTCCCACCATTCTGCTTAGTGAAGAGTGGGGGGATTTGTGGTCTCTGAGCTTGTGGAAGCTTTTCCCTCACATCTGTCTTTCTTGGTAAGTGCTTCTCACCGTTTCTTCAGTTCCAGTTTGAGAAGCAGCACATCTTGCCTCGCAGCTGTCTGGGGCCCTCCGCTGCTTCCCTGAGGCATCTTTGGGAGCCTGGGAGCACATCTCTGCTTCATAACCTCCATGGGATGTTCCCCAGTGCCACCCCCATCTGACCTCCCACTGGTCAGCAGGATGGTCCGGCTCGTGTGACCCCCCCCCCACCAGGTGACCCCTGGCTAGCTCTGTCTCCACCCCATCGCCACCCAGGCTCCCATCACAGCTGCCCCATCCCTGCCCTTCTCGTGCCTGGAGAGCCAGCCCTACACCCCACCATCTCTCCCCCCAATAAATGCTCCCCCAGAGAGGAGCTTCCAGCTGTGTCTGCCCCCAGCCCCCAGGGCGGCCACAGACTGAGCCAGGAAACTTCAATGAACTGAAGTTGAGCATCATGGTCAACTTTGATGAACTTCAGAGCCTGTAAAGAATCCGCAATTATTTCCCACATGTGGAAGAAATCTGCGGCAATCGTCCTTGCAACCTTTGGCCAGTTTAGCCTGTCCCCGATCACAGCTCCGGGAGGCGGATAAAGGTCGCCTCAAGCCTGTGAGGAGCTCCTTTACCTGCCACTTGATTATATCCATCCCCGGAGAACTCACCACCCACAATTTTGCTCCTGTCTGCTCTCATATGAAAAACGAAGCTGAGGTTAGAGCATGGGGTTTAAAGAGAGACCGTTCTGGCTTCTAGTCCCCGCTCTGCCTCGTATCAGCCATGCATGTCTGAATGAGTTCTTTAAACTTTGACTAGCCTCTACCTCCTCATTTGCTAAGTGGGGAGAAGCCTCCCCACCTGAAGGGGTACTGTGGGGGCAAAAGGCAGCAGCCTGTGCGTTAGTCTTTGTTATAGGGCGATGTCCTCAGGGAGAAGACTCCCGACCTCAGCTCCCAGGGTCCACATGGGGCCGGCCTCTGTCAGCTCTGGTACCCAGACACGCCCCTCCCCAGGCACCCCCTGGCTGTCTCTTGAGCTTTCAAGGGAGCACTGTCAGGTGACACTTCAAGATGGAGACACAGCGCTTCCCAAACATGCCAGCCCACTCAAGCCTCCTGGGACATTTGTTTAAGTGCAGATTCTCAGGCCCCCTCTCCTGGAGTCTGACTCGATAGGTCCGGAACTGAGCCCAGGGCTCTGTATTTTTAACACAGGCTCCAGGTAAGTCCTGTGTCAGGCCAGTCTGGGACACCCTGGTGCCTGCAAAGGGGAGCTGGCCCTAGAGGCAGTCCCAGGCAGCACCAAGGCTCACTGGGGGATTTTCTCTGTGGCTCAGTGTTCTCATGAGTAAGCCAGGGGCTTAGATGATCTGTAAGGGCTCCTCCTGCTCCCAAGACCCCACAAGAATCAGGGGTGCTCTCCACCGCTCCCCAAGGCAGAACTGTGTGTTATGGCCCCATTCCTTCTGACCACCAAGCCCCAGGTCAGCAGCTGCCTGCCAGCCTCAGAGCCCCTGGGACAGAAACGCCAATCCCTGGCATGATGTGCCAGTTAGTGGTGTTTCACCTGGGCCTTCCCAAGAGGTCCCTGTCTCAGCGGGTATCACCAAGTCTACTCAGGTGGGAAATCTTTTCTGCAAGGGGAGGGAACCCCTAACCTGGAGCCGGTGTTGGGGGTGGGGGTCATCTGGCTCCTCCTGGGACCTGTGGTTAGCACATGTGGAGTCCTGGAGTGTCGGAACTGCAGAGGGTGGCTCTGCAGAGCCCCTTCTTGTTACAGATAGAGGAAACCAAGGCCCAGGGTGAAGCCTGCCTTGCTAGGTCCCCCAGAAAGACAGCAGGGAGCCAGGCATGGAGCCCAGGTCTCCTGGTCTGCAGCCTCGTCTCATTCCACTGCGCCACGCTTCCCTTCTCTCCCTGGGGGATCCAGCTGGACCCAACAGCCCCTGGGAAAAGCCAGGGCCACTTCAGGACGGGAGCCAAAGGGTCTCCCACTCCCTAACATTGGCCCCTTCTTTGACCTGCACTGTCAACCTAAATCAGCAACCCCCTCATGGTTCCTGGGGGGCAGCCCCCATTGAAAGTTTCCAGGAACACTCCTGCAAAGGGCAGCCTGCTCCAGAAAGGAAAAAGCTCTCCCGCTTGCTGGCTCCCTCCCGTGTACCACACACTGGCGCTCAAGGGAGTCAGTGGGCAGAGGGGGAAGGTAGCCCGTCCCAGTGAGACCCCGTTTCATGTGGCTTGTCCCTGGCGGGCCTCAGAGGAGGAATTATTCAACCAGGGGCTGGCTGTGCTGTCACTCAGAAGCAGGACCTCAGCCCTTCTGACCACTGGCATCCTGCTGGCCCACCCCACCTTGGGTATGGGGTGTGTCCTGTCCTCCGTTTGCACCTGGTACCTGGTTCTAGAGTGACATGTGTGCCCCCGGGGCCACCCCCATGCCTCTGCAGAAGCAAAGTTAGTGAGGTAGCAGTGCTTATGGGATCTGCTGTATTCTTGGTCTGTACTCAGAAGCTGGGAGACCAGGAAGCAGAAAATTCCCGTGCCACCCCTCAGAGCCCACAGCCTACTTGAGAAGCCCCGACTCAGGTGCAGGGTTCAGCATGAGTGACACCAGGCACCCACGGAGGGCGGTGCATGGGGCCAAGAGAGAAGGAGGCCTTGTGGAAGGAGGGGATCTGGAGGCGGCTGATTGGAGCCAGATTGATGCTCAAAGGGTGTCAGGATTTCAGGGGGTCCTGAGGTTGGGGGTGGGAGCTATGTAAAGATACAGCCTTAGGGCAGAGCGTGGCCCAAGCCAGAGCTCTGGCTAGAGCCGCTCCCTGGAGAAGACCCCTGCTTGTCCAGGCCTGGCTTCACTGCAGCCCGAGTGCATTACGTGTTCTGGGGGTGAACAGCACATAGTAGGCACGCAAATGCGGATCTGCTGAAGGCTGCAGAGCGTGCCCTCAGGGATCTGCTGAGTGACCAAGAATCAAAACAGGAAGCAACAGGGACAGGGAAGCTGGACAAGGTGACAGGAGGCAGAAAGCGTGGGAGGTGGGGAGGCAGAACCAGGAACAGCTCAGGGTAGTGTCTCAGAGGCCGAGATAGCTGCTGCCTGCTGGGGGCCTCCCCAGAGCGAGCGGGAACATGGGGACCCCAGTGTTCTGGGCTGCGCCACTTGTATACAGCGTCCAGCGCCTGCCCTGTGCAGACCTCCCTGTCCCAGAGCCGCGGGCACAGGAGGACATGCCCGCCCGAGCCTCCAGGGCCCTTAGACGGACATAGTGAGAGTGATGGAAACACTCCTGTCAGCACCCAATGCAGCCACTCTCGATCCCGACAGCACCCCATGTATCAGCACGAAGCTCCATTTTATGGATGAGGAAACTGAGGCAGAGAGAGGTTAAGAGAATAGCCGGAGGCACTCCAGGTGGCAGAGCCAGCTGTGCTGTCGCCTGTGACACTGAACTCCGTGCTGTCACACCCCGCCTTCACTGCCGACCCAGGAGCAGGGTAATTCAGTGGGACCGTATTTTGTTCTTTATTTATTAGGAGGTAATTAGATGAGAATGAAAGTACAGGATTTACTTTTTGAATTCAGCGTGGTAGAAGCATAAGGGAAATTTTTTTCTAAATATTTCAAAACATTCTGAGCTGATAATCATCTCATTTGACTTTCTGGCAGTGCTTTATTTCATTGTTTGTTTGTTTCAAGTTCTTACACATTATTTGAAATAGTTTAAGGCCTCCAAGTAGCATCTTGTGGGACGCAAAGAAGGAGGAAGAGGAAAATTCCCCCCACCAAAATCATTTGAAATTTTCCATTATTGATCTTTGCACAAGTCTTTCCGATGCCTTCCCGGCTCATGAGAAAAATAAATCCCCACAGGTTGGAGCGTGGGCCCTTCCCTCCAAGTGGGTCTTTTTGTAGCAGAAGTAAATTATCTCCAGCCTTGGTGCCCGGCAGCTTGGTAATTCAGGTGTTTAAATTGTAATGACTGCGTGGCCAGCACGAGGAGGAGACAGTGAGTCGGCTGGCCAGGGGAGAGCGGGGTGTGGGGTGGGTTCAATGGGAACTAAAGGCGCTGAATCTCAGAGCAATGCAAATTCTCCAAATCCGTGCAGCCTGTGCACCTAGAGCTAACCCACCGCACGGCCTCCTCCCCTGGGCTGCTGCGGGCTCGCCGGGGGCCTGGGTTGTGTGCCCAGGGGACATAACTCGGGGCGCTGTGCTCTATGGGAGGGGCCCCATCCGTGTGGGGGTGAGTGGGGGTGTGGATGCAGAGGCTCAGAAGGGCTGCTTCCCAGCGCCAGGTGTCAGGAAACCCCCCAGACCCTGAAGTCAATCTGCTGCTTTCTTTGGGGGACACAGGGGGTCTCCTAAAGAGTCATAAGGAGAAACTTGACGCATATGATTAGATCAGCAAATAGAGGGAGCAAGTGGCTCGCCAAGGGCTACCCAGCCATGAGTCCCATTCAGGCTCTGAGATCCAGCCCTTGCCTTCAATCCCCTTGTTTTCCTGCTGGTGTGTGGGAGACTGTGTTTGTGTCAGGAGGTGTTAATGGGTAGTTGTGTTAATTAGCACTTGCCGCATGTACTTTCTATGCATCATCTAATTTAATCTCCATAGACACCTATTTCACAAATGAGTAAATTGAGGAACAGAGAAGTTAAATAATACATCCGTGGTCACACAGCCACTGAGAGGTGGGACCCCAATTTGAAACCAGCCCCCTCTGACTTTCCAGCCCACGGCCCAGACACCTGCCTCAGGGCTGTGATGGAGAGAGACCCAGGCCAACCGGAAAGGTCAGAGGAGGTTACAACTAGGTTTTGTCCTCACCAGGCCTGGTCTGTAATCTTCAGGCCCTGAGCCACATAACCAGGTCACCTGCCCTCCGCCATCTGACCCCTTCCTGCTAGAATGAGAATCAGCCTCCTCGCAGATGCCTGCAGGACCCAGTGTGCGGGAGGTGGGTTCTCTAGATTGGCTGGGGCTGCTGGAGCAGCCAGCCTGGGCCACACCCACCTGCCAGGGGACAGGCCTTGCCCACGTCAGGTTGCAGCTCAGTACCCTCCCCAGCACCGACTCAGACCATTCTTGTGGCCTGGCTGGCCTCCAGCTACAGGGACGCGTGGGACATGGCTCCCACTGGGAGGCAGAGAGAGCTGTGGCTGAAACCGGAGGGGACAGCATGGTCAGAGATAGAGGCACAGCCAGTCCTCAGCCATCGGTTCAAAGCTCCAGACAGGCACATAGAAAGGGAGCATCTGATGAGGCCCGAAAGATGGGGCCTGTGTCTCACTGATGGGCAGTAGTGAGCCAGGGGAGTTTTTTGATCTGTAGAAGGACGTGGTCATGGTTGTTTCTCACTTAGCTTTCATTGAAATCCAGCATGTCAGAGCTCAGAGACTGAGCACAGTCAGGAGAAAGGCTCCACCCCCCGGGTGCCAGCAGGGAAGGGATTCTTATTGTGGAGACCCTCTTTGTACGTGAGATGTCCTTTTGCAAGTCTGGGCTTTAAAATCTGAGCCTGGTGTGTGCAGGGGTTAGAAGAGTACAAAATGTTAATTCAGAAATGGGGTTAGGGTAGAAAAGAAGCACCCAGAGAGCCTTTAACAGCTACAAGATGCTAGTTAAATGGAAAGTTCTAGAGACACAGGATGTTAGAGGCTAGAGAATGGGGGATCCAACTGACTCCAGCCCTTTTGGGAAACTGAGGCCAGAAGATGGGAAGGGGCTTGTCCAAGGAGCCCCAGCCCTTGAGGAGGTGGGTGCTGCAGCGCCCAGCTTGAACCTGCCGTTTCCCTACATATCCGTGACCTCCCTCCCCAGGCTTCTGACCCGGGCGTGAGCTGGAGGAGAAGGAGGGCTTCCCCTTGGGGTTCTCACAGGAGGTGGTAGGGCCTCTTGGAGCTCAGTCTTTCTCAGTTCCTAGACACTGACCTCACAAGTGCCCTGACCTAGAGAGAGACCACGCGTGGCAGCAAGTCTTATCTTAATGCGTGACCCCAAAGAAACTCCCAGAAGCCAGCTAGGGCCTGAGCTGCTGCAGCTGCCTTGCCCTCTGTCCGTCTGTCTTGGTTTCTGCTCCACTGCTCTCTTACCTCTCAGTTGCTCCGTCTGCCCATCTGTCTCTTTCACTTGCTCCACATGTCCCTCCGTCTCGTGGTCGTCCCTTCACACACCGTGCTTCGTTTCCAGGCTGCGTGTCTTTTGCTCGCATTTTGTCCATCTGGTTCTGCATCTTCCTTACTGCCCATAGCACAACTCTAGGGGGCACCCTTTCCACAAATGGTTCCAGCTCCGACTCTGGGCCTGTGTTTGACTCTGCCCTGTGCTGGTTTCTCCCTGGGAACGACCTCTAGCTTTTGCTCTCTCTCTCTTATCAGGTCACCTGCCCTTTTTTTTCCACTCAATCTCTCATTTTTCCTTTCTGCATGTGTGCGAGCATGTGTGTGCGTCTGTCTGGGTGTGTCCCTCCCCCTCTTCTCCTCCCTTACACACACACACACACATGCATACACACAGAGTCTCTGCCTCTCCAAGAGCTGAGTTCACCAGGCTCACCCCAGGCTGGCCAGCAGGAGAGGGCAGCCTGTAGCCAGCGCCCCCCTCGGTGGCAGCCCTGGGGCCCTCGTTCTCGCGGGTTCCGGTACTACAGCAGCAGCCAACCCTTGTAGCCCAGCCCGCAGGATTCCAGGGAGCCTGGTGTGAGCCTGGCCTTCACCAGGACTGGGAAGGGGCTCCCATTGGGGGCCAGGGATGCCGTGGATGGGAAGAAGCAGGGAGGGGACAGTTTGTAAAAAAACAAACAAGTGTTTGATTGTGGTCCCTGAAAATGTGTCCTTTGTGTAGTGCTGGAGCTCAGCAAGTCCCAGAAAGTGAGAAACAAGGCAAGATTGGGGTGGGGGGAGGGGGAGGGCACAGACAGAGTTGGGGCCTGGAGGCCTCATGGAGAAATAGGATGGAGCAGCCACACTGTCCCCAAACCCGAGGGGCAGAGTGTGTCTCCTCCACTACCACCCGCACACACACACACGCAGAACACCGTAACACATGGTTAGAGGAAGAGCTTTTCCATCCCACCTTGTGAGCCGAGCCCCCATCTAACCCCCCCAAAACACCCGCAAATGTTTATTTAGCACCTACTGTATACGGAGCATCTTCCAAAGAATTTGGAAAGCAAGAGATGAGAACCCCGCCCTCCTTCTAGCATGGGGAGCAGAGAGAAGAGAATCCGAGGCTCCAGTCTTTAGCGTTCAGAGCCCTGCCACACTGTGCAGCCCAGTTTCACTCCCCATTTATGCAGCTGGGGAGGCGGCCCTGAGGTCCTCCTATGAGCAGGACAAAGCCCCCTGCCCGGCGGGGTAGCCCCGGGAACTCAGCGGTCTCTGTCTGAATGAATGCCAGTGCTGCAGCATCTCTCAGCTTACCAGGGACTTCCCAGAAGCACCTGGAGGTGGGGAGGGTGGTAATGCATCCAGCTGGGACAAGGTTTCAGGCACCAAGCAATAGGCCAAAAGCACCATCGGGAAGGGAAGGGGCAAGGCAGCTTGGCAGTCTTCGAGTCCCGGCTCCTTCCCTTATCAGCCATGGAACCCTCAAAAGGTTATGTTAACTCCTCTGAGCCTCGTTTTCCCCATCCATAAGATTTGAGTGATAAGAAAGCCCATGGGCTTGTTATATGGGTTAAATGAGATTAACTTGCCTGCCCGTGGGGGGTGGGGGGTGGGTGTCAGCTGTCATCACTGGCGTCACTGGTGTGAACCAGGCTCGCTTTTGCCACGGGACTCGATTGGGAATCTCCCGATCTGGTTTCAGACCATTTTTCCCTCTGCTAGTGGCATTAGGAAGCCTCTTCTCTCTGTGGGCCTCAGTTTCCCCAGCAAGGGGGTAGGATGTACCGATACGGGAGCCAGGAGGCCAGTGTGCTGGAGCATCGGTGATTCACAAAACCAAATGAACTGCACCAGCACCCACAACCAGGGCCGGCCGGGAGCAAGACTCTCAGGGGTCCGTCGGGGGGCCTGGAGCTCCGCCGGCCTGCCGCAGATTCCCAGTGGCAGTGGGGCCTGGAATTGCTTTCCCCACAGACCACTGCGACACGGGCCTGCTTGCAGCACCTGGCAGGGACCTGTAAATTGAAAACATGGTGTTTCCCGTGGGAGGACAGCGCAGGGCTGGACTCAATGTGGCCTTGGAAAGCTGGCTGCACTCTCAGGAAGCCCTGCTCCCCACAGCACTGCCACAAAAACAGTGGAAAAGTGAAACCTTTTCAAGTCAGTGTTTCCACTGTAAACAGGAGAGGAAAGCTGGCTGCTCTGGCCAGGCTTCTCCACCCTGCACCGGCCTGCCCTGTCTCAAGAGGCACCTCGGTACCCCCTCTGCCCCCACATCGTGCCCCCAGTTTCCGGAGCTCTGCAAGTTTGGTTTCCATGCCTGCCCAGATCCATCTGTCCTTAGACCTCAACCCCAGTCCTTGGAGGTGAGAAAGGCAGGGGAGAGTATACTGGTGCACAGAGAGGTACAGCAACAACCCAAAGTCACACAGCAAAGTGAGAGCAGCGCCAGTCCTTCCCTTCCTGCTCTGGAGCCCACAGACCACGGGAAGGCAGCCTTTGCGCAAAAACAAAACTGCTCTGTAATCCAGAAAGTATTTCTCTGACTTTGTCCTCTGAATGGTATCCTAGTAGAAGTAGCATTTAATGGATCTGACTTATTTATCTTAAAACATTAAGAATGTCCTTTTCTCCTTATTTTAAAATCAATATGTGATTGTTGTAGAAAATCTAGAAGTCACAGAAAAGTTGAAAGAAGAAAAAGAAAACTGCCCATCTCTTCCTCCCTCCACCGTGCCCCAGACATCACCCCAGTCGACATTTTGTGGTGTTTCTTTTGGGTCACTTTACAAACTTTCTTTCCGCTTCTATCGGACTTAGCATCTCAAGCGTGTTGTAGGGTCATTCAGTGTTCCCAGAAAATGTGGTATTTTATGGCCATGTGGAT
Source organism: Tamandua tetradactyla (assembly GCF_023851605.1). Taxonomy (NCBI): domain Eukaryota; kingdom Metazoa; phylum Chordata; class Mammalia; order Pilosa; family Myrmecophagidae; genus Tamandua; species Tamandua tetradactyla. The sequence continues at coordinate 17,247,564 of NC_135339.1, read as the reverse complement.
GGGCCCGTGGTGGCTCAGTACAGCGTACCCCCTTCCCAGGTACACTTGCCCCTGACCTGGACTGGGAGTGATGGGAGGCTGTGGGAACCCAGCATGGCCCACGGTGGGGAGATGCCCCCCATGCTGCAGCTCAGCCCAGACCCCTGTGCAGGAGACCCCAAGCTGCTCTGATTTGCTGTGTGACATGGGGCCTGTCCTTCAGGCTACCATCTGTGAAATGGGCAGGTGGGCTTATGGTTAGTCCAGATGCCTGCAGATCCAGCGATGCAGGCCCTTTGTCAGGCGGTCAGTCTGTAGTCGGGGTGTGAATACCTGCTGGGAGCAGTTGATGAGAGGCCCCTTTCCCTGGCCTGTCCTTCCCACAACTGCCCCTTTTAACCATCAGGCTGACCAGGGCCCCCCTCTTCCCTGACCCCTCACCAGGTGGTGACTGGAGCCCAGCTGGGTGGAGGTGGCAGGGGACCCGGGAGGAACCATCTACAAGCCCCCTCCACCCGCCAACGTCCTTGGTGGCCCTAAGACAGCTTTATGGGGGACAGATTAAGACTGTCTTCTTTCTGGCAGGTTTATTTCTTCATTTTTCAAGTCCTGCTCTGATTTTCCATGGTGACTTCCCTCGCCTCCCCGACCCACCTCCCTTGCACGCTTCCCCTTCCTCTCCCTCTAATCTGTCAGCCCAGCCAGGAGAGAAGGCCACTGGCCTCCAAGGTGATTGAATTATTGGGGGTGGGGTGGGGAGGAGGCAGGCCAGGGTTTTCTGCGTGGGTCAGAAGGAAGCCAAAAGCGTGGGTGCTTTTGGCTTCCTGCCCCTGGAGAGGGGCTGGAAGAGGAGGTGCGGCAGTGGAGACTGTGGGTCATAGATTTCCCTGACAGCCCTGCTCCCCGCCAAGACCCGGCCACATTGACCTCCACTGACCGTGTGGGCTAGCTGGAGGCCACCATCCCGCCGCTCCACCCTCCATCTCCGCCCAGCCTTGCTTAGGCCTCGATTTCACTTCCAGCCAAATGGGCAGGTCTCTGGCCAGAATCCAGAGAGGAGGAAGAGGAGTCAGGAGCAGCTGCAGCCGCTGACTCACATGTGGAAGTTTCTTGAACATCTGCTATCAGTGCGCTGCAGGCCAGGGACCCAGGATGAAGGAAAGAAGGCAGGGGGCGGGGGGCGGCTAATGCTTATAAAACACCTACTATGTGCCAGGTACTGTTATGTGCACAACTTCCATTTGAACCCCTCAACATTAACTCAAAGACAGGCAGCAATGGGAAAGAGTTACTGGCCTTGCTTTTGTGGGTGAGAAACGTGCCTGTTGCAAACTCCTTCTTCCACCAACCTGTGGGTGCCTGGAGGGCACGGGGCTCTGCATAGGTCCTCTCTGGATTCCTAGGGGCTGCCGAGGGCCAGACACTTTGAAGGTATCCAATAAATCCTTGATGAATTTGCTCTACTGAAATGAGACCAGAGAGATGAAATAACTAACCCAAGGTCACCCAGCTAGAAATGGAGCTGCATTTGACCTGGCTCCAAGACCCCAACTCATTCTCCATGGTACCCAGCACCTTTCCTGGTCTGGGTGTTGGCAGAGAGGCCTGCCACTCCAGCTGCCATTGACTGGCCAGCTGCCTGCTTTGGTGGGCTGAAAGTTGGGTAGCACCAGCTCTCCCCCTGCCCGCCACTATCTGTCCCTCCGCTCACTGTCTCTTTCCAGGCTGCCCCTTCCCCAGGAGGGAGGGGCTGAGAGGGGAAAGCTCCCTCTCCCCGCTCTGCTCCACACTCCAGCTCATGGAAATGAAAAACACATTGGCTTCATTATCCCCGGATTGAATGAGCAGGGTTGCCATGGCGACAGCCATCTCAGGCCTGCGAGGGGGCAGGGAAGCGGCTGGCGAGGCCATGGCAAGTGGGGACCGGGCAGCGGGTGAGCAGGCCCCGGGCAGGCAGGCCACAGGAACAATTGCCACCTGCGCCTCCTGCTTGCGCACCGAGCTCCCGGGCTTCAGGTGCCCGTTCCTAGGTAGAGAGAGCCAACGAGGACAGGGCAGGCAGGCCCTGCACGAGCCTCCACGGACTTCCCCAGGGCGGGTGGGCAGAAGATTCCACCTGCCACTCATCCTGCCGCCTGTCCATCAGGCCCCTTCCTGGGTTAGGGTAGGGTGTCCCAAGGGTGAACTTGTGCTTCATGCCATCCTGGAGGTCAGGGAGACGGAGCAAAGGAGAAGGGGGTCTGTGAGGAGCTCTCCCCAGCAGAGACCAGCCCTGGACCCCCCACTGGCCTGTTAAGAGGTGCAGGCTGAGGAAATGCCCCCGATGATGCCAGGCTGTGCACACCACAGCAGGCTGGTGGCCTTGTCCTCGAGCATGACCCTCTTCAAAAAGACGGAGTCTCCAAGAATCTGTTTTCTGCAGGAGACGAGGCGTGAGGGTGGCTAAGAGGTGACAGCAGGTTGTCTGACCCAGCAGAGCTCAGGCCTGCAGAGGCACCAGCAGGAGTCCTTGGCTCCAGGCCTGAGCTAAGACGGTCCCTGCAGCCCAGAGCCAGGTGTCCTGATGCCCAGATGGGCTTTTCTTTCTCCAGGGCCTGGATACTGCCTGCCTCCTCTGCTCCCAGGGCCTCACACTCCCAGGCTTCAGTCTGAGGACAACACCCCCAAGGAGGCCAGGCGCTGCACCCTCTGAGTTTAGGCTGGTCCAAAGGAGCTCCCCAGTGGGGTGGGAACCAGAGCTAGCCCTCTGGAGTGTCCCCAGACAAACGCCGCCACCTCCCTCCGAGCAATTGCAGCCAATAGCTCCGTGCAACCCCAAGACCTTTGGGGAGCATAAACAAGGGACTCTGTTCTAGGCCACTGAGTGCCCAGAGCAGACTTTCCTTTCAGACAGCCTGGCAGGTAAGCTCAACCCAACCCCAGACCCCGGGCTCGATCCTAACCTCAAAGTCCAGCCCACCTGGACACATTGCCAGCTGCTCTCTCCCACCAGTCTCTTTAAGCCATCCCCTCGACCTAGAATGCCCTTCCCTCTCTGCCCGCACCTCCCCAAACCCACCCTCGCTCCTCTTTATTTTTTAAGGGGGCATCTTTCCGAGGAGGCTGAGCCCTCGGGTCTGCACTGAAATGGGGCAGACCACGGGGCCCTCCATCACTGCCCACCAGCCCTCAGGGCCAGTGACAGGGACTCTGGGAGAGCAGGTTTGGGAGGAGCCAGGGGCCACTGGTCCTGCGCAGGGAGGGGCAGAGGAGGAGAACTAGGGCCCCAGAACTGCTGTGCAGTTGCGGGTAAGCTGGGAAACAAGATGGCCTGGTCCACCCTGCTCCACTGCCCTCTCCAGCTGTGTGTGGACTTTGGCAGGCCTCACCTCTCTCTGAGTCCTTAGTTTCTCTCTATATTGGGGACAGTTCTGTGGCCCTCTCACAGGTGGGCTGGAAACTTCCCAGGAGGCGAGCCGTGAGCTTGGCAGACATGGCAGGTTGGCGGATGGCACACTGGGGCCTTTTGCCCCCTGCCGAGAGGCAGGGCTGCCGAGAAGGCAGGCGCAGGCCGGGACAGAGAGATCCAGAGGTCCCAAAGCAGCATCTGCTGACCAATGGCTACCAGATCCCAGGGACCCTTTCAGAAATGCAGATTCCCAACCCCACCCCCTAAAGTTAGGGGGAGCCCAGGAATCAGCGTGTTTGCAGGTTCCCCAAACCAAAACCTCACAACAGTCCTTGCCTTACCACCTCCAGGAGCCCGGCCTGCCCGCCTCAGGTCTCGTGCCTTCGCCTTGGTGTCCGAGTCCCCTTCCCTGCAGTCGCAGTCCCAGGGACATGACCCGTCCCTGACTCTTCCCTGGGCCTTGTCTCACAGAGGGGGCTTTGTGCCCACCTCTTCCCCAGCCCCTTCCATCTCACCCTCTGCCCCCCAAAGTCCACAGACCCATGGCGGTCACCCTTTCACCTTTGACCTTGCCTGACTCAGCTGCCTCCCAGCCACCACCAGGCCACTGCCTGGCTCCCGCGCCAGCCAAGGGCGGCTGCTGGGCAAGGCTGTCATTTTCCCCCCTGGGGATTATAGGTTTGAGGCTGAGAGAGTCTGAGCTGGAGGAGGAGGAGCTGGGACTGTCACCCTGGGGACCAGTCCCCCGGCCTGCTTGTGCACATGCCTGTGTGCGTGCGTGTGGATTCTTTCCTTTCTCTAAAGATAATGCACTGAGCCTCTCCCGAGGGTGCTATCTCTTACTTATTTAACTTAATCCTTCCAGCAATCCCGCAGGCAAGCACAGCCCATTTTCCAGGTAAACAGCCAAAGCTCAGAAAGGGCAGAGGACTGGCCTGAGGCCACACAGCAGGTGGGGGCAGCACCAAGACTTGGTCCCGCCTGCCTCCTCCTGCCTCAGTCCCCGCTGTTGCCCAGCCTCCCACCTCAGGGGGCAGAAGCTAGTGGGAAATTGACCTCCAAGATGACCTGGGTGCTACTTCACAAGGCTGCCCCGGGGGCGTGCTGCCAGCCGATGGCAGGGGAAGGCTCTGTGGGGCCAGGTCTGGGGACAGAGTTCATAGGTCCCTTTTCTGTTTCAATCAGGCTGCCTTGGTGGGCTACGTTTGGAAACATCTCCCAGGGTTCGTATCTGCTGGAATTGGTGTGGGGTTACTTGGATAATGAGAGGAGGCCTCTCATTATCCATAACTAAGGAAATGGAGTGAGAGTCTCTGGGGGCATTTGAACAGAATGTGAGGCACCCCCGCTGCATGATTTGTGGGGACCCAGCAGAGGGGTTCCAGGCCCAGGCTCCAGAGTCAGGCTGCTCAGGTTCAGAAGCCAGGGCTCAAGTCGCATCATGTCTCTGAGCCTCATATCCTGGGTGGTTGTGACAATTAAATGAGATAAACCCCAAACTGTTAAATGTAGGAGCACGTGATGTGTGCCCAATAGCCCGTATTCTTCCCAGGTCTGTAGGTGCTGGAGGGCCCTGCCGTCTGCCTGTCTGAGCAGGAGACCAGCCTATGGGTACCAGTGAGGTGGGACCTGCCCAGAGAGAGAGAAGACCAGCGCCTGATGGTGCTTCCCTGGGCACGCAGCAGTGAGGCACTCCCGGAGGACCTCACAGAGCCCACCTGTGGGTAACCAGGTCCCCCAGGCCCACTGCAGGCCCCTGAGAGCTGGAGCACGGGGGGAGCCGAGGCCTGTCTGTTCTTGGGAATTCACGACATGTCTGCCTGTTCCGAATACCTCGATAAGAAAGATTTGTGGGCAAGATTTGCAATTCTGTTTTCTCTAAGGGTTATAAATCAACTGCATGCATGGCCTGGATGCAGCTCAGGCCTGAGGCATACATGCAAGCACACATGCACACACGCGCACAATCGTGTGCACACTCACCTACATACACTCACTCCTGCACACACACACACACACAGACCAGGTTCTGCATGATGCTTCCCCAAGGCAAGAAAAAGTGTGCTTGGCCTCACAGGGCCCCAGAATTATCCAGAAACAAACACTTAGCGCTGGGAAGAGGCCAGATAGCCCAGTTGTTGGACAAAAAACACATCGTCTCCTAGTGTGAGCCCTGGAGTCTTCCTTGCTGGGTTCAGACCCACGACTTACCAGCTGTGTGTGCTTGACCGTCTTGCTTCCAGATCCCAGTGCCTCGGTTTACCCATCTGTGAAATGGGGCTAACTAGAGAATGTTGTACAGGGTACCTGAGAGAAGAAAGCAATGTAATTTGTGTAAAGCACTTAGACTAGGAAATGTGAGCTATTACCATTGTTATAATCATTAAGAGTATATTGGGTTTTAGAGCCAGACCAGGGCTTGAATCCAAGCTCAGCCTCTGGCTAGCTGTGCCCACTTGGCCATATTACTAGGCCTCTCTGAGCTTCCAGTCCCTCATCTCTAAAATGGGCTGTTACTACCTACTTCATAGGGTTGCCATGAGCTTAAAGGCAAGAAAGCTGCACTCTCAGGTCCTCAGGAAATGTCTTAGGCCGCTGCCTCCAGGTGGCTGTGTTCCACGGCCCCTCTTTTTGAGGGAGGGCAGTGTGCAGAATGCTTAGATGAGAGGATCAGGGGAGGGGAATGGAGAGAGGAATTCCGGGAACCTGTCTTCCCTTCCAGCACCAGAGGAATGAATAAACTGCTAGCCAGAGCTCTGTCCTCTCACTGCTCTTTCTGCCCCCTCCTATGAGCAGGGGGCCTGCAGCCTGGCAGGTATGACTCACAGCTCTGCCACTCACTGACTGGGTGGCCTTGGGCAAGTCACTTAACTCTTTGATTACCTCCACCAGGAGAAATTGCTCCCAGTGCACGAGGCATCTGGGGAGTGAGTTAAATGAGATATTGCTGAGCACTGAGTGCAGCACCCAGTAGCAGTGGGAGAAGTGCCCTGCAGATGCTTCCAGGGTCCCCTCTCTGCCTTTTCTCCCCTCCCCATCTCCCACTGCCCCTCTCCCATTCCCTCCAATACCTGATGCATGAATCACATCTTCCCAGGCCAGACATTTGAATATTTCTCTCTGGGAAGATGGGCTCTAAAATCCACAAGATGCCTCTAGAGGTATCAGAGTAGGCCTAGGTGGAGGGAAATGGCTTTGGAAATTGAGACCAGCCCTGTTGTGATCCAGTCCTCCCAGCCTTTGCTGGCTGCACAAGGACAGAAGTATGCTGGACAGAGGGCCTGTGATGCGCCGTCAGCCGCCCGCCCCTAGCCCCCAGCGCCTCCTGGAGCGCTCTCATCGACAGGCTTGTTTCCAAACCATCGCTGGCATTTTTACCTGCTCAGCCATAAAGCCCCGGAAAGCGGTGATCTGGGGATGAGTAGCTGCTTGCACAAGCGCAAGGGGGAGAGATGGGGACTGGTGCCCATCTTTTTGCAGAGCAGACATTTTTGCATCTTTCCCCACTGCTTACTGCACAGGCTAGCGGGGGGCCAAAGCCTTGGCCGTGGGTCGTCGCTGGGAGGATCCCGGGCCAAGCTTTGGTCTCCTGTCAGAACTTTGGAGGCTGGACTTCTCTGTTGCCAGGGAAACCAATGTGTTCCCTGGAAAGGAAACCACAGCACTTTGGCTGTTAAGATGCAACCCCCACCTCCAAAAAAAAAAAATGATTTCCCTCCAAAACTGATTCCCCTGAAACTGTTGAGTCGGCAGCATCCTGCCTCCCTGAGCCTGCTGAAATGATAGAAAATGAAATCTGCCCCTGACCTTGTGCTTTTCACCTCTTTTTTAAACATTCCACCGTAGCACAAGGACATGTTTTGTTTTTTCTTATTTATCTTCCTCCCCCACCAGCTGGGGTTCCAAGTCCTTCTCTTGTTGGCTGGAGCCAGAAAGGGAAGGACTTTCACATCTTTTTTTTTTTTCTTTCGTTCAGCTGTCAGCAAAAATAAAACAAGCAGGTTTATATTTGGGAAGCAGAGGGTCTCAGCCATCAGATCACCGTGTCCGTGGTAGGTCACAGCCTTCGTGTCCCCTCATGCAACAGCGGCTTGAAATATGATCTGCAGATTTGCACAGAGAGAGACTGAAGGTTTTTTTTTTTTTTTTTGGAGCAGCCCTGTCTTTACTCACTTTGACTTTTAAATGCCATTGGAGAATCAGAGATGGCTTTTCAGTGGCTGACAACACCAGGCGTTGGGAGAGAGGGTATTAGAAAAGAATCCTCTAGAAGAACCCTAGAGCAGGCAGGGTATGGGAGGGTCCGAAGTTGACACCTCTTGCCCAGCCCTCGTCTGGTCCCTGTGTTAGGGGGATTTTACTCGTCGAGCTTTCCAGATTGTCCACGGAGTAGAACCAGGATTTACAGCCCGACCCAAGCAGTGCCCTGAGTTCCTGTTAGCAGGTAAAATGAACTAGGGAAGGGAGAAGAGAGAAATGTGGCCACGCTGGATCCCTGGGCGCTTCTGGGGATGCAGTGGAGAAGGAAAAGCCTGGGAAAAGGCCTTGGTCCAAATCCCAGGCACGCCCCTCCCCTTCCTGAACCCCCTCCCCTCCCCCCATCTGAGCAGCTACCTTAGACCTGGATTTCTCCCAGGCCCCTCCCAGGTCTGCCTTTCGGTCCGTGTGTTTTCAAGGCTGCTTTGTTTTGGTGATCTGAGCAGTTAATTTTTCACCTAGTAATGACTCTCTGTTCCGTAAGTAATTTTAAACAAATTCTGTTCCTGTCCCTGCTCTTCCGTGGGGGAAAAACAAGGCACGGCTGGGTTTTCCATCGAAATCAGCAGACTCAGGTTTGCAGCCAGTGCGTACTCCAGGTGGGGGGCCTGCTAGAGACCCCGGGCGGCCATGAGGCCAGCATCCTGTCCGTCTGAACGGAATGCAGGACACAAAGACCTGGCCGCAGGAAAGCAGATGGGATCTGAGGAAGTTTCTAGGTGGGGTCTTGAGCCCTTTTCAGCCCCTTCCTAGCTTTCCGATGGATCTTTCTTGGTGATTCCTGAAACCCTCTGTCAGATCTTGCTATTAGCATGAGGCTCTCAGAGTGTAGAGTAAACTAATGAATTACAGCATGATTACACAGCACATAATTAACTTTGTAATTAATATGCAACTGCCACTTAAGCTAAAACGCTGCTTATAGAGACGTACGGCAATAGTAAATCACAGGTCAGAAATAGCACTTTGGAATTTTCAAAAGAATGAGCGTAAGCAGGGAATCACTTAAGGCAGCAGGGCAAGTTAATTAAAAAGCAGATGAATTGTGAGCGTCCTGGTTCATTTTAATACCTTCTCCCTTAAGAAAGACCCCACTGCAGCCCAGCTGGACATACTGGCTAGGCCCGGTCAGAAGGGCACCGGGCACGTGGTTTTATTTCCAAAATAAAACAGGCCTTCCCTGCCCGCCCCCGTGCCTTGGCCCTCTGCCCCAACCTCACTGCCTCTGCTTTGGCCCAATATCCATGGCTCTCAGGCTCTGGTTCCACCCCTCCTCCTCCAGGAAGCCCATGGGGATGCCCCCAACCCAGCCCTGCAGTCTAACCTTGTGGAGGGCACTGCCAGCTGGTGGAGTGGTACAGCTTGTTGGCCTTCACCTGGGTTTTTTGGCTTCTTAATCCTTTCTTCTCACAGCCTCCTTCCAGAACTTTAAAACTCGAAGGGGGCCTAGAAATCTTCTTCCCCAGCCCCCATTTCACTAAAGCCAAAGAGTGCAGGGTTGAGCACAGAGTCCCATGGAGACGCAGGTCCGGGCTGGGCAGGAACCTTCACCTCCTTTTCTCTCCACTCCCTGTTCTAGCCCTGCAGCGGACTGGGTGGACATGCCCTGATTAGGCCAGAGTCCTTAAAAGGAGTCAAACCCAACTGGGTTCCAATCCCAACAACCCCACTGCCCGCTGTGTGGCCATGGGCAAACCGTATAACCTCTCTAGGCTTCATCTTCCTCGCATGTGAAATGAGCAAAGTGGTGCCTGCCTTGCTTTGTGGGTGCAAGAATTAGGAGCCTGGTGCCAAGGGAGTGCCCCAGAACTGCCTCCAAATGCCCTCCTGCTCTCTTCAGAGGGCTGGGGGTCACAGGAGAAGCTGGTGACATCTCAGTCAGCCCCAGTCATCAGCAGTGGAGAAGGTGGTCCAGAGATGTCCACTTAGGCGTCCCCAGTCCCCTGGGCTGGGGTTGCCTGGCACCGAGTAGTCCCCAGCAAATGCTGGAGGGGCTGAACTGGATGGCTTCCCCCAGGAAACCCGGGAGGAGTGTTGTGCGCAAGGACCGTTTGGCTCACCGGGTGGGTGCCAGGCTTTGAGGACTGCCTAGACCTGAGGTTAAATCCCCGCTTTGGTCTGGGGCAGGTTCCTCCATCCTGTTCAGCCTTCCTTTTCCTGTCTGTAGGTGGCGCTGTATTGCCTTTGGCTATATCCTTACAGAGATCATTCACATAAAACGCCAAATGTGCAGCCTGATGCGTAGTAGAGACTTGATGAATAACGCGCTTATTGTTCCCATTACTATTATGAATTGTGAACTGAGATTGCGGAGTCCTACCCACCCCACGGCGGCAGTGGGAGAACACTGGCTGGCTGGAACCCCAAGACCAGGCCCCAGGACTTCATCACTTGGGCGGGACAGGGGAGGGGTCAGCCGTCCATTGAACCCTCCTGTCTGCCCCCCCCCCCCCCATAGCACACATGACTTTCCAACTCCAGCCTTTGTCCGTCCCAGAAGTAGCCTGGGCCCCTCTGTTCACCTGCTGGGGGAGGGGAGTTTGGGGGCACCCCCACCCCCACCTCACCCCCGGCAGATGCTGGGCTGACTGCGCATAGCTGAGGCTGCAGGGGTTTCCATCAAACAGGACATGCTGTGGAATCCAGAATCCAGGGCCCCAGTCCTAGGGCGGTGGGCGGGGAGTGGGTTTCACACCCTGCCCCGGGCCCCTCTGTGCCAGGTACTTTCGTTTTTGGTTTCACCTTTGGAGCCGGAGTCTTCCACCTGCACCCACCCTGCAACCCCCCTCCCCTCGTCTCCCCGTCTGCCCGCCACCCTCCCTCTCTACCCGCAGCCACTCCGCCTAGGTCAGAATTTCTCAAAGCAAGTTCCAGGGAAAACCAGTTCTGTGGGATTTTAATGTGTTTAGTGAACCAATAACTTTGGGAGATACTAGATTTTTAAGGCTCATCACGGGCAAATGTGCCCGGGAAATCTCCCAGAGAATAGGCAGCTTTCCGCAAATCTGGCGAATCAGACCGTAGAATCCTTCTTTTGGGGAATACATCAGGGCCCCATGCTGCAGAGCAGACAGCAGGCAGCGCCCTCCGGGGTGTCCCAGTCACCCCCCTCCTTTTGCCCGGAAGACAGCAGTGCTTCCCTCTGCTCTCCCGGCCACCCGCCCCCTGGGCGTCCAGCACAAATGCTGGCCCAGGCCACAGGCTCTGTGCTGCACTGCAGACCGGGACGGGTTTTGGCCCTGCCTGGAGGAGCAGCACTCAGCTCTCAGGCCCCCGAGCGCCCTTCTTTCCTTCCCTCCGGAATGTTCCGTGACTGGCCTTTGCCCCTGGGCCAGTCCATCAGCCTCTTCAACCTGGCATTCAGGCCGGTGGGCGCAGGAGCCTGCCTCCCTCTCCCGCCTCGCCATGACCCCTGCGGCCCCGGGGTTCAGCCCAGGGTGGTGCCCGCGGGTGCCCATGTGATGGGAGACGGGAGGGCAGCGCCTCGCCCACCTGCGACCAGGGCAGGCCCCCATCGTTGTGCTATAAATTGAGCTTCTGCGTAAGGTTGTGTTAGAGGATTAAGGACATCTGTAGTGTCCAGGATGGTGGCGTTGAGATCTAGGGAACAGTCCAGACCTGGCTTCCGACAGTGCCAAGAGGGCGAGCCTGTGAACATCACGTGGGGGTGCTTCCAAGCCCTGAACTCACCAAATGGGATCACCGTGAAGTGGGTGCTGTTACTGTCATTTACCTTTTACAGACGGGGACCTGAGGCACACAGGGGGTGGCAGGTGGCAAAGCCAGAATTTGAACCTGGGCAGCAACCTGGTGCCCTCAACTGCTGGGCTCTCCTGTCCCTCCAAGATGGGATGGTCCCAGGATCAAATGAGGTTGGGACACCTAGCACTTTACAAGCTATCAAGTGCCCTGCTCAGCTGGAGCATCAAGTCAGCGAGTAGCCAGGAAACACCTAGTGTAAGGTTTTGACTCTGTCATTGTCAGCTCTCAGCAGGCAGGCAAGCAGACAGGAGACATGTGGCCAGGTTTCCCATGAGAACCCCAGCTTGTCTCTGGAGGGTTTTGGGGTGAGGGTGGGTCCAGGTAAGGGGGTCCTGCCTCCCTCTCCAGTCTCATCCTATGCCACATCTTCTGAGGGTCCTCAGGTACTTGTTTCCACCCTCCCACTTCCCCACTTCATGGCACTTGGACCTTTGGAATCACAGGCAAGAACTTGAGACAAAGCCAGTGGCCCGAGTACTGCTTCCTAGGGAAGCTTGTGGCTTGGGTCCAGCACCAGGCAGGCCTGCAAGTCCTCACCCTGCACTGCCCAGCCTGCCAGAGCAATGACAGTCTCTTTCCTCATGCTCCCATAGAGAGTGTGATGGGCTTTGTACTCAGTCCTGGGTTCAAATCCACTTCTCAGTAGCACAGCCGTGAGCAAGCCATTGGACCGCTCTGAACTTCAGGCTCTTCGTCTGTAGCATGGTCATAACAATTAGAACATCACAGAAGAGTTTCGAGGCTTATGTGAGGTGACAGAAGTAGAGAAACCTAGTGTCTGGCATGTGTAGATTCAATGGTTGTTCAGTTTCTCCGTTAGCTTTGAGGAAATAAAAAGTAAGAGCATAGCCTTGGGGAGAAGAGAAAACCCAGAGCGCCTTGTCCGGAGCTGAATCTGCCCTTCCCTTGCCTTTTGAGAAGAGAAGCTGTCAGAGGAAGTTCACCATAAGGTCTGGGATTTGGAGTGTGGCCAGGGCATGGCAGGAAGGTTGGCCTCAAGGGCATGGCCTGGGTCTGCAAAGGGTCATGTGCCCCAGAGGGATGAGGCACAACTAAATGCAGCTGGCGTTGTGGACTCCTGGCCCAGTGGGGCTCAGGACAGGGGGCTGGCAGCTGTTTGTCAGGGCAGCATCGACACGTGTTCATCCCCAGTAAATTGTCATTCTTGTCTGGATTAACTTTTGTGTCCAGGACAGGTTGTCAGGTGTATCTGTGTGGGACGTGCCTTCAGGGAACTCTGCCTCTGAAACACCAAAACTGTGCTTTATACAGTGCTGCCCCATTAACTAGCATTGACAGTCAGTGTTCCCGTAGACTGGGGTGGGTACTGGCTCAGGGAGAGAAATGGGTCCACCCTCCAAGGAGCCTCAAGTGCCAGGCCAAGGATCAAGCACTCTGTGGCCAGGCAGCATGGAGATTTGTCACACCTTGGCACTGCCTGGGTTAAGGAGGGAAGCCCTGGATTCGGAAGAGCTGTTGCTCAAATCCAGAGTTTCACTTTTGAAACCACTCTCCCCTAAATGACTTCACTGAATCAGCATCTAAGCCTGGGGGCGGGGGGAGGGGCGCACAGTAGCCGGTGTGCCTCCCTGTTTGACAGGTAAGGGCACAGGTGCAGGGAGGGAAGGTGGCGTCCACAGGCTCGCAGCCAGCAAAGTCTGGCTCTCAGGGCCAGGCCCCACTCTGCATAAGACCCCAAGCAGGCCATGGGTCTGCTCCAGCTGCCCAGCCAGGAGTGGGGAACAGCTGGTCCCCTGCAGCTGCCCTCCTGCCTCCCCTTTCCCTGTCTCCTGTCCCTCTGCCCTTCTCCCCTGTCTTTCCTGGGGCAGAGCCACCACCATCTTCTCTCCCATCTGCTTCCAGTCTGGAGTGGGCCCCTGAGGATTGATCTGTTCGCTTGCTGTGTGACCATGGACAGGGGGCCAGGGAACATACTTCTGAACTTCTGTCCCTTTCCCTATAAGATAAGGGAGGAATTATCCTAGATCAGCCCTTCCCTAACCTCAGCCACGGGCATCCTATCTGTACAATGTTAAAAATGTTTCTTTAAATACTTTTGAGTCTGCTGTCATTACCTAATTTAGCCTCATCTTAAATAACGATATCCATGTTATTTGAGCGACAGTTGTTCTAGTTCAACACGTTGCTATTAAAACATGGACATTCTGCCCTGGGCCCCCTGAAATCTACCTTGTGCACCTGTGGTGTGAGCCTCACTCTTTGGGGCTGGGTCACTGGATTTCCAGCCCTCACCGCTCCAGGTACAACCCCAAGATGGCCATCCTTCCCTCCCTTCCTCCATCCATCCATCCATCCATCTTTTGAGCAGTGCTGCATACCAGGCCTCGCGCTAGGCTCTAGGGATCCATAGGAGGAGTTGTCCTGATGACAGGGGAGACGCATGCAAAGACACACCACACCGCTGGCTAATGCCGCTGAACACAGAGGTGTGTGATAGGGACGCTGCAGGGTAGAAGTGGAAGTCAGCAGGTGTGCTGGGGACATCAGGAAAGAGGGTGCCAGATGAACTGGGCTGTGATGGGAGAGAAGGAACCAGGCATTCTGGGCTGAGGGCGATGCAGCAGGGCATGGAGGTGTGATTTTTAGGTAGGCAGGCAGGTTGCTGCTGAAAGTGAGCTCCATGACCTCTGCCCTGTCCAGAGTCTGAGAGCTGCTGGTGAAGAGGCCAGACTGTTCGGGTCCCCTGGACACCCTGGCGATGTCTCCGAGCGCAGGCTGTAGATGTAGCCCCCACCCTGCCTACGGGCCTGCTCGCCCACAGATGTGCCTAGTGATGGAATCATTTCTGCACACCACTGCTCACACAGCTCCCCGGGGAACCTCCCCACAGGCCTGTGCAAGCTGTCACGAGGTGTGTGTGCTAGAGTGCATCTGTGCCAGCACTGAAGTGTATGCATGAGCCTGTTCTTAAATGTGCAGATGAGTGCATATGTTTGTGAATATGCACACACATGTGTGCACATGACCCTCTTCCTGGGTGCATGTGTGTTTGCTGGTTTGGCCTAAAAACAAAAAAATTAAACATACTGTGCTGGTACAGCTAACTTAGCCTGCCAACCCAGAGAAATGCTTCCAGGACTCCATATTCCCTCGGGCAGCTGAGAGCTCCCCACGTCCGGCTCCCGGGGAGGACCCACCGAGGCCTATTTGCCACCCCCAACCTTTCAGAATATGAGACAATCCAGTGCCCTGCTTAGAACAACCAGATGGCTTTCCAGCTCTGCTCAGCCCTCTGAGGCTTGGGGCACGTCCTCATCCTCTCTGAGCCTCTGTCTCCCATCCTGCTACACAAAGGCAAGGAACTACGTGGTTCCCAGGGCCCATTCAGCTCTCAGCTTTCAATGCACAGAATAGCAACTAGCTTTTCCAAAACACATCCCCTGTGCTAGGGTACAGCTAAGGGCACACTCGACTGGCACCAGGGTAGCTGCACAAAGTGTGAAATGTAAGCTCAGCCCAAGAGCCACCTGGGTGCCGGGAAGACGGGGCCAATCCAAATGCACCACCAGTTGAGTGGAAGGCACGAGGGCAAGTACGTAGCCAAGAAAGGGGCGATGTCTGCAGTCTTGAGCTACCCTGGGAGAACAGTGCTCCCAGAGTTCCCCAATCCTACGGGCTCCCCACAGGCCTGCCGTGAACAGTCCTCACAGTCTCAAGACCAAGTTTTCTATGCACATGAAGATGGAACTTTCCAACAGCTGGAGCTCCTGACACAGGGATCCTAAGATGCTGGAGTTTGAATGGCTACCAAAGGCCAGCTAACCCAATCCTTCATTTTATAGGTGGGGAAACTGAGGCCTGGAGGGGCTAACCTTCTTACCCCAGTCACACAGCAGGAGGGTGGCAGAGCTTGGGTCTCTTCCAGGCCCCCATTGTCTGCAAACTTGTGACTGCTAAGACTAGGAGATGGCCAGAGTCAGAGCTTCCAGGAGAGGGGCAGGGCTGGGGATCACCTCTGCAGCCCACTTCACATTCAGAGGTGAACGGTCAGCCTCGCAGAACAGCCACAGGAAGGACTGAGGCCCTGGGTGAACCTGGGGCCAGATCCACAGCATCCTCAGATTGGGAGGGCCCCAGGGCAGCGGCGGGAGCTGGAGCTGCGCAGCCACAGAGGATTTGTAGGGACTTGTAAAGGCTTAAAGGAGAGACCACGCATGAGGAGGGTTGGCAGCCACAGGGCCCTGAGCAGGCAGTCCTGCGGCGGAGGGCGACCTCTGCTGGCCACCAAGCATTCTCCAGTCCACGTGCCAGCCAGCCGAGCAGGGAGGGGTTCTGGGGTGGCCTTGGAAGCAAGTTGGATGGCTGGGATTGGCTGGAAGGAACAGGGGATCATCTCTTTGGGACCATTCCCAGCCTGGCGGAGAAATTCAGGGAAGTTCTTGACCTCCGGGCTTGGAAAAAATAGAAAGAACCATTAATGGTTAGAGGAGGGTTTGAATCTCCTCTCAGCAGCTTCCTGGCTGTGTGACTTTGGGCAAATCACTTCACCTCTCTGAACCTTTGGGAGATTAAATAAATTAGCAATGCAATTGAATAAAGCATTGCTAGAATCCTGCCTAGAATCCTTCACCCCAGTCCTCCTTTCTTTGTACCTGGGACCCTTCCAAGGACTTGATCCTTTTCCTGCAGGACTGAAGCCACCAACTGCATCCTTCCTGTGTTGATGGCCATGACATGCCCCAATTTTCCACCATTGATCTCGGCAGTTTAAAAATGTCTCCTCACCTTTGGGTGCCTTCTTAAACAGGCAGACATTTTTGTGTTTTTCTGGGTTAAGAAGCACACGGCACACAGTCATCCCTATGATCTAAGACCTCTCCTTCAGCGCCCCCCACCCCCAACTCCACCCTGCCCCAGTCATGCACATACTGCAGGCCCAGCCACACACTTTGGGTTCCTATACGATGGAGCCCTGGCCTGGGATAAAAGTCCAGCCACACCATGCAACCCTGGACAAATCATGTCCAGGCCCTGCCCCAAAATAAGACCACTGAAAGAGTGGGCAGCTGGGAGGCCACCAAGCACCTTTGGCCATTGATATCCTGGGGTTCTTTGAATTTATAAGTCAACCCAGTCTGGTCCATGAGAGACATGGAGAATGGCCCAAATTAGACAGTTCTGTCTTCCCGCTTGCTACAGGGAAGTCCTTCCTACAGTGAGACCTGAAGCCCTCCTGCTGCGGCTCAGCAGGGAAGAACAGCCTCTGAGCCCCAGGGAGCTGCTCGTGCCTGCTCGGGGCTTCCCTGGATGGGCTGAGTTCCCCCAGGTTCCAGAAACTGTCAGTCTTTCAATAAGTGTTTCTCAAATCCCCCACCCCACCCCGAGTCTCTAATCCTTGACAAAATGCCATGCCCATCCTGGGAAAAGTTGTTCCTGGATGGAGAGCCTTGTGGTGCCACTCCCTGCCCCTCTCCTTTGCCGTCCTGTTCTACAAGTGGAGAAACAGGGCCCAGACCAGAGATGCCTGCCCCAAGCTCCTCCTGGTGGAGGGACCCAGATGCTCACGGGAGGGAGGGTTCTGGAGAGAGAGTGAGAGAGAGAGCCCGGGAGCTTCCTCAGAGCCAGTTCCTCTGGACACTTAGGTTCGTCGGCAGCGCCCCCTGCTGGCTGCTCTGGCCACCGCAGGCCCTTTGTCCTGATGGGCTGCAGCAGAGGGGACAGGGGAGAGAGGCCTTCTGAGGCCCAGGATTTCTTTCTATTTCCCTTCAGGCCCCTCAGACCGGGCGCTAAGCTGACCCAGGGCTTTGTTTAATGAGCTCCTTTGGTTTGGCATCCCTACCCCTGGCTGGCTGTGAAAAGTGCCCTCTTTATTGAGACCTGGGCAGTTAGTGTCAGCCCAGGGTGGGTACTGGGCCTTCACAGCCCCCTGTGCACCGTGTGGCACCCGGGAGCCCGCCATCATCCCCCCTCAGCCCAGATGGGGTCTGATACCAGGAGATGGGGTGGGCGGTGAGCATAGCATCATCAAAGGCGCCCCCCACCTTCCTGCTTCCCCCTCCAGGGTTGGCTTCTGGCTGCCAGGAGCCCTCACTCCATGGGTGCTGTCCAAGGCTCTGTGCAGGTGAAACGCAGCCCCTTCTTGGGGGCCTTCAGGAGTAGCCAAGGGGAACGACACCCTCACGCTGCCTTCCACCCGCCCCACACTTGCAATACCACAGCGGCCTCCGGAGGGGACCCCTGGCCCCTCCCCAGTAGGGATTGGAGAGTTTGGGGTATGGTGGGAAAGCCTGGATCCTGGACCTGACTCCAACCCCAGCAACTGTAACCTCTATGAACCTCAGTCTCCTCATCTGTAAAGTGGGGATAAAATAGCAGTGTCTTTATGCCTAGAGCCTGCACCAGCACCCAACTTGTAAGAACTCAACAAGCTTTCAGCTGAGAGGGAACCTAGAGTGAATGCAGGCTTGAGTCAAGAGTTCTTTGAACATGAGAAAATCATTTAACCTCCACATGCCCCATAGATCTAGCCGGTTCCCACATAAATAGTACTAAGAAGTATATACTGGGTGCTTGGAGACCCGAGTGGCGACTCGGTGGAGACTTAAGATGTTGGATGACTGGATGCATGAGTGGACAGTTGGACAAACCAATTGACAGACACTGGATGAGTGATGGATGGAAGAGCAGTCGGCGATCTGATGGATAAACGCATCAGACCGGGGCAGGGAGCTGAGTGGGGGTAGGCGGAGTGAGGATAGGAAAAGTAAATGTGGGGCACAGCCCCCATTTTTATCTTTTTGCTTGAGAGCTCCAAAATAAAGCGAACCTGGAAAGCACCTCTCAGACGCACAGATGCCCAAATGACCCAGCAACTCTGCTTTTGAGAGCGTGTCGTCTAGGTTAATTCGGGCTTATATGATGGGACTGATATGACAGGCTATTCTTGCAACATTGTTTGTATTCATAAAGCTTCAGAAACAGTTCAGGCTCCATCGCTCAGCTAGAGGGTGAGCCCCTGAGCCAGGGGGTCTTGCCTGGGGCCTCCGGGCCTAACCCAGTACCCAGTGGGGTTAAACGTTAGGATGTTAGTTGGATAAATCATTCATCCATCTGTACCTTGGAATATGTAAGGCCATTAAAAATGCAAAAGCTTTTTTTTGTTTATGTCTTCATGTGGAATAATCTTTAAGATATATTATTAAGAGAAAAAAAAGCAAGATTCAGAGTAGTATATGTAGAATGCTTTGTTGTTTTCAGTTTAAAAAAAAAAAGGTGGCCGGGGAGAAGACACCTAGGTATTTACTTCTGTAAGTGGACATTCACTAAAGGGACACAGAAGAGGTTGGTGATATCTGGGGGCTGGAGGCAGGTGCCTGGCTGGCTTTACACTGAATGCCCCTGTTCCTTTTAGTGTTTGAGCCCTGCGAACAAATTACCCTTTCAAACAGAGATGAAACGAGAACTAATTTAAAGAAGCAGTGGAGTAAAGAGCACCGTGGAGGAGGAGAGGGCTGTCTTCCCCGGGCTGAGGGGCCAGCAAAGGTGTTGGCTCCCCCAAGGAAGACTCTGACTGCTGGTGGTGTGGAGTCAGGATAGAAAGCAGAGAGGCACACAGATACAGTCCAGAACTCATTAGCTGTGCCAGCTTGGCAGCCCTTGGGACCTCAGTCTCCTCATCTGTAAAATGGAGATAATTCCAGCTTCAAAGTGTGGACATGGAGAGAGAATGCGGGTGCCTGGCACACAGAAAGTGCCCCTAGCACATGGGCCTTTCATGGCATGGCTGGAGGGGAAGGCGTGCCGGGAGGAGCTGGCAGGATAGCACGGGGGACCAGGGGCCCTCTTGGCCAGCACCCTGTGTCTCTCACTCATGAGTCTGCAGCCTGAAATGCCCACTGAGTTGGCCCCAGGACTTCTGCTTTGGCCCAAGAACTGAACCCCTGGGAGTAGGGGAAGGAGAGCCGATCTCTTTCTCCCTGCCTTGGCTGTCGTGGCCTCTCAGGGGCCTGAAGTCACACTCATGTTAATGTTTCCAAACACCTCCACCCCCATTCTTGAAGGGTGAGCCTGGTGCCCGTGACACCCAAGGACCCCCAGGCTCACCCCATGCAGTAGAAAGAGCCCTGGTTCCCGGTTTGGGCTCTGAGGCTGGCTCACCATGTCATACCAGGTGACTTCCTTCCTCTCTCTGGGCCTCAGTTTCCTTATCTGGAAAACAGAGGTGATGCTAATTCCTGCCCACCCTTTTTTATCAGGAGGACAAAGTGAAAAACGGAACTGCAAGTGTTTTGTGATGTGCAAAGTGCCCTAAAGCATGGGGGAGGGTATGTGGTACCAGACAGGAGGGCCACGTAACACCATGTGTGTAGTGGAGGTGGTCACACGGGAAGGCCACACACACACACAGACACACATGCACACAAATGTGCACACACATGCACACTGCCATCCCAAGTGAGCTAGAAGTCTGGGACTGGGTTGCAGTCCCACCACCATCAGCTAACCTACACATATAGAAATGCATGCACACGCGTGTGAGATTCCACATCCCACGGGTGGACATGCCCAGTGCCCACCCGAGCCGTGCATGGAGAACATCCGGCTGGCAGTGCAGATGGGGCAGCCTAGCTGGGGCTGCAGCTCCCCCTCCAGGGCTGGGCTGCTGGGTAAAGGCTGCCACAGCACGTGCAGGGCCCTGGAACCCGCCGGGGTCACTGAGGTCAGCATGTTGGAGTGTGGCTGGGAGTCTGGGGCAGAGGCCAGCGGGCCTGGCCTGATCCCGGTGACCCCCTCCTCTGTCTTCACAGGCTGGACACCGTTCATGGCTCTCGGGTAGGACCCAGCGAAGCGGCCAGAATGAACTCCATGGACCGGCACATCCAGCAGACCAACGACCGCCTACAGTGCATCAAGCAGGTGGGCCTGGGGCCCTGGACACAACCCCTTCCCCCTCCCGGCCCAGCCCAGCAGAGCCACTGGGGAAGGGGGTGCTAGCCTGTGCTGGGGCTAGGTGGGTGCTGGATAGAGGTGGTGGTGGGCACAGGGCCACTCACCTAGGGAGAACAATTGATGGGATCATACACACGTGAGCTGGAAGGCCAGCCCTGCCATGTGGCTTCCCCTCCCTTCCCAGCTGTGTGTCTCGGGGCCAACATGGTGCCCTCCCTGGACTGTTGTGAAAATGCAGTAAAGCATCTAGCGCTGAGATTCTCCTCCCGACCGCCTCCTTTCCTTCTCATGAGGAAGATGTTAGCTCTCCCATCCCTCTGCTCCACCCATTCTCTTAAAAGACATAGAGAAGAAAAAGTTGATTGAGGCACAGAGAGTGGAAGCGAGTGACCTGAAGTCACACAGCCCACCTCGCAGCCCCACTGGCCACACATCCTATAGAAGGCTCAAACCATGCCCAACAGGCAGTTCGCCCATGAGTACTCCCACCCATCAGAGGTGGGAAACCCTTCACAGCGGGCTCAGCAGCCCCGACTTTAGGATGGGTTGAGCCCGCTTGAGTGCCCCCCAGAAGTGGCCAGGAGTGGTACACTCCCCCACCCTCCCATCCCGACCCCCCAGGCTCAGTTCCCCAGCAACCCCACATGGCATCCTCATTGCACAGACTCGGGAAGATTATTTCAGTCTAGGAAGAAGCAGGTGGAAAGGTTGTGGGCTTTGGATCCAGGCAGACTTGGGCCCAAATCCCACGTTCCCATGGTGGGCCCTGTGGCTGGTTACTTTATTTCTCTAAGCCTCAGTTTCCCCACAAATGCAGCCTAGCAGTCCTAGACAGTGAGGATGTCGGGGGTAAAGCCCAGAGCCCAGCCCTGGCGCCTAGTGGGTGGTCAGCTAATGGCAATGGTGCCGCTGACCGTGGCATCTCAAGGACAGGGAGGGCGAGCTGGAGCTTGGGCCCGCAGTGGCTTGGGCAGGCCAAGCGGGAACCTTGGGTGACCAGCGCAGGCTTGCTCCCATGGCCCGCTCAGGTCAGGCTGGACCCTGGGGACGACCTGGGGACCCTGGCGGGATGGAGCTCTCAGCACCCCCTGCCCTCCTGTCTCTCGCACCCAGCCTGGGGGCCAGGACCCAAATGGGCCTTCCCTTGGGGCCTGAGGAGAAATTGAGGTGATTCCGCCAGAATGAGGGATGTGTGTCCTCTCATTAGCATCAAGCAGAGCAATCTCAGGAGCCCACGCGCAGGGTCTGAGGAGAGGAAATTGAAGAAGACGTGTTACAGATTGAACCCAGCCCGAGCAGCTCTCAAATGCCAATTATGCCTCTGCTCACGGCAGGTTACCGACTAGGAACGAGGCGCTGCACTGCCCTCCCCTCCCCCGCGGGACTGGACAGCACCCTCCCAGCCCTGCTTCTGACCCAGTTTTTCTGCCCCCACCCCCATGCCAGTACCAGTGACCCCCACCCCCGTGGTACATTCACGCCGCATAATCTCTGTGCCACCCCTGAGCCGCCCCTAGACCCGCTCTCAGCTCCTTTTCCCCATGTCCGGCTGTGCCTCACCAGGAATCGAGGCTCCCTTTACTCCTTGTCAGGCCACCCATGGCCCTGCCCTGGGTCCAGCGAGGACAGAGGCCCCCCCAGCCTGCCCTCTCACCCAACACACACACACACACACGCACATACACACACACGCACACACAACACGGCTGAGGAGTGAGACCCGGGGTATGCAGAGGGCTTTGCCTTAGGGGAGAAGGTGGCACATCTGTGAGTGTGTGCACACTGTCCCGATGCCCCCCGGGCCATCCAGAGCTCTCTGGTCCGCTGAGCCCCTCCTCCCACACCTCGGGCAGACCCAGCTCAGCACTGACGGCTCTGCACCCCAGTTGCCCCTGCAGGCGGCCGCGGCTGGCTGGGAACTGTGGATTCTCAGGCGCCCCATAACCTAATCAAAAGAGAAAGGCGGGCATGTCTGCGTGCTCCGTGGAGGACGGCTGTGTTGCTGTGCATGCATCTGGCTGGAGTGGACTGGGGCTCCCACTGGGAGACCCTACAGCCCCAGTACTCGAGCTTGCCTCACCTCTGCAGCCAGCCTCCCCCCCCCCACTCCAGACTCCCACCCTGCTTCCAGCTGTGACTGGGATCCCTCATCCTCCACCCACCCCCGTTCCTACTGTCTGCCTGTCATCAGGGACCTCTGGCTCAGCTCCCTCCCCGCTTCCTGCATCTCAGTACTGGGGAAGCCAGCACCCTCACTCCACAACGTGCCCTACTCGGGGGGTCACAGGCGCCTCTGGGCTCCACATGAAAAGATGTGCAAAGCAGCCGACACCTGCTCAGCAACCTCCCCAAGTCCCAGGTGCACCTCCATCCCTGCCCTGGGCACTTCCTAGGCACCCAACAGGTATCCCACTCTTTCTCCCTTGAACCTTTCGGTGCAAATATCAGTTCTCACCAGGCTGAGTTCCTTGGGGCAGAGCACACGTCATATCCATCTCTAGGTCAGCAGAGTCAGCTTAGTGCCAGCCCAGGAGCAAGGCTCAGGTATGGTGGTAATGGGGGGTGGGGGTGAAGGGGGCTGAGAGATGGCTAGATAAGGAAATGAATGGATGGATGGATGGATGGATGGATGGATGGTCATACGGATAGGTAGTTAGGTGAGCAGGGTGGGAATAAATGATGGATGAATAAATAGATGGATGGATGGATGGATGGGTGGAAGAACGAATCGTTCATGAGTGATGGATAAAGTAGTGAATGGATGAATGTGTAGGTGGGCCAAATGGGTAGATGAATTGATTCTTATGAGGGAAAATGGATGGATGGATCAATAGATGGATGGAGGGATGGATGGATCATTTGATCACAGATGGAATGATGGACAGATGAATTGATAAGTAGATGACTACCCTGGTCCCTGGCTGGGCCTTGGTATGCCCTGTTTCTACCCAAGAGACTCAGGAGCCATTGGATGAAGCCCAGGTCTCCTGAAGAATTGTGGAGATGGCAGGCTTTCTGGGGCAGGGGACACAGGGTATCAGTGTCCACTGGCAGCCACAGCCAGGGGTCCTCTACCTCTGATTCACGTCTGTGCTCCCATCACCAGCCATCCGAGGCTGGACAAGCTCACCCCCTACCAAACCCTGGCCCCCTTCTTGTGGCCCTGACCAGCTGTTCTGAAGTAGTCAGGGAGCTGGTCTGTGTAGCCAGTGGGCCATTCTTTGGATAGTTACCTGCTCATCCTTTGCTTCCCGTGTGGTCCTGGCCTTGTGCCACTTCAGGATCCCAGAGGTGAACAAGTAGCTGTCTCGCTACCCTGAAGGAGCTCGTAAGAGAAACAGAGAGCCATAGAGGGGCCTGAATGTAAATAGCAACAGCAGTCTTTAATGGGGCACCTACACCTAATGGGCACCTTACATAAATTGTTCTCAGCTGTGCCGCAGCCCTGCAAGCTGTTTCCACCCCATTTTACAGAGGAGGGATCCGAAGCTCAGTAACCTTTCCAGGGCTGCGTGGCCCCGTGGCTGGGATGGGGTTTGAGCCAGGTCCACCCCGTGCATTTCACTATGTCACTCAATGTCTGTGTGCTCCAGCCACCTCGTGGCCAAAGCAAGATGACAGAGGCACAGGTAGGGGAAGGGATTCGACCAAGGCCATGAAATAACTCAACAACTGAACCCAGTGTTCTTTCCACTGATGAGGCACATCCACAAGTGACCTCCACCCACCCAGAGCCTCAGCTGAAGGCCACATCAGCTGGCTGGGGTTGAGGGCATGGGGACTCAAGTGGGGAGACATGGAAGGCTGGGAGCTTGGAGGTCCTAACCTCCTAACTTGGTCACTGAGCCTGGCCTCGGAGGCCACTTGCACTCCTGAGCCCCGTGGGGTGGTGCCAAGGGGTGCCGTGGCTGACCTGTGGGCAGGCGGCTCTGAGAGCAGCGGGTGGCAGCTGCCTGACCCTGCTAATTGGGTGTGACATCTCGTAAATAAATGGAACAACTCGTTTAGCGGGCGGGGGCCGCTGGGCAGGGAATTAGCTGATTTGCACGGCTTTCCACGTGGAGCCCAGATGTGTCATGGCCTCTAAGCAGGGCACACTGGAGGGAGGGGTTCCGAGAGGCAGGAACCCCTACAACCCTTTGGAACAACACATTTCTTTATGTGGGAGCTCCTCCTGTCCCCAGGGAATCAAGTGCAAGGAGCAGCTGCTTTTGCAGAGCTTTGTGTGGAACCAGGGCTGAGAGCTGCAGCTGTGCTGCTGGTGGGCCGGATGAGGTCTTGGGAGATGGAGTCGGGCAGAGGGGAGCCCCATGGGGGAGCACCCCACGTGCTGGGGCCGTGGCCAGGTACCACATAAACCTAATCGTGTTTAATCCCCACCTGCGATCGAGTGCTTTGAGGCTGCTTGCGTGCCCTCTTTTTTTCCCTATCGTTTCCTCTCCCTTTACTTCCATGGAGAGAGACTATCCTAATTCATTTTTTTCTACTGGGGTTTTTTGGTTTTTTGTTTGGTTGGTTTTTTTTGGTGGGGGGAGTGCATGGTCCGAGAATCGAACCCAGGTCTCCCACATGTAAGGCTTTTCTACTTGTGTTTAAACCTTCCCTTGCACAAACCATGTTGTAGCTCCAGTCATGGCCCCCTCAGGGAGAGAAACAAAAATCCCCCCCATCAAGCCGTGGTCCATTGCCCTATTTTACAGATGGGCAACTGAAGCACAGAGAAGGGAGGGGACCAGCCAAAGGTCAATAGGTAGTGGGGGTTAGGGTAGAGTGCAGCCCCAGGGCCCAGCCCTTCCCACCGCACACTGCACCCCCTCGGTTCTGGGACCAGGCAGCTCCTAAGATGCCCTTCCCACCTTTGCTCCAAGGCAGGCACGCACTGCAGTTGGGGTTAGAGCTACTGCCTCGGGCATCTCCCCTTGTCTCTCCCAGCCCCAAGGCAGCGGGGACCACAGGAGACACTGCCATCCTTCATGGCTGGCTTGCGCTGTACCCTTTGCAGATGCCCTCTTGGGTTTACAGGTATGCCCCTTGCATCATGACTGTAAGCCAGGCAGGGAAGGGATGAGTTTGTCCATTTCACAGATGAGAAAATTGAAGCACAGGTTTGCACAGTGAGCTTCTAGTTAAGCAGGGGTGAGAACCCAGGTGTCCTGGCTCCAGCCAGGGCTCTACACCCCTCCTTTGGGAGGGGCCAGTGCCTCTCCTGCCCACTGTCATCCCCTTACTCATGCCACCTTGCCTGCTTCTGCAGCCACGTGGCTGAGCCAGGCTGAGGGCCTTGGGGTGACTGGACTGCCTCTCCTGAGGGCCAGGCTCACTTGTCCTTGTTGGTCAGAGCTTCCATGGACAGAAACCAACAGGGTGTGGCCTGGGACTCTGGGACCCCAACCAGGAAATGCAGGCATCCAAACAGGAGGTATTCTCGGAGTACCTTAAGGTGCCAGGGCTCTGGAATAGGATGGCCCAGTCCTGAGCCACAGAAGAGCCCAGGGAGATGTTGCTGCCTGCCCTAAATTTGCATCCCTGCAGCTGAGTGGCCAAGGGCAGGTTCCTCTGTATTCAGGTGCGCCCTGAGCCACTTTGCCCACTCAGGGTAGATGAGGCAGGATGGATGGGAGAATTCAATGAAGTTGAGAATGGACGAGAAAATGTGTTGTAAACTGAAAACAGCAGCACACATGTTGAGTTTGTTTCCCCAAAGCTCTGGGGACAGGCATGGGGCAGGGGCAGGAGCGGGGGGTCCAAGACCCTAGGAGGGTGAGCACGTTCCTGTGACCTGAGCTCCACAGCAGAGCCTGGGGGCTAAACATCCCTGCACCAGAACTCAGTCTCAGTGGACTCAGGGCTCATGACCGTGAGGTCTTGAGCTCAGCTGGCACTGCCAGCAGCTTAAACCAAGCCAGACAGGCCCAAGAAATCTAGGCCTCGGGAACTGGGGTGCTAAGTCACCTATCTCAGACCACGTTGTGAAAGTAAGCTGGGTGCAGTGTGCTTCAGCCCTTACCTTCCCTGCTGAACTTTTTGCCCACCTTACTCCCACCCCCAAACCTACTAGGCTGTGGGGCTATGGGAGAGCTTGCTTTGAAGCCAATGCTGGTGGGAGTCCAGCCTGAGATTTAGGGCAAGGGGCGCATTAGGAAGGAATCTCCAGGGCCAGCCTGTCCTGGATCACAGAAAGCCAGGCCCCAAGTCTGAGGACCAACTGTCACGCCCCCAGAACCTTGCAGAGTTCCCCACCGCCACTGCCAGCAATCAGGAAACACTTAAATGATCACTGCCCTTCTCTAGACCTGGTTTTCTGGCCTGTGCCATGGGACTGCTAATCTCCATCCTGCTGTGGGTGGGGATGGGTGGAGAGGCACAGGGAAGGTGGGTGAGCGAGAGTTTTAAAAAAGCTCATTAAGGGCGGGCCGCGGTGGCTCAGCGGGCAAAGTGCTTGCCTGCTATGCCGGAGGACCTCGGTTCGATTCCCGGCCCCAGCCCATGTAACGAAAACGGAGAAACAAAATACAATAAAACAAGAAAATGTTTAAAAGATGTTTCCCTTTCTTCCTCTCTTCCTTCCTTCTATCCTTCCTTCCTTCTCTCTGTCTTTCCTTTAAAAAAAAAAAAAAAAAAAAAAAAAAAAAAAAAAAAAAAAAAGCTCATTAATCCTGGTCAGCCCTTTGTGCCTTTCTGGACGTCTCCTGCCCCAGTCCCCACACGCCAACCATGCTGGCCTGATGCCCGGAGCCTCACGCCACCTCCTTTTTCTCTCCCCCAGCACTTACAGAACCCTGCCAACTTCCACAATGCCGCCACGGAGCTGCTGGACTGGTGTGGGGACCCGCGAGCCTTCCAGAGGCCCTTTGAGCAGAGCCTGATGGGCTGTTTGACGGTGAGCCCCTGTCCCCTGCCTGCACCCACATTCCGGGAAGGGAGCTGGGAACAAGCAAGCCTGTCTAGGCGCTGTGAAGTAGCCGGACACCAGGGGGTGGGAGATGGGGAGACCTGGGTGCTAGAGGGGCAGCCTTTCTGTGTGCACCCACACACACACACCTGCACATCCCCATGGAACCTGGGTCTGACAGGAGATCAGGTACCCGTGCAGGATACCATTTCCCCACCCTGAATGAGAAAGGCACAGAGTCTAAATTCAGGGGCATTCCAAGTCTGACCAGGAGTAAATGTTCCATCATTAGCAAAGAATAGAGGCTCTTGAAGGATTTCAGCCACGCTTTTATTCAGATAAACATTTGTTGAGCTCTTTTTATAGTCATCCATCCATCCATCCACCTATCCATTCATAGAAGCATTCGTTGAGCCCCGTAAAATCCATCCATCTATCCAAATAAGCATTGATTAACCCCTCATTTTCATATACACTGTCCTCTGCTGAGTCCTGGGAAACTGTAGATGAGTAAGACTTTACCAAGCCTGTTCCCTCTTTAGTGGGGGAAACAGCTGTGTAAAGAGATGACTGAGAGAATTGTGTGCAAACCAAAGGCAGCACAGAGAGGGAGTAATTAATGAACTGCCCAGAAGGTGGGAGTGTCATGGAAAACTAAGGAAAGGAGCCACTTATATGCATGCTTTCCAAGAAACTACGCATAGCAAAGGTGTTCCAGGCACATGGCACAGCATGTGCAAAGGCCCTGATGTTCAACAGAAACAGAGAACTGTAATCAGTTCAGCTTGGCAATGGTCTAGGATCCAAGCTGAGCAGAGGCCAGGCCCAGAGCTTGCGGCATGATTTGCCAGGCTAAGGAACTTGCTGATCGACAACCACGCAGAAGGAGCTCACAACTCATGAATGTCCCCAGCCACCTGGTGTGTATCCATAAGTACAAGGCACCTTGGTGGCCAGTGAGGACAGCTGCTCAGAGGGTCAGCAAGTTATCAGGGAGCATGGCTCCTACCCTGAGGCTTAGAGAGGGGGGGCCACGATGGATGGCCCACCAGCTGGGAGATGCAGGAAGAAGGTCCAAGGGCTCCATATTTCCCAGAAAGCCCCAGTGAAGAGAGAAGCGAAAGGCCCAACTTGGCCCTGGCCTGGTGCAAAAGAAATGGTGACCACAACACAAAGCACCTCCTACGTGTCTGACCTGAGCGTGGCATGCTGTATGTGCCGTCTCGTTGAATCCTCACAACCACTCCACAGCATTGGTCCTGCCATCCTCCCTGTTTTGTTTTTTTTTTTTTATTAATTAACGGAAAAAAGGAATTAACCCAACATTTAGAAATCATACCATTCTACATATGCAATCAATAATTCTTAACATCATCACATAGATGCATGATCATCATTTCTTAGTACATTTGCATGGGTTTAGAAGAACTAGCAACACAACAGAAAAAGATATAGAATGTTAATATAGAGAAAAGAAATAAAAGTAATAATAATAGTAAAAAAAAAAAAACAAAACCTGTAGCTCAGATGCAACTTCATTCAGTGTTTTAACATGATTACTTTACAATTAGGTATTATTGTGCTGTCCATTTTTGAGTTTTTGTATCTAGTCCTGTTGCACAGTCTGGATCCCTTCACCTCCAATTACCCATTATCTTACCCTATTTCTAACTCCTGCTGGACTCTGTTACCAATGACATATTCCAAGTTTATTCTCGAATGTCTGTTCACATCAGTGGGACCATACAGTATTTGTCCTTTAGTTTTTGGCTAGACTCACTCAGCATAATGTTCTCTAGGTCCATCCATGTTATTACATGCTTGATAAGTTTATCCTGTCTTAAAGCTGCATAATATTCCATCGTATGTATATACCACAGTTTGTTTAGCCATTCTTCTGTTGATGGACATTTTGGCTGTTTCCATCTCTTTGCAATTGTAAATAACGCTGCTATAAACATTGGTGTGCAAATGTCCATTTGTGTCTTTGCCCTTAATTCCTTTGAGTAGATACCTAGCAATGGTATTGCTGGGTCGTATGGCAATTCTATATTCAGCTTTTTGAGGAACCGCCAAACTGCCTTCCACAGTGGTTGCACCATTTGACATTCCCACCAACAGTGGATAAGTGTGCCTCTTTCTCCGCATCCTCTCCAGCACTTGTCATTTTCTGTTTTGTTGATAATGGCCATTCTGGTGGGTGTGAGATGATATCTCATTGTGGTTTTGATTTGCATTTCTCTAATGGCCAGGGACATTGAGCATCTCTTCATGTGCCTTTAGGCCATTTGTATTTCCTCTTCTGGTAGGTGTCTGTTCAAGTCTTTTTCCCATTTTGTAATTGGGTTGGCTGTCTTTTTGTTGTTGAGTTGGACAATCTCTTTATAAATTCTGGATACTAGACCTTTATCTGATATGTCATTTCCAAATATTGTCTCCCATTGTGTAGGCTGTCTTTCTACTTTCTTGATGAAGTTCTTTGATGCACAAAAGTGTTTAATTTTGAGGAGCTCCCATTTATTTATTTCCTTCTTCAGTGCTCTTGCTTTAGGTTTAAGGTCCATAAAACCGCCTCCAATTGTAAGTTTCATAAGATATCTCCCTACATTTTCCTCTGTTTTATGGTCTTAGACCTAATGTTTAGATCTTTGATCCATTTTGAGTTAACTTTTGTATAGGGTGTGAGATATGGGTCTTCTTTCATTCTTTTGCATATGGATATCCAGTTCTCTAGGCACCATTTATTGAAGAGACTGTTCTGTCCCAGGTGAGTTGGCTTGACTGCCTTATCAAAGATCAAATGTCCATAGATGAGAGGGTCTATATCTGAGCACTC
Organism: Tamandua tetradactyla; assembly: GCF_023851605.1. Classification (NCBI taxonomy): domain Eukaryota; kingdom Metazoa; phylum Chordata; class Mammalia; order Pilosa; family Myrmecophagidae; genus Tamandua; species Tamandua tetradactyla. The sequence continues at coordinate 17,217,540 of NC_135339.1, read as the reverse complement.
TATTCGATTCCATTGGTCGATATATCTATCTTTATGCCAATACCATGCTGTTTTGACCACTGTGGCTTCATAATATGCCTTAAAGTCAGGCAGCGCGAGACCTCCAGCTTCGTTTTTTTAACTCAAGATGTTTTTAGCAATTCGGGGCACCCTGCCCTTCCAGATAAATTTGCCTATTGGTTTTTCTATTTCTGAAAAATAAGTTGTTGGGATTTTGATTGGTATTGCATTGAATCTGTAAATCAATTTAGGTAGGATTGACATCTTAACTATATTTAGTCTTCCAATCCATGAACATGGTATGCCCTTCCATCTATTTAGGTCTTCTGTGATTTCTTTTAACAGTTTTTTGTAGTTTTCTTTATATAGGTTTTTTGTCTCTTTAGTTAAATTTATTCCTAGGTATTTTATTCTTTTTTTTTTTTTTTTTTTTTTTTTTTTTTTTTTTTTTTTTTAGAGAAGGAAGGAAGGAAGGAAGAAAGGGAAACAACTTTAAACATTTTCTTGTTTTATTGTATTTTGTTTTTCCGTTTTTTGTTACATGGGCTGGGGCCGGGAATCGAACCGAGGTCCTCCGGCATAGCAGGCAAGCACTTTGCCCGCTGAGCCACCGCGGCCCGCCCCATGGTATTTTATTCTTTTAGTTGCAATTGTAAATGGGATTCGTTTCTTGATTTCCCCCTCCGCTTGTTCATTACTAGTGTATAGAAATGCTACAGATTTTTGAATGTTGATCTTGTAACCTGCTACTTTGCTGTACTCATTTATTAGCTCTAGTAGTTTTGTTGTGGATTTTTCCGGGTTTTCGACGTATAGTATCATATCGTCTGCAAACAGTGATAGTTTTACTTCTTCCTTTCCAATTTTGATGCCTTATATTTCTTTTTCTTGTCTAATTGCTCTGGCTAGAACCTCCAACACAATGTTGAATAATAGTGGTGATAGTGGACATCTTTGTCTTGTTCCTGATCTTAGGGGGAAAGTTTTCAATTTTTCCCCATTGAGGATGATATTAGCTGTGGGTTTTTCATATATTCCCTCTATCATTTTAAGGAAGTTCCCTTGTATTCCTATCTTTTGAAGTGTTTTCAACAGGAAAGGATGTTGTCCTCCCTGTTTTATGAAGGAGGAAACTGAGTCTTGCTGTAGCTGACTGTTCTAGTTTGCAAGCCACCGGAACGCAATATACCTGAGACAAAATGACTTTTAAAGGGGGAAATTTATTAAGTTGAATTTTACAGTTCTAAGGCTGTGAAAATGTCCAAATTAAGGCATCCAGGGAAAGATACCTTGGTTCAAGAAAGTCAGTGATGTTTGGGGTTTCTCTCTCAGCTGGAAAGGCACATGGCAATGTCTGCTAGCTTTCTCTACAGGCTTTGTCTTCAGTGGCTTCCCCAGGGCTCTGTCTGTTCTGTTGGCTCTATTGGTTCTGGTGGCTTTAAAGCTTTTTCCAAAATGGTTCCCTCTTAAAGGGCTCCAGAAAGCAACCCCACCTAGAATGGGTGGAGACACATCTCCATGGAAACCATCTAATGAAAAATTACCACCCACAATTGGGTGGGTCATATATCCATTGAAACAATCAGCAAGAGTCCACCCAGCAATATTGAATGAGGATTAAAGAACTTGGCTTTTCTAGGGTATACAACAGATTCAAACCGTCACACTGACTTTCCCAGGTCACACGGCCAGGTAGAAGTGAACCTGGCATGCAAGTCCATCTGCTTCGGGGGGTGGGGGGTGCTCTTGACCATTTGGATCCCAGAAGCGGCACCCCAGGCCAGACAGGCATGCAGCCAAGACCTTCACGGAGTGCCTCCATTTGCCAGGAGCCGCCCCCATCTGGCTCCCTTGGGGCTGTCTGCCCTGCGCAGTCCTTCTCATTCTCAGCCCGCTGGATGTCACTCTCCCTCCCCCAACTCCTTAATCCTCTTTGTGGGGATCCTGGTTCAGGCTAAGTCCCATGGGCAGACACAGATGTTGCCAGAGGCCCCCTCACCTGCACCCCAGCTGCCACAGGGAAAGGAGGAGGTGGGGATCGTGATGTGCGGCCAGGCAGGTTGCTGCGTGCTCCCTGGCACTGCCCCGAGCCCGGCCCTGCCTCACACGGTGGGCTTGAAGCTGATCCAGGCCGTGGCCCCGGCCAGATTCGGTGGGAAATGGGCGTGAGATGCCCGGTGACTGCCCTGCCCCAGCCCTGTCATCCATTCACTCATTCTACAAGCTGTCCTTAAGACCTGCTGCTGTGGGCCAGGCCCTGGCTGGTCACCGGAGGAGTGCAGTAAACTAGGAGCAAACCAGAACTTACCCTGTGCAATGGGGTAAAGCGGAGGGGAGCAGGAGGTGACCTCTCGGCCGAGACCCGAATGGCAAGGAGGGATCAGCCATGGCGGGGAGGGTCCTCTGGGCAGAGGGAATTCAGGTGCATAGGCCCTGAGGCTTGATTTGTCCGAGAAACAGAAAGAAAGCTCAGATGGTCGCAGCACAGTTCGAGAAAGGGACAGGAATCTGAAAGGAAGTTGGGGAGGGAAACAGAAACCCAAGCACAGATGTGGTTATCTGAAGAGTGATGGGGAGGCCCTGAATGGGCGTAAGCAGGAGAGTGATAGGATATGATTTGCACAGGGACAGGAGCTGGGGAGCAGGCTGTCACCGGAGGGCAGGGTGGGGAAATTACAGAGGGTTGCTTGGAGGAGGGAGCCCTAGAGAACCCCAGGGGACATCACTGGACACGGGGGAGAGGATGGCTTCCCAGGCGGGGGGAATTGGATAAAGGCACAGTGCTGGCCTCCCGGGGTCTCCCTTCATTGCACCCAGCTGAAGGCATACCCTTGGCTGATGGGCCAGCCTTTGCCCCCACCCCGCCTCCAGCCCGCCATTTGGCCAGCAAAGGAACTCTTGGTGACCAGAGACGTGGGTCTGTGACTTGGAGCTCAGTGAAAATATCCTCCATGCCCAAGGCATTCTCCCGGGCAGTGTCTTCTTAGATAATCATGAAGACACTGTGAGGTAGACAGAGAAGGAATTGTCATTTCATTTTACAGACAAGGCCCCTGAGAGGCGGGTGTAGCTTGCTCCAGTCCCAGGCTGGCTCCACTGACCCCATGGGAGACCCTAGGTCCTGCTCTGGGTCTCCCCTCCCCACCGGGCGTCCTCAGCACTCACCCTGCCCCTAAGGGCAGGATGGGGTAGAGTGAGGTCAGAGGTCCTGAGGGGCCTAGACAATCTGGAGAGGTTGCCACCCACCCCCACCCCCAGATTACTGCAACCTCTGGGTGACCTCTGGGAGCAAATTCCAAATTCCTCTGGATCCGGCTTTCTTAGGGATATAAATTATAAACCACTTAGCCCCAGGGAGCAAATGGACACGATTTTGGATACCGGCTTCTAAGCAGATCGAGCCCAGTTACAGTGAGAGGCCTGGACTCGGGACCAGTCCTGGGATGAGTGGCCTTTGGGGCTGCTGGAAGGCCCCTGCCCCCTCTCTCCCTTTCCCGCCCTCTGGCTCCAGGCTTGCCAGCCCAGGACCCCCATTTCCTCCTCAGGACCCGGTGCCCGGCTGTGCTGGCGGCTCACACCCCACCCCTCACCTTAGCGGCAGTGCCAAGCCACCTCCCTAGGTATCCCCTTGGAACTGGGCCTCTCTGGGCCTTCCTTCCACCCTTGAGGTAGAACTAAAAGAAGGCTGGAGGCGGGGGGCTGGAGCAAGGAGAGGAGCGAGGGGCAGGAGAGGTGGGTGAAGAGGGAAGCAGAAACCAGTTAGCGCATCAGCCAGAGACTTCCCACTGCTTCTGAAGCCATGGGTGTGCATTCACAGACAGCATTCATTGAGCACCAACTGTTTGCCTGATCCTGGCCTGTCGTTCTTGCAGGGAGGGCAGTTTGTACTCCCTTCACAGACAAGGAAACGGTGGCTCAGAGAGGTTGGGTCAGTTGGGTGAGTTGGAACAGCTAGGAAGTGACAGAAGCAGAACCCATTCTCACATCTGAGTCCAAAGCAGCAGCAGGGAGAGCCCTGCCACCATGCCACCCTGTGTGGAGTATGGGGGAAAGTGAGGAACGAGGGCTCTGCCTTGAGGGGCTTAGAGGGCAGCCGTGGACACATCATCCCTGGAAATGAGGGAAGTACACCCCATGTACAGACGGGGAGTCCCAGAGAGGCTCAGCATCTTACCTCGGGATGCGAGTGAGGGGGTGGAGTGAGGATTGGGGTGCAGGACTCCTGTTCCCCTCCCTGCCTCAGAGGATGTCAGAATCTGAAGGGACGAAAGGGTCCGGCCCAACTGCCGCAAGTGGACATCCCTCCCCCAGCATCCCCCAGCACCCACTGCTCCACCAACAGCGGGCTCCCCACTTTCCAAAACAAAGCATAACTCACCACTCAGCCTTAAGAAGCCCCCCTCACGTCCTTGGGCTTCACTTTCCCTCTCTGCGGCACGAGGGGCTGGACTCCCCAGGCCTGGTGTAAGGACAGCCTTAGAAATGCTTTCTGGGCAGGGCCAGGCCAGGGTTCTGAGCTGCCAGGAGAGGGCAGCAGCACCGCAGCCATCTCACTGCCGACCATCATGGCGGGGCGGGGGCTTCCCACCTGCAGAATCTTCACGAAGAAGGCCATACCCACTGGGATGGGAGCAGGGCCTCCCTTCAAAGCACAGTGGGCTGCTCAGCTCGGCTGGGGCAGCCCTTCCCACCACTGTCAGTCAGAAGCCACCCACAGGACTTTCCTGGGGGTCTTCAAGGTGATCATCAGTCACTCCAGGGTTGCAGGGTCCAGCTTTGCCCTTTCTTTCTTTATCCATGCTGTGTGACCTTGAGCAAGGCCTTGCCCTCTCTGGGCTTCGACTTCCTCATCAGTGAAAGGAGGCTGTTGGAGCAGATGACTCCTTGGCCTCAGCTGCTCTGAACACTGGGGTTTGGGGTGACTGGGCAGGAAAACAGCCGCTGTCCGCTCCCTTGCACACTAGGTCCCAACCCGTGGGCAGCCCCTGCTGGCCTGCACAGCCACACCAGGCCTCTCTTGCTCAATTAGCTAGTTTCTCGTTTGTTTTTTTTTTTTAAACCAGAGCAACAGGATTAGCCAGTGTTAGTCAAACAGAAGAACCTTTGCCTTCCCGCCCTCAATCAGGGCCTCAGGATTCTCCATGGAGGTTGGGAGTTATGACCTTAACCCTTTGTGATCTGAAAAGAGGCCCTATCATGGAGAGAGCACAGACTTTCCCGCCAGACTTTCTGGGATCAAATCCTAGCTCTGTCATTGACAAGCTTGTAACCTTAGGCTGTTATCCATCGTCAGTGACCTCATCTATAAAATAGATTAAAAAACAAAAATGCATGCCTCGTGGAGTTGACGTGACGATGTGGTACTTCCTTGTATAGATAAAGCATTTCTCAGCCCCCTGTACCTGGGAGCCAGCATTCTCATTTTGTTCTATGAACATCGGCCTTCCCACAAACTGTAGCCTCACTGATGTACCAGTCCAAACTACGTCCCCTCTCCTGCCACCCGCTCCTGTCCGCCCCAGCCGAGAAGAGAGAGCCCCATGGTCAACATCTGCCAGCCGGTCCAGCCCAAAATCCTCCTCCTCGCTCTCCGAAGAGCATCTGTCTGCAGACTTGAAATGTTTGGCGGGGCACAGAGTTAGGGGCTTTGGTTTTTCTCCTTGGACAGTGAGGATAGCAGTGAGGATGTCCCCGCCCTGGGGTGACCCAGAGATTATGGAACGGGGTGTGTGTGAGTTGTTGGGGGGTGTCTCATCAGCACTATATTTGAGGCACAAATAGAGCCCTTGGAAAGGGGCCTGGGAGAATGGGAGCCTTCTGTCAGGGGCCTCTGTGCAGCAGACAAGCTAAGCAAACATCCTGACCTGAGGGAGACTTTTTCCTCCCAGCCTGGCTCAGACCTTACCTTGCTCAGGGAATTCTCAGGAGATGGGGGGACGAGGGGCAGGGCCGCATTTCAACATGCTCTGCTGGTCCTGGGAAGGGAGGAATCCATCGCCCCTTTCTTGATTTTCTGTGTGACGCTCTCTGGGCCTCAAGCGTCCGTATTTTTTTAAATAAAAGAGTTGATCTGGGTTGCTGCATCCTTTTTTAGGCCTAGAGCCCTTCTCATGAACCCCTAAAATATAAAGCAGATAATGGGAAGTGTTTTAGATGGATACAAGGAGCAAGTCAAACCATGCAGCAGCTTAAGACCCCCCAACCCCACCCCCGAGGACCTCCAGGGGCCTCCGGAGCAGACAGTCCCCAGGGCGTGAGGAGTCTCCTCTTTCTAAAAGGAAGGAGCCTGCCGCATCTGGGCGCACTTCCTTTCCCACTCAGCCATAGCCGCCCCAGCTGCTTTCTAAAACGACTCCATTTTCCAAGGTCCTTCCTTCTTAATAAGGAAACCTAATTTTGCTACTCTTAATGAGGAAGGCGGGTGGGAAGGGTAGAACCAGAGCCGTGGACATCCCCGGAGTGGGCAGGGACGGCCCTGGAGCCCGGTGGGCCCCAGAGTCCTGAAGGCCCCCGGCCCCTCCCCTCTCGGCCTGCTGGCCCCTGCTTCTGAGAGCCACAGGGAGATGGACAGGACCTTCCTGCGGGGCCCCAAACCCATGGCTGTGGATAAGCTCCCATCCACACTCTCGGGGAGTCTTCCAGCTGGGTCCTGGAGCTGGCTGGGCGGCAGAGGCCTGCGGTGTCTGGGCTAGGATGGGGGTGGCTGCGGGGGCTGGGCATGAGCTCAGCACAGGGAGGGCTAGGAGCGCCTGCCCGACCCAAGGCACCCTTCCCAGGCCATCGAGCGCCTCCGACCTGAGCTCCCTGTGAAGCAGCACGTTCTAGACCAGTGCCCCTGTTCCCGCAGATTCTGCCTCAGGAGGTCTGAGATTCTGCATCTGTAACAGGCTTGGGCAACATTCTCGGAGTAGCAAGGGGTAGCCAGCTCCCCGTGATAGGAGGGGCTCAGGGAGGGATCGGCGAAGGGTGGTGGCCGTGGAAAGCTGCTCAGGGGGTGGGACTCAGAAGATAGAGTGAAGGCAGATAGCAGGGGCCACGTTTTGGGGACACCCAAAACGTGGTGACGTTTTGGGGACACCCAAAACGTGGTGGTACGGCATCCCCAGGCGACTTCTAGAAGGTGGCCAAATTGGAGCCCTGAAAGGCAGCCGGGCCTGTGGCTTTGGCGTCAGGCCCACCACCAGACCAGAAACTTCCTGAGAGGCTGGCACAGTGTAGGGGCTCCTCGGCACTCACTGCATGACTGAGTGAGGCAGTCAGATCCCGCACTGCCTAATTCGGAGGCCTGCCTTAGCCTGTCCCTCACCTGCCTCAGCTGCAAAAGGGGCACATGCACCCACCAGGCTGGGCTCCCACGCCTTGCTCGGGCAGTGACTCACCTGCCCCTCCTCCCCCTCTCCCCATCAGGTGGTCAGTCGGGTGGCAGCCCAGCAAGGCTTCGACCTGGACCTCGGCTACAGACTGCTGGCCGTGTGTGCCGCCAACCGAGACAAGTTCACCCCGAAGTCTGCCGGTAGGTGTCCGTGGCAGGGCTTCACGGGTGTCATCCAGAGGTGGGGAAGGGGGCCGACTGTGAACTGGGGCCGGCCGCCACCTGGGTGGACTGGCACCTAGTGTGTCCACATGTGGTAGAGGCCTCCGGGGAGCAGTGGGAAGCCTCGGGGCACACGGGACCTCCTCGGTATCTGCTCCTGGGGAGTGTTGTTGCCCCAGGATCACCCCGGGGCCAGCAAGGAGCCCGAGGCACACACTCTCCCCAACAACAGGCATCATCCCATTTAATCACCCCGGCAACCCTTTGGCATAAGCACTGTGGTCATCCCCATTTTACAGATTGAGAAAACTGAGGCTCAGAGACGCTAAAGAGATTTCCCAAGGTCACACAGCCGGAAAGTGGCTATGCTGGGATTTGAGTCCAGGCCTGTACTCCAGAGCTAGCAGTCTAAACGCCTAGCCACTTCCTTCATTTATCAAAAAGTGCTTTATTTAAAATAAAACACAATTTAAAAAAAAAATCATTACATGCAGAGTCCCTGGCAGCCGTTCTGCATAGTAATCTCCGTTGTGACTTTGTCACCATGTGGGCCACCTGGCCCCATAAGCAGGGGCCATAAAAGACGCATTCTATATGGGTGGGCTTAGAGCGCATGAAAGGTGGAGCTCTACATTTGCCACCAAATCGTAACCTCTCTCAGTCTGGGACATGCTTAAAACCAGGCAGGCCCGTGACGCTCTGGCCCCGTCCCTTTACTAAGTCTGTGGTCTCTGAGCCTCAGTTCACTTCCTTGGGAAAGCGGGAATGGTGGAGACCCACCTTGCAGGGGTTACTGCAAGTTCTAGAAGAATGTACAGTGCCTGGCACAGGACCTGGATGACATTAACGTTCTCTAACAAGTCAGCGCGAGTAGTTGACAAAGGAAAAAAAAACAACTATTTCCTCTCTACAACAATAAAACAGAGATTTTCCTGAATTTGTCGATGGGTTCTTGGGAGTGTGCATGGAAACAGCTAAATGAGAGCGTTTAAAGGACGTCTCACAACGTGTGTGGTAAACCTGTTCACCCCGCTGTCCCTGCATGTGGAGTTCGGCCCCCTTCCCGGCACCTTTACAGTCCCGGCGTGTGGATTGGGGGGAACTTGACAAAGGGGCTTGGACGGCCTCCTTAGGCAGGAGCTACTCTGTGGCAGCACCTGTTGTGATATCAGTCTTGTACTGCACTGTTTGCCAGAAGATGGTCTTGTCACACAAGTGACCTCCATTCCGACAGAATCTGCGTGTCAATAACAGATCAATGTGTTGGAGGTATTTTGTTTATATGTTTTTTTTTTTTGCAAGGGTGGACACTAGGAATCAAACCCGGGTCTCTGGCATGGCAGATGAGAGCTCTGCCTGTTGAGCCAGCATAGCCTGCTCACAAATCAATATGTTTTTGATAAAGTAAAAATCACTACTAGTGTATATGTACGTATACTGTGCCTTACTGAGCACCTGCTTTGTGCAGGCACCTGCCCGGGGCTGTGGTTACGGTGGGAATCAAGACATGGTCCTACCTCTGGAAACTTCCAATTTAGAACAGAGGGTGGCAGACTTTCTGTAAGGAGCCAAATAGTACATCTTTTAGGTCTGCCAGATCGTAAGAAAGCAGCCATAGTAAATACATAAATGAATGAGCGTGGTTGTGTTCCTATAAAACTTTATATGCAAACACAAGTACTGATGCAAAGGATAGGCTAAACCTACTTAAATAATTAGGCCTAAGAGTCACCCGCAGAGACCCTCTATTGTTGCTCAGATGTGGCCTCTCTCTCTAAGCCAACTCTGCAGGTGAACTCACTGACCTCTCCCCTACATGGGACATGACTCCCAGGGGTGTAAATCTCCTTGGCAACATGGGACAGAACTCCCAGGGTGAGCCAGGATCCAGCATCAAGGGGTGGAGAAAGCTCTCTTGACCAAAATCAAGAAGAGAGAAATGAGACAAAATGAAGTTCCAGTGGTTGAGAGATTTCAGAGTCAAGAGGTTACCTTGGAGGTTATTCTTACGCATTATATAGATATCCCTTTTTAGTTTATGGTGTATTGGAATGGCTAGTGGGAAGTACCTGAAACTGTAGAGCTGTGTTCCAGTAGCCTTGATTCTTGACGACAATTGTATAATGATACAACTCGTTCAGTGTGACTGGGGGGTTGCGAAAACCTTGTGTCTGTTGCTCTTTTTATCCAAGGTATGGACAAAGAATAAATTAATAACAGGGGGGATAAGGGGTAATATAAATAGGGTAGATGGAAATACTAGTGGTCAATGAAGGGGGGGTAAAGGATATGGATGTATACGGTTTTTTCTTTTTTCTTATTTCTTTTTCTGGAGGGATGCAGAAAAAATGAAGATGGTGATGAATACACAGCTATGTGATGATATTGTGAGCCACTGATTGTACTCCATGTATGAACTATATTGTGCAAAGTTGTGTCACTGAAAATTTAAAAAGCAACAGGCAATGGACTGTAGTAGGCTGAACCCTGGTCTAGAGGGAGAAGACACCATAAATCAAATAAATCTCAGGCATGTGTGTGTATACATATACGTGTGCATGTATAGATTCAAACTGTGAGCTGTAGAAGGAAAAAGTCAAGGATGCTGGGAGATTGTATAGGGGGCCAAGCAGTCTGGGGTGAGAAGGTTCCCCCAAGACCCAAAGGATGAGTTAGAGTTGAGTGGGTGAAGGGAAGGAGAGAGGGCTTCCCAGGTAAAGGCATGTAGCCTGTGCAAAGGTCCTGAGGTAAAAGAGCTCATCACATCTTTTTAGCAGAACTGAAAGACGATCACTGGGCTTGGAGGCTGGGGAAATATGACATGAGTTTAGGCTGGAGGAGCCAGCAGCCGTTGGATGTATGTGGTCTACCTTGAAGGTTGTGATCGTCTTTCAGTTCTGCTAAAAAGATGTGATGAGCTCTTTTACCTCAGGACCTTTGCACAGGCTACATGCCTTTACCTGGGAAGCCCTCTCTCCTTCCCTTCACCCACTCAACTCTAACTCATCCTTTGGGTCTTGGGGGAACCTTCTCACCCCAGACTGCTTGGCCCCCTATACAATCTCCCAGCATCCTTGACTTTTTAGGACTTTGTCCTAAGAGTAAAGGTACTTTTGCAAAGATCTGTCCAGATCTCAAAGACAAGGAACAGGTTGCACAGGGAGGGAGCAGGGGTGAAGGGGGGCAGTGGGCAGACTGCTGTGAAAGTTGGAGTGAGGATGATGGTGGCTGTGCCAGTGAGACTGATGGAAGATGGTGGAGTGGAGAGAAAAAGATGAAGCCAAGGGATATTTGGAGGCAAAACCAAGGCAGAAGCTTCACGAGAGAGGTGGGAGGAAAACAGGAGATTGTGCTGCTCCCGGTGGAGAAGGAGAGGCTCAGGTCCCTGTGAGCCCTCCCTTGGGGGTCTCTGACCCTCAACCAGGCTCTCTTAAGGCCCTACCCATGCTTGAGTGTCCACCTGTACTGTACTCCATCATCTAGCTTGGTGGGACAGGGAGTATTATCTACATGCTGCAGATGAAGATATTGAGGTTCAGAGAGGTTCTGAGGTTTGCTTGAGGTCACACAGCTTCTGAATGATAGAGCCAAGACTGGGGCTCAGGACCTGAGGACCTGACTCCAGGCCTAAGGCTCTGCCTACTTTATCACAGCTCACCATCCAGGGCTAGGCAAGGACCTAGATTTAGGAGGCCTCCATTCCCAAGGCCTGGGAAGCCACACCCTTTGGGAGAGCCGCTCCCTTTTACTCCAGCCTCCCCAGCATGGCCTAGCCGTCCTCTAGTGGCAACCCCATAGTTGCTTCTCCTCCTGAAACAAGGGATGCTGTTCTTTCCACGTTACTAGCACCGTCGGCACCTCCCACTGTGCACAGCCCTTTCCAGTTTGCAGAACCCATTCCTGTGCATCATGCCTCCCCAGGTCCCTTAGGTGGGCTCTCAGCATCCCCACTGCAGCAGAGGCACCGAGGCACGGCACCACCCGTAGCTACGCCGGCACTTGAATTCCCTTGTCAAGCCTTTTCGGCTCCCCGCCTTTCACTGGCCACCCCCACGGCCCTTGGGATCCTTGCCATTCCCTGCTTGGCTTGTCTGCCTGGAAAGCAGGGGCCCCATCTAAAGGGGTCGGGGTGGGGGCTTCAGCTGCTCCTCTCTCAGCCGTGACCCTGTGTGTAATAAAGAATTAAACACCCCCCTCACTGAGTCTGTGAGAAGTAAATGAGAGTCTGCAGCCGTGAAAGCCCAGGGCCCGGCTTGAGCCTGATACACAGATGCCAAGGAAATACTACTTCTCCGTCCCCTCTCTGCTTCTGTCTGTCTCTACCCCAGCATGGCTCCTGATCTAAGAGCTTCTCCGTCCCAGCCAGGCTGTAGCTCTGGTGCCCAGTGGCCGCGGGTGAACTCAGCGCGGTGCACTGGGGCCCGGGCAGCTCCCCCCTCCCCACCCCAGCCAGGCCACTTGGGAACCCCCGCGGCTTCCCCAACCTCCTAGCTCTCTCGGCCTCTGCCTGGGCTCCTCGTTGTCTGACTAGCTTCTGCAGTCTGTCCCCCTCTCAGCCTCTCCTCTTCTTTCTCTCGGAAGCCTTTGATGGGTCTTTCTGTCTCTGTCCATCCCTTCCCACGGCCCATGGCCATGGCCGTCCCTCAGTCCCTGCTGCCTGATCTGCCTTTCTCGGCGTCTGTCTCAGCCTTTCTCCCTGCGCACGCGCACGTGTGTGTGTGTGTGTGTGTGTGTGTGTGTGTGTGTGTGTGTAGCCGTGTGTGTGTGTGTGTGTGTGTGTGTGTGTGTGTGTGTGTGTGTGTGTGTGTGTGTAGCCATCCCCCTCTCCCTTCCTCCTCTCCCTTCCTCGTCCTCTCCCCTCCACCTCCCTGCCTGTCTCTTGTCAGCAGGCCAGGCTGGGGCCAGGCGCGGGCCGGTGGGATGAGGTCATGCAGCCAGGAGAGGGGCTTTGTCGGGAGAGAGGGGGCGGCGGGACGGCGCGCGTGGTCGGGGGGCAGCGCCGCCCGTGTGTCGGGGAGCGCCCAGAGAGCGCGCAGGGAGCGTGAGCGCAGACCAGACACTGCAGCGAAGCCGCCGAGTCAGACGGCTGCACGTGGGCCCCGCGCAGACCCAGCCCCCAGCTCTTTGTTCTGGTGCAGCCTTTAGCCTCTGCGCCTGCACACGGGCACGCGCGCACACAGGCAGGTCCTCTTCGGCAGGGGGGTCCTGGGGGGCCCGCCGCTCTCTCCCCCCAGCCACGGAACTGAAGGTCACCTGCCCGGCCCCCGACCCCTCCCCTTGTTCTCCCCATGCTGACCTTTTCCGGCTGCTGCCGCCAGGCCTTGGCAGCTTGGCAAGCAGAGCTGAAGAGCAGCCTCTGTGGCCCCGTTGGCGCCAAGCACGGGGGCCATCGCCGCGTCCCGGGCTCCCCAGCGTCCTGCCCCAACCTGAGCTAGTGTCCATGCTCGAATGACTGCATTCCCACAGCTGATCCCTGGAATAGCCCCATGGCCTGCTAGAAAAACAGGCTCAGGGGTGTCAGCACCCAAGGCCTGTGGTTCCGAGAAGGGGAGGGCCTACCCCAGGTCACACACAGGCAAGGGTAGTAGAAATCAGAGGAGGTCCTGGCTGGGCCCTGAGACCACCCAGAGGGATGAGCGCAAAACAGAGCACAGATTGGCCTCTGGAGCCTGCAGACGCAGTGGTTTTTAAAGGTGCTGATTAGTAGCCCACCTTTGCTCTTTGCAACTGCACAGTCAACCCAAACACCCGGCTTCTTCGGAATGGGAACACTGGACCCGCCTTCCCGGGGGGCTGACCAGGCCAAGGCTGGCGCTGGGACAAGCGACACCCAGACCCCTCCTTGCCCTGCCCCACTGCAGTCTCCACCCTGCCGGGTCCCAGGGCCATTCTTTGCACACCCTTGCGTCCCGATGCAGCAGCCCCAGGCCCGGGAGCAGGAGTAGAAACCCAAGCCAAGGGGATCGCTCGCTTTGTGTGGACAAGCACCTGCTTGGTCTGGCTTGTCTGATGTGCTGACAGCCCCCAGAGGGGGTTCCCAGAGGTGACGTCAGCAGACCGCGGGTGGGACCCCTGGCCCACTGGGGAGATGAGGAATCAGGAGTGGGAAGGGGTCCCTTCCTGGGCCTCACGGCTCTGTGGCCTGTGCCGCAGGGAAGGAGGGTCTCAGCGAAGCTGGTGCTTCCGGGGAGTCCCCAATTCCAGGCGCGTCCAGTACCTTCTTCAGCAGCCTCAGAGCGCAGAGAAAGAGGCTGCCCCCGGCCCAGGATGAGTAGCTCGGGGAGTTGGGGTGTGGCCCAGGGCGTTAGAGAGGATCAGGTCATCTCCCACATCGTCTACCCAGGCCTACGTGAGCCGGGGCAGGGCCAGTCCTTATCCTCTGGTTTCCTCCGTGCTTTGACAACAGCCCTTCCTCCTCCCACGGTGGAGGACACATCTCTGGCCTCTCTTGGTGGCTCAGCTCCCGTCGCCACCTTCACGCCTCCCCTGTGGCCTCTCTCTGTGTCTCGCGGCCTCTGCCCACCCCGGAGCCCGCAGCCTTCCCGTCCCCGGGAGGACAAATGGTCTCATTCAGGGGACGCCCTGCCAGAGCTGTCTCTCTAAGACAAAGCTGTGCTCAGCTCTGCGTGAAAAACAGCTCACGGCCGCCTGGCGAGCGGGCGGATGGGTGGGTGCAAATTGCAGGGGATTTGCTAACGGCTGCCAGCTCCCCCAGAGACAGCGGACGGGTGGGTCCTCACCCTTGGGAGGCCAGGCTGCCTGGGAAGCTGGGGTGCTTTTTCAAGGCCTGGGACGGACTTCCTCCTGGACGCCAGCCCCCGCGTCACCCCCCCATCTCAGCTCAGCACAGGGGAATGTGGGGGAGGGACTTGGCTTCCTTCCTTCTGCTGGCCGCCTGGGCCAGGACAGGTCAAACTCCACTCCAGGGAAGGGCTCTGGATTTCATCACCCAGCCCCTGGGAACCGCTCATGTTCAGATCTGTTTAATGGATGAAACCTACTCACAAGGTCACCTCCTGCCATCTTGCTGCTGTGCTACTGAGGCTCCCATTTTATAGAGGGGCCTAATGAGGCTCCAGGAAGAGAGGCCCAAGTCAGGCACGTGTTCCCCGGTCCTGGGAGTAGGGCTTGAACTTCCAGAAGGAGGTCATATTTGGAACAGAGAGAACTGTTCCTCTTCTGATTGTCTCTGAGCGAACTGGGAGGGCCAAGGGGAGAGTCATCCATGGCTGGTGGCCCCTGGTTCCCCTCCCCCACCCAGCACCCTGAGGGCCCAGGCCCTGTTCCAGTGGCCTGGAGAAAAGGAGCTGTAGGGGAGGACCAGAAGAGAGAGGGTTTGTGGACACGGTGTTCCCAGGCTAAGAAATTGGGGGGAGGGGCCTGTGATGGTTCCTGGGGTATCAGGAGTAAACAGCAGTGATGCCACACAGAGAATAGGAGAGGGCAGGTTTGGAACAGCTTCAAGGCCCCAGAAAAGGGAGCTGAGTCTATAGATAGCCACTCTACAACCATTAAAAAGCTTGGTCTTCAAATAATTTTTACTACTTGGAAGTGCTTACAAGCTAATCATTTGCAGAAGGATTGCAAAATGGTCTATCCCGTATGATCTCAACCAGGTGCAAAAAGCAAACCTGTCTTTCTTGAGGCACAGAAAACCGAAGGGACTGTAGCAAAAAGTCAACCTGCTAGTAACAGTTCTATCAGGATGGGGAGGTTGGCACTTTCCTTTATTTCCCATGTTGTCTGCAGGGAGCACAAACTGTTTATAAGCAGAAGAAGCGATGATGGCTGTGGGTTTCCTGGGAGTTTGGTTGGAGTTGATAGGGGGAGGGAGTGTAGCTGGAGAGGCCTTGTCTCCTGGGCTAGCTCAGCAGTTTCTCTGGTTCCCTGCAAGCCCTGGGGGACTGGTCTCTGCTTGTCATGGAGGCAGCTCTTCCTGGCTCCCTCTCATCTGCGGGATTAGCTCATCGCTGGCTCCCCCACAGAGCCGGGGTGTGCAAGGACAGGGTTGCCTGAGCCCCAGCTGGCAGATATCTGCTCTCCAGGCCTGTCAGGAACAAGAGTGGGCAGGAGAAAGCAGGCATCGGCCCTTGGTGGGAGAGGTCTGGGGGCTGAGACCCTGACAGTGGAGTAGGACCCTCTGCAAGATGAGGCTACTTCTCTTACTGGACCCTCCGCCAGCTCAGGCCAGAGGAGACAGACCAGCGAGGCACATGGTAGGGAAAGAGACACGGCTGAGAGCTCCTGTGCTGCCCCTTCCCTTGCTTTTTGGGTATTTCTTGGAGGCATTTCAGCGCACCTTAGTTTGGGTTCCCACAGATGCAGACCCTGCCATAAAGATTGAAGTGCAAGTAATTTATTTAGGGGTATCCCAGAAAACACCCAATGGGAAGTGGGGGACCTGAGACAGGGTAGGGCAGGAAGCCAAAAAAAAGAGTGTGTGTTATTGAGTGTGTCACTGCTGTGCGTGCCTGGGCTCAGTTCTGGCGGGGAACCCCAGAAGACAGAGTGGAGAGTGCACCTCGGACAAAGGGCAGTTATCTACCACCTGCCACCCATGAATGGCTAAGGGCTTCTGGGGCGGGGGGCAGATTAACCATCCAGCACATGGTGGCTCAGCTCTGCATACGCACACGTGCACACACACACACACACACACCCCGGACAGAGACGGAGCTACGGATGTGCACAGTAAGCGAGGTCCCAGTGTGCCTGCAAAATGGTGCATTTTCCAAACTTCAGCCCCTTGCACCCCATCCTCCTACCACTTGCCATTTTTCAGTACTACTCATATTAGGGTTGTATGCTGACTATTTTCACCGCTTGTTTTCACTTCATTATCTGAATTTTAAAAGGAACGTTTACATCACTAACATAAACTTGCTACATTTAGAAGGTAACTGACAAACCAACACAAGAAAAGCCATGCTTGGCTGGATACGGGGAACTGCTCACAGGCCCCAGCTTGGGACCAGGCCTCTGCCAGTTAAAAAGGAAGATGAGGGGTTCTAGAAAAGGGTTAGAGGCTGATAGTGCCAAACTGAGAGTCTCCTCCTTGAAATAAAACGTCCAGAGGAGGGAAAGAGTACTTGTCTGGGGCTGACTGTCTCATGGGGATCCCCAGTACTTCATGGGTCTTTGGCTCTCCTGAGCTCCCGGTGGGCGGGTCACCTCGTCCACAAGGAGGTCAGCCCTGACCCAGACATCGGGGCCTGGGCGCCTCCTCCACCTCCGCTGGAGCAGGTAGTACCTCCCAGCATCATTTCTTCCCCAGTTCTGTGCTGCTGCTCTAGGAAGACGATGAGGTGATGGGTATGAGAATGCCTCTCAACTAAACAACACTGGCCAGGAATAGTACAGGCAAGGAGTGATCGGTGGGCAACATCTTGAGCCAGGCCCACCCTGCCCCCCGAGCATGGGAACAGCAGCCCATATAAATGCCATGTATCTACAGATGCTCCCACTCTGCGGGTGAGAGATTGTAGTGCTTCAGCACACACGCAGCTCTGGTCCTGCCCTTCCATACCCATCCCTGTGGGACCCCCAAGGGGGACTGACTCCCATTTTAATGAAGAGGAGACTGAGGTGCCAAAGGATAAAGAGATGGCCTCAGCCCCAGGACCAGCTTCTCTGCAGGTCTTCAGGGCCAGCTGGCATCCCCAGGAGCTGGCACAGCACCCAGTAGGCACGTACGGGCCTTCAGGCCAGGACACCTCTGCGCTGCCTCTCTAGAGGCTGATACCCAGTGGGCACCAAGATGGTCACCCTGCAGGCACAGGCTGCCTTCGCCAGCCCTGCCTCCATCTCCAGCTGGCCAGGGCAAACCCACCTGCCCTCCAGAGATCCCCCAAGGATAGCCCTGGATGCCCGGGAAGTGAATACAGCCGAAGGCAGCAATTAATTCTGTAGAGCAAAGAGACAGGTAAGAGGATTAAGGAAGCCAAAGCTTTGGTTTTAAGATGGAGCTTAGCATCCTCACTCTCCACCCCCACCCCAGGAGGGATTTCAGGGGATTCAAGGGTGTGAGAGAGAAATGGCACAGGCACTTGGCAGAGCGCGGGAGTGTTGGTGGTGGAACTGAAGGTATTTACAAGCCACAGCCTTGTAAATACCTTCTGGGTTAGGCAGACAGGAATTAATAAGGGCACTGTTAGAATCAGTCTCACCTATTTTGCATTAGAGGACCAAGGCATGTCAGGGTAAGGCATCCAGATTTGGGAAAAATCTGTTCACGAGCCCCTTTTAGGCATAATTCCAACAAACATTTGGTCAACAGTTTCTCAGTGCCAGGCTCTGTGTTCAGCATCCAAAAATTTACCTGTTCCGCACGATGGTCCCAAGTATGCATATCTTTCCCATTTTACAGATGAGGAAACCGAGTTTAGAAAGAGCAAGTAAATTGACCAAAGCAGCCTGTTTTAAAAGCGGGCTAGAACCGTGATTCAAACAAGACTATCTGACCCCAAACCAGCGGGCAGCCCTGCACTCCCAATGAGCAGGCTAAGTTGAAGTCCTGAGAAAGAGAGGTTAGTGACCTAAGAGAGCTAGTCAAGACCACTTGAATTGCTTACAGGTGGAGGTGTTAAGTATTTGGCAATGATCTGTCCTTGTTGTTAGGTTAAGCCCCCTCCACCTTTGAGTGTATTTAATGCTCAGAAGCCCAACTGTGGTCTGTGGCTCATAGTAAGTATTCAGTATACATCAGTCCATGGTGAGGAGCTAAAAGTTGGAAGTCAACACATATTTCCTGGGACAGCCTCAATTTCAAATATTCTTTTCATAAACCATTCAGCTATTTCATAAAGAAGAATAGTGGTTAAAAACAATGGACTTGATCAGTTTGCTTGGATGCAAATCTCACCCAGCCTTCCGCTTATCAGCTGTGTGACCCTGGAAAAGTTACTTAACTTCTCTGTGTCACAGTTTCCACATTTAAATAAAGAGAAATAATAATCCCTACTTCATAGGCCTTTAGTGAGTTAACTTATACATAGTGCATAGAACAGGGCCTGGTATATAGTAAGTATTGTTTAAATACTAGCAATTTTATTGCAATATGTTTACATATCCCAGGATGTCTCTCCTACTTGGAGGTAGCACAAGACCCTTTATCTCGCCCTGGTTAACGTTTGGGTTCTGGAAAATATGGAACCCCAGACCCATCCACCTCACAGGGGAATCGATGAGTGGGATACTGTTAACCTGTTAACTCAGAGGTTCACATGGGGTTAAGAGCACATTCCCCACCCCATCCCCCACCCCCCTCAAAGAAGAGGCTGGGACCCTGGAGGAGGCAGGAGCCTGCAGGAGTGGAGAGCAGAGAACCAGCTGGGGATGGGCAGGACAGGGCCAGCAGCACCTTGTCTGGGCATTGAACTGGGGACATTTGCAAAGTACTCTTAAGGCCTGTCTCACCAGTTTTTCCCAGGGACCCTTCCCAAACTCCTTTAAAGATTTGAGGAAGGAGGGAAGGAAAGCAACTCTTATTTAACTCCTGCTTCATAGCAGGCACGGTACTCTTCACACCACCCAACATAAGAGATATTGCTGTACCCACTTTACAGATGGGGAAATTGAAGCACAAAGAAAGTTATTCACTGGCCCAATATAACTCAGATCCTTTGTGGAACGAGGCAAGAGATGAATGAATTGGTGCCTCTGGGTGGGTGGATGTTCAGGTGGTTGAGGGAGGGTGTGGAATCAGCCTGGCCCTGCCTCCAAGTACCTGCCCTTGCTACTCCTCCCTGGTCAGGCCTCCTCTCTCCGCTTCCCTGGGCCAGATTCACTGTTTCCTTTGGTCTGTCCCCAGGGCCCACTGCAGCATCTGGCTAGCAAGGGTGAGGAACAAGGCCTTCCCCAGAGACCCCTGCCCTCTTGCCTGCAGTGAGCTGCCTAGCCCAGCATGCATAAAAAAGCCAGGGCTCAGGAGGGGCCAGGCCCCGGAAACTGTGGACCTCTGAGTGTATGCTCCCATCCCTTCCACCTTTCTACCCTCTCAGTGAGCCTGAATTCAGGTCCAGCCAGTTTCTGGGACAGGTCTGGTCTTAGGACACTCAGAGCCCCAGATTTGGAAACCAGAAGAGGGGCAATGCATAGGGCAGGGGTCCAAGCTCAGGCCACACCCCCCAGCCTGTAGTGAAATGATGTGTTGCAAAGTGCTTAACGCAAGCTGCCATCTCGTGAGGGCTCTTTCCATAACTGTTCTGATGAATAAGTTTGGAATTGCAGTCCAGCTCTGAAACCTGCTTGCTGGGTGGCTTTATGCAAAGCACTTCACTTCTCTAAGCTTGGGGACCAGCACTTCCAGAATCCCAGTCTCCTGGCTGGAGGAGCAGCGATTCTGTTTCCGTGGCAACCCAGCTGCCTCTCAAGGGACCATCTGGATCACGTCACCCTGGCAAGGTGCTGCCCAGGCAACCAGGTGTTTGTGTTTTGCAGTGGAAGTGTTACAAGGTGGTAATTCCCCTCTCTGGGGACAGGGTGGTGGCCAGGCAGGTGGCTGGATGGAAGCTCATCCACCTTGGCCACATGAGCTGCCTTTGCTGTGAGTGGGCCCAGAGAGAGGCAGACCCCAGAGCTCGGGTACCCTGGCTTCACAGATGTTTCCTTATCTTTTTAGGAACATTTCCTGGCCTGTCGAGGCTAGCCAGGTGGGAAACGTCACCTGGGGCTGGGATCCTATAGGGAATTCCAGAGCACCCAGTCTCACCTGTTTGGGATGAAGAGATGCTATTGTCTCTGGCAGCAAACAGGAATTACTGGAGAACAAAATTAGGAGTCTGTCTTTCAAATGGGCACCCAGTTATAACTGACAGCAGAAATGGTGCAAGGGATAAACTAAATTCAGCCTGCCTCCAGTGTGCATCAGGTCTGCTGCTGGGTGTGGACCTTGAATGGGAACGTAGGTGGCCCCAGGGGTGGTCTGTGCCCTCAAGGAGCTGGCCAGCTAGGCAGGGACACTATGAGGAGAAGAAGGAGGGATGATTCAGATTGTCAAGTGGCATGGGGTACGTGGAAAGGGGGCAGCTGCTGTCCCCTTTGTCCCGATGATGAAACTAGACTCATAGAGGTTATGTCCCAAGCCAGGGGGCACCATGGGGCAGTGGCTGGCTGAGATGGGCGCCCAGACTATCTGACCACACAGTCCACTCTCGGGGGTAGGGCACAGCTGTTGTC
Organism: Tamandua tetradactyla; assembly: GCF_023851605.1. NCBI lineage: Eukaryota > Metazoa > Chordata > Mammalia > Pilosa > Myrmecophagidae > Tamandua > Tamandua tetradactyla. The sequence goes on along the minus strand of NC_135339.1, from coordinate 17,196,830 downwards.
AGTGGATTACCAGGGTAGGAGGGCTCCACTTCCCAGAAGTCTGGGGCCTCTCTCTCAGCTCAGCAAAATATTATCTGCCTTCCTCTCTCCCCTTTTCACCCTCCCCTACCCCCTCCCTCCCTCTTTATACATTCCCTCTCTCTCTCCTTTCTTCTTTTGCTCTCTAACCACCCCTTCTCTCTCTCTCTCTCCTCTCCTCTCCCCCTCACTCCCCTTCTCTTGCCCTATCTCCCTGCCCCTCTCTTCTCTCCCCCTCTTACTCTCCCTTCTCTTCTTCTCTCTCTCTGCCTTCTCTCTCCCACTCTCCATTTCCTTCGCCTCTCCCCTTTCCTCTTGGGAGCCCAGCTCCATGCACCACTGGTCCCGCAACCCACAGCCCAGCTCAGAGCTGCCCAGGGGTCACCAGCAGCCCTTAGCTGTCAGCCTGGACCTGCTGTCCGCCTGGTGCCCCCTGCCCCAGGAATGTCTGCGTCTTTTAGCCCTGCTCCCCTCCAAGCACCCTCATCCTGGGAAGTGGCATAATTGTACACATCTCCATTTCCTCCAGGCTCTGTGTGGTCCCGAGCCCCCTCTCATATGTGCAACCCAGATGTTTAGAATCACTTCCTCCCAATTAAGTGTCTGCTGGGAGGCCGGGAGGCAAGGGGCCCGCTAGTCTGAGGGCCCGTGTCTGTGCAAATGGGGCTGGGGAGAAAGGAAATGAAAACCCCCTCCCGATGCACAAGCAGTGGGAACGTGGTGCTCTGCCGGGCTCCGCGGGGGGCGCCGCGGCTGTGAAGTGCCTGGCGAGGTGCCCCCCCCCCCCCCCCCCCCCGATCGCGGAGCCTGAGCTGGGTGGGTGAGCGGGATGCGCGGTGGTCTCCGGGGAGGGAGCCCGGACCCACCCACTGGATTCAGGGCTCTGCTGTGTCTGTTTCTTCTCCTTCCATCCCAACAGGGAGAGAGCTGTGGGGAAGAAAAACCAAAAGGAGGAAGGCAGCTGCCCGCTTCCCACCCCCCCCCCACCCCCCCGGGAGAAAGGAGGCACAGGGAGCTCGGGCGGCCCCATCTGGCAGGGTTACAGCTGCCTCCATGGCCCCTGGGTCGGTGCAGGCTGGTGATGCGCGGGGGCTGGTCCTTGGCCCAGGCCGCTCCGTGTGTTGCAGACTCCAACGCCCGCACAGCCAGGCAGGCAATGCGAAGAGCAAGGATACAGAACCCAGTCTGAGACATCAGACAGCCAGGGAGGCACCTCCCCGGGCAGCCACCCAGTGCCAGACCCAGTACATGCCTGGAACGGTGGGTATTCTGGTTGTGTGAGAAACCTCCTGGTATTTTCAATGCTGTCGACCACCTCGTATCTAAACCTCTATGCTGGCTGGTCCAGCTGTGACCGAGGACTGGCTGTCAGTGGCCAGTTGGAGGACCAGACTTAAATCCTTTGCAGAGCCAGGCAGCGGACAGATGGGTCCATTGACTGATGGCAGAAGGAAGGGGTCCGTCTGCAGAACGCATGGGACCAAGCTACCTGCAATGAACATATAAGGAGTTCTCGTGCCAAGGGAGGGTCAGCTGAATCCAGTGGAATGGGGGGGCTGGTGTATAGGACCCTTTGTGATGTAGAAATCATCCTGCTGGTTGAGGCTTAACTTCCCAAGAGCCTGTATTTCCATGCTTGAAGCGGGTATCGGGGCATCACAGGTGGAGGGCCCAGCCCGGGAGGAGGCTACCTGCTTTCAAGCTGTGGGACTTGGGGGCTCTCACCTAACATCTCTGAGCCTTGGTTGCTTCAGAAAGCCGGTGGGTAGGGTGAATGGTTGGGGATGAAACAGGACAATGTCAGGGAAAGGCCCCTCCATGGCTCTGAGCCTGTAGCGGAGACTCAGGATCCTGAGGCAGAGCGGGTGGGTGGGGTATACCTCCACCCCCAAAAACATCCTTGGCAGAAAGCTGGGGGCGGGGAGGAGGATAGTATATTGTGGGAAGCAGGAGGACAGGGCCTTTTTGGAGATCCAAGGGGCTGTGGGGACAACAAGCAGAGAGACAAGGCCTGGGAAGGGGCATGGGGCTCCCCCAGCCCCACACCGGGCTCCCCCTCAATTAAAAACAGGGAGTTGGGCCAAATGATCCTGAAAAGCCCTCCCTACTCTGACATCACCCCCAAAACAACAATACTCTACCGATACTTCCACTGATACTCTTTCCAGTAACTAGTATTTAGTTCTGTAAAGCTCCGGTTCTGCCCTTGCTATTACTCTGACTACCAGAATCCCCATCCCCTCCTTATTAGGAAGAGTTAATGCCATTAGAGCCCCCCTGCCCACCTGCCAAACACTGGAAACAATACAGATGTCCCCTCTTTGCATCTTTACAGAATCTTAAGAAGAGACTGAGACCAGAAGAGGCTAATTTACTTGCTCAAGACCAAACAGCTCGCAGGTGACAGGGCCAGAATTCAAACCTGGGTCGGCCGGCCCCAGACCCTGGCCCCTTGGTGCCCAGGTCACACTGCATCCCTAGGAGGAAGGAGGCTGGACAGGCTCTGGGTCCTGGAGGAACTGGGACCCCTTGGGGAGCAGTAGAATAGGCAACTGCCTTTGTAGCAGAGTCTAATAAGCTCTCTCCTACCTTGTTTCACTAGACTCAAAATTCTGCCATTCCAGTGCTTTGCCTTTCTTTGTCCGAAAGTTTGCCTTGCTCATTCATTCTGTCATTTGATGACAGCACGGCGAGGGACTGTGAGACCAGGTCCCAGGTTCAAGGCCGGCCTGACTTACAGTTCTGGCTCTGTTTGCAAGCTGGGTCCCTGGGCACCTCCCTATGGTGAGATCTTGTATTGGAAGTTGCCAGCACAGGGCCTCCCAACGCGTGACTTTACTGCCCTTCCATCCTGGAGGTCGGTGAGCGATGGAGGGTGTGTCTGCCCAAGGCGTCACTCTAGCTCCCTGTGATTCCAGGGGGGGGACGCCAGGGTACAGTTAGGGAGGCTGGCATGATCCCCACCCTCCAGGAGCTCAGAGCTTAATGGAGAGGACAGGCTTGAAAGAAATGACTTCTCAGACAATGATGATCTAATCCTAATTATAATAGGTTATGAGGGACAAATGTAGGGGCCATTGAGAGTTGGAGCCAAAGGAAATCTTTCGCAAGTAAATGATACTACATGGAGGCTCTAAGGAGAAAAGCTGCCCAGAGTGGAGGGTGGAGAAAACATTCCAGGCAGAAGGAACAACCTTTCTTGCAAAGGCCCTATGTGCAGAAGGAATGTGGGTTCTCTCTCCATTTTCTGATCTTGTGTTCTTGGGCAAAATGCTCCTTTCTGAGCCTCAGTTTCCTCCTCTGTGGAATGGGAGCAGTGCTACCTGTCCCTTAAGATTCCGGGCTTCAGAGAGATTACCAGAGCTGAAGGTGCTTGGTTCTGGGGATAGTCACGGAATCTGGAGGTTGCCTCTTGGCTCCTGGCTTCCATCCATTCCCAACACAGAGGCCTCTGTCAGGACTGGTTGTTCCTCAGCACAATTAGATAATTAGGCCAAATTCAATTACATACCATACTCCCAGTTCTGTCTAGGGCCCAAGGGGGGACACGGGCTCCCCTTGCTGGGGGCAGGGCGGGGTTGCAGAAGCATGCTGGCTTAATTCCCAGGGCTATGCTTTCCTGCCCTGCCTCCCAGGATACTGTCTGCAAACCAGCTGGGGAAACTGAGGCAGGGAAGAGGTAGTACCACCTGGTCTCAAGGCACAGAATAGAGGAGATTCCCCGAGAACCCTAACACAAGATGCTGGCCTGGGGCTCTCTCCCTTTGAAATTCATCAAGGAGCTCCTGGAAAAACCCCCAGATGCGTGTGGGGAAGAGCAGGTGCTTTTTTTAACTTCCCTGCCACCCCTCAATCTGGTGCATTTTCCTCTCCCAGCTGCAGACTGATACCCAGCTGCTGCCCCAACTTTGACTGGTACGTGGGTCTTTGGGAAAACAGCTCCTCCAGTAAGGTTGGGCGACCCAGAGTTTTTATATGCCTTTCAGGGGTAGAGGCAGGACTTGCCAGAGGCGTCCAGACAACAGCATCTGGCCGAGTGTGGCAGCAGGGCCCTCCTGGAGATCATGCAGGGCACTTCCAGGGACCACATGATAGGAGGGTTTGCATGCTAATCCAAGGAGCTCAGACTTAAACCTGACAGCACTAGGGAGCCAAGGAAGGTTTTAGAGAAGGGAATGAGATATTCAAATTTCCCCTTAAGGAAGCTACAGCTAGTGGAGTTGGGAATTTGAGGCCAGAAGTAGAAAGAACAGTTTGGAGGCTGTCGTAGTTGCTCAGACAGCAAACCACCTGCTGAGACAGAATGATGACAGGTGTGAGGGCAGAGGGATGGATGAGGAGTCTCTGACCATGCCCATTGTCCCTGCCTGGCCCTGGGCCCCCTTGCTGGCTGGGCCTCAGAAGCTCAGACAGTGACTTGGGATTGATTTATGCTCATCCTTGGGGTTATGGGTTCTGATGACAGCACATAGCCCCTTGCAGGGAAAATGTCTTAACTTTGAATTCATTTCATTCCAAAATGAAAATGATTTTATGGTGGTTGTTTTGTTTTTCTCTGATCACAAAATGAATACATGCTAATTGCCAAACAATCAAGGCAGACAAATTTTTTTTTTAAGTTAAAAAGAAAAGCTCACTTTCCACCACTGTGGAATAATTACTGTTAATAACTTGGTGAATATCCATTATTTTCTCAACAGTTATTTGATGAGCACTTACTATGTGCCAGGGACAAAACCACCAAGGATACAGTAGTGAACAAAACAGACAAAATCCTGTCCTCATGAAACATAAGATCTACCAAAAAATGATAAGGCTTACAGATGTGCTGCAAAGAACATTACAAAAATGGGACAATTGGGCAGTCAATGGTTGCTCAGTGGCAGAGTTCTCACCTGCCATGCCAGAGACCCAGGTTCAATTCCCAGAGCCTGCCCATGTGAAAAAGGAAAAAAAAAAAGGGACAATGGTGGGCATGCTATTTTGGAACTGTCTTCTTTGTCGCAGCTGTATTATGTATATTGTAGGCATGTTGCCTGATCTGCCCCAGCCTTTACACGACATCAGTGGGGTCAGCTCAATTATGACCCTTTTTAAAGCCTTCCCAGACAGATCTGGGGAGGCTGGTACCGCAGCAGCAGAGAGGGCCAGAATCTGCATTAGTATCTTCATGAGGCAGGGAAGCTGAGGACCAGAGAGGGAAAATGCCCTGCTGTTGGTCACACAGCAAGACCCCAAGCCTCTTTTGCCTCAATCTCAGTTGGAAACTTGGCCTCCTGGGCAGAGGACCTTGCTCTGAGATCCTGATTTCAACACCTCCCACTCCTTACCCTGTCCCAGAGGCCACCTTTGGATATTCCCCAGAGAGACATTCCTACATGGCCTGTCTGCTCATGTCCAGAGCCCGGGGGTATCTGAAACCACTTTGGGGAGTGAAGGAATGGCCTGATTCCCTGGGCAGCCATGGGCCAGGAGCAAGGGCCAGAAGGGAGAGGGCACCTTTGAGGCACTTCTCTCTTAGGAAAGGAGGAAGGGTAGGAGACAAGAGGTGACACAAGATGCTTGGCAAATTTTAATGGACTTGGGAAGTTCATAAAACTGCTCTCTTGTTTCCCAGAACCCACCGAGGTACTTGGGCATGCTTCTCACCCGTCTTTTCTCTTCTCGATCCTATCACAATGTCTCAAAGCAGGAACAGCCTCGAAAGTCATAAGCCCACCAGTGTAGGACCCTGTCGGTACTCACTGCCATCCCTCCTTAGCTTGCATACCATGGTGACAGGAGGCTCACTACCAGCCCAGGACAGCCCTATCAGAAACTCCAACCTTCTTTTGAGGAAAGGAGCTGAGAGATCCAGGGTCTGGCTCCCCACCCCCTGGGAGGAAGATGAATTGAGCGGTGCAGGTGCTCCGCCTCCAGATCCCAGGAGCTCACACTTTACATCCCACTCTGTGCTGAGAGAAAGCGGCAATTGATGAACAAGAGCCCTTTAGGATAGTAAGCCCTCACATTTGCCTATCGCTTGACGGTTTGGAGAGCGTGCCCTTGACAGTTGGTGGGAACACTGCACTGGGAGAGATAACTGGGGGCTGTGGAACAAGCCAGGAGTCTGGGATTCTAGTCCTGGCTGCTCCACAAATTTGCTATGTGACCGGGGGAAGCCCCAGCCCCTCTCTGAGCCTCAGTTTCCTCATTTGGTAAAGGAGATGAGGACCTCTTGACTCCAACTGACTGATCTAGTGATTCCAAAGGGTAGGGAAAGGCTGGACCTAAGAGGCCATGCAGTTTTGGGACATCCTGGGACAGCGGATTGCAGGGGCAGCTGCATCACAACCCTGGCCCCCAGCCTTGGACCAGATCACTGTGTGGCTTTAAACCCTTCCCCTGTCTGAACCTCCCCCTTCTTCCTCTGCAAAGTGGCTGCCATCATCCCGGCTGCCTGCGGGAGTCTTTGTCTGGGAAGCATCAGGAGTGGAATTCAGCCGCCCCAGCCCAGACAGGGAGGTGTGCAGCACAGCTAGCCAGGCAGACAGACAGACAGCTCCAACAGGAAGGGAAATTGCATTTCCAGCTTCAGGGAGCTTATGTCAGTCTAATCCTGAGCTGTCCGGAAGCCCCCTGTCAGAGCTGTGTCCTGGGAGAAGCAATAAAACCCCGGGACTGCTGAGGCACGGACATCCGAGCTGCCTTTGCCCTGCCTTCCCTTCAAAAGCGACTCCAGAAATCAATGAGAAGACATTCATTAGGGGACTGTGTGGCGCGCCCACCACCACCTCCACCTCCGGCTGCCCCTTTGTTCAGCAGCCTGAGCTTCCTGTCTGAACAGGCTGCCTCCACCTGGGAGACACCCCGTATTCTTGCAGGCAGGCGGGGAGGTCCGAAGCATCGCAGATACTTGGAGGCAGTGGTTTTCAACATTCATTCGTTCATTCATTCATTCAGGCATCTGGTCCTTTCATTCATACAAATATTTACTAAGCATATGCCTGGCCTTTTGAAAGTAGAACCATGTACAAACCGGACAAAAGTACCCGTGTTCGCAAAGCCTGCCTTCTAGTGAGGGAGAGAAACATTAAATGCAATAAACAGCTTAAATACAAGGAATGTCCACCACTTTCTCCTAAGGAGAAAACAAAGGTGGGAATGGGTGGTAGGAAGTGTCTGGAGAGGTTGCACATGTGGCTGCAGGAGTGGGGAAACCAGCCCAGTGCTTGGGGAGAGGAGGATTCCTGGCAGAGACCCTGAGGGCATATCAGGCTGTTTGCAGCAACCAGGGCAGGGAGGCAGGAGCCGAGTGAACCAGGGAGAGACTAGAAGGAAATAAGGTCAGAGGAGGTGATGGGAGACCTGGATCATGCAGGGGGGCTTGTGGCTCCTAACCAGGTCTGTGGTTTTGATGCCGGTGGAGCCAGGAGTTACTGGAGTTTAAGCAGAAGAGGGATGAACTGTGAGTTAGGTTTTAACAGGATCGCTGGGGCGTCTCAGTCTTTCGAGACTTAGCGATGTTCTCTCCCTTGGTCTTCCCGAGTTCCCCATTTTAACCTGGAGGAGACCAGAGGTCTTGGAAGCCGAACTGGCTTGCCTAGGGCCACACAGCCAGTGAGCATTTGTTTCTTGACCTTCAACCTCCAAATCTACGTGCCACCTCAACCTCCACAGCCTCCCAGCCAAGGGGGAGGGGATGCACAGCTGGTTCCTTCCGGTCTTCACGCCACTGTCCTGGGGGGCAGCTCCAACCCTGCCAACAGTCAGCGAATGTGGGGTATGGCGGTGCCCCTCTACCTTTGCCAGCACATTGTGGGACAGCCTAGGGCATGGCCTCCTTCCCAGCTGAGCAATTCGAGGCACCAACGGATTGTTCCTAAAGGCTGAAGCCACCTGCCTGGCCATTTTGTGCCTGGTTCTTGGTTTCCAGTATCTTCTCTCCTTCACCCCGGCAGGAAGGTTTCCTGGACCCCCAGTAACCTCAGAAGTGTAAAGGCTTCCAGGAGGTGAGCCGAGGGGAGGCATGGGGCAGAGGCTGGGTTTGTTTTCTTAAGGAAATGATGATAGGATTTGGGGAGACGCCAAATGCAGACTTCTGGGAATGCGCCCTGGGTTTGGTTTGAGTGGCCTTGCTAGAGATAAATTCAGGAAAGGGGGTGGGCTGCAGCGACAGGAGGTGCAGAGGCACCGACATCTCATTCTCCATCACGTTCCCAGTGCCCTCCTCAGTCAGGGCCTCCCCAGCCATCGCACCATTGGCCAACCCAAAATGTCAGGCGGGTGCTTACAATTGCAGAGATGCTCAACATAAAAAAGAAATGCACAAAGGAGGGAAAATGAAGAAAGGATTTCAGTTACATAATATGCTGTGCTAGAAAAAATATAAACCACAGTTAGGGGACATGAGTGCTTGTCACAGCTCCAACTGGCTGTGTGACCTTGAGCAGGTCACCCTCCTTCTCTGGGTCTGGGAATCCCATCTTGGGAAAATAGCGTGATGGTTAAAAACGCAGAGCTTGGAGCCAGACTGCCCAGTGTGAATCCTTCAGCAAGTTGTCTAAACCTCCCCATGCCTCAGTTTACCCCTCTGTGAAGTGGAGGTGATGCTCTTAGTAGAGAGGGCTGTGGGCGGGGGTCATTGTGTGGATACACAGAAGTCCTCAGTGACTGTGAGCTTGGGTGTGCACCAGGCAAGGGGAGAGCAGGATCCAGTGTGAGGTGCTCCGTGTTACAGGTGGGGTGTGCCCCTCTGGGGTCCAGTGTGCGGGTGCGGTCCCGGAACTGAGCCTCAGCTACGCCTTCTGTCTTCAAGACCTTAGTGAAGAACTGAGCAAAGGAGGCAAGGGAAGGGGCCAGAGGGATGCTAGTGTCAAGTCCTGGGAGTTTGAGCCTGACCCCACAGAGTGGGGGGCAGAGCCCTGCAGAGTGGGTCTTGGGGGGCCCACACCGAATGCAGCCTGTGTACCTTCCTTGGGTGGCTTAGCTGACAGTGCAACAGATGCTCCACGACCAGTAGACACCCACGGTGCTCTGCGCCCCCTGCCACGCGTCCTGGAAGGGCCAGGTGTGCCAAGGGGGAGGGGCAGATGGCTCCCAGGGCCTGAGCTCACACCTGCCACACTCACAGGGCCGCCCACCCATTCCTCGTCAGCCCGCATGGGTGACATCTCAAGTCACTAGGACCCTGGCCCAGACCTGCTGAAAGAGCAAAGTCTTCCTAAGGGAGACTGAGCAGCTGGGAGCAAAGTATGCAGAAGAACCACCTCCGGGGTTCATTGTTCAGCTTCTCCCTATCAGAGGGAACATGGCTTCTGTGGGCCGGGCCTTCCAGGGCCCTCCTGACCTCCCATCACGCAACCACGCAACCTGTTCCCCAGCCCCGAGCCAAGAGCTCAGGGGCAGAGCCACTGTTGACCCCAGGGTGACCTACATCCAAGGTGGCTCTGCTTTCCTCCTTGCTGGCCTTTCTGGGACAGGATCTGAGAGGCTCCACAGGCTCATCCCTCTGTAGGTGAGCTGTAGGCCCCCAACCCCTGTGTCCAGGTTTGTCCTGCAGAGGTGGGTTCTGCCTGATGGCCTTCCCCGGGCTGGTGGGGCATTCTCCTCCCTCCCCGCCGCCTTTGGGCCGTGGCGCTGTGATTTATGGGCGCTGCTCCTCGCCAGGACCCACAGCAAGAGGACTTCTCCCCACCCCTGCGTGAGAAAAGCTACTGACTATTGATCCCACATCGGGGGGCCAAGTGAGCGATGGGCTGGCATTCACCAAGGAGCTTCCTTGCAGGGCCACAGCTCACCCTTTCTTCTTCCTTTCCTTGCCTGTCCTCTCCAAGGTCCCATGGAGAGCTGGCTGAAGTGACTGCGAGGGCAGGTGGAGAGCCTTTGTTTATGGCCCCGTCCTGGGGAGCCTTATGGAGGCAGGGAGAAGAGTGGGGTGCTCTGGGCTGCAGGCTCTTAGCACATCTCTCTAGAAGTCAGAGAAGTCTAGCTGCAAGGTAGGAGGAGCGGAGAGACGCCCGTCAGAAGTGGGGACTCTAGTTCCGTAGACCCACAGCACGTAGCCCAGATAAGAGCCTGCTGGCCTAGTGTCCCGGAGAGTGGTTGGAAAGCCACCCAGGAGGCCTGGAAATTAGCATGTGAAAACCCCGAGCTGTGACCCGGAGGCCTCCAGGGCTGGCTGGTGAATGGATGCTTGCAAACAATTTGCTTTCCTAATTACGTAAATCTGCTAGGTTTTTTTTTTCTGCTTACCTGGGGAAAGAATAAACCCGTTGGTCCCAGGCCCTGGGAGCTTAAATAAGCATATCAATGCACCTCTCAGCCCCACCCCGGGGACTTGTCCCAGAGCAGGTTTCTGGCAGAGCTGGAGGGGTGGGGATGGGAAGCAGGGGCAATCTTGTTGAAGCTTTCCAGGCACTTTCTCCAGGTCTGGGTCCCTCTGGTGTAAACCTTTGCTCAGTTCCAGTCTGAGATGTGACTCAATCAACAAGAGCGGTTTTTCCAAACTCGGGGCCTGGGACTGGCCACGTGGTACCCACGCACACCGGTATCTGAGGAATGAACCTGGAAGTCCCAAGCGTTTGTGTCTTTGGAGACACAGTAGACACTCGGGGCGGACTGAGACTGAATCTCGGCCATCATGGTTCTGGTTACTTGAGGTCTTAGCTGTTTGGTTCAGAGTTCAAGCCCTGACATCATGTTAAAACCAGATTCACAGCAGAGCCCAGGCTTTAGAGACACCGCCTCTGTGTTCTCTTCTGAAAGGTGGGCCAAATTTTCCCTGCTGTCTCTGTCTAGGAGCACCGGATTTAGGAGGAAATGGTTGGACGGTGGGGGTGGAGGGGTTATAACGGGGACTGGGTCAACTAAAGTGAGCAACCTTCTCAGAGATGCCCGCTCTTCTCCCTTGGGGTCCCAAATGCTTGGGAGGTGTCTCAGTAGTATCTCAGTGGCAAAATGACCATTCCCCTAAGAAGCCATCATAGCCTGAGACAGGAAACTAGCCCCAGCGTCCTCTATCAGGAAAGGCTCCTCAAAAGAGGCAAGGCTGAACAGAGCTTGGAATTTGAGCAGAGCAAAGAGGGAAGTCCTTCTCCTGGCTGCCCCCCTGGTTGGCCCTGCAGGGAGAGGATGCCAATTAATCTCTCTTGCAGGAAGCTAGTTCTTGTTCAAAAGGCAGCAAGTTATAAAGTATGAATTAATCCATTTAACCAGCTCCTCGAAGGGAAAGCCCATGACAACTGCATTTCCAAATGCCATCCCCAAAAGTGATATTTTAAGTGGCAGTGGGTGGGATTAGAGCCTGCTAGCGATTTATGTCAAACAAGCAGCAAGAACATAATTTCTAGATAAGTGATTTGTCTCAGCCACTTCCAGGGCAAGGCAGTAGGACAGAGAGGAAGGTTTGGGGGCAAGCCAGTGGCTCAGACTGATAAAGAAGGGGAGGGACAGTGCAGGAGAAGCAACCTCAAAGGGAGGGCTTCCCTGCCTTTCCTTGGGGGTGAATGATGAGGATCCGTGTACCTTCCTACCTGTTTGGGACAGTTAGGTCACCATTCAAGCACCTTTCACTGGCAGATGGACAGGTCTTGGGGTGGGGGCTACAAAATGTAGTTTCTCCCAAGTGGGATGAGGGTGATGGGCAGTGCCCATGGAAGAGGGAGTGGCACCGAGCCCCTCGGCAGGGGCAAAAGGGGTATCTGCGCGGCCCCAAGAGGGGGTTAGGAGGACAGGCTCGGTTTAAAGCCCTTGCGACAGGCAGGCTGGAAGGAAGAGGCCGAGGCCACCGTAGGATGCAATGTCAGGAAGACAGCAGCTCCCGGGGCGGGGCGGGGCCGCGCACAGCCACCGCCCCCGGCTTCCCTCATGCCGCCCACCCCAGGGCACAGGAACTCTCCGAAGTCAGGGAGCCCAAGCGTACGTGCGCCAGTTCACCCTGACCTGGGCCCCGCGCTCGGGAAATACCAGGGGTGGCAGGGGCCTCTATGCCAGGGAAGACGCCAGGCCGTTTGTGTCCTCCGTCCCCCACCCGGAGCCAAAATCCCTTAAACCGAGGTCGCAATCTGCATGTCCCCAGCCCAGCCTCGTCCTCGCGGCTTCCCGCCGCCCCCTCTCCTCCTCCCCCTCCCCCCCGCCGCGGCCTTGTCAGGCTCTGGCCTGGCTATCCCGCACCCCCGCCGCGGGGGTTCATTAGCATGAACATTGGGAAGATTCGCTGGGGGGGCGGGAGACACCCGGAGTCCTCCAACGCCTGCGCCTTCCCGGCGGCCCCCTCGGGCGACAGTGCTCCGGGAGACCCACTCGCACAAGTGTTGCTTCCAATTAATTGCCTGGGCGGGGGAGGGAAGGGGGCCTGGTCGCCGCCCCCGCCCTGAGGCTGGAGCGCCGCTCGTCGGGTCGTGCGTTTGCTCGGCGGCGGCGTGCACCAGCACCACCCCTGCGTGCAAGTTTGAAATGTGAGCTGCCTCCAATTCATCTTCGCTCGCGCTCCCTCGCTGCAAAGTGGCTGGGCCGACGGTCTGCGCGAGCCAGTAAGTCCCGGCGGCGGGCTGGGGGTGGGGGGTGGGGGGGGCTGGAGGGATGGGGGTGCGGACAGCTAGGCTCGCGGGGTGGGGAGGGCGCGCGCGAGCCGGAGCTCCCTGGAGACGCCGAGGCAGGTCTGCTCGCCTTTCATCTTCCTCCCGCGCTCCTCCTCCTGCTCCCTCCCCTCCCCCACCGCGGCGCGCCCGGCCTCCCCGGAGCCCCTAGCCCCACGCGGGTGCACGCAGGGCGCGGGCCGTGGGAAGTTTCGCCGGCGCGCCCCGGGCGCCCCCGCCCCCTGCGCGCCCCCGGCCCATCCCTGTCCCCGGAGGGCTGTCGCCTGCGCCCGGGCGCGCGGCTGGCTGCCTCTTCCGCGGCGGCGGCGGCGGCCCCATTAGCGAAGCCTCCGCCTGTGATTGGCTTCGCCCGGGAAGCTGGAGACGGGCGATGAATAATTGATGTGTGCGGTGCGGTAGCCGGACGGCGGTGGCGGTGGCGGGCAGCAGCGAGCGGGAGCGCGGGAGCCGGAGCGCCCTCGGAGCGGGCAGCGCGGAGCGAGCGGGCGCCGGAGCCTCCCCGGCCCCCGCGCCGCCGCCGCCCGGGCGCGGAGCGGGGATGCAGGCGGCGCCCGCTGCCTGCGCGCAGCCTTTGTTCGGCGCCGGCTGAACCCTGCCCGGAGTCGCTCGCCACGGCCGCCGCGGACGGGGTCCCAGCCCCCTCAGGCGCCAGGGCGCGACCGCTGCCGGTGCAACTTCCTAGGTAAGCGCGGGGATGGAGGGGTCGGTGCCGGGGCGCCCGCGGGCCGGGCCCGCGCTCCCTCGGGCGCGGGGGTGAGTGTGCGTGCCTGTGTGTGACAGAGGAGGGCCGGTGCATTGTGGGTAGCGCCGTGTGCTGCATGGTGTCAGCCCGAGGCTTGGCCGCGAGAGTGCCACCGGCGCGCACCCGGCCCGTTGTGTGCGCCCGTAGAAGGGTCCTCACTTCGCCTCGGGGCCTCGGGGGCCGGGCGCCCCCATCTACCCGCCACCCCCAAGGTGAAATGCTGGCTTTCTAGCAGACATTTTGACAAGGCACCGTCCTCAGTCTGCACCCATTGCAAAAAATAAGAATCAGCCAGGAAGCTTTCTGCAGTGGCAGTGACAGTAGCCGTGGGTCCTTCAACTTCAAGCTGTCCTTTTGTCAGAACGCTGCCCTGGTGCTGGCAGCGCCCTGAGACCCACAAGGGCACTGACTATACCACCGTTGCAGCAAGATGCCTTTTGGAGAGGTGGTGGGTACAGGACAGACTTTTGACAAGTGTTTGCTGGGAAGCAGAGGAGAAGAGAAGGGTTTGCACTAGAGGGCAGGAAGAGATCTTGCCTGGGGTCCTGACCGCCAGGTTGTGAGTACCTTCTACAAGTCCTTAAATAGAGGGTTTCTCAGGACTGCCAGGGTTAGAAGGTGGCTGCTGAAGAGGTTCCCAGCACGTGGTTTGGGTCGTGGTGTGTTACAAGCCGTGGTACTGAGTCCAACTGTGAACCAGCTTGGGAGTAGACTAGGAGAGGGCAAGGCTGTGACTTTCCCTGCCCTCTCCTTGGCGCTAGTGGAGGTAGGGGGCACCTCTTCAGATGGGTGTCCTCTCCTGACCATCAGGCTGGGCTGCCAGATGGGTCTCTAGGCCAGGCTGCTGGATTTTCCAGCTGGGAAATTGTTTTGGGAGGCTTCTGGCAGGGACTTGGTGCCAGAGAGCTTCTTGATTGTCCTTCTTTGACAGTGGACTGCAGGGTGGCCCAGAAATCCAGCTGGGGACTGAATTGGAATGATCAAGGCCATGCCAGCCTGAAGTCAGGGTGACCCCAGATGATATGTAGAGACTCAGGCCCTTCCAGTTCTGGGGCTCTGGGCGTGAAGCTCGTCTCCCATCCACTACAGAATAAATGGCCCTTTCCCGCTGGAGGTAGCGTTGAGTGGGTGATGAGTATTGGGTTCACATGGCTGCAGATAAGCCTGTTCCCCTTTTTTGTGCATTAGCCATGCAGTGACTACCCCCCTAGCTAGCTGGATTCAAGTCCCCTCCTGAGCTATTTTTACCCAGAACTTCCTTAGTGAGAAACCACCAAACAGCGATGCTTTGGTGAGAATCTGGGTCTTTACCGGAAGCAGCAGCCTGCACAGAGTTTGAGACTTGCTTCATAATGCCATCTCTGCTCTCTGCACAGCACGCCCCCACCGACCACAGCCCCCTTTCCCTCTCTTGTCCCTTGGTTTTCAACACAGTATCTTGCAGTCGGGGTCTTGTGAGCCCCAGTTTCATATGGGAAAATTGACGTCCCCCAGACTATCCAGTAGGGCAAGCAGTCCCCCCCTGGAACTAGGCGTACCTGTGAGCTCCTTGCAAACCAAAGCCATATGTTTATCATCGCTGTGTGCCCCAGTACTGGACACAGGGCCTGGCGGGCAATGGGCACTCAGTGGCTGCTGGGGGGGGGCGGTGTACGAACGGGTCACGCCTGGTCAGGCGGGCACTTTCCCCTGCTGCAGAGGGAAGATGACATAGGGATTCAAAGAGAGCTGCTGGATTTAAGTCAGGATTGGTTGAGCCCTGACGAAGCACCCAGCCCATGCCCTGGGGAACCTGCAAGAAGTCCCTAGTCGGGAGTCAGACCCCCTGGCAGAGAGGTGCTTATAGGAATTCAGTCCCAGTCGTACCTGGGAGCTTCTTGGCCTGTCTTTCTGGGCCCTTTCTGTGTCTGGAACCATGCCCTCCAAAGGGCACATGTGGTTCTTTATAAACTGAAATCAGAAATCCGGCTTCTCCTTTGCACTAGGCACAATTCAGATGCCCAGTAGCCACATGTGATGAGTGGCCACCCTACTGGACAGCTCTGATTATGGAGCGTTTCCGCTCTCACAAGAAGTTCCAAAGAACAGCTCTGGTCCAGAAGGGTAGAGATGTAGGACAGAACTGAGGTGGGGACGCCACAGTCCAGAGCCCACAGGCGTGGCGGTGCAGGTCCCGGTGGTTAGAGGAGACTTCATTTGTTTAGCACTTTATTTCACAACAAGCTTCCCAGTGAGGAAAGCAAAGACAAGCCAGCCAGGTGGTCCCATTTAACAGAGGAGAAAAGTGCGGTTCGCGTCAGCCTAAGGTGGCTCAACTTGAATCCTGGGCTCGGCCACCCAGCAAGGGTCAGCCAGGCGGCGCCGGTGAGCAGCGGTCCCACCAGCAGCTTCAGGCCTCCCTGGGGACTGTTCTGGTGCCTGGCAGGCGTCAGCCTCTGAAGTCATCCATCGATCGGGCGGGTGGGCTAGCCAGCTCTGCCATGGGTCCCGGGGACAGAGCGTCCTGTGCTGGTGCAGCTGGGGAGTGGCACACGGGCTCGTCTGGGCAAGGGAGGTGTTTACCGCCATGGAGGGAGCTCGGGTCCCAGGGGAGATGCTGACTTTTCCCCACAGAAAAGGCCCTTGTCAGAGAGCTTGTGCCTAGGCTCCTTAGCATCCCCAGAAGAATCTCTGGAACGTTCCGGCTGGTCTCACCTGCCAGGGCCTGCCTCCCATGATGTCAGTGGGGCATTTGCTGTGCTCACACCCCATCGTCTCCCCCAAAGCCTCAGCTGCGGAGGGGAACTCTCCCAGGGCCTGGAAGAGGCGCAGCCAGCCTCACCAGGGAGCACGCTCAGGGAAAAACAAGCCCCCACCCTCAAAAGCCCTTTCAGCTTCTCGGGGTGCTCCAATGCCACTGACCACAAGCAGGAAGAGCCTCAGCTCGCTTGCCGCCCAGAGGGCCGAAGGGACTTCCTACCCCAGTTACAGTGGCAGGGCAGGCAGTTCTCATGGGCCACATAGAACCCAGGCTCCCGTTTTGGATCTGAGGATTTGATTTAATCATGTCTTTCTGCTTTGGTCGCCCACCTTGTCCTTTGGTCCCTCAGTGCCCACCTACCCCCAGCACAGGCTTCCCTGCCGTCTCTGGCTTCCAATGGCCCTGAGTTGATTGAAAGGGGAGGTCAGAAAAGGGGGTGGCTCCCTGCCAGGTATCCCAGTACACCTAAAAGGGGAGATCTTCAGGGTATCCAGAAAGATTTTGGAGACACCCCTTTGGGAAAAGCTTGTAAAGGCCCATCCAGGGGAGACTGAGGGATGAGAGGAGCTTTGTTGACACACCCAGAGTCCCCGGCCCCTGCTCACTGTGCCTTTCCCTGGAGCCAGGGTGAGCTGCCCGGGGGACACCCAGCTGTCTCCAGAGCCTTCTTGCAGGCCCTTTTGTTGCCTGGAGTCCAATGTGCTGTGTGCACCAGCCCGAGCTCAGGCTGTGAGGGCCCCCTGGGCTGGGGCAGGCCCTGTTCCTCCACCCAGCTGCCCCAGACATGGCAGCTGGCTCTCGCTTGGGGAAGCTGGAGCCATCTCCCGGGGCTTCCAAGGCTGAGGCCAGGCTTCTCAGTGTTCCCAGCCTGGGGCAGTAGTGGTTTCTTCATTCATTTTGGTGGATCAAAGTCTGAGGACTTAACCCGGTCACCCGAGTTCCCTGAGGCTGAGGGGATCCCCTTGCCGATTCAGTAATTCTGGGGTGGGGCCGGGCCTCTGTGGTGGGGCTCTGCTATTTAAAGCTCTGCAGATAATTCTGATGCTGTTCCAGGAAACAAGGCTCCTAGGGCCTAACTCTCAAATGATCAGATCTATGATCTGTGCCAAATTAGCGTGTGACCTTTGGCAAGTCACCTCTCCTCTGGGGCCTCAGGGTTCTCGCCTCTGCACCTAGGACACTGCTTTCAGTGCTCTCTGTGTCTCAGGTCTGGAAGGTAGACTCCGTGCCAGGATTGCAGCTAGTCTGGTGATGGCTTTTGCATGTGTATGTGGGGGGTGGGGGTGGGGCTTAGGCCCTGTCTTGGGTGCTGCCACCTGCATCTGAGGATGCAGCGAGACTCCAGAGTACACAGGGCAGGGGAGAGCTGGTTTTGGAAATGGGTAGGATTGGATCTTAGACAAGAAGGGGGACTGAATTTCAGGTGGGAAGGCTAGTAGATGCAAAGGAGGGAAGCCAGGGGAAGTGTGGTGAAGGGAGAAGGGAGGCTATTCTCCCCCCTTCCCCACAAAGCAACGGAAGTGAGCAGAAGATTGAGTGGCGGCTGAGTGGAGCCATGGCTGCGAGCCCAGCCAAGGAGCACAGATTTTTGTTCTGTGGCCAGTGGGAGCCACTGAAGGCTTTAGAGCCATGGTGGTCAGGACTGGGGATGCTGCTGAATCACAGACAGGGATCTACTGGGGCAGGGGAGGAGCAGGGAGGTTGGAGTTCTGCTGCGGGAACGTCCCTGCCTCTGCTGACGCCATGGAAAGCTTCTTCTTGTTGCAGGGTTCCTGTTTTGCGGTTGCCCATGGTGGAGGGCGAGGGCAGCCAGCTCTTCCTTCTGAGGAGCTCCCAGAACTTGATGGAACTTGTCCAGACCTCCCCATGGCAGCTTTCTGATCTCTCCTGGAAAAAAAAAAAAGCCGTGTTTGTAGAGTCCATCCCCAGTCCCACAGGGGTGACAGCCAGGCCCTGGAGCTCCCCCGGGGGTGGCCGGGACCGGCAACAGCCCCTGGGCTTGCCAGAGCTGGGTCTCACCCCTTCTCAGTGCCCTCATATCGATTCACTGTCCCCTCGGTTAGAGCCTGAGCCACTGGTGAATTACAGGCACGCTGTCTGCCCTCTCAGTGTTTCTAATCTGATTGGCAGGTTCACAGAAGATTTAACAGGGCCTGGTTTCAGCCCTTAGACTGTGGGAGGGGGACCCTGAAAGATGGTGGGAGGTGAGAGGGTGGATGCTTCGGACAGGAAGGAATTGATCCCCATGGAGCATTTCTTTCTGTCTTCTCTCATTTCTGCCTCTTCTGGGCCCAGCTCAATTGCCATGGCATAGGAAGCGTCCCTGATTGCCACACCCCAGGGCACCCACAGATGGGACCCTGCCTCCTGTGCAGTCCTCACATCTGTGTATGTTGTCCAGGACCTGCAGCTTTGTGTCCGTGTGTCCACCTGAGTGTCAGTCCCACTCACTTGTTAGTTGAGGGGAGGGGTCCCCGTGGCTTACATCACTGGGTTGCCAGTGCTTGCTGCTTGATCAGTGTTTGTTAAATAACCAGCCCATGGCAGATGTGAGTCAAGGTAAAAGCGGTGACCTAGGAGAGGATTGAGAGCCCCACATTCTTGGCCCTGCTCCAGCTTCCCTAGTTGGCTGTGTGACTTGGGGAGCCCTTGTCCTCTTCGGCGTCCCCACCTGTAGGAAGGAGGAGCATACTAGGTTTACTGCACTCTCCGGTGCAGCAGCTGCCAGCCACCTACAGCTGTTTATGTTTATACTGGTTAAAATTAAATGTCCAGATCCCCAGTCACACTAGCCACATTTCAAGTTGTCCATTGCCTCATGTGGCTCGTGGCTGCCGTGGTGGACTGCACAGCAATGTGACGTCACCCTCCTTGCAGACTTCCACTGGACAGCCCCACACGGAAGGGCCCTTTGCAGGCCTACCACCCCTGGTTCTAGAGAGGTTGGAGGACTCCGCCTGCCCGAGGTTCTTGACGGCTCCAAAGAAGGCTGTTCCTGCCCACAGACCCCATGGACCCTGGGTGCCCACCTGTCCTTTTTGGGCAGGACACATCCTGGCAGGATCGCCCCAGCCCCACTGAGGCTCTAGAATGGGGCCACTCATTGTCCTTCCCAAGACAGTGTCAGAGAGTAATTCATGAAAGACCCCACATCTGTCATTCGTGGGTGGCTTTGGAGATATTAGTTTCTCAAAGCCTCAGTATCCTAATCAATAACATAAAGCTACTAGTACCAGCCCGCTGAGGTTCAGTGGGGTGTCAATGAGATGGAGCCAAGACCCACTTAGCTCAGTGTCTGGGGCTTAGTAGTTGCTCAGTAAGTGGCGACTTCATTACTGGCAGGTTTACTGTGGTCCCTGGGGGCCGTGTATCTGTAGCTCCAAAACTGTCTGGGTTTCTGGTGTCTTCTGTGCTCCTGAGCCTGGGAGCCTGTCCTCTTTCTCACCCCCGATCCACCCCAGGTGCCCTGGCCTCTGAGCCTCCAGATGTGTCCTCGTCTGTAAGATGGCCCTGCCTGTCCTGGCACTGTGTGTGGCCGTGCAGGGGGCCAGACCATCCCAGGCTTGTCTCTCCCTCCTGCCATGACCGCTGCTGCAGAAGCAGATGCTGCAAAGACCTGCTGCATGAGAGAAGGGCCCAGTGTGTTTTTCACTTGCTCTACAGGGCTGTCAGTCCCTGACGGACAGCCAGGAGGCCCGGCGCTGTGTGCTGGCTCTGGAGGAAGCGTGGTGGGCCCGTGGACTCACACACACTTTCATTTCCCTCTTGGGGAGGGAACTGGCAGTCTAGGCCTTGGACTTTCAAAGCACCCAGGTGACTTGCACAAGAACCTCCGCCCCCTGAGGCCCACAGAGAGTTTGAGGGGGTCTCAGCCTCTGGATTGTCTGAGGATGCATTTTCTAATCAGAGGGTCCATGAGCTGAGCAACCCCCCTGAGGTGGCTTCAGGGCCCTGTCAGCCCTGAGAGGGTGGGATCCCTGGATCAGGACTGTCGGGCTAGAGGGAGGCTCCAGCTACCCAAAGAGCCACTTCCGAAAAGGAGATTTTGGGAGCCAGGAAGAGCCAGGAGCAGGAGCGAGCGGACTGCTGGCTTCACCCCGAGCTTCAGCACCCACCATGTGCTCGGGGCTGAGCTGGGTATGGGAGGTGGAGTAGCACTCAGGACCACCTTGAAAACAGGTGGGGGTGTGATTCCTGGACCAGGCAATGGCATAGTCACGAGCAGGGAACAGACTGAGCACACAGGGAGAGTACAGAGGCTGCCAGTAGTAGGTGGAGCTGGGGAGTGGGGCGTCTTTTGGGGAGAAGAAGCTGGGCATTCCAAGGGAGGGTTCCCTCAAATGGGTGTGAAGGAGATGAACTTTTCAGGGTGGAGGGCATGGCTACTCCCTTCTGAAGCCCCCCTGTGTCTCCCCCCATTAGGGGCCAGAGGCAACCCCACAGGTCCTCCTTACGGGCCTTGCTCATTGGCATCACCCAGCAAATCCACTCTGCAGCTGGGGGACCTCTAACCCTCTCCAAGCCTCAGTTTCCTCATCTGTAAAATGGGAAGATTAGTACATTCCAGGCATTGCCCTGAATACAGTGCCGGGACCATGGGCAGCAAAGTGACTGTCCACTGTCTTTGTGGCTTTGTGCAGGGTCTCCTTGCACCTGTGCCCCTCTGCCATCTGATACCCCTAGCCCAAGCCCATCTGTATGCCGTGCCTTAACTCACAGCACAAGCCCTGAGCCGGCCTGACAGGTGGAGTGAGAACTCGTGGCACAAACAACATGCCACCTACCTCCCTCCTCTTGGCTCGATGCTCAGGGCTCACTCAGTGTTTGCTGAGAAAAGGCTTGGGGCTCTCTGCAGGGTGGTAGGGACAGGTTGTGTAACCCTCAGGTGTGTCTACTTTTTATTTGCCACCATCAGGCACCAGAAGCTCCTGGGCAGTCCCCTGGACACCCTGGAGGGAGGACGACACCACTAATCCTGAGCCTCAGGGCGGGCCACAGCACCCAGAGCAGAGCTGCCTCTCCCACCCCCTGCCTTGTGACTCAGGACGCCAGTAACTGCAGGTTCTCTGGTGACTCCTCTGGAGCCCAGGGCTGGTTGCTCCCAGAGGTCAGCGTCTGGACAGGGAAGGAGCACAGGTCGAACATTTGCTCCCTTGTGAGCCGAGGCTCTGCCTCGATCTGTCCAGGTCACTCTTACCCTTGAGATGGGGGCAGGTCTGCTTCCGTCCCCATACTCCTAATCTCATGAAGCCTAGGGCCCCAGCGGGCAGCAGGCAGCTCGGGCAGACTACCTCCTGCATGGGTACAGAGAGCAGTGAGGTCCCTGCAGCCTGGAATTAGCTCTCCCAGCATCAGGCCTGCCAGGGGCCCATAATCCTTTCCCAGCTTTGAGTGGTGTGTGTCTTCTCTGAGAGAGACCTGGTGAGAACCCTCCCTCCCCAGGTTACAACCTCTGAGATGGGCATTTCTACCAGGGAGATTCTTCCTAACGCTGCAGTTTCCCTGGTCACCCCATCCTCCCCGGACTGTGGGATGCCTCCCTGCCCCCCATGGTGCCCTGCAGGTTCTCCCCAAAACAGAACCAAGCCTGGGAAGGCCTGGCTAGGGCCAGCTTCCCTGATCACCTCCCTGGGTTTGGGTCTTGTTCCCTGAAGCCTGGCTGCCACCCCAGCCAGGTAATCTTGAGTCTGTGATTTGCCTCTTCTCTGAAATGGGGGCACCTTAACCTGAGCCCTGTCGTAGCTGTGGTGCCAGCATGTAACTTGCTGTCTTGGTTTGCCATGTGTAGGCATCCTGCGAGGGCGTCAGGCGCCACCCTGCTCTAACAGACACACCTGTGCCCCTGCCAGCTACACTGTATCTCGATTGCAGTACTCAGTAGCAGCCCTATGCAACAGTACATTTCTCCAAGTTCATGGCTGTAGCTTGTTCAAGTTTGTATGTTTGGCATCCAAATGGGTAAAAACATGGTTTTGAATTAGTGAATGAGCAAGTGAGGAGTGGAGTCTAGGCCAGGCCGTATAAGGAACGTGAAAAAAGACTCACCCCTGCCTCTTGGAGCCTCACATCCCAGAATTAAGTTGTTCGAGCGCTGGAAGGCGGCGGGGCGGGGGTGGGCGTGCGTGTTGGTGGGTAGGAGTGAAGGTGGACCATTTGCTTAGCTTACCTGGGTTTGGCATCTGCGTACACCTGTGATGTGCACACGTGACTGAGCATGTGTGTGGACACCGAAGGGACTTTTGAGTTGAATGGTGGCCGGGAGTGCGTCCGTGACGAAGGAGGGGGTGTGAGGGGAGTGGGGTGATATAAGTGTGACCCTGTCCTGATGGCTGAGGCCTCTGCGGAGCGGGCGGGCACCCACACCATACACCCCGCCATGCCACTCTGGCCCCTCCGCTTACCGCTTTTGTGACCTTAGGCAAGATGCCCTTTGATGCCTCCACTTCTGGAACAGTCCCGGCGATGGTGATGGAACCTGAGGCCCCAGCAAGCTAGCCCGCCTGGCCCAAAGGCCACGTTTCGTAACTTGGCTCCATTGTCACAGAGCCAGAGAGACTGTGATTCCCCAGTGGCCTGGGGCCCGGGGCTCTGAGAAGGGACCCCAAGGCAGGCACACACAGTCACCGTGCCCGGCCCCGGACTGCCCCTACCCCTAAAGCAGGCAAGCAGGAAAGCAGGCCAGAGCCCTGCGTGTTTCTAGGGCTGACCCGCTGAGGGTATCCGCCCTCCTCACTGCACCCCTCCTGGACTGGAGATGGGGTCTGGGAAGGTTCTGTGGAGCTGTAACACTCCAAATCCTTCTGTGGCTCCTCAGGGGGATCCGCACCCGCCTCCCTCCCGGCCTCAGGGGTGGCAGAAGAATTCTGTGAATGTCTTCAGAGCAGAGAGAGGCTTTCAGATTGGTGTTTATCAAAGGAGCCAGGAGATCCCTTGGGATTGTGGATTCCGTCCTGCTTAGCCCTGGGTGAGGCTGAGTGGGTAAAGCCGGGAGAAGGTGAACGATGCCTGTGAGTGAGCTTCGGGCCCTCCAGCCAGTGGGGTGGCACCTAAGACACTTCTAGTCCTTGCCTGTGCCCTCGCCTGGCACCCAGAGCATAGGCAGGACCCACTGGGTGACTTGGGAAGGACCCACAGGGTATGGGTTGAAGCAGGGAATCAAAATAGCTGACATTTCTGAAGCTCTTCAGAGTTGAGGAAGGCGAGTCATCGTTACCTCCACTGGGTAGATGGGGAACCCGGGGGTCAGGGAACACGGATGGGTCAGGGGTGATGTCGAGGCTGGAAATCAAGCCCTCTGTCTTCAGAGTCCTGAGTGTCCAGTGCCCGCAGGGAGACCCTGGCTGGTTCCCCTGTCTCCCCTTCCCTGCATTTGGGATCCAGAGAACAGGATCCAAGCAAGCTTGGATCGGTGTGCCCAGTGTGGACACCCAGCCGGGACATGTGCCCATCTGTGCACACACTCATACACGGATGCGCACGCATGTACTCACACAGGTTGGATTTCCTCTCTCTGTTTAGAAAACTTAATCGTAGCTTCAACTCTCATTTTTAGCTGCCTTTGTTTTAAATGTAGAATAACTATTGCTTGTTTGTATAGACTTGAGAAACAAAGTCCCTTGGGGAGAAATAGTGTTTTCTTCAGCCGAATCCTGGAAGTCCAATTAGGACTGATTGTTCCACTTATAAGGTTTTCTGGTGTCTGCCTGGCATGCCCTGCTAAGCCCCTAATTAGGCAGCCAGGGGCACTCCAGTTCAGTGCCCAGCACAGCTAGGGGTGGCCTGTTTGAGTGCCAGGCCCCAGGGCAAGTTCAAGGCCCGAGCCAGGGAACGCATCCTCTCAATTCAAGGAGGGGGCCGGGGTACCGGCCCACCCTTCCAGAGAGCCCTGGCACAAAAGATCCAGGCACAAAAGCACAAGTGTTGCTTTCCGAGCTCAGGACAGGGTGGCCTTCAGGCCCACACTGAACAGTGAGAAGGCTGCTGGACATTGTTCTCACTTGAGTTACTGGGAATTCACCCCTACCAGGGCGCAGACTGTCCATCCTCACATCAAGCCAAAAGCTCATAGAACTGAAGTCACCTGCCAAGATTGCCAAGCTAATTAGTGCCAGGACCAGGTGTGGGGGGCCCAGCCCTGCAGTGGGGATATTTGGTGCCAAGGGACCCAGGAGAGAGGGAGGTCTAGTAGGGAGGGACAGCCTTCCCTGGAGAAGTAGGACAAAACTGTGAACTACGGAGGATAATTCAGGCAGGTAAAGTTGGGGGAGGCAATGCAACGGGAGCCAGCCCAGGCAAGGGGCATTAGGGCTGACGATAGTATTTTTTTTTACCACATTACTGATTTTTTTCAGCAGTTTGCCCCCACAATCCCCACCCACTGTTGCTCTAGAAGATGGGCATGTATTTGAAAAGACATCTGCCCGGCAGCAGAGCTCAGCTGCAACCCGGAGGTCTCTGTGAGCTATGCACAACAGCTGGTGCCTGCCTCCGCCCAGTGGGGAGCCAGCCACCGGCCTGCAGTCTGAGCTGGCTCCGTCCTCTGGTGCCACGGAGGGCCCGCCTGCAGCTCCCTGGGAGCCGTCGCCCCCACTCAGCCCAGGCGTGTTCCCTGCGCCCTCTGGGAGGTTTGGGTTTCCACCCGCCAGGTGGGCAACTCCCTCGTTCCCGCAGCAGCAGCTCAGCTCACAACCTGCCCTGCTGCTGCCACCTGAGCCCAACCCCCACCCCTCCTAGGTGCCATCTGCTGCCCTGTTTCCAGGAGGCATTCCAGGCAGCAGGTAGGCAAGGAGAAGTCGGGCAGATCTCAGATGGGGAAGGCAGGGGGCCCTAGGCCGAAGGAGCAGGTAGTTCTCAACCTGCTACCTGGCACCTGGGCTGTCCCTACTTCTCAGTAGGAGAGGCTACAGGCAGGTCTGTAAGGTGTGGACGTGCGTTGAAGGGTTTCCCGCACATCTCTGTCTTGGCTTCTCTGCTTCTCAGAGGGGTGGCATCTGTCTGGGCCTCCCTAGTTCATACCCAGGTCTGCCCTTCTCTGTCCCAAGCCTGGCCGACTCTGGGCCTCCCTGTCCATTCCCGTGCATCTCTCCCTGCTGGTTTTCTCTGTGCCTCTCTTCCTCTCTGCCTGTACCTTCCACCTCTCTCACAGTCTCTGCGTATCTGGGCCCCTGCTGCTCTCTATCTCTCACTTCTGAGCTGCAGGTGCTTTTGCCATCAGAGCTGCCTCCCCCACTTTGGATTGTTCCGCTTAATTTCATTTTCCTGGGTCTCCAACTCACAGAAATAAACCCTCCCTCCCCACCCCTGCACTTTTTTTGATTTAACAAGCCTGCTGG
This sequence comes from Tamandua tetradactyla, assembly GCF_023851605.1. NCBI lineage: Eukaryota > Metazoa > Chordata > Mammalia > Pilosa > Myrmecophagidae > Tamandua > Tamandua tetradactyla. Next base: position 17,171,420 of record NC_135339.1, on the reverse strand, counting down.
AAAACAATAGTGATTTCCGCATCGATCATAAACAGAAGTGATTACCATACAATTACAGCCTGAACCATCAGCCTCGATGCAATCACAGAGCCGCATTGTAAATCGGAAGACAATTGCCTGCAGAATTACCCCCAAATTGGTTTAAGTGGCAACAAAGGAGTGTTGGCATTTGAGGGAGGTGCAGGGGAGAGTGCTGGTGGTCCTGACAGCTGAGGGTGCCCACTGGGGAACTCCTGGATGCCTTCCTTGTCTCTGAGGGCCCAGCTTTCTAGGAAGAACGATCTGCCACCTTTTCCCTGCCCATTCCGTTTCCTTCAGTTATCTGCTCCTTGCTCCTCTTGGCACAGTTTGTTGTAAACTTGTTTATACTAACATGTGAATGACTTCATGAGGTTTGTAGAGTGGGATGGGCTAGGTGGGGAGGGGTGGGCATGGGGTCAGTCTCCTCCCACTTGCTTCTTAGTTAGCTCTTCCAGGTCTGGTGCCCATCCTGCAGCCTTCCCTCCCATCTCCCAGCCAGGGGTGGTGTCCAGTCCAGGAACACCCTGCATGTCCTCCAGGGCAGCTGTCTCCTGTTGCAGCTGCATCCTCCCCGGCTGCCCAGGCCAGCTGGAACCCCCCCATGCCCGGCCAGGTGGACCAAGTCAACCCCTCCAAAAGGGCACTCACGAGCTGGAGCTTCTCTCACCTCTACCCTTCCAGCCTTCTCTGGTTTTATTAGAAGTCCTCTGCCGTCAGGACGCCTCTGTGTACCTGATGCCTTTACTCAGGCACCGCTGTTTCTGCAGGAGGCTCACCCTCCAGCATCCCTGGGAGGGGCCTGGCAATGGATACCTGGCAGGGAGGTGACTGATCTCTGGTTCAGATGTTCTGAGGTTACCCCCAGGCACCCTGAGACCCCTGCATGCCCCATCTGATCATCACTGAAGGCTTTGTAGGCTTGTGGTATTATTCTCCTTTTTTGGTGAGGAAAGGAAACGCAGAGAGGTGAAGCTGTTTTTATCAGTGAGGGGGACTTCAGCCTCTCCTGATGCTGTCCTGCCTGGTCTCTGACCGGCCCTGAGACCTCAAACAATTTTAATAGCGTAAAACAATGCCTGTGAGTGAGCCCTGGAAGGGCATGATTGTGACCCCAGGTCCCAGGGGAAGGCACTGATGACAACGGTGGGGGCCTGACTCACAGGGAGCCCTCAGGTTCCTGGTGACACAGTCCTGGTCTAGACACACATCTCTCAGGATTTAGAGCCTGTGCTAAGTGGTGTCCCATAAAGCAAGAAGGGAGCCTCGTGTCTCTGAGCTCTGTGCTGGTCCTAGCATCACAGAGGCTCCTGTCTGGCTGCCCTGGTCACTACAAAGGCCATAGATTGGGGCCATGTCTGCAGTTGGTGTTTTAGAGCCTGAAATTCTGTCGGATTCAGATCTCTACCCTGCACCTGGACAGAGCCTCTGTGCTGCCGTGGGCTGGACCTGAAGGGTTGCAGCAGGCCAGGTGGCTGGGAGTGACTCTGGGGCTTCCTGCCAGATAGAAAGGTCCAATGCCCTGGCACCCACCTCCTCGGCGCTGGCAGCTAGAGAAGACTGAACCAGAGAAAACACTAATGGTTTGGCTGTGGCCCTGTGGTCAGGTCCACTGGCCTTCCAGAGACCGTGAGGTGGTCAGGGAGGAGGCTGCTTGTCCAAAGCAGGGCAGAAGTGCTCCCTAGTAGCCAGGGTGTCTAGTGGGAAGATGGAGTTCAAAGCCACTGAAGACTTGGACTTGAGTTCCGTCTCTGCCACTTGAGAGTGCGTGCTGTGTTCACCTCTGAACCTCCGTTTCTTTTTCTTTAAAATGGGAAATCTGCCCCCCTCATTGAACTTTGAGAGGTGACCATGTCATCAGTTCAGTCCCCTTCAGTTAACAGCTGCTCTGTCTAATCCCTGGGCTCAGAAGCTAACCCTTCCTTCAAGAAGGGAGGGGCTGGCCTGTTGAACATTTGTCATGTTTGCAAAGTTTTGCACTGAGCATTTCACAGATGCCTCGTTTGATCTGCACGCCCCTGCAAGGACAGCCTCACTGTCCAATTGTGGCAATTTACATTTAGACTCCAATGAATTAACTAAAGTTTAAAATTCACTTTCTGGGTGGCTGGCCGTAGCCATATTTCAGGTGCTCAATATCCACGCATGGCCGGTGGCTCCTGTTTTGAGTAGCACAAACCTAGAACATGTCTGTCATTGTGGAAAGTTCTGTTGGACAGGGCCGCCCAGTACTTTCTTCCCCACTCATTTCACAGGACTGGGCAGTGATGTGCGTGCTCGCAGTTGGATAAGGCCCAGCTGGGATGCAAACCTCAGCCCCTCAGCTGCAAGTCGGCCCACTTCCCAGGACCTCCGCACTTTGCTCTCCTTGATGGGGCCCAGCTCAGACACCCTCCTTTTCCACCAGCCTTCCGTGAGCTCCATACGGGCAAGAACTGTGTTCTCTGTGTGCCCAGTCCAAGGCCTGCCCAAGATGGGTCCTTGGGCGAGCTTGTTGAGTGAAGGAGCGAGTGACTGCACGAACCCTGCCTGCTGAGACTCTGGGGCAAACTGAACTCCTCTCCTGTCGGGCGCCGCTTGCGGCAGGGACTCGACCGATGCAGAGAGAGGCAGGCAGCCAGCTGCCGAGGAGTGATGGATGGGCCTCTCCTGAGATAAATGTGGCAGTCAAGGTAATCGGATTGTGTGTGACGGTCTAATTTGTAGGCGAGGCTAGGAAGCGCCCAGCCATGCCTCTCCCCAGCCGCCCAGATTAGTTTAATCAAATGCCCAGTATCTAAATGATTGGGCCCGAGTGATGGATGGCGTGAGCTTTGTTAAGTGCTGTCGCCCTGTCGAGCCAAACTTTCCAAGGCCCTGCCAGGCTCCCTGGCTCTTTAATTTGTTTTGTTTTGTTTTGTTTTCCTTGCTTGGTTATCTCTGCATGGGGCACGGAAGTGGGGTCTGGAGCTCTCCTGTCTGTTTTAAGTTTCTGGAGGAGGAGGCCAGAGCTGGGGGACGTGAGATGGAGTTACCTCTTCTGGGAAGCCTTCCCGGGTCACTGCAGCCAGGCTTGGGGAGCCCCACTCCCAAGAACTCCTTGCATCTCTGCCTCACCACGCAATGTGTAGCTTCTCTCTCCTCTTGTGAATTTTCCTTTCTCCCTGGGGCTAGGCTTTTCACTCTCTGAATGGGGTGTTTGGACATACCGCAGGTTCTTCATTTTAATGTAGAAAAACCTGTGTCTTTTCCCTGTGCTTAATGTTTGTCTTGTTCTCCTTGAGAATCTTCCCCAAACCCAAGGTCATGACGATTTTCCCGTTATCATCTTCTAGGGGGTGGATGGTTTTGCATCACCCACTCACCCCCTTTCTTTTGTTGGTCACGGTATGAGGTAGGGTCAGAACTCTGGTCTGGTCATCCTGCACATCTGCCGTGAGCCCCAGCCCTGGCTGGGTCCTTGGGAGGGATACAAGCTGGAAGAGACCCATTCCTGATCTGCAGAGGTGACAGTCCGTTGAAAGTGGCCTGGCATGGGTGCTTGCCTGCCGTTGATGTTGGTGTCTCCTGGGGGCACTGAGGGTGGAGTACTGAAGGCAGCCCCTGGAAATCCCAGAGCAGGGGGCAGTGGTAGAAGGTATTATGTGCTCTGGAGACTGATGAGGCAGGGAAGGAGCACAGAGGGAGTGGGGATTGGGGGTGTCGCAGTTTATAACCTGAGCTGGTCCGGGAAGCCCTGGCTGAGTAAGACCTGAGGAGAGGGGTGCATCCAGGGCGAGAGCCTTCCAGGCAGAGGGGACAGCCAGCGCCGAAGACCCTGTACGTTAAATGGCAGACCGGCCCTGGGAGGAAAAACCAAAGCCACCAAGGGTGGCGAGAGTAGCTGGGGGGCGAGATCAGGGTTGGGGAAGTTGATTTTTGTTCAGCACATACCTTTTTCATTTTTCTCTTATGTTTTTTTATTAGAGCAGTTGTAGGCGCACACTTCTAATCGCATATTACCACTTCAGAAGAACATTTATAGGTTAAAACAGGGAGGGAGATGAAATGGAGCAGTGAGATGGAATCAGGAGGTGTAATGGGAAAACTAGGTGTGAAAGCCATATAAAGTACCACTTCACCAGGAGAATGGGGTTGTGTATGACTTACATAAATAAGAGGTAATTTTATATATTAAAACAAGAACTAGGTCCCACTCTGCCGGTCATTTTAGCTGTGCATCCTTGGACAGATCCCCTAACCTTTCTGAATTCCAGTTTCCTCCTAGAAAATGGAGTTGTTGGTCCTGTTTCACAGGATGATTAGGAAAATGAGCAGAAAAGGGGTGTGTGTCAAGTTTCTGTATGGCCTCTTTTCGCAACAGAAAAAGAGTGTATCCCTGGTCTCAGCTTCTCCAGGGGATGCTGGATTTGATCCTGAGCCCCCAGGCTGGCTGATTAAGACCTCTGGCCCAGGTGTCTGACCCACCAGCCCCTCAGAGCCCCCTAAGTTCCAGCTCCACCAGGGCCAACTGGCCATCCTACCCAAGCTTCTCCTCCCTGCCCCTTGCTCCCCTCTGTGCGCGCTGTGTTGCTTTTTCACGGCCTCCATGAGGCAGAAGGCAGAGAGCTGCTCCCTGCAGGAAGAAGCAGGCGCTGGAGGAGGGCAGCAGGAGAGAGAGCTGCATGGTGATTAAACGCTGCAGAGGCCTAAACCAATGACAGCTCCCTCCTCCAGCTGCTGGGAAGGGAGATGGGGAGCCAGGCTCCAACCGCAGCAGGCCTGGGCTGCTGTCTGCCCCGTGCCCTCCTGGGGCAGCTGTGGAGGCTGTGAGGAGGGCAGCCCTGCCCAGCTGATTCCATCCCCACAGCCACTCTGTGGGGCAGGGACCGGGCAGAGAGCCCAGGTGGCCGACTTCAGGCTGAGGATCATGGTGGTTTTAAAGAGGGGAGGCTGCAGGTGTTATCTCAGAGCAAGTACATGCAACCTCTCAGCGTAGGGCAGTCCTGAAACAAGTTCTCCATCCGTGCTGGCCAAAGTCAGCATTAGCTCATTATGTCTTAGGAACGACTGACTGAGACGCACATCTGCCACGACCATGCCCGGCATCACACAGCCCATACATAGTAGATGAAACCAGAGCACCGCCACCCACTTCCAACTCCCTCCCCCGTTCTCAGGTACCACCGTCCAGGGGAGAGCAAGTCCCAGGGCCTGAGATGCAAAGTCCGGGGGAGGTCCACCTCCACTTCAGGGCGCACCAACCAAGCCCGGGGAGTGTGCATGCAGAAGTGGGGGGACGGCTCACTCCTCGCACCCTGCCCATGCATCCTATCAGGCGTGTGTGTTCACCCTCACTCTAGAGCAGCGCCTCTCAAAATGGGGGGCCCTCAGACCAGCAGTAGCAGCAGCACCTGCAAACTGGTTAGAGGTGCAGATTTTGTCATCCCCACCCCAGACCCACAGAATCAGAAGCTGTTTTGAACAAGCCCTCCTCGCGGTTCTGATCCAGGGGGTTCACCAACCTCACCTTCCAGGCCGTAGGGACACCCAGCTGTCACCCAGGGGTGGGCCACACTGAGTAGCAGGTGCAGCCAGGAAGCACCAGATGTAAATTGACTTCTTTTCATTGCGACAAGGCAGCTGAGTATTTTAAGATACCTCGTAGGGACTCATTTCAGCAGGTAAAAGATCCTTCTGCAAATAGGAAAACCCTCCATTTCCTACTACCCCAAGTTTTCTTTAAATTTAGAGTCTTATGACAGGTTGTCTACCTCCACATGACTAAAACAAGTACACAGCATGCCAGAAGAATAACAAATACTCTGCAGAACGTGCTGAGGGCCCAGTGAGCAGCTTGGAGCTGGGGCCTCTGCTGCACGGTAAACAGAGGGACCCCTCCTTGCCCAGACCCTGTTGGAGGGCTGGAGAAGAAGCAACAGCCGGACATGGGTGTTTTCCAGGGCTGCATCAAACATCCACATTCATGGTTTATTGGAAAAGACCCAGAATGACTAGCTAGGAAGCTGAGATGTAGAAACACAACTCGTGCAGACGATGAGCAGCTCTTATGGGATGCAAGGAGAGAAAGAGGTTAAGGTCTGGACCACGGTTCCAGATAGCAAGCCCATTTGGAGATCATTTCCCACGATGCAAGCTGAGGAAGGCTTCTCCCCCCACTGCCAAATGCTGGATGCCTGCCTGTGGGGTGGAAGGTCCGAGGCAGGCTCCTTGGTAGGTTGTGTAGGGGGTAGGGTGGGGGGCTCCTGAGCTTCAAACACTTGAGTGGTTTCCAGATTGATTTCAGCTGCAGCCGGAGCTGTGCCTCCACTGCTCGCAGCTCACACACAGTTTAGATCTCACCAGAGGCAGAAGGTAAGAATTGCCGTCTGTGCTTCTTGCACCAAGAACCTGAGATTCTTGGAGAATTCTAACCCAGTCAGTTAGAAGGGTTTAGGGGAAAGGGGCAGGGGTGCCAGGTAAAGAGGATGGGATGGGGTGGGGTGGGGTGAAGGGCCCAGTAGGTGGAGGCAGGTGGGAGACTGGGCAGCACGTCTCTCCTTCGCTGGAACTCAATAATCATAGCCATGGGTCTCCTGGCAAAGTACTACCTGGCCCAGATCTCTCCGGCTCCCTGTTACCATCCCTCCCTCCGCGGGTCTGGAAGGCTTTGCAGGTAGTTCCCTTAGAGAGGCAAAGGGGTGTCACCGTGATCAGCACCCCCCACCCCCAAGTCTTCGTCTCGGGACCAGGTCCTGGGACTGTCTCTGCTCTGACTTCATGGGTCAGGTTGGGCAGACTCATACTGCCGTTCGGGAGTCCTGGCTTTGTGGCTGGCTCTTGGCTGCCAACGGGGAGAGCCCAGGGCCTGGGATAAGACGTGGGCCACGAAAAATTGAGGGAGCACGTGGTTTCTCAGCCCTCTCGCTGTCCACGATGGAGGTTCGATTGCCCTCAGGGAGGGCCGACCTCATCCTCTCTACTCTGTTCCGTGTGCCGGGAGGAGGACCAGTGGGGGAGCCTTGGGAAAGCAAATTACCCAGGGAAGAAGTTGGATCCCTTATACCCTCCTCACCCCTCGTGGACAATGGTATTTAGCCCCAGGAAGAAGAAGCTGAGCAAGTAGAGTAGATAATGGGCTCTCAGGGCAGCTTCTTCTAGAGCGAGGCCACGCAGCTCCTGATTCTTGGGGACGGCAGGAAAGGGGGGTACACCAGGGGGTGTGCACCACCCACCTGCCTCAAACTGCGTGGCCAGCCTCCTTTCTGACATGCTGGGAGTGCCGTCCCTGAGCCCCCACCCCCACCCCAAGGGGGCTGGCATGTTCATCCCTTCACCCTGTCCTGAGCTCCTGTCTCCTCCGTCCTGCTCAGGTGCTGTGTCTGATGAGATGGAGCTGGGGGAGACTCTGGCTCTTGTGCCAACCCCCCACCGCCACCCCATGGCACTTAAGCACATCTTTGAGTAGCGAAGGGATCTGTCCTGTGGGAACCCAAGTTCTTCGCAGCATGCAGAGTAGTGGGGGTGCAGGGAGGGCCCAGGGTGATGGGCAGTGGGGGCCCAGGAGGGGACAGGGGCAGGACTCTATTCTCAGCTGCTGGGGCCGCTTAAGGCTTAAAACTAGTCCCCTGATCACGGTGTTGTAGGGGGGATTTGGGGGAATTTCCCCCCCAGCCTGGGAAGCAGATGACTCAGGCCCATCGCTGGAGAGCTGAGAGTGGGGCCTTATCCACCACCCCCCACCTCTTCCCTCTCCAACACACCTGCTTTGCTGTTAATGCTATCTAGTTCTTGAATGGCATTAGAATTTCCCCGTTAATGCCATCTAGTTCTTGAATGGCATTAGAATTTCCCCGCCTTCGCCCTATTGTCAACAGAGAGTAAGACCAGAAAGGCTGACGTGCTCCAGCCCCGCTGCAGCTCAGCTACTCTTAGGTGGTCACTGAGATTCTCTGCACCTGTCCTCAGGTGAGGCTGAGGTTACCCCACCACCAAGGCACCGTGGAGGCCCAGCTGTGGCAGTGGGCGTCTCCCTGCAGGCCTGGCCTCACGGAGAGCTGCACTTTGACCCAGTTCTCCCTGCCTGCCCAGGCTCATCCTGTCCTGAAGCCTACAGGACATGGGCGACGCCTGGCAGAGGTGTTTATTGGGGCACCTCCAAGAAGAAAGGGGCTGTTTCAGTGAAAATGCCCCCTTGAGCTTATGTTGAGGCATCTGTTCGCATGAACTTGAGGGCGGAGCTAAGTGGGATGGCCCAGAGGGCAGTTTGAGGTGAGCAAAGAATTTTCCAGGCTGGGGATTTCATAAAGTCCTCCTGAGACTGCAGCCGGCCCCGCCTCCGCGGGGGTGAGGGGCAGCCAAACTGGTTTGGGAACGGGCCGAGGTTCCCCAGGGTTCAGTTTCCAGGCTGAGTTCACACGCCTGGAAGACTCCTTGCCCCTGCCAGCCCCGGCTGCCCTTGGGGAGAGGGCTGGGAGTGTGCAAAAAGCAGTGCTGGGGAGGGAGGGAAAGGCCCGGCGGCCCTCTCTCGACCCGGCTGTCCTGCGTGGCCTGCCGAGCACAGAGAAGGCAGGCAGCCGTGGGCGGGTAGCCGTGGGAGGCCCTGCGGACCCGGGCAGGCCCCAGCTAATGAAGATGGGAGCAGGCAGAGGTGAAGAGGGACATGGTCACTCATAGCCAAAGGGTCAGCAGAGCATTCCTCCTTGTTTTGAATTTCATACCCACCCAGAGCAGGGAGCACTCCCTGGGAATGATCTAGAAAGCCAGGAGTTGACACTCGATTAGCATGTCTCTATGGCAATGGAGTGATGTAGCCATTTTGCAGGAAATGAGATTTTTTTCGCTCTAGGAAAACTTCTCTGGTTTTGTTATGTTCTAGGGGTCATCTGTTAGGGCCCCCCAAAATTCCCCCTACAACACCTGATCAGGAGACTAGTTTTACACCTTAAGCCTTAAGCGGCCCCAGCAGCTGAAGATACAGAGTCCTGCCCCCGCCTCGTCCCCTCCTGGGTTCCCCATCACCCTGGGCCCTGCACACTGTCCAGCTGCCTGACCTCAGTGAATCGGGACACTGGGTTCCTGAACTCTTCCTCCCGCCACCCACGCTGGGGGGTGGGAAGTCCCGTCCTGAATGTGGACAGGCAGCTCAGCCTACAGGACCTGCAAGGGCACAGAGGGTCAGGGAGGCAGCTGGGCTGGGAGAGACACAACTCAGGCCTGCAGACTCAGCCCAGCAAGAGGAGGGCTATGGCCTGAGAGGGAAAGAGGCGGCTCACAGTCACGCAGGGAGTCAGGCAGGCTGGGGACAAGAAGCTGGGGTGGCGGGCAGACTGTAGACATACAGGCTGGCGGGCAAGGCACGGAGCAGCCGTCTGGGGCACACTTGCGCACAGGTGCGTGGTGTCCTGGACTTGGGGGTGGGGGGAAGGAAAGCCATTTCAGACCTGCAGCGGGGCCTGGTTTTGAGCCCCAGGGCTGAGGAGGATTGAATTGCCCCCTTTTGGGGCCTCCATTTCCCCCTCCACAAACAGGTAGGGGGGTGGGTGGTCTCATCCCTGGGCGGACCGCCTCACTGGGGTTCTGCGAGGTACAGATTAAGGAGAGGGTGCCAGGCAGCCGGGGGAGTGGGGGGCTGTCCATTCATCCCCACGTGAGGCCCCATCAGGTCCATGCACCCATAGTAGGCGGAGCAGGGAGGAAACAACCTCCTGTTCTTCAGACACGCCCATGGGATCCCACACTGCCCCCCTACCGCCCAGGTTAAAGGCAGCGCTGGAGCCACCATGCATCTCATGAGCCGAGCAGCCGCTGACCTGGCCAAGTCGGCACTTCCTGTGCTGCTTCCTTCTGGAAGGTGGTGACCAGAGGGCTGGGCCTCTTTTTCTGTTTCTGAGGGCACCTGAGCAGCGGTGGGCCTGTTGAGGAGCGCAGGCAGGAACGCCGGCCCTAGGGGCCCCAGCTATGTGCCAGGCAGAACAGCAGTTTCCTGGGTGGTTCTGTTTCTCAGGGGTCATAGGTCAGACCACCCATTCCTGCTGGGAGGAAGGGGGTGAGTGCAGGAGTTCTGAGGGGATACCGGCCAGGAGCTGAGGGGTCCACCTGCTGTCCCCAGCTCCCTGTGACCATCTCCTTGTTTGAAGCCAGGGGAAAGGCCCTTTGCATACCATGCTACTGGCCCAGTGATGGGAGAACGGCTGCATGGTCTGTGCCGGCCCCTGCCCTGCACCCCAGCCATAGGTGCTCTTGAGAAGGAAGGGGTCTTCCCGGGCAGACTGCCGGGCCACGGGCCGCTGCTGGGCTCAAGTGCACCAAGTCAGAAGTGGGTGGCTGTCAGGGTTGAACTCCATGGGGGCCTGGTGTCTACCCAGCATGGGGCATACGGCAGGGATGGGCAGTCGGTGTCAGGGAATGGGGCACACCTGGGAGCCGTGGGGAGCATCCCGTCTGTGGGGGGAGATACAAGGCTGAGCCCAGGAAAGAGGAGCATTTTTATGCTCTTCCTGAAGATGGGTGAAAGAGATTATATTTTATTTGAACAATAGCATGTAGGTGGGGAGACATGCAGGGTGGGGGACAGGGAAACTCCTGATTCTGGGGGGAGCCTGTGCTGAATAACAACAAAAGCAAAAACAGTTTATTCTTACCTCATGCTTTCTATGTGTCCTTTATGTTTGTTCGCTCACCTGATCCTCAGATCAGCATGTGAGGCTGGAATATGTATCACCCACATTTTACAGAAGGGATGAGCAAAGCACAGAGAGCTTAAGTAACTTCCCCAAGGTCACACAGCTGCTCGGTCGCTGAGCTGGAGCTTGAACCCAGGTGGCCTGCTGTGGTTTTCTTGACCACTCTGCCTTCTGGTAGTCAGAGATGGTCAGTGTTCCCCTGCTTCTGAGTTTCCAGTTGGGACTCTTTGGGCACAAGGTTCACCATCTCTCATGAGGTTACAAACCTCTCATGAGGTTACAAAGCTCTTTACTTTGGGGCTCCCCACCAGCCCTGTGAGCAGGAGAGGTTCCTTTCATTGTCTCCCCCATCTTACAGATGAGTGTCATCTCAAACCCCTGTGTCCTCCTGGCCCTCTCTGCACCTTCTTTTCTCTGCATGGGGTGTGGGGGACTGGACCCCGTGTTCCCCAGGTACAGGCAGGGACTTTCCTCTGCATCTGACCCCCAGCTTCCTTGGGCAGTTGCTCCAGGACCCCACTTTTGGAAGGAGGAAGAGAAGGGCGAGGGGGCAGGGGCAGGTGTGGCCTGGGCCCCAGAGGAAGGAAGAGGAACTGTGCCTCCAGGGACAGCTGTGGGGGCCTCAGTCTTCCCCTGTGGGACAGACGCCAGGACGTGAGTGTGGACACCACCCCGAGCAGGGCTGTGGCTGGCCATCTCTCAAAGTCCCGCTAACTGTTGTCATCTCTGCACACCTTACCTGGCATTTCTCACCATTTGCGTGGTCCACTGCTGCCGGGCCTGGCACACAACGGGTGCCCATCCCAAGTGGGTGGAAGTTTATCTGCTGGCCACCCTGAGCCTGGCTGCCACTCACTGGGCGTGATATCTGCTGACGGGTTTACGAACGGCAGGGCACCAGAGTCACCCATCATCAGGGTCTAGGCGCCATGTACCCGGTGTCTGTCTGTCTGCCTGTCTGCGTGCAGGGTTATTTCTAGCCATGATTCATTTCAGTCTGTTAGTCACATATTGACTGCAGAGCAGGCGTGAAACCCTGTGCTGGCTGCCGGGGTTGCAGAAGCGAATTGGACGCCCCCAGGGCCCCCAGCTCACACTGTCACCAGTTCGTCCTCTCATGCCCCTGTACAGCCCCCTTTCCTATATGCACCTGCCAGGCATCTGACATCCAGCAGGCCCTGTGCTGAAATGAAGAAAAGAGGGGATCAGAATTGCATCTGCAGAAAAACTCTTCCAGCCGCTTCTCGAGCATGGGCTGCAGGCAGCTTGGTTTGGAGACTGAGATAAATGATAGGAAGCTCTTGTCCCAGTTCCCGGGGCGGGGGGTGGCAACGCGGGCTGCAGTAAGGCAGCAGTAAGGCAGCTGGAGTAGGGAAGATGCCTAGGGGTCAGAAACAAAGTCATCGGGACAGAAGGCCATTTGGATGCAGGGGGTCTGGGTGGTGGGGTGGGGTGCAGCTTTCTGAGGGGGTTCCAGGTGCCCACGGGACACTCAGGTGGGTATGGGAGCAGCGAGTCAGAACGAGGCTCGGGCAGGGGATATGCTTCTCTAGGCAGGGGGTGCTCAACAGGGGCAGAGCCCACGGCAGGGGTGACTGGTTGTTCTGTCCCATTCCCCCCGCAAGGCCCTTCACCACTGGTGCCCAGGCTTCCTCACCAGGCGATGGGATCACTAACCCTTCCGTGGCCACTTCAGCGGGTCTTGGTGGGTTTATGACGCTAATAATGGGTATGGAACCCTTTGGGAATATGAGATTAGTATTTTTATTTGAGTAATGAATTGTACTTGCATCCTCCGGGGGCTCTTTTCTGCTTGGCTCTGCTCGAGTCTTCCTCCCCTCTCACTCCTGGGGGTGTGGTTTGAGGGTGAGAGGCCTCTGCTTCCAGATGCTTCCTCCCTCTGCCTGCCAGGCCCTTCCCAGGCACCTGGAAGTCCTGCCCCAGCCCCAGGTGCTACTGGGACCTCAAGTCTCTAACCCCACAGCAACCGAGTGTGCACAGCTCTCTCTTCCACGCACACGCTCACGCAGTCCTCTCTTCTCAGCAGCCTTTTAGGCTGAGATGCTCTTTGGTATTTATCAGGCCTTTGTTTCACTTTGCATCTCGCTTCTCCCAGGCTGCTGCGCCTTTGATAATTCTACTCATTACCCCTGGGCCTTCGCACCCTCCTCTCCAGACTGCCTTTCATCCCCCTAGCCCCCGAACCCTTCCTGAGTCCCAGATCTTACTGGGAACTGGCACCCCAGGCCTTCCCCTTCCAAAAACACCCCCGGCCTTTTCCCCTCTGGCCCCAATGGCTGCCTCCATTGCTTCTTCCTTTTCAAGCCTCAGTCCAGCCTCCCCAGCCTTTTGCCTGCACCCCGTGACCTTGTTCAGTCTCTTTGGGGCTCTTAGTTCCCAGATTCCAGCCTCCGCCTCCCCTTCATTCTGCCATCGCAGGATACTGTCTGCTGACAAAGGCAGCCTCGTCCCCATCTCCTGCCTGCAGCAGGAATTGTCTGGGGACTTCAGGCTGTGCCCTCCCTCCTTGGCAACCCCAGCAGCCCCAGATCATTTTCTCACCTGGCAGCACCCAGGGTCGTGACTTTCCCACCCGGTATCTATGAGGCCAGTGGCCTGGCATGAATTTGCTCAGCCAGTCCTAACAGGGCGTCTGCTTTGTCCAGGTGCCTAGGGCACAGGAGCATGGGTCGAGCCTGGCCCTGCCCCTTGCGGAGACGGTCGCACCTGATTTTCATTTTCCATTCTCCTAAAGGGCAGTGTGGGGTAGTGGCACTGTGGGTGGAGATGGCAGAAAGGTCTTGGGGACCAAATGTTGGGAACGGTGCTCTTCCTCAGTGTTCCCCACCCCCAGACCTCCTTCCCACACCCTTCCCAGCTCAGGCTCTGGCACGTTGTCTCCATTTCTATTCCAAGGAGGGCAGCAGCTGCAGGTTCCCCTGGATTCCACATGTGAAGGAGGCACCTGCTGTCACATTCACCGTTACTTTAGGTGCCACTTGGGAGGGAGAGGACACTGCCCTCCGCGCCACGCCATGCCACACATCCACTCTAGGACACACCCCTATTTCTACCGCTTGGCACAAAAGCTTTAGGAGGGGGCCGGCAGCCCCTGCCCTGGGAGAGCCAAAGGGGCTGGCAGGAGAAGGGTGGGGTAAGAGGTGTGCTTTGGGCCCTGACTTAGTTTCCCAGGGCTGCCGGAACAAAGTACCGCAAACCTGGTGGCTTAGACAATAGAAATGTGCTGCCCCACAGTTCTGGGGTACAGAAGTCCAAAAGCCCAGTATGGGCAGGACCCTTCTTCCTCTGAAATCTGCGGGGGAGAGTCCTTCCTTGTTTCTTCCTGTTTCTAGTGGCTCACTGATCATCCTTGGTGCTCCCTGGCTTATATGGCATGTCCATCTCTGCCTTAGGTGTTATGTGGCCTTCACTCGTGTTTTGTCCCTGTGTCCAAATTCCCCTATCTTACAGGAACCCCAGTCATATTGCCTTAGGGCACACCCTAATCCAGTTTGGCCTCATTTTAACGACTCATGTCTTCAAAGACCACATTTCCAAATAAGGTCACCCACATTCATGGGACCTGCCTGAGGTTAGGATCTGGCTGTGTTTTTTTTTGTAGGGCACAGTTCAGCCCATATGAGGGCCCAGCCACCTGGGTTTGAATTCTAGCTCCCATGTCAGCCTGCTGTGTGACCCCGAGCTAGTTGCTTGGCCTCTCTCTGTCAGTTTTTTTATCTGTGAAATGCGCGTGATGACAATGCCTGTGTCATCACTGGGCTGTTTGCAGGGCTAAATGAGACCGTAATGCCCATGTAATGTGCGTCCCTATTGCTGTCACCTAGACTGGCCTCTCTCTACCCCCAAAACCCAGGGCAGGCGCAAGTCTTAATCACGTCTATGTCCTCAGTGCTGAGCATGGGGCCGGCTCAAGGTGGCTGCTGCTATATGATTCTTGTCCTTAGCTGGTGGAATGAGAACCGTGGTGCCCTCTCCTTTCTGGAGAAGCCAGAGAGACAAGCACAGGCAGCAGGAGCACTCATGGTCACGTTTTCTCCTGGCTGGAGTCCTTCTCCCTTCCACTGACCCCTCAGGGCTGCTGCCTTGGGCCATCTGGACCCTGGCTGTGAACTTGAGAATGCCAGGGGCCCGGGAGGTGCCAACCGAGATGGCTCGAGCCTGGGTCTCAGGCTGTTCTGGATGTTAAGGAACCCAGACCCCTAACTCTCAAGACGGCCACTGTGGGCAGAGTAACCACGCTCTGCTCTGCTCTGCTCTGCTCCCTGCTTGGGGAGGCTCGGGGGGGCCCTAGGGAAGCTGAAGCACCTTTCTTCCGGGGTCACAGGTTCCTCTCCATTGGCTGAAACAGAGGTAGAGTTAGCTGCCATTGGTCACTCACCCAGCACCAGGTGTGCTGCCCGTGCTACCCAGCTCTAGTCCCAGGCTCCGTGACAGTAGCGCAGGCAGTCCCAACAGCGCCCCTGTAAAATCATCACACACACACATACACACGCACGCTCGCATGCACGCACACCATCTTAGAGATGAGGAAGGGAGACCCGGGAAGGTTGGGGAATTTGTTCCGTGTGTCACCCAGGTAGGCAGTAGTGACTGAGCCGGATCAGGTGTGTGGATTGGAGTCTGCCCTATTGCTGCTCTCCCTGTGGTACAGACAAGATCGAGGAACTTCTCTTCTGGGCTGCTGCAGGGTACAGGGTCCCCCAGTCCTCCACCCACCCCCGTGCTCCCTTTCTGGCCTCTACTGCATACCCATGGCTGATGGATAATCCTCGTTTACACTCATATCCACTCTTTGAAGCTGGCCCTTTTGTACCCATTTTGGAGTTAGATAAACTGAGGCTCCAAGAGGTGACGGGGCTTCTAGGAAATCTCTACCTGGAAAGTGGCAACACAGGATCAGCCGCTACCTGTGGGACTGCAGAGCCCATTTGCGTGGCCTGCCCTCATCCCTGCCTCTCTCCCGAGTGTGCTGTCAGACTGGGTACTCCTGGGGGGCTGCTGCACTGGTACTTTCTGGGGGGAGGTGAGAAGGCTGCCTGGAGGAAGCGCCTTAAGAGACAGAGCCTGGAAGATGTCTAAATGCTAGGAGAAAGGGGGTAAGGAAGTATTTTCCGGGCCAAAACAGAGGAGCAGGAAATAGGTGGTGTATTGTGGGGGTGGCAAGTAGAGAGCTGGGCTGGGAGCCTGGTAGGCACCCTCAGGGTGAGGGCCCTGCCTCTCATTTACACGCCTCTACTTACACTGTAAGCAGAGTACCACCTACCCCCAGAGACACCCGGTAACACTGACATGCACCATGCCCCCTCTGCATGCCTGGTACTGCTGTAAGCACCGTCCAGGCGTTGGTCTCGTGTGAACTTCCCGGAAGTCTCAGGGGCAAACACTCATACCATGCCCATTTTACAGATGAAGAAACTGAGGTCCAGTGTGTCATTTGCCCAAGGTCATACAGCTGTAAGTATTGAAACCAGACCATCAGGGTCCCTTGTCTTTATCGCAGGGGTTAGCCGCCCAGTGAGGGTGAGATCAGGGCCACATCACCATGTCATGCTAGGGCTGGCCTGTTGTCCTAACCTGATTTGGACTTTCCCGGCGGGAGCTCTTGGTGGGTTTCAGCTGGGGCACTAACCCAGCCTGCTGATGGCAGGGCCCTGTGTGTTCCTTCGCTGTGGGGCTCCTGCATACAGTAGGTGCTCAGCAACTGGTTGTTGAATGGATGGTCAAAGACCTTGATAGCTAAGGTGAGAGTGGATTGGGGTCGGGGGGGTCCCGTGAGTTCGTTTAGGCAGACTGGCTTTGTGTGCTCACACGTGTTTTACACTAAGGAGTCAGGGGCACGTTTGGAAGTCTCGCCTGAGGCTCTAGAGTTGATGGTCAGGGTGACAGGCTGTCCCCCACAGCTGCCCCAACCCCGGCCATGGGCACTGGGGGACCAACCTGGGGGTGGGAGGTGATCGCAGTCTTGGACTCTGTCCCACTGGGCTGGGTGGGACCACAAGTGGGGTCCACAGAATACTGGCCTGAGAGCCAGCTCGGCCACCCCTGAAATCCGTGTCCGCAGAGGGGAGGGACATGAGCATGTGCCACCAAGACCAGGTGGGCTGCTGTGTGCACTTTGTCCAGGGGAAAGGGACACGGCACGTCGCTGCTACTTTAATTTGATAAGTTGGGTGGGGGTAGGGGTAGGCTTGGGACCAGCTGTCCTACCATCAGCTGGCAGTGCTCAATGGGATGAGTTGGGGCTGGCTGTGTGGCAGGAGAGCTCCAGTGCCTGGGGTTCCCCCCCAAATCCCGGGCTCTGGGCTGCATGATCCCTCTTAGTGTCCCACCCCACCAGCTTCAGACCAGAGACATCCAGATCTAGAGAGGTGGACAGCTCCGCCGCGTGCATCCAGCATAGACCTCATTTTATGGCAGCCATGGCTGTGCTGTCATCCTGTCTGTCCTTGTTTAAATGCTGTCTGCCCCTGTCTGTCTCTGTCCATCCAGCTGGCTCTCTGACAGTGCCCAGGCTCCCTCTCTGGCTGCAAACACCATGTGTTGTCATTAGCCGGCACTTGCCCTAGAACGACCTATTTTGGTTGACGCCCTAAAGGGAACACGCCTGGCATCTGTCTGCAGTGCATGGGGCCGGGCACCACCAGCACGCCTCTGTGCCAGCCGATCACGCAGGCCGAGGCAAGGAGGAGAGGGGCAGCGCCTCTTTGTGCCGCCCTCTCCCCCCTCCTCCTTGGTTGTAGGAATGCGACTTTCCTGGCATCTCTGCTTTGTGTTGGCCACATGATGTTTGTATCACATTTACGCACAGCATCCCAGACCCTCCTACAGCCAAGCCCTACTGCAACAAGCCTTCCTTTATGCTCTTGACGAAAACCACTCCACCGGTAATCCAAAGACGAGGGCTGTCCTTGACCAAGCAGGAGACGGTCCTGTGACATTGGAGGACGCTCTGAATCCCTTCCGAGGTGCCCCCGACCCCAGGCAGAGCGGGCTGGCTGGCTGGCAGCGGGCAGCCTGGGCAGAGAGCGGAGAAGAAGGTGCCTGGGAGGGGGAGGCGGCGGGCAGCACCATCTGCAGCCATCCTTTGTGCTGGCAGCGCACGGTCCCTCCATCACTGCGCAATCCAGCGTCCTCGTGCTTAGCGTGCAAATGAGCTCCCAGATGCCCAGTGACCCCTGCACAAGCAGTGGTAACTAGGGACCTGGGAGAAGAATAGAGCAATCTGGAGATGCATTTTCTGTTTGTTCCAGCTGCTGTGAAAGGGCCGCCTCCCCCTCCAGAGGAGGCAGATGTGTGCCAGGCACCCACTGCAGGGGCATTTTGCCATAGTTTGGGGGCAGACATGTACCGGGGTAGGAGCATCTCCCCTCCTGCACCCTCCTCCCTTTGTGGGCGCTGGTGGGGTGAACCCTGCAGAGGGGCCTGGGTGCTGCAGCCGGCCTCACCCTCCCTAGTGGGCCTGGCCCAGGGCCTCTGTCACCCATTGGCACCCCTTCTGGAGAGGGGCTCAGGCTGGATTTCAGCTCCACTTGCCCTCTCGGCTGGGCCCCTTGGTGCCCCCACAACTGAACCCTACAATAGGGCCCCCACTCCTGAAAAAATCACTGCCCTTCCCTTGCCCTTTGGCTGCCCGTGACCCTCCAGGAATGCAGATGCCCCTCTCCTAGCCACCTTGCAGCAGGGCTTGATGGGCTGGGTTTCTCTTAACAGCTGCCTCCTGGCCTCTGTCCACCCCATGAGAGGCTGAAAGAACCCAGCTGCCAGAGGCTCCCTTCTGCTGCAAGACACCAGGCGCCCGCCTTGTCCCCTGCTGAGAGAGCCTGCCCGAGGGCTCCGTGCGGTGGGGGAGGGAGGGACGTTTGAGTGGCAGCCCTGCCCAGCCACTCTCGGGCACAGGGGGCTTGGGAGTCTCCCCCAGTGCCGGCTGAAAGCTGTGAAGGGTGGGATTCAGAAGAGGCTGGAGGTGCTGGGAGGCCATGGTCCCTGAGCATTTGTCTTCTGGGGGGTTCACGTCTTCTCCCACGCCTCTGGCCCAGCCTCGGGTTCCACCTCCAGGGCTCATGGGGTAGGGGCCCACCTTGTGTCTCTGCTGCTCTCAGGCAGTGGTTGTTGTAAGCAGGCAATCTGGGCTGCCTGAGCCTCAGTTTGTCCACCTGTAGAACAGGAAGATGGTGTGAGGCAGATGCGAAGAAAGGATACAGAGGCACCAAGTACAGAGTCAGTACAGAGTCAAGGTTAGGAGAACCTGAGGAGGAGGGAGTGAGCTTTGCATTCTGCCAAATGGCCGAGTACTCCTAGCTAGAAATGTCCCTGCCACTCCCACTGGCTCACTTCTGCGACCACCAGGCCGGTGGAGCTGCAGCGCCCCCTTCTGCTGACGTCAGCATTGGCTGGGCTGGGCTCGCCCCTTTGTGCTCCCTTACCTTCTCATCAATCTCCCTCCTCACGCAGCCCCAGGAGGAAGGCAGGGCAAGGGTCACTACCCTTCTTAACCTGCAGTCACCTGGGGCCCAGAGAGGGTCCAGGAGCTGCAAGAGTCACACAGTAAGTTAGAGACCACAGCCTTCCTGACTCCCAGCTGTGGGTTTTCTGGGCAAGAAGCTTCAGGGATTGCTCTGCAGACTCCCCTGGGCTTGAGAACAGGCTCTAAGAACGTGGTGGACCATCATAAATCTTGTGATATTATGCCGCTGGACCCAGTAGAAACCATGCTGAGCTGATGGTCCAGAATTCCAGGGGCTGGGCTTCACAGAGAAGTCTGGGGGTGGAGGGCGGCCCCTGCCCCCTGCCCCAGCTTCCCCTCTACTCCATCCTGCATCATCTTTGCCACCTCTGACCAGCACCACTTGTAACAGCCAGCAAAGGTGGCCATCCTCCAACCTACTCTGAAATCCTCCTTTGAAGGCCTCGGTGACTCTCCTGGTGTCACACGTGTCCGAGTGCCAACCGGGCCAGGGAATGGGTCAGGCATGGCCAGAGTGTGGCACCCACTGACCGTCCTGTTTTTCTTGCAGCCCTGCTCTCCTCCTGGTGCGAAGAGCTTGGCCGGTTGCTCCTGCTCCGACATCAGAAGAGCCGCCAGAGCGACCCCCCCGGGAAACTCCCCATGCAGCCCCCCCTCAACTCCATGAGCTCCATGAAACCCACTCTGTCGCACAGGTGAGCGGCACGTGCGTCTGGGTGGGAACCCAGCAGCCATCCCTTGGTTCCCCGGCCCTCTCTGCTCTGAGCAGCATGGGGGGATGTTACATTTTCCAAAATGCATTTGATGTTTTTTTGGTGGTGGTTGTGGTTTTTCTTTTTTTCAGTCCTCCTGGTGGAGTGCCATTTCCCCCCATCAAAAAAAAACAGGTTGAAAGTGCCACATTTACCCAAACAACTGTTTTGGTCCTTTGGTAGAAACTATTTCTTCTTGTGGTTCAGGATTTCTGGCAGAAAGTTAGAAATCTTTAGCTCGAGCTTGCCCTCTTTCCCTTGCAGGGTCTTGGGTCAACCCAGAGAAACAGGGGGCTGAAAAGGGCCTTAGGAAGGTCACAGAGCTTCCAGACGAATCGGCGCCAGCGCAGGCTGACCAAGCCAGGCTGAGCCAGTGCAGTGGCCACAGGCGGGAATCGGCTGGCCAGGCCACCCTGCACCAGTCTCAGGAGGAGCGCGTGGTCAGGGCTGGCAGTGCCCCTGGTTAATGATCTCGTGAGTCCCTTGCTGAATGAGAAATGCTCTTTCCGAGCAGTCTGTGGCCAGACCCTGGGATGACAGAACCTGTCGTGCTGTGTGCTCCTGCCATGCAGGTCCCTGCTAATGGCCTGGAGGGACATTTGCATCACCTCAGGCAGACCCCGGCAGGGACATCAGGTGTTGGCTACACAAGATCAATCGAATTAAAGGCTCATTGACAGACGGGACCTTAGATCTGGTTAAGTCCAGTGCCCTGCCTGAGCAGGACTGTCCCTGACTTGTGGTACTCTGCCTCACCACCTGGGATAAAACCCACCATTACCAGGCACTCCCCCATGCAGGACCGTTGGGCCAGCTGTAGCACAGACGTAATGGAATTTAACTTAGGCATCATACTTGGCAATTACCGTTGTAATCCTGCCTCTTACCATCCCACCATTCTGTCTTTCCCAACCTTCCTTCCTCCAGTTCATTCATTGAAGTTAGTGATGACAGGGCAGAGCCCTCCAGCCCCTACCTGCCCCCAGCCTGCCTGGCTGTGTCCACTCAGACTGCAGAGTGCTGCAGATCTGGAGCGTAGCCATTCCTTTGCCAGGCCTTTGCTGACTTCGCTAAATGCACCTGATCGCTCAGTCCTGGCAGTATACAGAGACGAGGGATGTCTGCTTGAGGGGCTGGAGCTAGCTAGGTGGGATAATAGGAAGCCCTAAGGCAAGATTGGGAGCTGGCAGATCAAAATAGCAAGTCTATAAGGGCATCCTGGGTGTGACAGGTGAACAGCACTCAAGGCTCAGAAGCAGGGAGAGGGGCTGACTGCCCTTGAGGAGGCGGTTCAGAGGTCATGGGGCCTTGACCTTGAAGGAGCTGCATATGAGTGCCAAGCAAGTGCATTCCAGGAGCTCACACTGACCTCCCCGACAAATGCTTTGGGCCCAGGGACAAGCCCCCTGCCACCACTGCTACCAGTATCTTCAGCAATCTGTCCATACACGTGGAATGACCGAGAATGTGAAGCAGGCTGGTCCTGAGATCTTGATGCCAGTCTGGCATTGATTCCAGGGACCTTAGGTGGGCTGGACACTTGCTAAATATTGATGGATGACCAGTCAGTTCCCAGCGACGGGGCTTCCTGGCTGGAACACAGGGAGATGGCAAGTGTTCTGCGCAAGAGGGTCACCGCTAAGAACTGGAAGGGCAGCCGGCTGCAGAAGGGACGTGACTTACCCAGGAGCGTGGCCTGGGCATGGTTGCTCAGGGCGTTAACTCAGGCCGAGTCTCCCCGTCCACGCTGCTGTGGGCCCCTCAGGCTCAGGGAGACGTGTCTGCTTGTCAGCTGGATTGGGACGGATCCTTGGGTGGGGAGAGAGGTACCCGCTCTTCCGAGGGTCCACACCTCACCCATTTCCCATTTTATAGTGGAGGAGTAGAGACCTGAAAGAGGAAGTGTCACCAGCTGAGCAAAAACCAGACCCCAGGAGCCTGCTGCAGCCATGGCTACCCCAAGGAGACAGTGTTTCTGCGTGGCCAGAAGGTGGCTGGCTGTCCATGAATTTCCTTCAGGAGAAACCCCTCATTTCCAGGGAATCCCTACTGGGGCTCAATGCCTTTTAAGTCCTGAATGTAATTTCCCACACGGGGAGGAAAGAACATGGCAGAGAAACTCAAGTACTTTCACAAACAGGAACCTGTTTTGACGTGTCATCCTGAACCGCTTTACCAAGTGGCTAGCAGGAGGGAAATCCCTCCTGCTTTTCCACATAGGAGATGCTGGGCCAGGGGTGGGCTTGGGTCCACTGGGATATTCGGGGTGCTGGTCTGTAGCCTCTGAGGACAAGTGACTGTGAGAGGGCCAGGCAGCCCCTGAGCCTTGAGGCCCTGCCCCTGGGGATGGCGTGAGCTTCAAGGGGCGTATTCTACAGCTCAAGCAGTCCAGTTGTGTCTTGGGGCTGCGCGGCTTCAGGCTGTGAGTGAGGGGGCTGGGTTCTGACTCCCAGAAGCTCTGTCCCCCCCAGGGAGGCCCTGGGCAGTGGCAGGACCCCCTGCCCAGCCCAGGAGCTCCTGTTAGAAAAGGGTCAGGCTGCTGCAGTTTGAGAGCAGCCTGGCAGCTATTAAGAATTTTGATCTTCCCACACATTTGGGTAGAGTTTACAGCGTGTGTAAACGGTCTTTAGACACACTCCCTGTTTAAGCCTCCTCACAGGGCTATAAGTTAGGCAGTTTTCAGGAGATGCACGGAGAGCTTCCCAGACCCCTGGATGAGGGGCTGGGGCAGCGAGAGCTGGCCCAGCCAGGTCAGGACCCAGCCCAGGGCAGGAGAAAGGGGCCCGAGTGAGGGCCGCAGTATCCCCTGCAGAGACTCGGCAGCAACCTGTACTGGATGTCAGCAAAGCCTCCCCACCTCCCTTCTCTAGATTTTTAATGAGTAGTTAAAAAAGCCATTTGTGATTAGCACATTGTCCGTATGCAAATCAGTGCTGCAAAGGTAATTAAAAGCCTAACAAATCTTGTTTACACTTTCAATTTGACTACAATCAAGGCCTGTTAGAACTGGGGAAGATCCAAGATGCAGGGATCCCACCCCTTCCTTCTCCAGGTGAGGGATGTGGGCTCCCGGAGGCAGAGACCCCTGGACCCTGCTGGCCGGATTTCAGCTCAGCTCGGCGGTTTTGGAGCTGGGTAACTTTGTGCATTTGTTCACCCTCTCCGAGCCTCTGCACCCTCCTCTGTAGACTAAAAGCAGGGACAGAACTTGCAGCATGCTTGTCACCAGGTCGACACGTAGGGAACATCATGGACGGGTCATTGGTCCCCCACCCTCAGTCTGGCCTGATCAGACTGATGTGCCCCTTTGAGGTCAGCTGACAGTGAAGCAAAACCATCCCCCCAGTGGTTTCCTTTCCCTGGTCCCATCATACCACCTTCACAGCTGTCCTTTTTAGCTCGGTTTTTACATTGCAGTACCTAAGGTTCGGTTTAGCGTAGACTCTTCTTTTTGCCCAAGAAAAGGGAAATGAAAATTTTGTTAAAAGGTATTTGAAAGTCCCATAAATCCCTGCTCCATCAGTTCCAGATTGCCAAAATGCAAGGATCTTTTCCTTCCCTCCTTCCTACTAAAAAATTTTAAAACCCTCTAATATGCAGTTAGCTGTACAAGTTCCTCCCTAAGTTTCACCGCAGGGAGGGAAGGAAGCAGGCTCCGGTAATTGTGGTGATGGAGAACGCAGCTAATGGTTCCCCTAAATTAAACGGGGAGGGGGGCTTCAGCTCCTCACTGGCTTGGCATTTCATTAGCAGTAACACCACAGCCCTGCCCAGAGATGGAACCAATATAGCCGAATCAGAGAAATTAATTAGGATCTGACAATCCCCTTAATGGGAATTGGTTATTTCTCCCAAATAAAGAGGTTGTTAGAAGTGCAAGAGAAGAAATAAACCAGCCCTCCCCTCCTCTTCTGCGTAGATGATGCCACAGGGGGTCCAGGAGCCAGAAATCATCCCTCCCTCATCCTGTGCATTGCTCATTTTCTCTCATATTCAGCAAACATGGTTCAGGGCCCATGGGGCTAACACTTGGACATGTAAACTATCTACTAGAGCGGCAGTGTGAAAATTCTCTGTAAAATATGTGAAAGTGCTGAAGGAACAGCAGAAAATGCCCTAGGTTCTGCTTAGGAGAGTTATAAAAGGGACTATCCAAGTTGGGCTTTAAAGTATAGGTAGGAGTGTGGTAGTTAGAGAAGGAAAGGTGAAAGAATCTTGGGGAAAGCCTCCAGGGTTTGGAAAATGGATGATTTCTGGTTAACAAGCAGGAATTAATAATGATACCTCCTCCTTGGTAACACATTTGCAAAACTCTTCTCAGCACCTTCGGAGTAACTCAAGTCAGTGTGAATACCTCCGCTGTGTCTGGGCTGGAGAACTGGGAAAAGGTAGAAAGAAGTACAGCTGAGCAGTGACTCCATCAGGCACAGTGCTAAACTCAGCGCATCTTCTCACACTTCTTGGGAGAATGTTAGTCCCACTTTACAAATGAGGAAGTTCAGGCTGACTTAGAGTCGCTTGCCCAAGGTCACAGAAGTCGTAGATGACAGAGCCAAGGTTGGACCCCACCCAGCCTGAGTACCAGCCCACTTAGTTAGCCACTTATCTACGCATCCCCCCCCCCAACAGAATATTGACTATTAGCCTCAGAAAAAGCACTGAGTCAGAGTCCCTAAATCTTTGCCAACCTACCCCTCCAGGCTCCAGCAGGTGATTTGAGGTATAAGCCTGCCACATCATTTGGACGACAGCCTACCTGTGAGACCCCACTTTGCATCTCTCTCTCCATGCGTGCTGGAACTCTTGTGGTCTTTTGCATTCTCTTCCTTACCTCGCTGGTGCCACGATAGCCATCCCTGCACAAAGCTCTGCCTCTCTGACTTCTCAGTTCCCTGAGAGGGCCTGTGGGATGTAGTAAACCAGGCCTGAGGGCCTGGAGTCCCACGCATGCCTGATGCGGTTCTTTGGGCTTTGACAGTGTCTAGTCCCCCCAGCAGCCCTCTGAGGGAGATGCGTGATCACCCCCACTTTATAGATGAGGACACTGAGACCTAGAGAGACCTAGGGTTCGTTTGCTCTCCTCTCTGTCCCTTTTCCCTGAAGGGCTAGGGCCCCTGGTGCCCTGTGTGTCACAGGGTCGCTGGAGGTGGGCAGGGGTCGGGTTCAGGGAATGAATGCAGCAGTTTGATCCCAGGTGGCCCCCCAAAGGTGGGCCCAGAGAGGTGGCATTTCCCTCTGGCCTCATTCTACAGCCAGGGTTTGCTGAGCCCTGGGAGTGTGTGAAGACCATGGGGGGCCCAGGAACTTGGGGAGTGAGGGTGGAGCTCAGGCCAGTAGGCGCGGTGCGGCTTCCTGGAGGAGCGTGGCTGGAAAGGAGGAGCAGCCTTTTCAGGGCAGGGGTGGGAGCATACCAGGCTGAGACAAGGTTCAGAGGTGGAAATGCACTGCCCTGAGTTCGGGGGCACCTGGCACTTATATCTGAGCTTGGCAGATAGGGCGCTGCTAAGCTTCTAAGTGGCTTCAGGGGCCACTGTCTCTGCAGGTGGAACAGGAATCTGGGGGCACTTTCAGTTGGACAGCTTGGCTGGGAGTAGCTTGTGGCACAAAATTGGGCCATGCTGCTTGGGGACATAGCACAGTGGGGCAGGACACTAAGAGTGAGGTATGTACAGGAGGAAGAAGCTTCCCGGTGGGAGGACTTGAAATGCCAGCTGCCTCTCACCTGAGCTGGGTCAGTGAAGGGAGGGCTTGGACCTCAGGATCTACCCAGAGGTCAGGACACCCTAGGCCTTCTCTTGGTCACCCCAGGTGTCCCCTCCACCCCAGCCAGGCCACTGCCTCTTCAGTAGGAGCCCAGGAACGTCACTCTCCTTGGGCACCAGGGATCCAGGCAGCCACCCAGGGGCAGTGTGTACACCCAGACGGACTGCCTCAGTGGGCCTGCGGGGCGGTGCCTCCTGTGCTGACAGCAGGAGTCGTCCCCCGCCCCAAGGGAGATGAGTCATAGTCGCATCGGTGCGGCTAGCTGCTCTGGGGGGCTGCCACTTCTTCTGCAGCAGGTGCATGATTCCGTGGAGGCAAGCACGTCTCCCCGCCGCCCCGTAGCCTGTGTCTGCCTCCTCCCAGTGCATATGCACAGACCATCAGCACCCCGGCGCCGACACACGCGCTCGCCCCCGTACATGCGTGCACACGTCAGCGTGCGCTTCGCTCGGGAGGCTGGGGGTGAAACTTCCAGCCAGCAGGCGGGATGCCCAGTTTGGGAACGTTGATTAACTTCGCTTCTCACCGGAGCCTGGGCTTGGAGGGGGCGAAACAGGAAGCAGCCGTTTTCCGCCCACAGGGCCCACACGCTGCTGCAGGGCAATCGGGAGCTTGTTTTTTTTTTTTTTATTTTGAGGTTGTGCAGCATCCCTGGGTGAGCTCTGGGGCCTCCCCGGAGCTGAAGCGTCAAAGCAGCAGGTGTTGTCCCCCTGGGCCTGGGCACGGCTCTGCTGGTCTCCCAGGGGGCTCCCAGTGGATCTTTCTTTCTGAGCCTGCCCAGGCATGTTCTAGAAGGACACAACTTCTGTCAAATCTGGACATCGGCTTGGAGGGTTGGGTTGGTGGGAGCTTGGGAGCCAGAACATGTGCAGCCAGGAGTTCCGAGGGGAAAGGGGCTACTCGAGCTTCTGCTCTGTTAAAGCGGCTGGGGCATCCTGTGTTCCCCATGGGCGCCCTGCAGGGAGCTGGGTGTCCAGGGCTCCAGCCTTCTGTTTTAAAACCACACCCTGCAGGGCCTTCCTGTGAGGCTCTGGGGAGCCAGCAAAGGAGGAGGCTTCTCTCATTTTCCTTCTTCTCCCACCTCACCCTCTCCAGATTCCCAGCTCCCCAGTCAACCTCTGCAGGTGGAGAGAGTCTGGGCCTCAACCCCTTTCCACAGGCCACTGCCCCACGTCACTTCTGGCTGGCAGGGGCGAAGGGGGTGCGGCAGAGTCCCTGAAGACAGCTCCTCCCCTCCCTCCTCTTCTCATCCCAATGCTTGTCCCCAGAAACCATGAGTAATGTGAACATTTGTGTCACTCTTCAGTTGGGAAAGCTTTTGTCTGCCTTATCTCCTTGGAGACACATCTAGGCATGTGTGACCGAGCTGTGCGGTTGGGACTTATCTGAGACCCGCAGCAAATACACATGTGACACCCCAGCCCAGGGCCCGCCAGTACAGGGGTTCACGGATTAAACTCCCCGTTACTGTGTGCTTGTGCTTGATGATTTTTCGGTTTTATTCCCCTTTTTTTCTCAGGCTGGTGGCTCCGTGTCACACCCCGCTCTTGTTTTGTGACCTGCCGTTTGGAAACACTGTGGAGAGTGGGGGCCTTCTTAGCCCATTTTACAACTGGGGAAACTGAGAGCAAACAGGCTTGGTAACGCGCACCAGGTCCCCAGACTAGCGAGGAGCAGGCGTGGGCCTGGGCCGGAGGATTGGCCTCCGCCTGGATGTGCTTCACAGCTGCATCAGAGTGAGGCTGAGTTGTTCTGGAACCCTGTAGGGAAAGTAAGGCCAGAAGTCTCCGAACTCAGCCCCGTTTGTGCCCATTTAACCTTGTAGAGCTGGGCTCCAGGTGTTTTCTATTGGGTACAGCCTCTTGCGGAACGGGAGGGGTGGCTCCAGGCCTGTGCACTTGCCTGTTAGCCCACCAGTCCACTGTGTCTGCCCCAGTAGCCCTGACATGCTTCTAGGTGCAGAGGCAGAGATTGAAGGAACCTAAGCCCTTGCTCACAGGGAGCTTCTGTGCTGGGCTCAGGACCGGCCGTAATCAAATCATATATGTAATGTGAAAAAAGACAAAAAGCCAGGCTAAGGAGAAGAGGGAACGTGGGGGTCACTCTTTCACCGCCGGAGGTCCAGGCAGCCCCTCCAGTGAGGTGGTGTTGGAGCCGAAACAGGAAGGAAGCGGGGGGCCAAGCCCAGCAGAGGGAGACCCAGGAGAGAGCAAGTGTGAGCGTGGGTGATGGTGACAGTGAGGTGGCCCTGCCTCCAGGTGTGTCACCCGTGCAGGGAGCCCATCATGCTCAGCATGCCCAGGGGCCCCCTGCAATGAGGTGGGGGGTTCGACACTCAGATTCCCTGCCCGCCCTCCCCGCAGCCTTCCTGGGAGCCCTGGCCTTGGGACTGGGCTCCTTGCAGCCCCCTCATTCTTAGTGAGTGTTGGCCCACCTGCCAAGCACGTGCACCGCCCCAGGCCCTCCACCTCCAGGGCCTGGACTGGCTCCTGGGCCCGGCCGGGTCATCTTCTCCAGGTGTGAGTGGCATCCTTTGTCGCCTTCCTCTGAAGCACAAGCCAGACGAAGGCATGAGCAGCTTTCCCACGGCCCTGCCCTCCAGCAGAGCCCCCACCCACCCCAGGTTCCTGGCATGGCCCTTTGCAGCCCTCGCCCCATCGGAGTGCCATGGCCAGAGGTGGTACAGCAGATGTGTACTCTCTGATTTTCTGCTCTTTCTGGGATTTGGTGACCCTCGGTGAGAGGGGTGGTGCCAGAAAGGGGCAAGGCAGCCTTAGCCCAGCCCTCCTGGGGCCCAGGCACCCCTGGCAGGGTCTTTGTGCCGTGGCCCTGCCTGGCCCTTCTCAAGCTATACCTGGCGCCTCTCCGAGGGATCTGGGTCTCATCCTTCACCTGTACCACGGCAGTTAATTGGAAGCAGTCATGGGGCATGTTGCTGTGTGCAGGAGAGGGCGTTTGGCTCAGTTTAAGTCTTTACTTCGATATTTGGCACATCCTTGTGGTGGGGGCAGGGGGTATGTTACTGAAGAGATGGGTTCTGCTAAGCCTGGTGAAGGGACCAGGGGTGGGGCATGAGAGTGGCTGGGGGGCAAAGGAGGTGACCATTCAGAGGAAGGCAGAGCAGAGTGGGATTAGCCAACAGGGCAAATGATTCTTAAGTGTAAATTGGGACTTTTTGCCCTGCAAACCCTCGAAGCCACTGAAGCTCTTTGGTTGTACAAAGTATTTCAGGTGTTTTAAGGAGATGAGTGTGGCAGGGATATGCCTGAGAGATTAAGGGTGGGGGGCAGAGGAGGGAGAAAGCGACCAGCAACCTGCACCCTACTGTCCGGTGCTGGGAAGGAATGCAGTGGCATAAGGAAGCCTGCATTCCAAAGGCCACGGCAGCGGGCTCAGTGACCGAACGCTGTAGGGTGTCAGGAGGTGGGGGAGAGACTCGGCTTCAAGCCGGCCCACCCTTTACCGAGAAGGCACCAGGAAGTTTCAAGGGGAAGCTGGTGTGGGGAGCCAGAGGCTTTCTCCAGAACCACTTGGATTCAGAACATGGTTGAAGGAGAAGCTTGATTGAGCCTGTGGGTCTCTCCACCTCCTCCGGGGCGCGGTGGGGCCCGGGGATGCTGTGCTGAGATGAGGAGGGGCAGGTGGTCACTCGCCTCACAAGGCTAACCAATGTGCCACGGGCACCTGGCTGGGCCCAGGGGACCCGGAATGCACTGGGATGCGAGGGGCGCTTAGGAGTAAGTTGGGCGCTGTTGCAGCTGGCAGGGTGTGGGGCGCTGTGCTGCCAGGCCCTGAGGCCCCACCTCTGTCTCCCTCTGCAGTGATGGGTCATTCCCCTATGACTCTGTTCCTTGGCAACAGAATACCAACCAGCCTCCCGGCTCCCTCTCCGTGGTCACCACCGTTTGGGGAGTGACCAACACGTCCCAGAGCCAGGTAAGGGCCCACCCACAGCCTCTCCCAAAACAGGGCATCCCTTGACCCCTGGGACCCTCGGGTCACTAGGCCTCACCATCCCTCCCCGTTCTCCTGGGCTCTGCCCAGCTGGAAAGACCAGCTTTCGGGGCCACCCAGCTACAGACACCCCAAGATACAACCACACCCACCATCGGAGGGTGGCGGCTGGACCCCTGTCCACTGCCCACGTCTTTGGGCCTTTCATCTGACAGCCAGCCAGAGGTTCTTCCCTCTCCTGAGCTCACTGTGGTTAGACTAGCAGTAGAACTTCCTATGTTACTGGCCTTAGAGCTCCAGAGTCAAGGTCTGGCCCTAGCAGGCCTGGGTTAGGTTTCGGCAGTGTCAGGCCTTAACACTGGTGACCAGCCCCCTCTCCTCCTCGCTCCTCGTTGACCCTGCTGCCCTCTCTTCTCCCTTCCTCTTTCTTCCCTGCGTTTCCTTCTTTACTCCACTCTGCCCACACAGAGAGCTCAGGGCTGGCTGCTGCCCTGGAGGGGAAGCCTGGGCTCCCCTGTGGCCTTGGCCTTGGTCCTGCTACCCTCCCGAGCGGGCCCGTTGGGTCTCATCACCCTGCTAGAACAGCCACCCAGGACCTCCATGTGGTCCTCCATGCCCCTTCGCGGGGCCAGAGGCCTGCCCACCCTGTGCCTTTGCCACCTGCTGCCAGGTGTGGGGCCAGCACCCCTGCTCAGGCCTCCCCTCCCCTCACAGGAGTTGCCCAAGCTCTGATGGCCACGTTGCTGGCTTCTGTGTTCTGACCACACCTTCCCCTCCAGTCCACCCCAAGGTTGAATTCCCCTTCTCCTGGCCGTCCACCCTCGCTGCTGGCCCCCCACGCCTGCCCCCTCCAGATCCTTTATGCACTCTGGGAACAGTAAACTCCCTCCGTCTTTCTCTTCCTTCTCCTCTGTTGCCCGCCCTTCTCTCCCCTCACTCCTCCCCTCCCTCCCTTCCTCTTCCTCTCCGTGCTCCCTGGGTTATCAGCCTGGGTGACGGCCATTTCTGTCCCTACAGGTCCTCGGGAACCCCATGGCCAGTGCCAACAACCCCATGAATCCAGGCGGCAACCCCATGGCGTCGGGCATGACCACCAGCAACCCCGGCCTCAGCTCCCCGCAGTTTGCTGGGCAGCAGCAGCAGTTCTCGGCCAAAGCCGGCCCCGCGCAGCCCTACATCCAGCAGGGTATCTATGGCCGGCCCAACTACCCCGGCAGCGGGGGCTTCGGGGCCAGGTGAGCAGGGCTGGCCCGGGCAGAGCAGCTTCTGGGAGGGTCAGATTGCAATCCCAGCTCCAAGCTTCTTGGAAGGAGACCCGTCTGTCCTCTCAGCCTCAGCTGTCCGGTCAGTCAGATGGGTGCAGTTGTCCCCTGACTTGGCTGGCCAGTGGATCGGACTCTGCTGCATAGCAGTGTCCTGACAGCTGTCAGTCCGGCAGGATAGAAGGACCCCTGTCCTCATTCCTGCAAGTGACCCTTCTCTCCTTCATACCTTTATAAATTAGAAGACATTGCGAGAGCTGGGTCCAGATGGTTGCAGAGCAGCTATAGATGAAGTCCAGTTGCCCAAAGATAATTAAGTGATGTAGGAGAATGTGCTCTGCCTTAAGATGGTGAAAACAATTGAGGCAAAGGCTGGGAGCCCCTCGGCTCATGAGTACAGGGAGGAAGGGGCAGGGAACCCCAGAAGGGGCTCCGCAGACATGAGAAGGGTGGATGCAGGAGAGCAGAGGCACCCCACCCTCCTCCTGCTCCCACCTTGGCCCCACCTTCCCAGCTCCTGGGACTAGCTGCAGCCCGGGTAGGTCTCCTTGCCCAGGGTTGGTGGAACAGGGCAGCCTGATTTGCATAGGATTTAGGTGTCACACAGACCTGAAGCTACATGTCCAGCTCCATCATCCGCCTGTGTAAGGCCTTTGGACAGGTTGTTTGGGCTCCCTGAGGTCAGGCTGGCTGGGGCAGCCAGGCGGATGCAGTGATCCATGAAGGACAAGCACCGCCTACCCCAGCCAGGGCTCCAAGAGCACAGTGGCTTGGTGGCCTGCCTCCAGGTGGCACAGAGGCTCCGAGCCGCAGTAGCCCCTTGTCTCCAGCTGAGCTGGGAGCAGGCAGAGCCCAGCACAGCCCAGTCCTCTCTCCCTCCTAGGCCCAGCACTTGTGGGCTTGTCTTTAGATTCAGGGCCTCTCTAACTATGCCCCTCTTCTCTCCCTGCAGTTACCCCGGGGGTCCCAGTGCCCCTGCGGGCATGGGCATCCCTCCGCACACCAGGCCCCCAGCTGATTTTAGTCAGCCGGCGGCCGCCGCGGCTGCAGCTGCAGTAGCAGCCGCCGCTGCCACGGCCACAGCCACGGCCACGGCCACCGTGGCTGCCCTGCAGGAGACGCAGAACAAGGATATAAACCAGTATGGACCGGTAAGGGTCCCCACCAGCCCAGGCCCAGCCTCGCCCAACCAACTAGGCAGACTGCCCCAGGAAGTCAGAGCCAGGACATGGGTGCTGTGGGGTCGTGGGTGCTGGGTGTCTGGCTTCCTTGGAGCATGCTGCAGGCACATTACCGTTTGGGTGTGTCCATGTGGTTGGGTGGAGGGGGTGTTGTGTTTGGGTTCCCGTGTGTGTTCTCTATGGGTTAGGGGCTTGTGTGTCTGCCTTCCGGTCCCCCTGCTCATTAAGAGATGGGCTCAGGGTCTAAAAATAGCTTTGTCTGTCCTCTGATGGCCTTGGAAGGCCAGTGCACTCCCGATTCCACCCAGGTCCCAGCTCTGCTCCCTTGACCTTCAAAAGGGCAGGGAAGGGGAGAGTACGAGAGGGACAGCCCCTGTAGGAATGCACAACAGGAGGCCTGAAGGTGGGGGCAGCAGGGCAGGTGGGCCAGGGCGGAACCTGGGGCCTGCTTCAGACTTTGTGGCGGGAGGGCGCGGCTCCACTGGCCAAGACCAAGGGCAGGGCCATGCCTTCCAGGAAAGAGGCTGTGGCCTCCCTCGTGATCCTGCCTCCATCCTCATCCGCCTCCATCTTCCTATGCCCTCCCCACCCCTCCCTGTCTCCCTGGAAATGCTGCCTGTGCCTCCTTGAGTAAGCCCTGCCCACCCCGCCTGAGGCCCCCCCACGGGCTGCGTCTTCCCCGTGTGGCCTGCAGAGGGCAGCAGCGTGCCCCGGAGGACCGCAGTCCACAAGCCAGGTCCAGCGGCAGCCGTGGGGGAAAAGTGCCCCCACCACCTCCGTCCCCCAACCATCTCTGCCTCCCTCACCCTCCCCTCCCTGCATTTTCAATGCATGTGGCATTTTATTCTTTTTTTTTTTCTTCTTCTTCTTCTCCCGTTGAAGGTCTGTTCCTCTTTCCAGATGGGTCCCACCCAGGCGTACAACAGCCAGTTCATGAACCAGCCCGGGCCGCGGGGGCCCGCCTCCATGGGGGGCAGCATGAACCCCGCGAGCATGGCAGCTGGCATGACGCCGTCGGCAATGAGCGGCCCCCCCCATGGGCATGAACCAGCCCCGGCCGCCCGGTCTTAGCCCCTTCGGCACGCATGGGCAGCGGATGCCCCAGCAGACCTACCCGGGCCCCCGGCCCCAGGCCCTTCCCATCCAGAGCATAAAGAGGCCATACCCAGGAGAGGTGAGTGTGAGGACGCAGGCGGTGGGGAGGGGGAGGCAGCAAAGAGCCTGGAGGGTCACAGACTACGGGGCGGGGGGTGTGTGGGAAGGGGATTTGGGGCAGAGCCTTGGGTGCCCCTGAGCCTGGGACCTGGCACTGCCATTTCCCAGCTGGGGACCTTGAGCCAGTGATTTCTAACGATGGAGTCTGCTTCCTCATTTGGCAGGAACAGTCCCTCCTACCTCCTAGGGCTGCTTGGGGGACTTCAGCAGGGGGCTATTTACAAAGCACTTCGCAGAGGGCCTGGCGTGTGTAGACACTTAACCAGGTAGTAGTCGCTGTAGGTATTATGTGCTGTCTTGGCTCAGAAGTGAAATGTTTGGGGCTTCCCCAGCTTCCTTCCGGGAGTAAGAGGTGATAAGACAAAACCTTTCAAAATAGCAAGGCTGTACACGTCGGGGTTGACGATTGCGAGGCAGACAGCATGTGCCTTCGTGTGTCTCCATCTGTGGTCAGTTGATCTCTCAGGAGTGGCGCTGCCTCAGCCAAGGCGTTGAGGAAGATTTAGGGAAGGAAAACCCACACATCCTGCCCTCTGGGAAGCAGGACTTCCACAGGACAGAAGAGGCTGAAGCAGGGTCTCTGGAGGGAGTGACGTGCAGTGGAGTATATGGGACTCGGTGATGTGGCTGCTGAGAACAGAGGAGGCCTTCTTGGAGGCGGTGTCACAGGTTCCAGTCAGCATTTAGAAACCAGTTGGCAACAAGTGGCCATCCAGGTCCCGGTGTAGAGTTTTACTCCACCTGCAGAGGATGCAGGACCCCAGCATCCTGAGCCAGCTCCCACTCTGGTGAAGCCTGCCCTGGCTCTCACCTAGATGAAGCCACCTTCGCATGCTTGCCCGCTCCCCCAGCTCTCTTCTCGGATGTCCATCCTCAAAACAAGAATCTATCTTGTCCCAGAGCTGTGACCTTTAGCTTTGACTTATGGATTTAGATCCCAAAGACTTCCAGGGTCCTCTAAGGACTGTGTAATTCACGTCAGCATGGCGCCTGGCAATGGCTGGAAGGTGACTGATGGAGGCATCCTGGGTCCTGCAGGGAAGAGAGGGAGGCAGGGCCTCCTCCAGCACCAGGCTGGGTCCAGCCCTTACCTGCATCCCAGCCTGTAATAGGGAGGAGCCGGAGGAGGACGCAGTGGCCCCTGGAGCTCCTGGCTGTGCCCCCCAGTGCACAACCCCACACGGGTTTCAGGTGGAAGGGTCCAGCAAGGACGAGGTTTCTGCAGAAATCCTGGCCATTAGCCTGACGTATACCCTGGGATCTGCTCCAAACGACTGGCTCCCCGGCCCTCGCCTGTCACAGCAGAAGGCACTAACCGCCCTCAATTAGTTTCACTAAATTAACCGCCTTCTTCATGGAGCAGCGCCACTTGCACTGCTGCAAAGGCCTGATCCTGGGTGGTCCCAGAGGGACCCTGACCCCGGGGGCAGGCTGGCCTCCGCCTGGCCGTGGCATGCCATTAGTGCCTTTGAATTGATGGAACTTTGGGGCAAGAGCCAGGCTGCAGAAGGTCCCCTCTCCCAGATTGTACGGGACTCTCTTCTAGTCTAGCTTTTGGGCAGGTAGGCGCAGCCTCCTCTTCCATACCTCTGGGAGCGGGAGCCTCACTACCACACAGAGTCGCCGCAGCGTGAATTGTAGAAAGTTCTTCATCCTCGACGCTGAAATTTACCACTCTCTGACTTTGGCCTGTAGCTCCTTCGTTCATTTCTTGAGCAAGTATTTTCCAAGGGCCGCTGTCTGCCAGGCACTGCAGCTCAGCTGTTGACGTGGACCTCTGAGCCCAGAGAGAGCGTTCAGTAGATGAGTCTTTTCAGCAAACAGGGAGGAAGCTCCTGACTCCCCAGGATGCACCATCCTGGGTGTCTGTGTGCCTGGGCGTCGGCGGCCCTGAGGGCCACCTGATTTCACACACGGGGAAGCTGGTTTGAGGACAGAGGCCTACAGGAGAGGGGGTGCCACTGCAGGTCTCTGAGGACAGAGATCCCACCCCCTCCTGGGGGGTGGTGTACTGGCCCCTGCCCCAACCTGGTCTCCTGCCCCTCTGCATGGGCAGCAGTTTGTTGATGACCCAATTGACCCCCACCCTGGGATGTGGAGGGGCGGGGCCAGTGCCTCTCTAGCTGAGCCTGAGAATAGGGTGGGACGGGGGTGGTTCATGCCCTTTCTGGGAGCAGAGCCCAATGTCTGCATTCTGTTGTCACAAATCAGGGTAAATGCGTGGACACAGCTCCAAACCAGCACCAGGAGAGACCCAAAGGGGCCTCTAAAAAGGAACCTTGGGCTGCGGCCTCCTCATTTTTGGCACAAGTGAGCAAGGCTCTAGAATGTGCCCACAGGTTCAAGAGCATGGGGCCTCCCTCGTGGGGAGGTGGCATGTGAGCCAGGCGGGCAGAGCACGATGTCCCTGTAAACAGAAATGAAGCGTGGGCATTTGCCACAACACAGATGAGCCCCCCAGGACATCGTGGGGAGTGAAATAAGCAAGCTAGACCTAAAAGGACAAACGTAGGACTCCGCTTGTCTGGAATATCTAGAATAAGCACATTCATAGAGACAGAAAGGAGATGACGATTACCACGGACGAGGGGAAGGGGAGATGGGGAATCCTTAATGGATAGAATTTCTGTTGGGAATGTTGGAATAGTTTGGAAAATGGATATTGGTGATGGTGGCACAACATTTTGAATGTAATTAATACCACTGAAGTGTACACTTAAAAAATGGCTCAAGTGGTAAATTTGGTATTATGCATTTTACCACAGTTTTAGAACTCCAGTAAAGAAGGGGGCATGCACATCATACTGGCTCAGATGGGGAAGGCCTTTTGTGGGTGGCAAGCGTCAGGGCCAAGGAGGGGGATAGAGGCATTTGGGTGAGCAGCTCAGTACGAGACGGTGCCACCTTCCCCTCTCCCTTCTCGCCACCACAGCCCAACTATGGAAACCAGCAATATGGACCAAACAGCCAGTTCCCCACCCAGCCAGGCCAGTACCCCACCCCCAACCCCCCACGGCCACTCACCTCTCCCAACTACCCCGGGCAAAGGATGCCGAGCCAGCCGAGCACCGGGCAGTACCCGCCCCCCACGGTCAACATGGGGCAGTATTACAAGGTGAGTCTACCCCCAGCCTCGCCCCCGCCTGCCAGGGCGCCTTCCCTCCTTACCCCACCTACCCACCCACTCGTCATTCAGACCCCATGTGTTGTGTTCTCTGAAGTTACCAAGGGGGCTAGTGGAGATGGCTGAATGTGTCCACAGGAGCTCCAGCTCTGCAGGCAGTGATCCGGGGAGCCAGGTGGGCTTTCCTTGGTGCTCATTCCCACGGGAAGCCAATGAAATTCTTCCTGTTCCTTTTCATATTTATGGTCCACACAAAACTATAGCAATGAAGGAAATGCTTTTTGTAAGGAAGAAAAAATATACCCTAAATAAATTAACTTTGCGCTCTGAACTTGGCCCCTGCGTGGACACACGCACACCAGCCTCTGATATGGCTGTTTCTGAGGCTGTGATTTTGAATCTGGCTCTTCGACTCAATGCAAAACCTAAAGCATGTCACTTATTGCTGCAGGGTCCCTATGGTTTTCACTCACAATGGCTGCCTCCTGCTCTGGCGGGGACTACCCTATTTTACCACCTGCTTTCTCTTGGACGTCTGGGTTGTGGCTGGTTCGTTGCTTGTGACCACCCAGCGTACAGCTTCTTCCTTCTTCGGGATGATTTCCTTAGAGCACATTCTCAGCAGACTATTTTACGTTTATTTGCCGAAGGCTCTTGCCAGTTTACAGGACCACTGCCACGTGGCTTTTCTATTTTTGCTCCAGCTTCAGCAGACCAGGTGTTTCTATTTTTGCAAACGTTTTTACTAAGCTAGCAGCTATGGACGGAGCACCGTCCCCCTGAGACAGCCGCTCCAGCCCGCCTGCCCTCTGTCCCCACCCCAGCACCGATGAGCCTCTTAGCATCCCCTGTCCTCCTGGAGAATTTTCGCATCAGGAGGGGTCTGACAGCTTTTCCACTCACAACGTTGTTGTTCATCTTGTTTCCGTAGCCAGAACAGTTTAATGGACAAAACAACACCTTCTCGGGCAGCAGCTACAGTAACTACAGCCAAGGCAATGTCAACAGGGTATGTTTGGGTTGTGGTTTTTTTAATTATTGACATTCAGGTGCTGTGTCCAGGGTCTTCACAGTCCCTGCTATGGCCTCTCTGGACATTAGTTGGGGTCAGCAGGTGGGGGTGTCTTCCCTGGTTGCCAGTTCTGGGGTGATAAGAAGTTCCGGGCTGAGAATCCGCAGCTCCAGGTGGGTGGGTGGCGGGGACCAGGAATGTGTGTGGCCCTGGCCAGTCCTGAAAAACGGGACGGAGAGGTGGGGTGTGGGTGGGAAGGTATGGCTTCAGGCTTCCGGTAAGAGACCTGGGCTTGATCCCAGCTTTCCTCTCCCCTGGGGGTAGTAGACAAGCCCCTCCACGCTCTGAGCCCCAGTGTCCCCATGCCACAGAGGCAGTGGGACTCACTCTGCACCCACCTGGCACAGGAGTTCCGCGGTGCCAACACCCAGATGGTGGGCACAGAGGCCCAGGTGCTGGCTGGGAGGGGTGGGAGCGGCAGCTGGGGGAAGCTCCCCTCCCTTGGGGTACCGGGGCGTGGCTCTAGCATCCCGGGGCTGGGGAAGTGGGGATATGTGTGTGCACAGCCATCCCCAAAAACATAATCGATGTACGGTTTCTGTTTCCTTCCAGCCTCCCAGGCCGGTTCCTGTGGC
The DNA here is from genome assembly GCF_023851605.1 of Tamandua tetradactyla. NCBI lineage: Eukaryota > Metazoa > Chordata > Mammalia > Pilosa > Myrmecophagidae > Tamandua > Tamandua tetradactyla. The sequence goes on along the minus strand of NC_135339.1, from coordinate 17,133,376 downwards.
AAACTACCCCCACTCGCCTGTGCCAGGGAACCCCACACCTCCCATGACCCCTGGGAGCAGCATCCCCCCATACCTGTCCCCCAGCCAAGACGTTAAACCGCCCTTCCCTCCCGACATCAAGCCAAATATGAGTGCTCTGCCGCCGCCCCCAGGTGAGCCTCTGAAGCCCTCCCCTGTCCAGCCAGGGCCCCAGCAGCTCTAGCTTGGGAGGTCCCCGCGGGCTCCCGTGATTCTGTTGTGGGTGACAGGTAGGGGTGGCCCCTGCAGGCCAGGAGCAGGGGGCTTGGGAGTCGGGCTGCCCTGCAGGGGGTGGGCATGTCACAAGGGCAGAGGGTCTTGAGAATACCCCGCTCTCCTGCATAAGGCCCACGGAGGTGGGGGAGGGGGAGGGCTCAGGGGGCGGGGCTGCCCTCAGTTTCTCAACCCTGCCTCACCCGCCTGGTGGGTCTCCGCTGCTGAATTGTAAGGAATGTGCCAGGGTGGTCTTGTTCCTGGTTTGATCACAGATTGGAAACTGGGTCTGCGATTTTAGAGCCCCAAGATTCCCCTGAGGTCCGAGGTGCATTTGGATGCTCCTTGTGCTCCTCCTCCTGGGGGGAGAGCCTGGGGCTGGGGGAGGTGCTGCCTTGGGCCAGGAGGCAGGTGGGGGGTGCAAGGGACAGAGGGAAGGACACTGAACAGGTCAGGGCTCGGGGCAGTGGTGGCGTGGCCATGTGCCAGGCAGGGAGCGGGTCCGGGCCCAGCCGTGCTCTGCGACAGGTGGCCGTGCCCGCAGCTAATCGCGCTCGTGTCCCCGCCCCAGCCAACCACAACGACGAGCTGCGGCTGACGTTCCCGGTGCGGGACGGCGTGGTGCTGGAGCCCTTCCGCCTGGAGCACAACCTGGCCGTCAGCAACCACGTGTTCCACCTGCGGCCCACGGTGCACCAGACGCTGATGTGGAGGTGAGCGCGGGGCCAGGGTGCAGGGGGCCCCGGCCAGGTGTGTGCGGTGCCATCTGTGCAGCGGCAGCATCCGGGTCCCCACCTTGGGTGGGAGACAGACAAACCACCGTACTGTAGGCCAGGCCTCAGGGTGGGGGTGTTCGGGGGGGTACTGCAGCCAGAACCGCAGGCTGTGATGGAAGTGAGCAGAGTTGGGGGGAATCGGGGATGGGATTTGCTGAGTGACGTGGGAAGGGGCAGCATTCAGGGTGACGGAAGAATTGGTGAGGCTGGTTGTGGGGTGGGGTGTCGTGGCAGGGTTGGGGGTCCGGGAGGATCTGTGGGCTGGTGGTGGGTTGTCCCATCTGCAGCCAGGCCGGGGGTCACAGTCGGAGCAGGTGCTGGAGCCCTGGGCAGCCCCCTGCGTCGAGCGGTGACCCCCAGCCTCGCCAACCCCGCAGGTCCGACCTGGAGCTGCAGTTCAAGTGCTACCACCACGAGGACCGGCAGATGAACACCAACTGGCCGGCGTCCGTGCAGGTCAGCGTCAACGCCACGCCCCTCACCATCGAGCGCGGCGACAACAAGACCTCCCACAAGCCCCTGCACCTCAAGCACGTGTGCCAGCCGGGCCGAAACACCATCCAGATCACCGTGACAGCCTGCTGTTGCGTGAGTGCGGGGCGGGGGGCTCGGGACAGCCCAGTGCAGACCCAGCCGGGACAGCCAACGCGGCCCCACCCTTCTTCCTTGGGTTTCCACCCCATGCCCACACCCCCCATCCCAAGTCCCCACAGCTGTCCATAAAGCAGCAGGCGCGATCTGTCAAAAGCATACCTCTTTTTGGGTCTTTCAGCCCCTCCAGAAATGCACAGTGGCCTCCCCAGGGCCCGTGGAGTAAAAGTCAAACTTGGGGGTCAGGGGAGGGAACATTCAGAGGGGGCTCTGGCCTCAGTGCTCACCTGTTCCCTCCGGTACTCAAGCCTCTGTGCCATCCTACACCCACCACCTCTTTATTCCATAGCCCCATAGCCCCTCCACATGGACACCTTCCCCCCACCGTCCCCATCTTCCGTCAGTGACGTTCTGTGTCTCCTGCAAATCTCTGTTCTGATCTTGCCTTGTTCCCAAGAATTCATAGACTTACCCAGGCCTAGCCTCACCATATCTGGAGTTACTGCTCTCCCATCTTCACCCAGCCCTGCTATCTTAGAGTTGTGTATGTGCACATGTCCCTGTGTGCCTCTGAGCTGTGACCCCTTGATCCAGAACCACATCTGAGCCACCTTGTGTTCCCCGGAGACCAGGGCCTGGTCCCTAAGGCCTGCTTTGGGAGGTTTGGGTGAAAGTTAGTTATCAGTCCTGCTCTGCTGGGCCCTGGGCACACCAGAGAAAGGAAGAGCTCCAATCCAGCCCTAAGGGGCTTGCCACACTAGAGACAGGTCGCTGGAGGGAGTGGTAGAGTCAAGAGCCGTGCTGTGGGCTTGTTGGTGCGTGTAGTCTTGGAAGGCTTCCTGGAGGAGTAGACGGGGTCCAGGCCCTTGGGCAGGAAGGACAGAGGACACAGGACAGAGAACAGTGGTAGTAGAGATGCGGACGTGAGGCAGGGCTGCAGCCTGGAAGCCGTGCATCCTGTAACTTTGTCCAGAGGGTATGTCAGTAGGGTGGTAACCCCAGCCTGGCTTCCTAGGCTCATGGGTGCCAGGCTGCATCCCAGACCTCTGGGGCTCTTTCCCAGGTCCCAGAGGTTCTCACCTAGAGTGGCCTGACTGTGGGAGAAGGGGGCCCTCTCCTTCGGGCCTTGAGGGAGAGGGGCTGGCTGCAGGTGGGGCCGGGCTGAGCGTCTGCTCTCTCTCGCAGTCCCACCTGTTCGTGCTGCAGCTGGTGCACCGGCCCTCCGTCCGCTCCGTGCTGCAAGGCCTCCTCAAGAAGCGCCTCCTGCCCGCCGAGCACTGCATCACAAAAAGTAAGTGGGGAGCCCAGACAGCGAGCCACACCCCAGCCCTGCTGGCTCAGTGGACCCATCACCGAGGACCCCAGGCCCCCTGCTGGAAACATTGGGACAATCAGATGATCAGGAGCCTTTAAGACCCGGTGAACTTGGAGGGGATTCCATGACAGCCCCTCTCGGGAGTCAGGACAGACCATTTGCAACCTCAGCACATATGCTGCAGGAGGCCAGGGGAGGAAGAGATGGTTAAGACAGGCTGGGTGGGCTTCCTGGAGGAGGAGGTCACTTGAGCCAGGCCTTGAAGGGTGGGAAGACTTGGAGGAAGGAGGCCTTCAACAGGAAGGTGGCATGAAGAGGTGACATCTCCCACCTCAATAGCTCATACTTAAGCTCTAAAGGGAAGAACTTGGCTTAGAGTCGCTTCCTTTGTCTGGGAAGTTCTCAGGCCCCTTGGAGGAGACCCCCATAGGGAGATAGCTCTCAATGAGTTGCTGCTTCTCTCCCCTTTGATTTTACTTCTGCAAATTAGCTCCTTGAGCCCTTAAATTCCACAAAGCAGTTGACTGATTCCATTTTCACATTTGCAGAATTAACTGCAAAAGTGTCTGAGGGAGTCTTTTCACTGACCCAGTAAACCTACAAAAGCCCCCATTCCAGTGCAGGCGGGGCCTGTTCTGCAGAGACTGGGGAGCTGGCAACCGCCTTCACCGCCCATGCCTTCCACACATGCATGCACGTGGGTAGTAGGTGCCCGTCAAGGTGTGAACTGCCCCTTGACCTGCCCAGGGTGCCATGCAGCAGATACTCATGGGACCTTCCCAGGGTTTGGGGTGAGGGGCGGAGAGCCAGGGCATGACTCGGTAGTAGGAGGGGATGAGGGGCGTGTGCAGCCTTGCCAGCCTGGGGAACACCGGCCCCGCTCCTCACCCGCCTGCACCTCCCACCCCCCCAGTCAAACGGAACTTCAGCAGCGTGGCTGCGTCATCGGGCAACACCACCCTCAATGGGGAGGATGGCGTGGAGCAGACAGCTATCAAGGTGTCTCTGAAGTGCCCCATCACATTCCGGCGCATCCAGCTGCCTGCCCGAGGCCACGATTGCAAACACGTGCAGGTGAGCAGTCCTGGGAGGCGCCGCTCCGGGGAGCTGCCCAGAGTCCAGCAGGGATGGCAGGAAGATGGCAGAGGGGGCAGCAGGGGCCTGTGTCCAGCCCCTGGAGGATGTCATGGAGGTCAGCCATGCTGTTATGCTTTGAGCATCTTCTCTGCATGCTCGGTGCAAATTCCCAGAGAGCTACAGAAGTGACTTCAGATGGTCCCAGCCTGGCAGATGTGAGACCCTGGCTGGAAAGCCCGCACAGCAGGTTGCCGGACCTGAGGGCAGGGACAGGCTTTAACCAAAGGCAGCCCAGGGTGGGAGGGAGTTATTTGGTAGGGGGGCTGTTTAGGAAAGGTCTCCCAGGAGAGGGCGAGAAGAGCCAGCCCTGGGAGAGCCTGAGTGTGAGGATATGGGGCTAGACCAGGAAGGCAGGTCCCCCAGGTGAGGCTGCACAGGCTGGGGGCCAGGCCAGCGCCTTTAAATTGTCTTGTCATCCAACGGTGAAGCTCATTCTGTGCTGGGGGCCTGCCCCCCACAGCCCCTCCTCACACACCTGGTCCCTGAAAGCTCCGTCATGAGGCAAGAGCCTATTTCCCTCTGGAAGGCTGTCATGGTGGGTGCAGTAGGCAGACTGATCCCACTTACTCAGCTGTCTTGGATTTGTCCTGCATGCTTGGGCTGGGCTGAGGAGGGTGCCGCCTGGGTTCATCCCACCTGGCCATCGGTGGGGCTGCCAGGGAGATAGGATGTCACAGGCCAAAAGCAAGGAAGGGTGCCTGGGTTAGGGGTGACCAGGAAGCCTTCCCGGAGGACATAGATATGGGGTTCCTTTGGGGTTGGAGTATGACTGGGGATTGGGGGGTCAGCCCACGGTGGGAGCAGTAGAAAAAGGAGGTGGCCACTGCCCCAGCCTCCCCACCACCTGCTCCCCTGCCCAGTGGGGGATCATGGTGAGGGCAGCCCATTCCCCCACCAGGACCCTCCAGATAAAGTGCTGGCACTTGGATCCAGGTGGTCTCTGGACAGCCCTGATCTCATCTATCTGTCTGTCTGTCTGTCCATCTGTCTTCTGGCCTCCACAGTGCTTTGATCTGGAGTCATATCTGCAGCTGAACTGCGAGAGAGGGACCTGGAGGTGTCCTGTGTGCAAGTGAGTGGCACCCCCATGGGGGCTGGTGAGGGGTGGGGAGTCTCCTTCAACACAGAGGGACAGAGGAAGGAGTCCCAGGGTCTCAGGTCCTGCCCCCACCCCCTTCCCAGAGAGCAAACAGAGAAGCCCAACCCCAGCCAAGGGCCCCCCTGGAAGGGGCTCTTGGTGTTCCCTCTGTGCCCTCTCCTGTCAGCCCTCCAGGAGTGCCCACCAGCAGGGACATGGGCTCCATGACTCAGGGGCAGGGAGAGCTACCCCTACCTGCTGGGGCCCAGGAGGGAAGGCCAAGCTGTCCCCTCTCTCCTTTTCAAGTAAAACCGCACTGCTGGAGGGCCTGGAGGTGGATCAGTACATGTGGGGCATCCTGAACGCCATCCAACAGTAAGTGGGTGCCCGGCCAGGGCCCAGGCAGGGCAGGACAAAGCGGGGACCTGGTGCTCCCTGACACCCCCAGCCCCAAGCCAGAAGCTGAGCGTGTCCCTCAGTACCGCTCCAGGGGAGCCCGGGGCCAGGTACCCCTGTTAGAGCCTGGCCTCCATCACCCCACCCTCAAACAGAAGTGTAAAAACCCCTTCCATGGCGTGTCCTATGCTGGGTGGAGAGGGCAGGAGACCGCGGGCCCTGGCGGGGATGGCCTGGGGTCTGTCCAGAGCTGGGCCTCCCAGAGCCTCAGCCCTGCCTCTGTGTCCCCTGACAGCTCCGAGTTCGAGGAGGTCACCATCGACCCCACTTGCAGCTGGCGGCCGGTGCCCATCAAGTCAGACCTGCACATCAAGGACGACCCCGACGGCATCCCCTCTAAGCGCTTCAAGACCATGAGCCCCAGCCAGATGATCATGCCCAACGTCATGGAGATGATCGCCGCCCTGGGCCCTGGGCCCGCCCCCTACCCGCTCCCGCCGCCGCCCACGGGCGCCAACTCCAACGACTACAGCAGCCAAGGTGGGCCCTGCTGGACGAGGGGGAGTGGGGACCCGGATTTCTGTGCTGATGGTGGCAGGTGCAGGGGGCGGGGCACGGTGCGAAGAGGCAGAGATACACACATACAACCCAAAAAAGTGATCCGCGAAGCCCTGGGCTCTAGGGATGCATCAGCCCTTGCAGATGCCCACCTCTCCTCTTCATCCACTTTGCATGGAAGCCAGCCTCCTGCCTCCTGCCCCTCCCTGCTCAGCCTCCCCTCCGGTCCCCCCAAGAGCTCCCAGGGACAGCCCTTTGACTCCAAGAAGAAGACAGGTGCCCAGCCCAGTGCCCTCGGGACCTGCACCTCTTCCCAAGGGCCTGGGGCTGCTAGCCTTTCCCCAAGCCTTCCCATGTCCCTTTGTCATCTGCATTGTCCCCACTTACCCAAGAATAGAGTCTGGGCACCTGCAGCCTTTGGCCACTGAGTTTGGAGGGCCACCATCCTTGACTCCTACTCACACCTGCTGCCCTTTGGTTTCCAGAAAATACCACTACCACCACCCTCACACCCAGCAGCCAGCAGCACCCTCATGGGATCCCTTAGGTTCCAGGGCTCCCAGGGCACAGAGGCCCAGAGAGGTCAGCCTACCTAGCCAAGGTCCCACAGCACACCAGGGCCAAGCCAGACCCCAGGCCTGGCCTCCCTGGCTGCCCACTGATTGTAGGGGGGTGCCACCCTGACTGCTGCAGCCCTCTGGGTGGATGTGGGCAGCTCCTGACTGCCCCACTCTGGGCCTCCGTCTTCCCAGATGTGAAATGAGGCCACTTCGGGAGAGGAGGGCAGTGGTGGGGGGAACAGATTTGGGTGTCTGGCTTGGCTTCTCCTACTCTCCTTCCCCCACAGCAGCCAAATGGCACAGCCCTTCTGGGTTGAGGCTGTGGGCCATGGCTGCAAGGCCACCCTCTGTATGGCTACAGGCCTAAGGTCTAAGTCCTCGGCTCCTGCCTCTAGCCTTTAGCCTCTAGCTCTTTGCACCCTGGGAGGGAGGCTGGGGGGTGTGGCCACCTTCCCTCTGGGTGACCTGCCTTCCCACCTCCCTCCGTCCCCAGGCAACAGCTACCAGGGCCATGGCAACTTCGACTTTCCTCATGGGAACCCCGGTGGCACGTCTATGAACGACTTTATGCACGGGCCTCCCCAGCTATCCCACCCCCCGGACATGCCCAACAACATGGCCACCCTCGAGAAGCCCCTCAGCCACCCCATGCAGGAAACTGTGAGTACCTCCCCCAGCCTCCCCCTCCCCCTTCCTTTCGCCACCCCTCGCCCCCAGCCTCTGGGGCTAATGCGTGGAGGGCTCCTTTGGGGACCTTTCAGATGGGAGACCCTAGTTCCCTCCCAGGCAGAAGGGAGCACCAAGAATTGGATCTGGGGGCTTAGAAGGGGGTACAGAGGTCTGACGAAGGCTGGGTCAGGGCTATTGGGGTCCTGGACTTGGCTGTGTGTCACCCAGAGTTGGGAGAAGCTTCAGGCTCTTCCATGTAGGTGAACACACACGCACACACTCACACATGCACACACGCACACATCACTACCAGCTCTCTCCTTCTCCCACTGAACAGTTTTGCATTGACTTCATGTGACTCCAGCCAGCACGAATTTTGTCCCAAACCAGTGTTTATTTCCAGAGGACCGAATCTTCAGGGTATAACCACGTCCTGCATAAAGAAGCGACCGAGAAGTCCAGTTACCCTGGGAGTGCTCCCGTTTCGCCCCCTTTCACATTTATTAAACCACACCCTGTGTTGTTCAGAAAGCCCCTGTGGCTGAGGTATCCTGGGCTAGGAGAGAGCTCTGTCCCCAGCCCCATCTAGTAAGGCTGGAGGGTTCCTAATATGCCATTTGGCAAATGCTTCCTGAGCCTGGGCTCGGGGCGGGCCTGATACCAGATGTAAGCAGGACCGACCAGGCTTTACCTGCGTGGAGCAGTGCGAGTTCTGGCAGTGCCGGATGCAGGAGGAGCAGTTGGGATTTGGGGGGTGCCGAGGCCTGAAGGGCTGGACTTGTCTGAGCCTCAGTAGCATCAGAATTGGGTCCTGGCCATTTTGTCCCTGACTTTTCAGCCGAAAGTGGGGTGGGTACGGTAGGAGGGGCAGTGCCGAGGGCCTGGCCACTAGAGAGGAGGATTCCCAGACCTGGCAGCCAGGCTGGGTGGGCCTGTGCCCAAAGGTAGCCTTCTCGTCTTCCCTCGTGTGGCCTGGAAGGAAGGGGTCTCCGTGAGAACGAACTCCCTGCTGAGTTGTGCCGCGTGGTCAGCTCTGCCCATTGGCCTGGCTCATCCTGTTGTTTCTCTCTGCCGGGGTGAATATAAACCAGAGGGCCCTAGAGGTGGGCACTGCTGCCACTTTGCCGTGCGATCCCAGGACACCAAGGCTGAAATCGCTGCTTGCTTCCACAGTGCTCTGGCCGGGGAGGGATTTTAAACTTTTTTATTGTATAGTATAACATCTATACAAAGCAAAGAAATAAAAAAAAAGCAATAGTTTTCAAAGCACTCTTCAGCAAGTAGCTACAGGACAGATCCCAGAGCTTGTCATGGGCTACCATGCTATCCTCTGAGAGTTTTCCTTCTAGCTGCTCCAGAATATAGGAGGCTAGAAAGCTTAAATGTTTTTTATCATCACAATTGACTCTTTTTCCTTCTTTTTTTGTGAAAAATAACATATATACAAAAAAAAATAAATTTCAAAGCACAGCACCACAATTACTTGTAGAACATATTTTAGAGTTTGACATGGGTTACAATTCCATAATTTTAGGTTTTTATTTCTAGCTGCTGTAAGATACTGGAGACTAAAAGAGATACCAATTTAATGATTCAACATTCATATTTATTTGTTAAATCCTATCATCTCTGTATAACTCCACCTTCACTTGTCATCTTTCCATCCCTCTCTTTAGGGGTATTGGGCTATGGCCATTCTAAATTTTTCATGTTGGAAGGGTCTGTCACTAATATGGGGTAGGGAGATGGAACTATCTGATGTTCTGGAGAGGCTGGGCCCTCTAGGTTTCAGGACTTATTTGGACCAGGGACGCATCTGGAGGTTGTAGGTGTTTGGCCAAGTTTTTACAAGTTACTTTCTGCTCCATGGAGCTTCCGACTTCGGGGTTTCTCTCCTGGCCACCTTCCCTGGCCCAGCTCCCTTCTTCCCAGGACCTCAGCATTTCCCATCCAGGAAACACTGACACCACACACACACACAGACACACACACACACACACACACACACACACAGACACACACACACACACACACGGTTTGCAGTCTCTAAACACACACACACACACACACACACGGTTTGCAGTCTCTAACATTGGAAAATGGCAGCGGGAATGCCATAGGCTTCCTCTTTGCCGGTTTCTTTCCTTGTCTCCCTTAGCCCTGCTGCCCAGGCCTTTGCAGAGAGACCTAAACCTAAGAGCTTCAGAGCTCCCTACAGTACCCCCTCATTATGCCGCACCTGAGGGCTCTCCCAGGACAGGTGGCAGGTTGGCCGGTGTCTGATAAGCTCCCCGAGAGCACTGGGAGGCCCCAGCGAGCCGAGCCGTCAGGGCCAGGTGCAGGCAGCTGCATCAGAAGACCCAGGACCGCGTGTCCTGGCCTGCCCTCCTGCGGGAATGAGGGGCACTCCCTGCTCCCTTTGGGGACTCCTTTTTCGTGGGCATTCCACATGCCTCCATGGGTCACTAACCCCGTGGTCACGTAGTCACCCCCATTCTCGGGGCCTGGGCACGAGATGTGCTGCGCTTTGTAGGGCCGTGTGGGAACTGGGCCCTGCACCCCGAGAAGAAGGGGACACATGGACCATGCGCAGAGGCCACAGCAGGGCCTGGGGAGCAGCTTTAAGGTGAAGCACAGAGAAGAGCCAGGATCTGGAGTAGGGGAGACTCAGGGTGGGGTGGCCGCCGTTTCTAAACCCCTGAAGAAGGAGAGATTCCCAGTGCTTTCGGTGGGGCCTGGTGGGGACAGGGTTGGGGGTCAGACAGGAAGACTTTGGACATTGGGCTGCCCATTCCAGTCAAGCGGCCTGGTGGAGGTGCTCAGGGTGGGGCTGGGGGCTTGTCCAGGGACCTGAAGGAAGGGCCTCCTTGGGGTGGCCGTAGACGACAGGGACAGCAGGGGGACGTTGGCATCTCGCCCGCCACGCACCTACCTGCCAGTTTTTAAATGCTGCCAACTGCGCTCTTGTCTTTGCGAGGTGCCCCTCCTTCATGTGGCATTCCTCCGTGCCCTTGGGAGGTGTGGCCGCTCCTTCTCTCTGTCACTCCCCAGGAGGGTTGGCACCCGGGTACCCGTCCCTCATGGCTGCTCCGACCTTGGCTGGACTCTGCCCACAGCAGGCAGTGGGCAAGGCCACTCTGAGGCTCCCCACGCTCCTTGGGGGACAAGAGCGAAGACCCCTCCCCAGGGCCCGAGACCACACGGGGTGCAGACACCCTCTCTGAAGCTGCACGCCTGCCCCACTTGCCTGTTCGTGTCTGCTGTCTGCCGCACAGAGGGGGTGCCCAGCCCTCCACCAGCAGCACCCCTTCCCACCTTGCCGCTCCCCAAAACATGACCATTTGCTTCTCCATGCCGCTCCCATTGTTCCTTGTGGTGTCTGGGCAGGGAGGGGAAGGGCTTGAGGGGCCCTGGGCCCAGCCCCCCATGTCTCTGCTTACCTCAGAACCCCCTTCCCGTCCCCCACCCCTCCCGCCTCCCTTTCCACAACCTCCCTGATCCGTCAAGTTTTTTTGTCTTTTTTTTTTGGAAGGGGGTTGCTGTTTTTTTTGTTTCTCTGCAGAAACCATTCAGCTTCGTAAAGGGTGGCTTTGTATGGGGGTTATTGTTCTTTTTTCCCCCGGTTTTTGTTTTATTTTTCGTTTTCTTCAGGCATCTAGTCACTGTGCCTCGTCACCTCACCTTTCTTTTCTCCTGCTCTCTCCTCCTCCGCAGATCCCACACGCTGGCAGTTCAGACCAGCCCCATCCCTCCATACCACAAGGCTTGCACGTACCACACCCCAGCAGCCAGGCAGGGCCCCCATTACATCACAGTGGGGCTCCTCCTCCTTCCCAGCCGCCCCGGCAGCCGCCACAGGCCGCTCCCAGCAATCATCCACACAGCGACCTGACCTTTAACCCCTCCTCAGCCTTAGAGGGTCAGGCCGGAGCGCAGGGAGCGTCCGACATGCCGGAGCCTTCACTGGATGTAAGTTGGGGTCACCACTTGCCCAGGCCGGGGGTTAGGCTGGGGGCCGGGGCCTGCCCGAGAAGCAAGGGTGGGCACTGGGGGCCCAAGGCCCTGGGTGGAGGGGGTCCCCAGGCCTCCCCACGGGGCGGGAAGGGTGGTCCCTGGTTCCAGAGCCCAGAGGAGCCCCATAGATGGAGCAGTGTCACCAAGGACCCGGGTGTCAGTGTCCCGTGCCCCTTCCCCACCCCCAGGCCCCTCAGTCCCTTTGGACACGCCTCTGCCGCCCTGCCCTGCCCCACCCCCTACCCAGGCCTTAGCAGAGTCCTTCCAGGCTGGGGTTGGGGGCAGCCCCAGCGCGTCCCCTCCCTTCTCCCCCTAAGCCTCAGGGTCTGCCACTCCCTGCCACTAGGCCGGGGAGGGGGCTGGGGTGGCGGGGCCCTCTGCCTGCCTCACCGCTGTGTGTCTGTCCCGTCTTCTCGTCTGTGTGCTGTGTTGTCATGCCCTGCTGCTTCCGCTTGCTCCATTGCTCACTCCAAGAGGCCCCCAGGGGGTGACTTAAAGAGGGGCAGTAGCATCGGCCTCGGGGCAAGGCCAGAGGTGACTGATGCAGAAGTGGGAGCTGAAGAGTGGCAGGTCAGAGGGTCTCCCTCCTCGAGGCCCGAGTGGTGTGGGAGGTAGTGGGGAGACTCGGGATTACCAGGGTGCGGCTGGCCAGGAAGGCACTTAGCTCTCGCCCCACCCCTGCTGTGCAGCCCTGTACTCTGGGATCCCTGGAGAGGAGGCCTGTCCATCCTGTCCTCACAGCCCCACTTCCAGCAGCTGGTACCTGGGATGTATAAACTGTGCACCTGTCTTGGATTCCTGCCCCACTCTCCTCCCCAAGCCAGGGCATGCTTTTAGAGTCACAAGGAGCCCCCATGTTACAGAAGAACTCCAAGGCTGTCACGGTAGGGGCAGGGACAGGTCTACAGCCCCAGGCCCAGGGAAGAGAGGCTGCCAATCCAGCCACAGCCCCCCCCTCCCCCCAAGGCAGGATGAGCCCTGGGCATCCAGGGACGTGGGAAAGCCACAGATATCTTGCCCTGGCTTCCTGGATGTTGGCCTAGCTTTGCCTAGAGCCCTCCACCAGCTCACCTCGCACTTATACTCAGAGCCACGTGGTTCCTTCTGGGAGGCCCATGTGGCCTGCAGCTGCTCTTGCAGGGCCTGGGAGGTGAGCAAAGAAACATGCTGGGATCAAGCTGCCAGGGTGGCTTCTGAGACTGTAGGGTTTTAGGCCATACCTGAGAAAGCTCAGCACAGCTCAGGTCTTGGGGATGGAGTGAGGGCCCTTCTCTGCTAGGCTTGATGTGAGCATGGGTGCACCCCAGACTAGGCACAGTGGCCTGGACGTGTTGGGGGACAGGCAGCAGGCCCAGTGCCTGTGTGGTTAGTTCTCCTTTTCAGGCTTAAGACCCCGAGAAGCAGGTAGAAGGGGAGCATCCAGGCTGGGGGGCGCCCTGCATTCCTTACCCTGGGCCGACCTCAAAGTCCATACCTCATCTGGGCTTCTGTGCTTTTCCTTTTCCAGCTCCTTCCGGAACTCACCAATCCCGACGAGCTCCTGTCGTACCTGGACCCCCCCGACCTGCCGAGCAATAGTAATGACGACCTCCTGTCTCTCTTCGAGAACAACTGAAGCTCCCCGACCCCCGTCGGGGCTGTCCCTGCCTACCATGCCTCCTTCTCCCTCTTCCACACACTTCTCCAGCTGGGAGCCTGTGCCCTCAGACTGCTTCGGACCCAGGACCACGGGCTCGGGGCCAGGGAGCCGGGGGAGAGGGTGCGCTGGGAGCCTGTGGGTCTGCAGCCCACCGAGGCAGGCCCCAAAGGCCCTGCAGGGTGTAAACCCAGCCCACGAATGCAGACGGCCTCTGGATGCCAACTCCGGATGGCCTCCCAGCGTCCCCAAGGTTCTTTCATGCCCTAGACTGTGACCCTGCCTCCTGGCCCAGAAGCCTCTTGAGAGAAGGGCCCCCCGAGACCCAGGGTGGGCCCCCACCCTTGGAGGAGCAGTGACTGTCGGCGGCAGTGAGAACGGCCCGCCCACCACCGAAAAGCACAAGCTTCTGGGAAAGCGGATATCTCTTGGGGACCGGGGCTGGCCGCGTTGACCCCTGACCTCTATGCCAAGATGCCCTAAAACACCCTCCCTCGGAAGGCAGCATGAAAGGACGAGGTTCTGTGTTTGAGAGAGGGCGTGCCATTCCTGCTCGGGATCGGTGGGAAAGAGGGCCAGGACGAGCTCGGGGGCAGAGAGAGAACCCAACCGAAATGGTTGTGCCCTTGGGTAGGGTGCGGGTAAAGCGCCGGCCGGAGTCAAACAGGGGCAGCCGCTTATAATTTTGCTCCAAGCCACTCCCTTGTTTTAAAAACGACAACAACAAAAAAAATCTAAGAGATAAATCATCTGGAGAAAGGAACATTGGACTTGGACAGAAAGCGAACCATTTCCCTCCTGTGTTCTGTTTCCTTCCTCCTGCTTCCCCCCCCACTCCTCCGAGACGGTTACGTGGGACACTCCTCAGCTCCCAGGCTCCAGCCCGACGACGGCAAGGCGGGGTCCGTGAAAAGGCAGGAGAGGCCTGGGTTTGGGTGGGCACGTGGGCTTGGCGACAGCAAGCCAGGGCCATCACCTCTCTCTCCAGTCTGTCCGTCCGTCCCCACGCTCGGGGCTGCCCCACACGCGAGCCCTGTCCACTGCCACGTGTGCAGGGAGGTACTACGAGCATCCCCCAGGGTGTTTCTGTGGCTGCCAGCTTCGCCTTCCCGCTGCCTCCCTCTGTCCCCCAAAGCTCACCCCGCACTCCCTGCTCAAGTGGACGCAGCCTCTGCTTTTCTGTCCTCCGCGTCTCCCCTGACCTCCAGCTCTCTGGAGTCTCATCTCGTATGTCTACGCGTGTCTGGCTTGTCTGTGTCACCGACACCGCGTGGCCCTTGGTCTGGCTGGGCCAAATGGTCACCTGGGTCCTGTTTGTATATCCTTGGCGTCCTGCCCCGCTGCTGCTGCTGTCCCTATCGGCCTCTTGGTCTCTGTCCCTGTCCCCTCGGGACGTAGGGGGAGACCTGGCACTCCACTGTGGATTTGTACAGTGCACGCTGGCCCATATTTGACTTCCAGTCACTGCACTAGACGGCACAAAGGTTTCTGTAGACTAGCTGCCATTGCCCACCCCCCTTTTTCCTTTGTCCCCTTTGTTGAAGGTTTTCAGACCGCGTGTTGTTCAGTATGCAAATCGATTATTTTAAGAATCGCTTTTGTAAATATCTTTGTGAATATTTTAGTATCGTCTTTGATAATATTCGACATTTTCATGACCTGGTTATAGCCTTTGCTGGAGTTTTTAAAATACCTTGACTCAACCACAAAGACCGAGTCCTTTTTTTAAAAAAAAAGAAAACAACAAACAAAAACAAACAAAAAAAGCAATCAGGGCTATTTGTACAGATGAAGGGACAAAGAGAACGGTTGGCCGTACTTTGAGTTAAAAGACCAGGCAGCCCACTGTCGAGACCCCCGGTGGGCTGGCGGGGCGGGACGAGGCCGGGTGGCCCGTGGCCCATGGCCAACCCTGCCTGGCACCCACCAGTCCAGCCGGGGTGGCGGCTGGCCCCACCCTGTTGGACCATCTCGTGTGTCCAGCTTCAGACAGAGTGACAGTTGCCTTCCTTAGAAGTTCCTGCTTCCTCCCCTGGTACTTTGCCCTGGGGGACCCTGGTGTCCTGGTTCTTATCAGACTCGCCCAGCCTCTGCCTACAGCTTTCCAGTGCGGGCGGTCAGGATGCCCCCCCACCCTGTGCCACCAGGCCCCGGCCGCCTCCCTCCACCTTCCTGCAGAAGCCGTGGCCTCAGCGCCTGGGGCTGGCTGGCATCCTGGGTCCCTGCCACGTCAGCCTCCACCAGCAAGTCCAGCAAAGAGCTTCCCCTCTGGCCAGCTCCAAACCGTGGTGCCCGCAGCCCAGGCTCTGAGGACATAACACTTCTGGGCGTGGGGGGTGGGGGGCGTCTGGGGGCCAGGCCGGGGGCATCGAGGCTGGAGCAAACCACCCCGGGTAGGGACCCGCGAAGATGACATCCCGGGAAGCCGGGAGCAGCTCTGAACTCTGGGGAGCTCGTCCCCTGATCCTTTCGGACAACTACTTGGAGCCATAAGCAACCTCAGCAAAAACGAGGCCTCAACAAGCCACTTTTCCACGACAACCATCAACACAGCCCATGGGCACGTTTCTGCCACCGCTTCCCAAGGTGGACAGGGAGCTGGCGGGAGGGCTCGAGGACAGGCAGTCACCCTCATCTCCTTGGTTTGAAGCTTTATCCGTGTTCATGTCCCCTGTAGCCATCTTATTTTTAAAGAAACTTCTAATCATGTCTCCCCAGTGGAAGCCCAACCCCCGAGACGCTCCACGTCTGTTCCCCCGCAGGCCCCAGCCTGGCCCCGCCCAGACGTGGCCCCGCCCAGACGTGGCAGTGTCAGCAGCAGCGACTCAAGGGACGTGTGTACATATGTAAATGAGAAATAGAGACGTGTCAACAGATGCATTCATTTCCCTCGGAATGTGTATTGTTTTTATTTTACAAAACAAAATGAGAAAAAAAAGAAAAAAAAAAGGCTTGGAACTCCATCTGAAGGTGGAAAACCTAGGTCCTGTTTGTTAGCGTTGGTGAGGTCTCCGCATTGTCTCACTATGTAATATAATCTGACCTGTGTGGCATTTTTGTTCTGATTTGTTTTTATTTTACCTACATGTAATATTTAGCTTCAGTGTACTAGTCCCGCCACCTGTGTATTTTTAGGGTGCTATGGAAATAATGACGAGAACGGGGATTTCAAGAGAAAATTGTAACCAAATTCAGACTTTGTATAATTTTTGATATCATGATCACAGGTGATTCGCGCATACACACATAAACACCGGAACAGTCCGAAATCACTTCGCAGCAACAGTCATCTTGGTACATTGTACGTACGATGCAATCATTTCATACTTTAAACTGGTCAGAAAACTAATTGTGATTTCTAGTCTTGCAAAGCTGTATGTAGTTAGATGATGTGACAACCTCTAATATTTATCTAATAAATATGTATTCAGATGAAACCTGTATATTAGGTGTTCATGTGGTTATTTTGTATTTAAAGATCAAATTATTTGACTATTGCTAGACATTTCTATACTCTGTTGTAACACTGAGGTCTCTCATTTGCCCATGTTAATTTTTTTCTAAATAAATTTACAAAAACGAAGGTTTGGCGAATGAGCTATTTTGTGACCCTGCGAGAAAAAGAAAGAAAGGATGGAAACGCAGTCAAGGGGTTTGGGGAGATTGTGTTGGAAGAGTGTGTTGGAAGGCTGGCACTGGCCTCCCTGGAGGAGATACCAGAACCTGGCGGCAGAGGAGAGCCTTCAGAGCCCAGCACACCCCACCCCGCTCTCCAGCAGGCCCCCTCCCAATCTCTGATAGAGTCCCTTATAGAACATTCCAGATTTAAGGAAGAAGAATCCATTCTGGTTAGCTTCAGCCAGATGGTGCTAGCCGAACAGAGGAAGAAAGAACTGGAAGCGGTTCTTGAGATACATGGAGAGATGGGAACAGCTACGCTCCCTGGGGGCTGTCTCTTACCGGCCCCCCAGCTTCTCAGCACGCTCGCCCGCTCCCCTGTCTACACAGGCTTCCTAAGCAGAGCTTGGGAATCCTCTCCGGGACTAGGTCTTACATGGGCTCTGACCCGGCCAAGGTCTAACCGTCCTGACAGCCGCAGCCCACTGACCGCCCTTCCAGGGTCTCCCGTGGGGTTTCGGGAACAGCATCTGGTTGGCAGAGCCCAGCTGCCACCTGCTGCCCTCCTCCCTCACTCTGGCCGCTGGGCATGGGGAGAGCCTTCCCTGGGCAGAGCTGAGAGATGGACACGGGCTGGGTCTGCCCCACGGTCTAGACAGTGGAGCCCGTGGGGGCTGCGTGGGGACTGCGTGTCGGGGGCGTGTGGGCATGGGTGTGAGGGGGTGTGAGGGGGTGTGCGCGCAGGAGGGAACCAGCACCAGCGTCCGTGGGGTCTGCAGCCCTCCCCCCGCCCCTCCACCCCTGCCTCTTGGGCATCTCCGAACTAGCCAGAGTTTCTCCTGGTGGGAGACGGAAGGTGGGGGGAGAAAAGGAGGATTTACATTCAACATGAAATCTGGTCACTTAAGGCAATAATGGCAAATTTTGTTGTTTATGTTACCACAATACATTTTTAAGTTAAAAAAAAAAAACACCACAACCATGGAATCCGGAGCACTGCCTTTCACCAGCTTGGCCAAGCCAGGGCAGAGCCATTTTCTCGGAGAGCAAACACTCTCCTGCCAGAGGCAGCCGGTTGCAGAATCATGATGTCAAAATTGTGACTTGCGGGTTGTGGTTAAAAAGCAAAAAAGGCTGAATGCCGTTGTCTCAAAGGCAGGAAGCGGGCAGGGGGTGGGGAGGGCTAGTGCTCTCCAACCTTCAAGATAGAAAGCCTCTCTTCCTGGGATCCTAGCTTGAGGCCCTGGAACCAGTGACACGGATAAAGGCGGCAGGCGAGGCCCTGGGGACACTGGCCGCCATGCCCCACCGAGTCTCCCCAAGACAGGTTTTGCCCCCCTGTGGACCTAACTCTGGTAGGAGAAAAGCCCACCCCAAAAGCCCAGGCACACCCCCCTAGCCTCCAGCCCATAGGTCGTCCTGAGTCTCTGTTTCACCCCCCAAGCACCCCACAAAGTCCCCATTCTTGAATCCGCTGACCCCGCTCCACCCAGGAGGCAGGCATGCAGCCATCCTGGCCACGCAAATCGGGGTCTCTGGCAGCATGGAGTCCTCAGGGCACCTATCCATCCTCAGTGGTCACCCCCACACCCATTTTCCTTGTCCTCCTTCTCAACCACACCCACCCCAATGCCAACCACAAAGAGAAAATTCAAGCCACCACACAGATACCCGCTCACTTCCCACCTGTGGCCCACAAGCCTGCCTCTAATCCTTCCCCCAGCCTTTTCCTCTCTGCGCAGTCAGGGCCACCCCTTCCCCAGCCCCTGACAGCATCGTCCCCTTCCCTTCTGGGAGGGATGTCACCCTGTCCCTCTCTCCGATGCTGTGGGCTCTACTTCAGCCAGCACCCCAGCCCCCAACTTGCGGTTCCACCCCCCTCTGCTCCTTCTCAGGCGGACTTCTGGGTCAGCAACCTTCCTATGTTCGCTGTCCGGTTCACCCCTCCTCCTCGACCCCCGTGGCCTGGCTCTTGCCCCACCAGTTCTCCAAAGCTTCTCTTCCAAGGTCACCAGCAACCTCCGTCCTGATTCCGGAGACGGGACTCTCAGCTGTGTGGGTCAGTTGCTGTTTCTTCCTTGAAATGTCTCCCTTCTCTTGGGTTCCGTGACAGCTCACTGTTCCGGTGCTCTGGTTCTGAATCCCTCTGACAGTGTCTTCTTTGGCTTCTTCTCGGGTTCCTGCAGTATTCAAGTGCTATTGGTACTCCATTGTGGAAATCTCCTTGACCTGCCGACACACCCACCCCAAAGCCGCTAACAGCTCCCAGCTCCCCTCCTGCCACAGAGAACTGCCCTCCCCAGGCAAGAGCCTCCTCTCCAGGGAGGTCACGCCACTCCCTTCCCAGCACACACACACACACCCCTGCCACGCAGCTACAGCCAAAGGCTGGTTGCCAAAAGCCATAAAAGGGCACCTCTCTGGGGTGGGCTGGGGGAAGAAACTGGCAGGGTAGTTAGTGCTCTAGACTCTTCCTTGGCAGACCAGGTCAGGGATAAGGTCAGCCATATCCAAGCTCGACTCTTGTTCCTTCCCAGCTTCACGGCTGGGTTTGTACCACATGACCAAGCTGTATGGGTTGCTCCTGAGAGCGTTCCCTCAATAAATAAGGGGACTCTGCATCCAGGGAACCCACCTAAGACAGGGTGCTGGGAGTGGCCCTAGGGGGCAGACTCTGAGGCTCGGGAGTTGACGGGGGGCCCTTGGCCAGATGGCATTGAAGACCCGTCACTGGTCGCAAATGGAGAGTCAAGTCCTGTGTAGGGTTAGCCGGCCGTCTGCTATGACTGACACCTGGTGTGAATGAGGATAGGAAACAGGTGGAGCGGATGAGCGGCTGGTGCAACGTCTCTGCCATTTGAGAGGTGGAGGAAAATAACAATATTCAGATGACAAAATCCTGTGGCTATTGCTAAGTTTCACTACTTCATTGAAGAAAGGACGTTGCAGTCCTCGGAGCTGTTAATCGGCAATTTAAAACAAAGTGTGAGAGGCGGGGAACTCTCTTTGGCAGCACGGGTTTAAAAGCACTTAACCTCTCAGGCTACGTTGTGGAGGAGCCTTGAAGACATGGCGTTGAGTGGAAGAAGCCAGACCCAAAAAGACAAATATTACATGATCTCACTTCTATGAAATACCTAGAATAAGCAAGTTCACAGAGACAGAGAGTGAAGTTCAGGTTACCAGGGGCTGCAGGTGGGGAGAGAAGAGGAAGTTTTGCCTAACAGGTGCAGAGTCCCTGTTTGGGAAGATGGAAAAGCCTGGGTAATTATTGGTGGCAATGGCCGCACAAAGCCGGGGAAGTAATTACTCTCCCCAGACTACCTGAAAATAAACCCCCCCTTGCAAGGTCGAATGATTAGTAATCTCAATTCTGTCTGCTACCTTGGTTCTCCCTTGTCGTGTAACATAAACATTGATGGACATCTTTGGGGGAGCACTAACTATTCCGCCCAACACCTTGGAGAATTGCATCGAGAAAATTCTCTCTCTGCTGTAGAAAAGCAATCCTGAGAGCTGCTGCTGAAGAGTAACGCGAGGGCCGCGGTACCGGCTGGAAAGCAGGGGGAGCAGCGGCTGGAGAGAACTAGAGAGCACTGGCTGTGACTAAGGGCATCTGCCTCTCAGACTGAGTTATCTGTCCCCAGAGAAGAATGCAGTCCCACCCAGATGTTACTTGATCTTCTATCCGTTCCTAGAGAGCCTGGAAATGCAGTTCTTTTTAACCATTGTTATAAACAAGAAAACAAAGAGATAAAAAAATAACCATGTGGCCCAAATAAAGCCCAGATGTGGGCTGCAACTGGTTCGGTGGTCCCCAAGTCCCTGACACTGGGCCAAGATGCAGCCTAGACTTGCAGGCTTCCAGAGGGCACTGCTTCGCCTCCCTGCTCAGCACCCCTGGAGCAGCTGCAGAGACCTGCCCCTGCTGCAAGCCTTTTGGGGCGCCTGTGCTCTGCAGTCCCCATGGCTGATCTCGTCATCCCAGCCCTGAGCTTTACTCTCTCTGTAGCCATCTTAACACGCCATCCTGTTTCTCGGTTCCCTATCTTTGCGGAGGATTTCTTCTCCTCCTCCTGGAACGCCGCCCTGGGTTCTGGGAAGTGCCTGCCCATCGTCCTCCTTCCTTGGGAATTGCCTCTGTTGAAGGGTGGCCACGTTTGTACCACATGACCGACCTCACCCCCACCCCCACTCCCGAGACTCGGCCAGTTAGGCAACAACCTGAGCTAGCCAGTGGCCAATCACATTACCTCCCTCACTCAAAGAACGGGTCCTGGTGAGTGGATTATAAAAATGTGGTATATATATATATATGATGGACTATTATGCAGCACGAAGACAAAATGATGTCCTGAAGCACATGACAAGATGGATGAGCCTTGAGGCCATAATACTGATGAAGTTAGCCAGACACAAAAGGATAGATACTGTATGATTCCACTTTTATGACCAGCATAAAGGTAAAATGAGAGGGCTATAATACAGAATATAGAGGACTTAGAGATACATAGAAGCTAGAGATGGATGAACGGTTAGCTAATGAGGGTGAACTCCAATGTAAGGGAATAGATAGAAGTGAAGATTGTTCTCTAGTGGGTCTATAAGGAATATTACCACACTGAAGGTAAACATGATTGAAAGGGGTTGTATAGACCTCTGGGTCCCACTGATTAACACTAAAAATATAAATAAGTTCTTGAATGAACTACTTCAACGGTACGATGCTTGTACAGAGTATAAGTCCAGGGTACAGTGGGAAACTGCTATGGCCTGCTATGGGCTATGTTTAGCAGGAAACCATCAGCACTACCACAGCAACACCAGGGGTAAGTAATGGGGGCAGGGACAAGAGTGAAGAGGAGGTTTAGATTTCCTATTTGGTGAGGGTGTGTTTATTGGTTATCTTTCTCTTGGGAACAATGAAATTATGTAAAATTGAGAGTGTTGATGGACTGTTGACTTTGGACTTGATACATAATGCCTAAGGAATGTAGGTGGCTAAAGGATGCACTGACTGAGAAGTAGATTGGCGAATGATAGTGTATAGATATGATTGAATATTGTGCTGCTACGAAAAAGGAATGGAGTTGTGAGGCATGCAAAATTGTGAATGGACCTGTGAGACATTTGGTGAGGCAAAATAAGCCAGAAATGAAAGAACAATTATTTGTATGGTTTTCTTTAGAAAATGTTTATAAGAAAGCAGGGGCCTAGACTGTAAGCTCTTATAGGAGACACATTTAGTCCAAAGTGGTATTTATTATTTCTGGATTTTGAGAGGCTTTTATGTATCTATAACCTGGTATTTAGAGATAAGAACAAAGCTGACTGGGTCAGGATAGTTAATTCAAAACACAAGGTTAAGGAAGACATTGTCTGTATTTTAGAACCACACCTACTCTTTGAGACCAAAGGAAAGAAAGGTATATTTTGTCTGGAACCTAAATTTTCTGTAGCACATAATCTAACTCAACTTGTCTGGATAGCTCATTTGAACAACTGAAACACAGGGAGCCCAGAATAAGAGTGAGGGCCTTTAATCCTGTATAGCTTAATGTAATGCCTGGACACATACTAGAATATATTAAGCAGATAATCGAAAAGTATTTGCAAAGTCCTTTGAGGGATGGGAGAAAATATATAAAACTAGGAAACTTTACCATCAGGGAGTCCCTTGATACTGTGTCAAACATTAGGGACACCCAAATCAATAGGCCAAGCCTTTGATCTTGAGGTTTGCTTTTGTGAAGCTTATGTAGGTAGTGGAAAAGCTTAGTCTACCTATAGGTATGCCTGAGAATTACTTCTGGAGGACCTCTTTTGTTGTTCAGATGTGGCCTCATTCTCCCTAAGCCCAACCCTGCAAGTGAAATCATTGCCCTCCCCCCTAGGTGGGACATGACATCCAGGGGTGAAAGTTTCCCTGGCAACGTGGGAGATGACTCTCAGGGATGAGCCTGGCCCTGGCACCATGGGATCAACAATTCCATCCTGACCAAAGGAGGGAAAAAGTGTAACAAATAAGGTATCAGTGGCTGACAGAGTTCAAATAGAGTCAAGAGGCTACTCTGGAGGTCACTCTTAGGTAAGCTTCAGTTAGACATTGCTACCTGTCATAATTTGCCAAAACCCAACCAAAACCATTCCAGCCAATTGAAAAGAACACCTAAGACAATATACAAGATTCTAGAAAGGTTCCATGCACTAGGGTAACTTTCCAGAAACTTACAACCTCCAGATGGGTCCCTGGACCAGATAAGTCCTGAAACCTAGAGGGCCCAGCCTCTCCAGAACATCAGCTAGTTCCATCTCCCTACCCCATATTATTGACAGCCTCTTCCAACATGAAAAAGTTAGAATGGCCATAGCCCAAATACCCCTATAGAGTGGGAGAAAGATCAAAGTAGAATTATACAGAGAAGGTAGGTTTTAACAAACAAGTATGATTACTGAATTACTATATTGATATTTCTTTTAGTCTTCAGTACCTTAGAGCAGCTAAGAGTACAAATCTAAAACTGTGGAATTGCAACCCATACCAAATTCTGAAACCTGTTCTGTAACTAGTTGTTGCACAGTGCTTTGAAATTTATTGCTTTTTTTTTTTTTTCACATGGGCAGGTACCAGGAATCGAACCCGGGTCCTCAGGCATGGCAGGCAAGCATTCTTACCTGCTGAGCCACCGTGGCCCACCCTATTGCTTTTTTGTATAAAAATCTGAGATGTTGGTATTGTACCCCATGGCAAACTCTGGGATCTGTCCTGTAATTACTGCAGAAGAGTGCTTTGAAAACTATTGCTTTTTTCTTTCTTTGCTTTGTATACATGTTATATCATACAATTAAAAAACATTTTTTTAAAAAGAATAGGTCCTGGGATCCAGAGCAGAGTGGCCTCCTTTGGCCCCTGGGGAACTTTAAGTGTGGCCTCCTTTCTGAACTGCCCTCCTGCTCGTAAAAGACCTCCGTTATTATGTCCGTTCTCTGTCCTTAATGTGTGCCCTCCCCTCCAGATTTCATGACTTCCCTTTTCCTTTTTATGAGTTTCCTGATATCAAAAGGAAGTCTTCTAACACCCTGTCATTAGAACAAATGGAGATTCTTATTTCTCAACCAAAAGGATGTCATGGGAATCCCTGTCAAGCAAAGGTCCCAGTTCCAGTGAACTAGAGAGACTCTGTGACTTGAGGTGAGCTTCCACCTGCAGCCCTCTCTTCCTGTTACAACTGACCACCTGTCCAGGACCTAGTGTGTCCCCAGAAGACAAGAAAGTTCCCCTGGCCATGGTGCCACTGGTGAGGAAACAGGTAGACCCACGAGCCCTGCCCTCGGTGACTGCCCAGATTCTGGGGTTTGCCAAATTGTGACAGGTAGCAATGTCTAACTGAAACTTGCGTAAGAGTGACCTCCAGAGTAGCCTCTCAACTCTATTTGGACTCTCTCAGCCACTGATACCTAATTTGTTACACTTTTCCCTCCTTTGGTCAGGATGGAATTGTTGATCCTATGGTGCCAGGGCCAGGCTCATCCCTGAGAGTCATCTCCCACGTTTCCAGGGAAACTTTCACCCCTGGACGTCATGTCCCACATAGTGGGGTGGGGCAGTTCTGGAGCCTAAAATTCGAGGTGGCTCCTGGCTCCTGGGGTGGACGTCTAACCTGCTCCTTCTTCTGCGAACAGGACTACCTTCTTTGGGGGCATCACTCTGCTCCTCTTCCTGCCCCTCTCTGATATGGGAATTGGTCTATGATGATGTGAGAGAAAAACACCGAATCATCAGTGGCTTCATACAAGGCTCGTGTCACAGCTCAACGTGCTGTTGGCACGTTGGTAGGGCGTCCACCAGGTGGTCACCTACAGGGCCTTTCCATCTGGTAGCTCTGCTCTCCCCTAGGTCCCTGGGGAGTTAGTTTATGACTTAGGCCCACATCCTATTGTCTAACACTCAATCAAGTGGCTATAACTAACTGCAAAAGAAGCAGGGATGTGCAGAAGGAAGGCAGAGATTTCGGGAAATAGAGTCCAGCTATGTGCCTTGAGTGAAAAGAAACTGGATTTGATGAACATTTGCCTAGTGTATCAGTCAACTTCTGCTGCATCACCAACAACTATTTATTATTTGTGACTTAAAACAATGTTTTACCTTTGCCCTTGAGTCAGTGGGTTGAGTGAACAGTTCTGTTGACCCAAGTTCATCTAATCGCAGCTGGACTCTCGTGGGTGTCTGCAATCAGTGGACGGGTTGATCAGAGGCTCTTTTAGCGTGACCTCACTCAGGTGTTTTTGGCAGTTGGCTTGCAATTAACTGGGGTGATGGAGTAACAGGATTAGGTGTCTTATCCATTAGGCAAGCCTGGACTTGTTGGAAAGGCAGCAGCACTTTCTGAAAAAGCAATAGAAAGTATACAGGGTTTCTTAAAGCTTGGAATCGGTACAGCATCACTTCTGCCTCATTCTTTTGGCCAAAACAAATCACAAGACCAGCCCAGATACAAGGCGTGGGACAATCAGCTCTACCTCTTGATGGGAGAAGCTGTTACATCGCATTGCAAAGAGGTGTGAATACCGGCAGGAAAACGGCAGAGTAGATATTGCAATCTATTATGGCCGGTCTCTGTTAGGTAGTTGAGAGACTAGGAAGGAAGAAGCAGGAACAATCCTGTTACAGACAGGGCACCCCTGCTCCAGATGGGCTTGGGAGCCCGGACTGCTGGATAGCCTCATCAGACACTGTTTAGGGAAGAACCAAGGAATTTCAACTTTATTTTTCCTATCCTAGTCTCAATTTGTGCTCAATTTGTAGTTATTTGAGAAGAGCACAGCTCAGGGGATGGAAGGATGGGGAGAAACCTCACCAGCCTCTCCTCGCCACCCCCAAGTTCCCTCCCGTGACATGTGAGCTCGATGACAGTGGGGGGATGCAGTGGGGGCTCCGTCATGACTTCAGGGAAAGGTGGGTATTCCGGGTGAAGGGTGGAAAGAGAGAGGATGGTGGGAAGAGATGGAGGAAGCAGCAGAAAGGTACCTGTCCTGGGGAAGGTCTTCCTCAGCCCCCAAACAGCAGGCCATGCCCCTCTTGCACCAGGAAACCAGACTGGGCACCACGCCTGGCTGCTCTTCCTAGGCCCAAAGTCTGTGATGCTTTAAATGATCGCCCAACCCCATCAGCACCTTCCCTGGGGCCCCTCCCTTAGGAACAGGCACGCAAGGATCTGGAGTTCTAGGCAGAGGAGGGGTGTCCTAAGGGCTCCTGGGCTCAGAGAGCCCCAGTGGGGTGCAGCTGCGGAACCAGAAGCAAATGCTACAAGCCTCTTTCCTCAGGGACAGGGAGAAAAGAGGTTCCTGGGGTTCAATCTGGAGAGTCCAGGGTTCAGTGCCCAAAAAGGTCACTGAGGAACCCCAGAAGGTTATCCCACCCCCAGCCTCGGAGGCCTGAACCCAGCCAACCAAGGAGAAATGGGCTGGAAAACCTCCAGGTTGCAGGTGGCAGGGAGGTCCCAGCGCCTCAGGCTCCCTACTGAAGATCCGCCTTGCTCTGTCCCCACAGGCCCAGGGCCAGCTCTTGCAGCAAGGGGTCCTGTGCGCGCAATCCCGCCGCTAAGGAGGTATCCTTGCAGGTGCCCCTTGTGCAGATCCCCTTGTGAACCACCTGCCTCACGGGAGAGGAAGCCCATGGACAGGTGGTAATGACTCACCTGAACCAGGCCAAGGGTGGAGCAGCAGGCTCAGAAGACCCACTGTTGCTTCTGACAATCCTGCCTCGTGCTGCCCTAGCCTGAATGATGGAAACTTAGGCAATGCCTGGAGGGAGAGACCTGGAACCTTCCTGATGTGGGGACGCCCATCCTCAGCCTTCAGAGCAGGCACAGAGAATCTGCCAGCTTCCTGCCCCAGCGCCACAGTCGGAGAACCCTGTGCAATCCAACCATTCTCCTCCCAGGGCCTTGTTGCGCCACGTGGGCAGTGGGTACCCTGCCTTCTCATCTCTTCACAGCTCCCCACTAGCTCAGCAGGGGCGGCAGACAAGCAGATGCGTTACCCCTGGTGCCTAGAACAGAGCCTGGTACACAGCAAGTGCCTGACGATTGCTTGCTGAGTGACTGACTGAATGAATGAACACAAGAGGGAGAAGGGGAGGCTTCCCAGAGGGGCCAGGTGAGCTGGATCACAAAGGATGAGTCAGTAATGAGGTGGAACATCTTTCCAGGAAGAAGGAGCAATATGTGAAAACCCTCAGAGGTGTGATGGTTCACACTATATCTGGAAATGGCAAAAGGTCCCCTCTGCCTACAGTGAGTGAGGGGATGTTGATGAATCCGGGTCGGGGAATCTGGGGCTTTACCCTGGCAGCACTGGGGAGGCATTGAGGGCAGCTGGCTAATTAGGTGTTTGACAGCTTTGCTGAGATAGAATAATTCATATCCCATAAAAGTCACACATTTAAAGTGTAATTCTGACTTTCATTTTATTCATAGAGTCAAGCACCGTTGTAATTTTAGAACATTTTCTTTACTCTGAAAAGAAACTGTGTATCTGTTAGCTATCCCCCCCCCCACCACACACAAATGCACACACACACCCACAACCCCAGCTCTAGCCAAGCAATAATCTACTTTCTGTTTTTGAAGATTTACCTCTTCTGGAGCTTTACACATATGGAATCGTACAATATGTGGTCCCCTGTGTCTGGCCTCTTTCACTAGCATACTATTTTGAGGTTCAGGTTGTAGCATGTATCAGTGCATCATTTCTTTTTATTACTAAATTATACTCCATTGTATGGATATACCACATTTTATTCAACCACTTATCAGTTGAGGGACATCTGAGGAGTTTAGATGTGTTTTCTAAAAACTCCTCTTCCCAGACCATGCACCTCCCCCCCAAGAAAAAAGTATTTAAAAAGTTCCTCTGGTGGTAAAACAACCAGACAGATGATACCAAAAGTTGGTGTGGATATGGAGTGTGATGTGCCAAGTTGGCCAGATTATGGTGTCCAGTTGTTCGTTCAAGCAAGCAATGGGCTGACTGTCATTGTGAGGATGTGTCAAGCATTTAAATCACCATTCATTTGATTGCACCTATGGCTGGTCATCTACAGTTGTTAGAAGAGATTACCTTCAGCAGTGAGAGAAGTCTCATCCAAAGGACAGCTAAAGATTTTGCAGCTGGAAAGAAGAGTTTCTATCTCTATTCAGCCAACCAGCTTCTCCAGGGGCATTCATCAGAACCTCCATCAGAGAGCCCACCTTTTGTCCTGTCCTGTAGAATTCGGACTTGCCAGTCCCCCGATCATGTAAGCCAAGCCCTATAATAAATCTCATAATATTTACATACATATCTAGACTGTTGGGTCTGTTCCTCTGGAGAAACCTAATCCGTGGAGCAAACGGGCTTTCATACATCACTGGGGGTAGTTTGTAATGTAATAAACATTTTGGAAAACAGTTTGATGGTTTCTTATAAACATACATCTAAACATACCAGCAGCGAGTCACCTCAAAGGCATTTATCCAGGAAAAATGAAAAGTATTCGTGCATGAATGGTCATAGCAACGTTATTCATTACAGTAAAAAGTCAAAAACATCATCGCTGTCCATCAACGGGAGACCGGATAAACAAATGAGGCTATGTCGACAAAATGAAATCTTATTCAATAATAAAAGTCACAAAAGATGGATGAATCTGAAAAACATTATGTTGCGTGAAAGAAGCCAGACATAAGGAGTATGTGCTGTGTAATTACTACATAATTTGATTTTATATGAAATCCAAGAGCCTGCAAAACTCACCTCTGGGGGTGGAAGTCAGAAGCGCAGCTGTTTTGGGTGGGAGGAGGGGGATTGAAAGGGGGTACAAGGGGACTTCCTGGGGTGATGGGAATGTCCTCTGCCTCAACTGGGG
Organism: Tamandua tetradactyla; assembly: GCF_023851605.1. Taxonomy (NCBI): domain Eukaryota; kingdom Metazoa; phylum Chordata; class Mammalia; order Pilosa; family Myrmecophagidae; genus Tamandua; species Tamandua tetradactyla. The sequence continues at coordinate 17,104,889 of NC_135339.1, read as the reverse complement.
TGTGAGATGCACGGGGACATAAATTTCCCAATATTCATCAGACGCGACAAAGGAAAAGCAAAAACTCCCGCTGGAAGCACTGAGAAGGGTGAACCGAGGAGCCGGGGCTGGAGGACGATGTCAGGCCCTCCTAACTGCCTGCAAGTGTGGGGGTCTGAGGCCTGGGGCGAAGAGGAGGGGGACGTCAAGGAGGTGGAGTGGGCAGGGCAGGATGGGAGAGGGAGAAGGAGGGGGTGACTCATCGGGCTCTTTCCTTCACCTGAGTCAGGTCAGCCCATACCCTCTTCCCCCTCCGTCCTCGGGCTTCCTGCTCCAGCCCCAGGCACCCCACTTCCCAGTGAAGGCAGCCCTGCCCTGGCTGATGGTCACCTGTGTCACCTGTGCCAGCACCTTGTGACGTCCCCTGACTCAGGGGGGAAGAAGCACAGATGACTTCAGCTCGGTGAGGTCAGCGGAGTGGAGCCCTCAGGCTTTCCAGATGTGGTTGCTGTGTTGGAGGAGCAGGGGTGGGGGCGGAGAGGGGACAAGCCACCTCCGCTCACAGGTGTTTTGGGTTGCCCAGGGAATCAGCAGAACCCGGGAGGCGTGGCTCAACCTCCCCATGTCTCAGAGGACAAGACTGAGGCCCCGAGAGGGCCGGCTGGCTTTCTCCCACCTGCTCCCGTGGACCTCTCATTTCAGCTTGGTGGCTGGACACTACCAACACAGAACTCCCTTCCCTGAGCCCCCACGTGGGTGCAGGGGCCCGGAGCTCCTCCGAAGAAACCCTCTTCCCTTAGAATACAGCCCAGTGGGGCGGGGGTCATAGAGGCTCCATGCTGGTCCCCTCTACCTGCCCTCACAGGTGAGGTGAGCAGTGGCCTGGGGCAGACCAGGCACACGTCACCCTGTCATCATCTGCCCCCCCCCCCCCAGCGGACTTCCCTGTATGAGCACCCAGCCATCTGGTCCCGTCCCCTGCCTTTTCTGAAAACAAAACATTCCTCTGCCATGTTTTACACTGAGTCCAGGGAACTATGCTTCTCTGAAAGCCCTTTGTTCTCTCCCTTTTTCCTCACTTCCCATGCCAGAATCCGAATTCTTTCTTATGGGTGTTTTGTTTTCTGATTTAATGTTTTATTGAGTAATAGCATAAAAATACATGAATGCCAAGATCACCAATGTAGAGTTTGATGGATTTTTACACACTCACACACCTGGTAACCAGCACCCAGATCAACAGCTACACATTCCCAGCACCCCAGAAGGCTCCTTGTACTCCCTCCCAGCCACCACCACTCCCCCAAGGCAAGCATTATTCTGACTTCGCTCATCATAATTTAGTTTGACCTTTTCTTGAGCTTTCTATAGATGGAATCATAAAAAATATGCTCCTGTTTTCCCCCTCAATATAATGTCTCTGAGATTTATCCATGTTGTATATATCCAAAGTTTCTTCTTTTTCACTGCTATGTAGTATTCCATGGCATGGCTATGCCATATGTATTTGTCCGTTTTACTGTTGATGTGCCTTTGTGTTGTTCCAGTTGTGGGCTGTCATAAAAATTAAAATGACTATGTATATGGACATATACACTCATTTCTCTTGGCTATGTGCCTCAGAGTAGAATTCCTAAGTCCAAGGTAGGCATATTTTTAGCTTTGGTGGATGCTGTTGAACAGTTTTCTATAGTGATTGTCCCAAATTAAACGACCACTAGCAATGTCTGAAAGTTTCAGTTTCACCACATGCTCATCAACCCTTGAGTCAGTCTTCGATTTTTGCTGTCCCAGTGAGTCCATGCGGGAGCTTACTGGGGCTTTGATTTGCTTTTCGCTGGCGAATAAGGATGCCGGGAACTTTTCATATGTCCACGGTCATTGGGATCCCCTTCCTTATGAAATGCCTGTTTGAGCCTTTGGCCCACTTTTGATTGGTCTGTTTACCTTTTCTTTTTGATTTATAGAACTCCTCTTTATATATACTGGGTATGAGACCTTTATCAGACTCACGTATTGTGAATCTCTCCTCCTAGTTTGTGGTTCACCATTTCATTTCCTTATTGATGATTTTTGATGAGCAGACGTTACAAACTTTAATGATATATCAGTTATCCGTCTTTTCTCTTACGTTGAGGGCTTTTGTGACCTGTAAGAAATCTTTGAAGAGCCTAAGATTTGCGCTGCTTAAGGGTCATGCCAGCTTCCATTCTGGCATCCCTCCCAGTGCAAGATTCAGCCAGTCATTTACTCACCATCCCCGAAATGAATTCACCTGTCCATCAGTTTACCCACCGATATTCCCACCCATCCATCTGTACCATCATCCATTGACTTATCTGTTCACCTACCCATTGACCTAGCCAATGGCTGCCACTGTGAGCTGTGCAATGGCAGGTATAAGAGACTGAAATGGTGGAGGGACTATTGAGATGGATAGGATATAACCGTACCCCCCCATGGAGCTTATGGATGGTAAGGAAAGATACAATATACACAAAACCCTTGACAGATTTCCATCCATCCTCATTGTTCTAAAATCTGTGGCTTTCACTCTCTAGTCTCTGAAACTCCCATTCCTTTATCCTTATTCGGTGACACTCCTTCTAATATATGTAGAAATAGTCCAGTTCCTACAGGTCAGAGCTACTAAAGGACAAAGGTGATTCTCCCCTCCTTCATTCTGGATATTCAGCCTTTAGTGATGTAGCCTGAGACAGCCGTCAGCTCCGGCCCACCACCAGCTTCCATCCTGATTGGGACCAGCCCGTTCTCTGAGAAGGGTCCCCCAGTAGGGGCCCCATGCTGAGTGTACACCCCTCCTGGAGCTGACCAGCTGTGCAGCTGAGGCTACTGAAGGCTGAAGCTGTGGGACTGTTGGGTGACTCGATTGCAGGAGAATATGGTCATCAACAGGCTGGCAGGAAAGAGGTGTGGGGGTGGGACTCAGGGCTGAGAGGGAACGGGAACTCAAGCTGCTGGGCCAAAGGGTGTTCTGCTTCCTGGGCTTAAAAAGGGAGCTGCACGCTGGCTCTCTGCTTCTGGCTCTCGGATCAGGCTGGGGCCAGGAGTGGGGAGGGCAGAGGGCCTGCACCCCTCTCAGGAAGCCCCCCTGCTGATCTTTAGCCATCAACTTGGCAAATGCACCTCAGCTCCCCAGCCAGAACCTCTTCCTCCCTCACCTTGAACTCTTTCCTTGGGACGGTGGCTCAAAACCAACAAAAACACCAGAGCCCAACGGCCCTGTCCCCAGCCCCAGCCAGGCTCGGGTCAGCCGTCTGTGGTCTGACTACCCCGAATGCCCCAGCGGGCCTGGCTGCCGTCCTGCCTGGGCAGCACCTGCCCTTCTGAGGACACTGGCCCTTTGTTGGAGGCCATGGCTTGTGGGGACAGTCCTGCAGAAAGGCTCTGCTGGGGGCGGGGGGCGGGGGGTAGGCTGGCGCCAGGCGGGACGGGGGGGCCTCTGCAAACAAGGCCTCCTTATTACACAGCAGCGTGGGGGTGGGAGCAGAATGGAGTGGCCGTCCCCCTGCAGTGCCAGAGAGGACTGGAGTGGGCTCGAGAACCACAGAGGCCCCTCAGGCCCCAGACACATGGACCCTGGCCAGACCCAACTTACCAGTCACACAGAGCCCTCCCTCTCCCCTACCCCACCCCTTCCCCAGAGCTCAGGTGAGAGAGCCCCTCTCACTCAACTTCCAGAACTTGGGAGGGAAAAAGTCCCTCTGGCCTGAAAATAGGCCCCCATGGGCGCAGAGACTGTGCTGACAGAGGGGCAGGTCTGAGCTGAAAGGAAGGACCGTTTGTGCCCTTTCTCTGTGCCAGGCCTTGAGTTAAGCACTTTGCCTGCAGCATCTTATTTGCGCCTCATGGAAGCTTTCCTGGGACTGCACTGGTGACTTCCCCAAGGCCGCCCAGGCCACAGGTGGGGAGCCCGGGCTTGGGCCAAGAGGTCGGACTTCAGAGCCCACACCCCTAAAGGGTCAGCATGGCAGTGAGAGGGTGTCACATGATGGAGGACATCAACAACCAGCTCAAGAATCACCTCCTCTGTTTGTACATAATCTGCTCGTTCCCAGAAACTTTGGGTATTTATGAGCCACTTGAGACTCAGAGTTAGAGCTCTGAAACTATGGAAGTCGGCAGTACCCCATCCAGGAACTGTTTTTAAAGGTTGGAAAAGGGATCAGTCATTGAATAGAGATATGAATGAAGCTGATCTGGACAGGACTAAGGTAAATCAGGATACAGGATAAAGGATGACATCATCCGTATTTTAAATTTTCAACTTCTGTGTGATACCCAAGGGAGAGATGTTTATTTGGTGCAACATTTATATTTTGGGTAGTGCATTTCCTAATTTAACTTGTATTTCCAGTGCAGCTGAACACCATAAGCACATGGAATCTTGACCAGGGCGTGAGATTTTGTTGGTCTGTCCAGGTTAGTGTGGTGCCCCAATATGTTCCAGAGTCATTTGGGCAGTGAATAAAGAAGTATTTGCAAAGTCCCCTTGAGGGATTGGGGAAAAAGGAGGAAATATTCAACTTCCGCATTTGGAGAATTTCTGATATTTTTGCAAGCAATGGGGACAACCAGATCAATAAGCCGAGCCCTCGATCTTGAGGTTCAATCCTATGAAATTTGTTTCTGCAAAGGATAAGTTAAGCCTACTTAAAATTAGGCCAGTGGCCACCCCCAAAGAACCGCTTTTGTTACTCAGATGTGGCCTCTCTGCCTAAGCCAACTCGGCAGGTGAACTAACTGCCCCATCCCTGCTCCAAGAAATGTGAATCTCCTTGGCAATGTGGGACAAAAATCCCAGGATGAACTGGGACCCGGCTTCATGGGATTGAGAAAACCTTCTTGACCAAAAGAGGGAAGAGAGAAATGAAACAAAATAAAGTCTCAGTGGCTGAGAGATTTCAAACAGGGTCAAGAGGTTATCCTGGAGGTTATTCTTATGCATTATGTAGATATCCCTTTTTAGTTTATGGTGTATTGCAGGGGCTAAAGGGAAGTACCTGAAACTGCTGAGCTTGTGTTCCAGTAGCTTTGATTTTTCAAGACAATTGTATGATGATATAACTTTTACAATGTGACTATGTATTGTGACAACTTTGTATCAGATGCTCCTTTTATGCAGGGTATGGACAGATGGATAAAAATAAATATTAAGGGCTGTGCCACGGTGGCTCAGCAGGCAGTTTTTGCCTGCCACGCCGGTGACCAGGGCTTGGTTCCTGGTGCCTGCCCAGGCTAAATAAATAAATAAATAATAGCAGGGACAAAGGGTAAAGTAAATGGATACATGGAAATACTCGTGGTCAATGAGAGGGAAGGGTAAGGGGTATAGTATGTTTGAGTTTTTTCTTTTTTCTTCTTTATTTCTTTTGTTGGAGTGTTGCAAATGTTCTAAAAAATGATGATGGTGATGAATACACAACTATGTGATGATATTGTGAGCCACTGATTGCACACCATGTATGGAATATATGTGTGTGAAGATTTGTCGATAAAAATATTTTTTAAAAAAGAGGAAAATCCTAAAAAAAAAAAAAAAAAAAAATCAACTCCTTATCCAATCGGAGATGGGGAATTACCCATGGATTTTGCAGGGAGAGACATGTTTTAGAACTGCTGCTCCAGGCACAGAATTTAGACAGGGGGATGCACCTGGAAAGAGGGGACCAGAACAGGCTGTTCTGATCATCAAGCCGGCAATTATGGAGGGCACCACTGGAACCCCCCTGGCAGGACAGAATTCATAGTTAAACAGCAGGGAGTGCAGTTAGCAGGACCCGCCTCGGCTTTCCAGCCCAGGTCACACTTGCCACGGCGGGAACTGAGCCTGGCGATGTGAGCCCAGTGCAGGCTTGCTCTGCAGCATCCTGTGCTCTGAGCCCCCACTGATCCAGACAAGATTTTGTCAAGTTTGCATTTCAACCTGGCCAGCCCAGCCTCTGCCCCTTTTTTTTTTTTTAAATATTTCTCAGGCACAATTTCTCCAGTCAGCTTCTTGCCTTCCCGACTCTGTCTCAGCCTGGGCTTCCCATCGGTCACACCTCTATGGCAGTGTGACCTCGCCCAGTGCCGTGGGAGAAGGGAGGGGCCAGGTGGGTCTGAGAGAAGCTTCAGCCCAGCGCTGGTGCCTGCCGATGCCTACTGAGCCCGGGGCCTCGCGCACCTGTAAAGTGCAGCTAATATAATAATCCCCTCCTTGCAGGGTTATCGTGGGGCTTCAATGAGTGAATGAAAGTGAAGCACTCGGCATGCTGCTTCAACTATTTAATGCACAGGGTTATTAAGATCTGAACTGTGTGGCTCCACCTGTAATTAGTAATTTGCTGTTTCTCCTTTGCTTTACTGTGAGCTTCCTGAGGGCAGGAATCAAGCCTTTCCTGCTCCTCGGTATGTACTTGAGTCTGGTACAAAGCTTGACACGTAGTACGTGCTCCATAAAGGTTTGGTGAATGAACGGATGGGTGGGAGGAAGTTAGGTGAGGATAGGCCAGGGGGTGACACCCAGCTTGGAGCCCGGGCCCCTGGGTGGTGGCAGTGCTGTTGCTGGCATGGGAACCTGGGGGGGGAGCTGGACCACAGGCCCTGGCAGTGTAGGGTTGGGGAGGCCAAGCGCACGCAGCCTTTGGAGAGGCGCAGGGGCGGGGCAGTGTAGACGGGGCGCCAGGGGCTGCGTAGATGCTGGCCTGTGCAGGGAACAATGAGGAGCCGGCTGGGGCCCTGATGAGAAGGGTCTCGGTGGGGGGGTGTGAGGAGGGTGGAGGCTGGGGGGCAGAGGCTGAGGAGGGAGTGGAGATGAGACCTTGGGGAGGTGCGTGCTGATAACCCAGTTGTCCTCTTGGGGCCTGCCCGTGCTCCTTTCCGCCTGGAAACCTTGAACTGTGGCAGGCAGTTTATCCAGTTAGTGAAGTCTTGGTCCAGCACCCTCCTGGTTGTGTGGGTGTTTCTCCAGAACAGGTGCCAGCCGAGGCCAAACTCCCTCTCCCATTCTCTAACAGCAGCCCCAGGGCCTCAGGTCGGAAATGCGCCTGGTGTCTAAGTCCCAAGGCGCCTGCTTACCCCACCCCTCGCTGTTCCGTGGGGACGTGGTAGCCCCGGGTGACTCAGTCAGAAGCCTTCAATTGTCCAAAATCGCATTCCGCATGAGCGTCCACTCTGTGCCCCGCACGATACCGGGAGGGCAGTGATCCAGACCCGGTGTCCACCGTGAGGGAACTCTCGGAGGAACAGCAGTGACGGAAATAAAAACAACCGCACTGCTAGTGGCTGCACGCCTGCGGCAGGCTAAGGACCTGACAAGCGCCCATCTCACAACAACTGCTTCAGTCAAAAGTAGGAGGTTCCGGGGCTGCGAGGGTGGTTCAGTGGTAGAATTCTCACCTGCCATGTGGGAGACCCAGGTTCAATTCCTGCCCCATGAACTTCCCCAAACAAGCAAACAAGCAAGCAAAAACACCAAGCAACAGAAATTCAACAAATGGGGCTGCAATAAGGGGATATTCACATGGGAAAAGAATGAGCTGTGATCCCACCATACAGCGTACAAAAAAAAAAAAAAGGCAGGAGACTCCAGCATGCACGCTATGCCTACGTCCACGCAGAACACTAAAGCTGTGACGTGGATCTGCAGTTTGAGCAGTGTGGGATTTGATCGTGCTTGGGTCTGCCCCTTGCACTCACAGGCCTGGCCCACTGAAGGCCTCCTCGTGGGGGCTGAGGAGCCTCCTGGGGGGGTACCGGAGGCCACCTTGGGTCTGGTAACACAGCTTTGTCTTCAGAGGGAAGGTCATTGCTGAATTCGTTCTCCTGCCTGTAAAGGGACTGGCCTCCCACTCTCCTTCTACTGGGCTCATGACCACGTCCTATAGGGGTTCGAGAGGTCACAAGTATGAAAAGAAAGGAAAGCGCTGTTCCACTAAAATCTCAATTTTGGGCCACAGGCGAGTAAGAGGGAGGTCTTCCCAGACACCTGTCCAGAGCCCTGAGATGTTACTGGGGACACAGGAAAACTAAGCCAGCCCTCAGAGGGCCGGAGCATCTTGGGGGAACACGTGAATCACTCCTGGGGAGGGCAGAATACATGGCAGAGGAGTGAGGCTGCGGTGGCTGCCAGGCCCAGGGCCCACGGGCAGAGCAGAATCAGAGCTGCTATTAATATCGTAATCTTGCATGTATGTCCACCTCTGTGAGGCCTGGTCACCATTCCCAGAAGGATGATGTGCCTTCTGGCTAGCAGTGGACATACTAGGTGAGAACCCAGCCTGTGCAGAGGGGAAACCATGGACCGGTGTTAGTCCAAGTCCTCCAAGAAGTGGACAGCAAGATGAGATTAAATGTGGAAGAAATGTATTAGGGGAAAGAGCTCTGAAAGGAAATGGGGCAGGAGAAGGGGCAAGCAGGGTGAGCTGTCACGTTGAATCCAGTCTGCCCTCCAGTGAAGGAGAGAGGAAAGGAAGGATTTGGAAAAAAGGAGGAACAGAGGGATGGAGGGAGGGTGGGGGTGTGAGAGAGAGAGAGGTTGGATGGTGGAAGCATCATGGGCATCCCATTGGGGAAGGGCCCTGGGTCTCCCAGGAAGAACACTGCCTCAGCATCCCTCAGCATACCTGACTATGCCAGCAGCACAGTCCAGGTGCAAACGCAGTGATAGATTCAGATGGCACCTCCTGGGCCAGGCCCATCCCACTCCTGGCTGGCAGAGATGTGCGGGACACCTTCTCATGCCTGCCACACTGGGACAGGTGCAAGGGAGCCTTGGGACATGAAGGAAAACGAAGAAAGCATAAGGCGCTGTGGGGGTGGCTGATGAACTGTTGTAGTTTTTTAAAGCTGCCAAATGCTATATAACAGAAGCAGAACAGCTTTTTAAAAAGGGAATCCGTTAAGTTGTAAGTTTGCAGTTCTAAGCCATGAAAATGTCCAAATTAAGGCAAGCCTATAAAAATGTCCAAACTAAGGCATCCAGGAACAGATACCTTGGTTCAAAAAGACCAATGATTTTGGGGGTTTCTCTCTCAGCTGGGAAGGTACATGGTAACGACTGCCAGCTTTCTCTGCAGGCTTCTTCAATGGCTTCCTCAGGAGCATTTGTTACCACAGGTCTCTGGCTGTGTGGGGTCTGTCGGTTCTGAAGCTTTTTCCAAAATGGTTCCCTCTTTTTTTTTTTTTATTAATTAAAAAAAATTACAGGAAACAAACATTCCCAACACATACACTTAGCAATTCACAATATCATCACATAGTTGCATATTCATCATCACGATCATTTCCCAGAACATTAGTATCAATTCAGAAAAAGAAATAAAAAGACAACAGAAAAATATAACAAACAGAAAAAAAAAATTTACAGGCCATACCCCTTACTGATCCCTTTCATTGATCACCAGCATTTCAAACTAAATCTATTTTAACATTTGTTCCCCCATTATTTATTTTTATTCCATATGTTTTACTCATCTGTTGATAAGGTAGATAAAAGAAGCATCAGACACAAGGTTTTCACAATCACACAGTCACATTGTGAAAGCTATATCATTATACAATCATCCTCAAGAGACATGGCTACTGGGACACAGCTCTACATTTTGAGGCAGTTCCCTCCAGCCTCTCCATTACATCTTGGATAACAAGGTGATATCTACTTAATGCGTAAGAATAACCTCCAGGATAACCTCTCGACTCTGTTTGGAATCTCTCAGCCATTGACACTTTGTCTTATTTCACTCTTCCCCCTTTTGGTTGAGAAGGTTTTCTCAATTCCTTGATGCTGGGTCTCAGCTCATTCTAGAGTTTTTCTCAATCCCTTGATGCTGATTCTCAGCTTATTCTGGGATTTCTGTCAAAATGGTTCCCTCTTAAAGGGCTCTGGTAAGCAACTCCACCTTGAATGGGTGGAGACACATCTCCATGGAAACCACCTAATCAAAAGTTACCACCCACAATTGGGCAGGACACATATCTATGGAAACAATCAAAAAGATCCCACCCAGCAATACTGAATGAGGATTAAAGGACATGGCTTTTCTGGGGTACATAATAGCTTCAAACCAGCCTGTAGACCAACATATGAGGCTAATGGTGATAAAATGATACCCCCCTTTTATGGGCATTTCTTTAACTTCCAGTGAGTTTGAACATTTTTTTCTTATGATTATTGGCCATTTATATTTTTCATTTTGTCAACTGCCTGATCCTTTCCTCTGTGCATTTTGTATTGGGCTATTAATGTTTTTCTTATTAGTTTTAGTGAACAATTTTTTGTATCAAAGTTATACATATTTCACAGATATTATCCCTGGTTGGTTGAAAGCCTTTTAGCCATATAATGCCTATGAATTCTGGCCCACAAAAACAAGTATGCAAGAAACATAGCTAGACGTATTTTTCTGTAACTAAACTTAATTTCTTTTTCAAGCTCTCATTTTGGCCGAATGGCGGATATAACCTTAGTCATTTTGGGAAAGGCCCTTCCCTGTCCTTTCCACAGGGTAGCCTCTAAGTTCCTGGAGGAATGCCAAGATGGCAGAAGGGGCATCTGTCAGAGCTGTCCTTGTCTGTGCCCTGGTATCTACAGAGGTCCTTGTTTCCATCTGGCCTCTGGCTGTCCATTTACTCAGGCCCTACCACCATCTCCTTGGCCCCGCCACAAAACCTCCTAATCTTGCTGGGTCACTTCTGAGCCCTCTTGTCCCACCTCCCCTTTCCAGAAAGTCTGCTTATGGCTCCCTAAGCCACCCCATGGCTGGTGGAGTGCTTGGGGCCCATCTGCCTAGACTCACCATGCAATCCTTCCTGGACCCACCAGGACCGAGGGAGTCTCTAGGTTTTTGCTCCTTTTCTGGGTCCTGCTCAGATAGTCAGCTCAGGATGCCTCTGCTTCCAGGGTTCATCTGGAGGTTCGCATGTCCCCACTCCCCTCCAGGAAACTAACTTACTTGTTTCTCCTCCACTCCCTTCTTTCTCCAACCCAAGAGTCTCTTGTAGGTTGGAGGTGGGAGAAGGTAGAGGCTGAATGTGCATTTTTTCCCCAGACCAATTGGCTGTGTCCTGAGCTTTTTTTGCAACTCAAAGCCAGATTTTTTTTAAATTTATTTATTAATTAAAAAAATTAACAACAAACAAAAACATTAACATATGATCATTCCACTCTACAAATATAATCAGTAATTCTCAATATCATCACATAGTTGCATATTCATCATTTCTTAGAACAATTTGCATCAATTCAGAAAAAGAAATAAAACGAAAACAGAAAAAAAAGATTATACATACCATATCCCCTACCCCTCGCTTTCATTGATCACTAGCATTTCAAACTAAATTTATTTTTACATTTGCTCCCTTATTATTTATTTTTAATCCATATGTTCTACTCATCTGTTGACAAGGTAGATAAAAGGAGCATCAGACACAAGGTTTTCACAATCACACAGTCACATTGTGACAGCTATATCATTCTTCAATCATCCTTAAGAAACGTGGCTACTGGAACACAGCTCTACATTTTAAGGCAGTTCCCTCCAGTCTCTCCATTACACCTTGAATAACAAGGTGATATCCACTTAATGCGTAAGAATAACCTCAAGGCCAGATTTTGACTCCTTTCTTGTTATTTCTGAAATCTGCCTGCCCCAAAGCCTGGAGGGAAAGGGCAGCAAGAAATACCTGGCAAAGAAACCCAGGCCGGTCTGCCTGGTTATGTGTATGTGTGAAAGATTAAAGTATGCGGGTAACAAAATATTCCCATCATTTTCTTTACAGTTTCTTCCATTTGTTCCTATGCTGGGAAATTTTTTGAAACCAGTAACCATATGCCAGTATTCTCTTTTGGCATTTATGGTTTCAGATTGCATTTAATTCATCAATCTGCCAGTAAATGACTTTAAATTTACACCTGCTCTTACTGCTCCCTCAGGCAGCCTCAACTTAGGGGGACTAAGCTGCAGAGTTTCAGAACTGGAAGCATTGCCTGGGCCCACCACTCACCCCGAGTAGGAATCCTCTCTGTGACGTCTCTGCTTGATATCTCTTGCACACTTCCAGCCACAGGGAGTTCACTACTTCAAAGCATGGTCATGAGACACCAATGATTGACAGATATCGTCCTCTTCCAGAAAAGCCCAAACCTGACTCCCACTGGCCCTGGTTCAGGTCTCGGGAGCCCCACTGTGCTCTCTGCCCCCTGGCAGCCCTTGGCACTCTGGAGAGGGCACCGTGTCCACTCCTTCTCTCATCTCCTGCCTCTGGTGAATGGCTTTGGTTAGACTTCTCCACACGCCCCAGATTCACAGGATCCCCTGTCTTCCTTCCCTGTTGGGCCTGCCCACCTGGAGCTGGGGCCCAGGCTGTGACCTCCTGGTGAGGTCAGATGAGACAGCAGCAGAGCCTGTGATGAGGACACACCATCTTGGGAATCACCCCTGAGACAATCAACTTTTGGAGCCCCTGCTCGTCTACTTCTCTGAGATTGATGTCACATAAATTGAGCCTCTCCCAGCCTGACCTGCACGTGCTGTCATTTTGTACTGAAATTCATTCGGACGCAGGTATTTTAGTCAGGAGCCAAGTTCTGGAATAAGACAGAGCTGCCAAATCCAGGCTGCTCAGCCACTTAGATAACCCCTGCAGTTCTGGAGGCCTCATCTGCAAGGTTCAGGTAACACCCAGTACCTGTCCCTGAGGGCCATGGCAAGGGTGAAGGAGAATGTATAAAATTCATAAGTGTTCAGAAAATAGTAGCTATTCTCATGAGCCACAAGCATCTAAGACTGTGGCGCTTATTTTCTTTGGAAGCAAAGACAAGCGCTTGTCCTCAGTACTAGGGACGTGACATTGATCCAAAGGGGACTTATTCTAATGGATGGGAGAGGAGTATCCGTGTTAGTTAGTAAATAGATATCAAGAATGTTAAGTCAATAGATGGAAGAAAAAAATACACAGGTCCCAGGGAAACAGACCAAAAAAGGGAAAGGAGACTGTAGAACCCCAGCTGTTTGCCGTCTGGCAACCACAGGGCCGAGAGCCCTGAGCTCCGGTGGAGTCTAGGACGGCCAAGCTGCACTTTATCCTTGGCAAAGGCTCGGGCCCCATGCCTAAGCCACCTGGCAACAGGGGCCCCTCCCCGTGATAAGGATGTATTGAGAAGAGCTGCTGCAAATCGATCCATTGTAAATAAAGGTGGAGATGGAGTGCATTCTAAATGTGAGTCTGGGCCTGTGCTTGGGGCCTCTTGGGTCCTAATGCACCCCAGCAGGAACAGTGTAACTCTACTCAGCGCTGCACGTGCACAGTCACTGGCCTGCACTCCTGCACGCCAAGCCTGCCAACTGTAGATTCAGGCAGGAACAGAGGTCCAGCCAGCGGGGCAGCGAGCTGGCTTTGGAGCTCAGCCACCTGCTACCTCTGTGGCTACCTGAGCCTTGGAGCCATCACCCCGACCCAGGGACAGCAGACCCCCTTGTAGAGTCAGCCTGAGGATTAGACGGGAAGGGGAACGCAATCACTGAGCCCGGTGACATCCCGAAGGCGGCCTTCGTCAGGTCACAGGCAGGCGGCTTGCAGGAGCCAGGCAGCTTGGGTGACCCTACCCTGAGAGATCTGCCAGGCCATGCTGGCTGTCCCTGCCACTGCCCGCAGCCGTGGCAGCCACGCCCATATGACACCTGTGTCTTCGAAGGCGCAGCTGGCCACTGGAAGGAGCGCTTCCCCAGAGCTTCCCTGAGGGTCCTCTCTCCGAGTCCACCTGCCTCGGGCCTCCCTCGGTAGCAACTTCCCCTCCCTTCCCCGCCTGTCTCACACCATGTTCGGCACGGACCTGGAGCGCTCCTGTGCTTCCTGGAAGCCAGCCAAGAGGCTGAAGCATTCGGAATGACTTCATGGAGGGTTGGGGGCCCACAGGGAACAACCCAGAGAGGGTGGCAATAGTCGTGGTGCAGGCCTCCCAGAGCCCCAGACCCCTCAGACAGAGCTGAGAGCACCGAAAGCCAAGACATCCTACCTGGGACCAATATCCAGCTGTGGCCGTAGGTGACTGACATTGGCAATGACCCCAGCCTTCATGTAAACTTGTGCCCACACCAGGGTCACCTGGACCCCCATCCCCTCATGGAGGGCCAGGACAACCATGTCTTAGCATCACGAGACCAAATCCCCTTACTGAATCACACAATGGCATAACTGCCCACCCCTTTCTTTGTCCGTCTGTGTCCCCAAGGTGAGGCGTAGGGCCCCGCACACAGGAGAAAGGGCATGAATCAAGAGACAGGTTCTGACCACAGACCTGGTTCTGCCCAGCTGTGTGATGTGAGTAAGTGCCTGCCCCTCACTGAGCTTCAATCCTCTCATCTGTACAACGGAGATCAAAGCTTGCAAACTATTGGCCCAGGGGCCTCATCTGGAGCATGGACATGTTATCTGTGGCTGATTCAGCATTTAATGTTATTGTAAAATTAGTTTCCAACATTTAAAATTTGAGAGATTTCCATAAAACCCCCAAATTTCGGCTTCCATTGCAACACGTGAAGTCCTGGCTACTCTGGACCCACATTCCCACATGCAACAATTGCTGTACTAGGACACAGCAGTCCCCTCTTTTGGACTCAGTGCTACCCCTCACTCCTACCGCCTGGCCCATCGTGGTAGGCATCTGAGTTTGCAGCCCTTGAATGGTGTCTCTGAGCCCAGCACAGCCTGTGGCTTTGTGAAGCCCAAAGGTGGAGTTCCAGGACCCCTGGGTGTCAGAGCCATTAACACCTGGGTAAGATTGGTGGAGAGAAATGCCTCCGCTATTGCAGAGAGTGACAGAGAGGCCATCAAAAGCCCTTTGGCCAAGGCGGGCCACGGTGGCTCAGTGACAGAGTTCTCGCCTGCCATGCCAGAGAGCTGGGTTAGTACTGACGTCTGCCCAACTTCACCTGGGCTGGAGCCCTTGAGGCCTGGGCATGCTTAGCTCATGGCTCACCCTAGGGACTGTCCCTCCTCCCGACACCATGGAGGACAGCAGACATAGGGATGGTTTCACAGTGAAGCGGACAGGTATGGAAGGTGGAACTTTTCTCTGGCTCAGGTAGGAGGTAGTGATGATGTTTGATTTTCCAAAGAAAGTAGGAGGAGTGACATTGACCTGAGTGAAATGACATTGGCTTATTCCCAGTGTAGGTCCTGCAGATGGAGACACGAATCCCAGCGCCACCCAGCGATGTCAGACCTCTGTGATTGGGCCCTCCCAGGCCTCTCAGTGTATCATCGACATCCCTGCCATCCTGTGCAGGTGCCCTGACCTCTCTCAGCCCTGGAATGGCTTCGGCTCATTCCTCCTCTGGAGTATCCTCTCAGCATGTTTGTGTCTCTGCCTCTCAAACACAGCCATCCTCAGGCTGATCCCCCAGATGGAAACTATCTCCCCTTCCCCTGAGCTCCGCAGCCTTCCTGAGCTGGAACCTGCAGACCAGCTGAGCTCCAAGATGCATCGGGCATGTCCCTGAATTCCGGACCAGGAATACAGAGAAGGGGCTGTGACCTTCGGGAAAAGGGGCCCGGTTAGGGCACTTGTGAGGCTTGGACACTCTGGTCTGGCCTTATGAATTTACCTGGGCCAGCGTTTGGCTGCTTGATCTCTTTCCATGAGCTGATTCAGGGTCTGGGGCAGGCCAGTCCAGTGCTGGTCCCAGCTCAAGTCCACCTACCTCAAAGGCTCTCACCTTCTCTTGCTCCCTCCAGCTTCTGAGCCTGCAGAAACTGCAGCTGGGGCTTTCTGCCCTCTGCACCCCAAACCCTGAGCAAAGACACTCTGGGGTCTGCCCATCACTGACACTCAGAGGCACAGTCCATAATCGATAAATTCCTCTCTCTCATGTTCATTTTATTCTCAGAACAGAACTGGAAAAAAGAAAGTAGGGAAACTGTTATCACTCCCTTGTACAGATGAGGAAACAGAGGAGAAATCTGGGAGAGCTGGCACAGGATGGTGGTCTGGACTCTGAGGTGCCCCCAGCCCTAGCCAATCCCTTCTCTCTCTCTCTGGGCCTTGGTTTCCCATCTGGATAGTAATGAGATTGGCCCAGGCGCTCTCCCAGGGCCCAGGCCTGCATTTCATTCACTGTGGGCCTCTCACTGCCCCCCAGGCTCCCAGGAAGCCCATCGCCAGCACGTGGGGCTTAGATCCACCTCACTGCAACCCACCCTTCTCTCCTGTGTCTTGCTGTTTCTGTGGCTTTTCCTGGAACTCCCTGTGGAAAGGCCGCTGTGCTCTGCTACCTGCAGGCGGGTGGCATCAGTCGGGATTGCTGTTCAGGAGTCAGTGGGGGTGGGAGGGGAGCCAGCATCCAGCTGTCTGCCTTGGCTGGTGTCAGGGGAAGAAGAGTCAGAGACTAGGAGCCTGGCATGAGCATGACACACCCAGCCTGTGCTTCCAGTCTTGCTGGAATAAGGTCTGGCCTCTGGAACCGTCTGGGGACAGGTCCAGGCCAGGTCAAGGAAGCACATGGCCACCAGGGAGTTGTCTTTGCTTGTCTCCTCCTGCTGCCTCTTGCTCTCTATGCCCACCTCCCATCTCCACCTTTCTCTGACTATCGTGCCACCGTCTCTCTTGGCCTCTCTGCCTGTTATGCAGGGCCTATGGGGAAGGGGTGGTAGGGAGAGGCCAATTAACCTGAATATTACATTTACAAAGGGTTCAAAAGTAGACTTTCCTAATTATATCTAAATGAAAACATACCGATGCTCATTTTGGAGCAAACCAGGTTTTAGTATTACTTTCTCACTTCTGTCACCTATTGGGACCCTCCCAACATGAAACGGTGTCCATCTGCGAGGCCCCTCTCTGTCCCTAAGGTCTAGCCTTGGCGAGAGGGCGCTGCAAGGACTGTCCGCGGCCGCCCAGCCTGGCGGCGTTGCCCGTCGAGGCCGACAGGGGTCGCCCGCGGACGGGCCCGGAGGGGGCGGGGCAGGGGCGGGGACTGGACGCCGGCCGGGCCAATAAAAGCTGCGGCGCGCGGCCGGTTGGGACTCCGCCTTCTGGGCGCCAGCGACCTTGGTTCTCTGGGTCTCGGCCCGCGCTGCCGGTCTCCCGCCGCGATCCACTCCCGCGATGCTGGCGCTGCGCCGCGGCCCCCGCCTGCTCGGCCTGCTCTCCGCCCCGCGCCCCGCGCCGCTGCGCCTCCCCGCGGCCCGCGCCTGCAGCGGCAGCGCCCCCAACCCGGCTGCGTCCTCCTCCCGGAACCCGCTGGTGTACTTGGACGTGGGCGCCGACGGGCAGCCGCTCGGCCGTGTGGTGCTGGAGGTGAGGCCGCTGGGCCGGCCAGGCCCGGACCCCGGCCCGGCCACCTGCCTGCTCTCTGGGCCTCCCACCCTCGGGCTCCGGGCCTCAGTTTCCCAGTCTCTAGAAAGAAGCGTCCGATGCTCTTTTCCGGCTCTTTCTGGAACTCTGGCGTAATGGGGGCGGGGTGGGGGCGGGACACGTGTGGAGGAGAAAGCTCAAGGTCACGTCGCAGCCGGTGAGGGCCCAGGGACCGAGGGCCGAGTGCGCGGCCCTTCGGGGTGCGAGTTCACACCCCGATCTCGGTGGTGGGCGCCGGGGGCTCCTGGCGGCGGACGGGGCTCCGCGCTCACGTGGCAGCCTGTGCCTAAGGCTGATCTGACCTGGGCCCTGCCCCCGCCGTCGCCAGCGGGCTCTCCTGGCCCTCGAGAAGTAAAGCAAAGCGTAGAGAAGGGGAGGGGCAGGCTGTGAGCACCCGCCACTAGGAGGTCCCTGCGATAGCCTTTCTACGGGTTGGGGACAGTGTCCCCTGGAGCTCCCCGATCGCTCTCCGGAGGAGGTCACTCCGCCTCTGGCCCTGCGTCTTTCATTGTGCCCTTCTTTAAACAAAACAAGCAGTCTAGGTAACAGCTGAAGCGGGAGGTCGCCTTCAGCTCTGCTCCATTTTGCACAAAGGGGCCACTTAGTGCTGACTGAGCTGCTTCCCAGGGAACCGTTGGTATTTTTTTTTAGCCTCAGTTTCCTCTTCTGGAAAAGAAGCAGCACCCTCCCTGCTCCCCTTTACCACTGTGGTTTGGCATAAGCCTGGATCTTGATGCTGGGAAGCAAGAGGCCATTTGCCTTAACTTCCCTGATGTGCGGTGCCCACTTCCCCCCAGCCCAGGGCTGCTTCCCTCAGCCTCGACTTCCCTACTGCACCTGGAGGAGACTGGACTGGTTCTTCCCCCAGGGCCCTCTCTCCAGATGCTCTGGACTCAGCTGTAGTACTGCTGCCAGTTCTGCCCACGGAAGGAGGCCGGGGTGCTACTGTCAGCTCCTTTGCCACATGAGGAAATCCAAGCTGCTCCTCCCAGCCTGGAGTTCAGGAAGCAGCTGCCAGAAGTGATAGCTGTTTGGGCTGCCTGCCCGGGAGAACTGGGGGGACTGTAATGGAATGGCCATGCAGACCTGCCTCACATCTCGCTGGCCACGGTGGGCGGTGCGTAGGTTTCTTCCAGCCTGCCTCTGCACTGATCACCTTCTCTTGTCCCCCTTCTCTTCCCACAGCTGAAGGCAGATGTTGTCCCAAAGACAGCAGGTGAGACGATGGCTGGGCCTTCTGAGTATAGTCTAGATGGAAGGGGAGCCAGAGCAGGGAGAGGCAGTGGGACAGTGGAGTCGTGACCAGAGGGGAGTGGCGTGTGTGGCTTAGCTGCTGGGCACCCTGGGCAGCCTTCTACCCCTCACTGAGCCTCAGTTTTGGCCTTGCCCAACTGTCTGATAGTGACTTGGAGCCTCAAAACCAGCAGAAGGCATCCTGTAAATCCCCCCATCCTTTTTCCTGTACAGAGACAACCTTCCCCTCTCAAGGGAGAGGGTGCTTAGGCACACACCCCTATGACACCGTGTCCCACTGACCTGGTCCCAGAACAGCCAGAACTGAGTGCTCTTGCCATAGTGCTCAGGACACTGAGGTCAGAGAAGGGAAGCATCTTGCCCTGGATCACACAGCAAGTCGGGCAGAACAGACCCAGCACCCTGGGGTCTTCCTGGGCCTGGCTGCCCTGTGGGTGGGGCTAGTGGATACTCGCTGGGGTGGGTGTCACCCACGAGGTGGGCCTAGCCCTGCTCACCTGCCTTTCCCTTCACCCCTCAGAGAACTTCAGAGCCCTGTGTACCGGCGAGAAGGGCTTTGGCTACAAAGGCTCGACTTTCCACAGGGTGATTCCGTCCTTCATGTGCCAGGTAACACAGCCCTCCCTGTGCCTCAGTTTCCTCTCCTGTAAGCGGGGACGGTTACAATGGCTGCCTCAAGGGACAGTTGTAAGGATTCGGTGAGCTAGCACGTGCCTGGCATGTGGGGAGTTCTGAGTGGAGGGCAGCTGTAACTACCCTGAAACCACCATGTCCTTCCTGCCCCAGAGGTTAAGCCACAGGCAGCGGCAGGACAGCCTGCCTCGTGGGGCTGGGGTGGGTGAGCCTGCTGAGGGGGTTGGGACAGAGTAGTGCGTCAGGCAGGCTCTTGCAGCATCATCAGACAGCCCTGGGTGACCACTGACCATGCCCTTCTGATTGTGGCAGGGAGGAAAAGAGAGTGAAGGAGGGAGGAGGAGGGGGTGTTGGGGCACAGGGCAAGAGCGCACGCGTCGGGATGCGTCTGGACTTTTCTTTCAGAGGTGGGGCTCAGGAAGGACAGTTTTCTCAGCCAGATGAATCTGTTCTTTGGTATTCCTGTGCCAGAGGTTTGGGGCAGGTGTTGACAGCACGAACTTCTTGGATTCTGTTAGGAAGGACCCATGCTGGGGTCTGTATCCCAGGGCCAACAGAGCCTTGAGGCTGGGGCATGGCCCTCATGACCTTTGCAGCTCGTTCAACCAGAATTCTCTCCTCTGTTCCCTGCACCCTGCCCTGATGGCTGCCATCCTATCACGATGAGCAGCAGTGGGTTGGGGTTGGACCTGCTGATGGCCTGTGAGACCGGTCCCCTGTGGTGAAAGCAGGGAGGCACTAAGTGCTGTGGCAGGAGATGGGGACAGGCCTGGCCCCACCCTGGGGCTTCTCTGCTGCCAAGGGGCTCAGCTCCACCCCAGGCTGTTGGGTGGACACTTCTCTGAGCCGCAGCAGGTGGAGAGGGGCTGCCAGAGCTGGGGGGCTCTGTGGCATGAGATGGCAGCACTGGGAGGCCCGGGCCAGGATCTTGAGCAGGTCCCCTCTCTCATCTGAGGATTCCGTGGCTGTGGCCGGGGCCTGGGGCTGGGCAGCACTGGATGTAGGAGCAGCTCTAGGATTTCTGGCCTCCGGTCTGGGGGGCCCTGGGAAACCGCTGAGTCTGGGAGGGATGGGGGTTGGGGGTTGGGGGATGGGGGTGGCCAGGGGGTTCGTCAGAAGGAACTAGTTCTGAGCAGCTTCTGCCGTCCCCCAGACCAGCCCTGGGAATGGAGCCTTTGGCCACCTCCCTGCTCCCCACCAGGAGTTGAGGATTGACAGTTCTGGGTCACTCAGTCATTTCAGAGCTGCCTTCAGGTCCTTTGAGGATCATTTAAAACTTGCTCGGGCATTGAAATGAATTATTTGGAATAATAATTCCAAGGGTACTTTTCATGGCAGGAAATATTAAAGCTTTATTTTATTATTCCTCATTTGATTGGATGTTTTTGGACCCCTTTGCCTGGGAGGCTTCTGGCCGGGTGGGCCTTGGGGTAGGTTGGGAGCTCTGCGGTGTCCACTCAGATAGTGTCTGTGTCCCCAGGCAGGTGACTTTACGAACCACAATGGCACAGGTGGGAAGTCCATCTATGGAAGCCGCTTTCCGGATGAGAACTTCACGCTGAAGCACGTGGGACCAGGTGAGGGGGGGCCTGCCCTTCCTCCGGAGACAGAGAGCTTTCCCCACGGCTTGGACCCAGCCTGGGCCCCCACCTTGGGCAGGCCCAGGAGGCTGCAGCCTCGTCCCTGCTCAGTGTCCGAGCGCATGCCTCTCTCCCTTCTGCACGCTAAAAGGTCGGCTCGGTCGGCTTAGCACTTCTGCCTTGTTGGGTGTTCCTAGAGCTTTGTCATTTTTGAGCTCTCAATTTAAAAGAGAAATTTCCCTTTGGGAACTTTGGGGAGAGGCCCTTTGAGCAAAACCTTGACGCCGACTTACTTTACATATTCCACATTCCATCCCAAGTTGGAATGTGGAAAGGTATGGAGGTCAGGGTTGGGGTCCCACTCAGGCTCTGTCTCTGAGACCTTCTGTAAGGCCCTCTTCTCCTCCGTCCTGGCTGTCCTGTCATAACTGAGTGGGCACTGAAGGCATATGAGCCCTGGGAGAGCTGGTCACTAGGCCCTGGTTTTCCTCTTCTGATGTGGTGACAGCCACCTGCTCTTTTGAATGGCCTCCCAGGCGAGATGGGTCCTGGGGCAGGGAGGCTCACCTCCGCTTGGTTTTGCAGGTGTCCTGTCCATGGCAAATGCAGGCCCCAACACCAATGGCTCCCAGTTCTTCATTTGCACCATAAAGACAGACTGGTGAGTTCCCGTTCCTGGCACAAGGCCCTCTGGGAATGAGGCTTCCCGATGCTATTCTCTCTCAAAATGTGTTCTGCAAAGAAATGTTTCTACCAGATACATTTGGGAAATACTGCAGAACAGATTAGACTTCCAGATGGCCAATAGCCACCATCCCAATCCTCTTCACTCCCAAGTCCCCTGTGTCCCAGCCCTGGGCATCTGGGGTTAAGAAGAGAGCAGCAGGCTGGGAGCCAAGATGAAATAGATCCCATTCTGAGGGTTTTAGGGAGCCCTGGGTGTGGCTGTGTGCCCACAGTCTCTAGCCTGCAAGTCAGGAGGATGTGGAAACCCATGCTGGGCAGGTCATTTCTGGCTTCTGCCTTCTCTTTGCTCCTTCTGTGGAACTCATAATGGACCCTGCAGTTCTGCCTTTGGCTGTAAGCAGCCTTGGCCTCGCTGGAGCTGAGCTAAGCTGCCTTTTATGTTCTGAGAATCTCTCACACTAAGAGCTGCTCAGAGCATCTCCTTCCTCCAGGACTTAAATAATTTCAGCACACTTGTTATCTTCACTTTCACCTCATAATTCATAACTTAAAATAATTCCATTTATATAGACTTCTGATTTCTTCACAATAATTCAACACTCCATTATCTCCTTGAGTAGTTCAAGAATAAATCACTTTTCATAGGTGAGATTGCCAGGATTCAGTTTAAGTGGCCTGAGGCAAGGTCACAGGGTGGGAGAGTCCTGAGAGCTGGGCATCCCTTGGGGGTCCCCTTTGGGGAGCCCAGCAAGGGTGGAGTCCAGAGCTTGAGGGGAGTGGATCCAGCTGTGCAGTGTGGGTTCCTTTTGGAATTGCTGTTTATGATGAATAACTCCGTTGCCAAGTGGCCGTGACATTGGTTGACCTTGTGCTCCTCTCCTTCCTGCCCCCCTTGGCTCCCCTGTCTTCCAGGTTGGATGGCAAACATGTTGTGTTTGGCCACGTCAAAGAGGGCATGGATGTTGTGAAGAAAATAGAATCTTTCGGCTCCAAGAGTGGGAAAACATCCAAGAAGATTGTCATCACAGACTGTGGCCAGTTGAGTTAATCGGTGGCCAGAGGTGCTAGGGTGGTCGCAGGTGTGTTTCGGGTTCTCAGTGTAGGTACTTGGAGAGTTTCTGCCTGTTCCACCATACTAAGTGCTCGAGGAAGGCCTCTCAGGAATCTCAGAGCCCTGCTGACCGCATCCGCCATACCCATCCTTCCTCACGGCTCCCCTTGGGACATCCACTGTGGACTTCGTGTCTCCCACCCTCATCAAGCATCACCCTGGATCTCCCAGCCCGTGTTCTTCTGTGCCTTGGACATTGGAGGTGGTGATGGGTTAGCAGCAAGTGGAGGTTTTCTGCCTTTTCCTTCACCAAGGGGAAAAGCCAGTTGTTGGAGAAGGGCTGTGATACGTATTTAATTTTGCCTTCCTAGTTGGGATAATTTAATTGACGAAGTTAACTAGAAATGAAGCTGTGACACTGCACCATGCCGTGGTGTGACCTAAGTCAGTGGCACAAGCCACAGAACCCCAGAGCTTGGTCTTTGGAAAGAACTCAGGGTTTTTGTGAAGATTCTCATGGCCCAGGTCTCTCATCCCAACAACTGTGAATCCCTGAGGTTTGCGGCCATGGTCTTTGAGAAGGGTCCATGTGATAGAAGCAGAAGGACCCAGAAATAAACCCAACATGAGCTGTGCCCAATCAAATGTGAACCCCCTGTTTTGGACAGTAGTGTGGCCTGGGAGAGTACCATGTGCTCTGGAAGAAAGAAAATGCATATTTTCTGGTGGGCTTGGATTTTCTGTTTAATAAGTTAAATCTACTGATAAGATTTATAAAATATTTCTGAAACATTTATTTGTGTTCAACCTTAAATGTGAAAATAAATCTATTTTCTATAAAAGACTGTCTGGTGTCCGTGTGCTTGTTTGAAACTGTTATGAACTCCAAAGAAGCCATGTTCTTCTAATTCATTCTTGTGGGAGCAGACCTATTGTTGGATGGAACCTTTTGATTTGGTTGTTTCCATTGAGATATGACCCACCCAATTTAAGATGGGTCTTAATCCTTTCCTGGAGCCTTTATGAGAGAAAGCACAGGAGTTTAGGGTGAAGAAAGGAAACACCCAGAGACCTTTTGGAGAGAGCCAGTACAGAGAACTGAGAGGTGAAACCAAGTGAAGGATACAGAGGGAGAGAGATTGCATGGAGAAGC
Organism: Tamandua tetradactyla; assembly: GCF_023851605.1. NCBI lineage: Eukaryota > Metazoa > Chordata > Mammalia > Pilosa > Myrmecophagidae > Tamandua > Tamandua tetradactyla. The sequence goes on along the minus strand of NC_135339.1, from coordinate 17,081,196 downwards.
TGAGAAGAGACCCGCAGGACACAGCTCAGAAAGGTGTCTCCAGAGAAGTAAGCAAGGACCCACAGACACTCAGAGAGAAAGCCACTGGAAACAGGCCGAGAGCAACGGAGCCCGGAAGCAAAGGACTAGCTGACATCACCATGTGACCTCCCATGTGGCAGGAATCCCAGGTGCCAGCAGTCTTTCTTCAGAGTCAAGGTATCTTCTTGATACCTTAATTTGGACTTTTTCACAGCCTTAGAACTGTTAAGTTCCTAACCTAATAAATTCCCTTTGTAAAAGCCAAACCGTTACTGGTATATTTCACTCCAGCAGCTTTAGCAAACCAACATCCTGTGATTTTAGGAAGAAGCCAACCTTAATTGAGTTACTGTGTGAGGGGAACATGCCAGCAATTGTTAGTGGACAATTTCATTCAGCCACCCCAACAGTCCACGATGGTATAGTTGTCACCTCTGGCTTACAGTGAGGAAACAGGCTCAGACAAATAAGTGACCGTCTTAGCATCCACAGCCCACAGGGTGAGCTCTGGGTCCACTCGGAATCCCAGCTCTGCTGCTTAGTGATCCTCAGTTTTCCTCAGTTGCAGAATGGGGAAGCAGTAGTTCCTCAGAGAATTAAACCTGGAATTACCCTGTGATTTGGCGATTCCACTCTTACTTCTCTACTCCAAGTAATTGAAAGCAGGGACTCAAATAAATACTTGCACACCAGTGTTCAAAGCAGCATTATTCACAATTGCGAAAAGGTGGATACAACCCAAGAGTCCATCTTCAGATGAATGGATAAATGAAATGCGGTGGAAATAATAGAAAGGAAGATGTTCTGATACAAGCCACAGCACAGATGAACTTTGAAGACATTATTCTGGATGAAAAGTCAGACCCAAAAGGACAAATCTTGTATGATTCCATTTATATGAAATATCTATGATAAATATTCATATGGACAAAGTAGATGAGAGGTTACCAGGAGCTGGGGAGAGGGAGAAGGGAGAGTTAATTGCTTAATGGATGCAGAGTTTCTGTATGGGGTGATGAAAAAATCTTGATAATGGAAAGTGGTGATAGTAGCACAACATTGTAAAAGTAATTAATGGCACTGAATTGTGCACTCAAAATGGTGAAAATGATAAATTTTATGTTATCTATCTATCTATCTATATATATATATGCTATCACATCCCAAAAATGAGATAGCAATAATTTCCTCCCAGTGTGGTGAGGATTGAATGTGATTCATGGAAAGCCACAGGGTACCTGGCACATGGTCTGAATAAGCATTCTGGAATGACAAGGATGATGACGCAACATTTTCCATGTGTCAGGGTTTAAAAAAGAAGAGAAATGCCTAAGGAGCCATGGCTGATGGAAGGTGAAGAGTGGGCTTTATTACCCTTAATACATTTGGAATTGACTTCTGGCTGTTTCTGGATACAGCGGTTTGTTAGAATTGGAAGGTGGAGAGTAATTTAGAGCTTCCTGAAAGGGCTCTAGCACAGCTAGGGAAGTGGGAACTCAGCTGGACAAGTTAAGGTGGAAGGAATTTGGGCTCTGGTTGGTGTGTCTAATAGATTTCATTCACACTGGGGTTCCCTGAGTCAGTTTTCGTGGGTCACGTGTTGGTACAGCCGTTCTGAGGTCATGAGGTTGGGTCATCAAGTCACGAGGAGATCCCATGAAGTCACGGAAATGCGGCAGGGCTAGCAGTTTTCAAACAATTCTAAGGAGCATCGGGGGTCCTAGAGGAGAACAAGGAGGAGATAAGGGGCCCCGGCCCCAGAACCTTGTATTCCATCAGAAACAGCCTCCAATTTTCTTATAAAGTGGAGCTCTGCAAGGGATTTTGTTTGAAGAACGAGATCTTGAGCCAAATAAAGAGGAAATTGCTCATCCAGTCCACCATTTTACAGATAGGTAAACGTCCCCAAGAAGGGACGTAACTGCCTAAGGTCACCCTGTGAAGTCACTTGGCAGAAGGCAAGAACCCAGGGCTCTGCCAACCAAGAGGGGTTTCTGCGGGAGGCCTTTGAGTATGCCCAGCCTCAGGTCGCACATGCTGAAAACTCATCTGGGTTTCAGGTTAAAGCCAAGACTTCAATCCTCTGCGGTCTCCTCTTGGCCTGGGGAACTCTAGAGCAGCAGGGGGTCACTGCAAGTTTGAAGGGTGACCACAGGTAGGGCTTAATAGCTCCGTGGTGATTTACAAGGGCCTGTGGGGCTTATGTTTAGTTCACAAAGCATGTCCTTCTCACCGAGTGTGTGCGTGTCCATCTGTTTGTCCCTGTGTCCAGAGGCGTCTGGAGGGAGGGAGGTGCATGGAACCAGTATGCAGAAAGTGTCTAATGACTGAGTTACCTGAAGGCAGGGGCCATTCCCTGCCTGGCCTGCCAGCCTTTCCTGGATAAAGTGGGAGCTTAAATAACTTGTAAGTGAGGGATTGTCTTGTGGCTGGCACATAGCAAGCACTCCATAAATACCTGATTCATGAACAAAGCTGTGTCACACACGCCCGTCTGATATAATCACGTGACAGTGTGCAAACACGGTGGTTTTAAAAATCTGGAGCATTGTTTTGTTTTCTGCGGCAACATGCAATATTGAAAAATCATTTCATAGAGGTATAATTTACATACAATAAAATTCACACATTTCCAGGTGGATGACTTGACAAATGTCTATACACTGAGTAACTATCACCTACTCAAGATACAGAATATTCCTCTCTCCAGAATGTTCCCTTCGTACCCCTTCCCTCGCGGCTATTGATCTGAATTCCAACACCATGGTTTTACCTGTTCTAGAACTTCATGTAAATGGAATCATACGAGATTTCCTTCTTTATGATTGGCTTCTTTAGCTTAGCAGTGTGAGAGCATGTGAGATTTTAACACACTTTTGGCTTCTAACGGGATTCTTTTCCATGAAAAGGAATTTCTGTACACGTTCGCAGGTCTGGTGAGGTCTGAACATCATTTTCCCAAGAGTTGCAGGGTGCTTGAAAAGCATCCAGGGCCACCGTCGTGACCAGTGAATACAAATCTCTGAGGTTGGGAGCTAGGAAATTGAAATGTAAAGTAAGTGTGCGCGTGTGTGAGAGTCTGAGGGCAGGCCAGAGTGGAAGAGGAGAGCATGACTTACCACGAGCGTCACTTTTACTTTCTGGGAACCTGGGGTGAGACTCTCCCTCATAGGCGCCCCATGGAGGCGCCCAGCTGGTAACTCAGGTGGCGGGGGCGGGGAGCTCTGTGGGTGCTGGGGTGCGGAGGTGCCTTTCCGGGGACCAAGAAAGATGGCCTCCCCCGCCTCTCCCTGCGGAGGTGCCTCTGCTGGAATTGCCTCCAGGGCCGCCCCCGTGTCTCCTCCTTTGCCATTCAGGGTCTGGTTCCTTGGCTGGACCCGGGCTGGAGGGCATTTCTCAGTGAGTGGCTTTTGGGCTCCAGAACAGAGGTCCCCTGGATCAGAATGAGCAGGAAAACTCTGGGTTCCACCGACTGGTCTCAGCCTTCAGCGGCCGTCAAGAGCACCGCGTTACTATTACGTGGCCGTTGCTGCTGTTGTGACTGTGACGTTATCCTATCTCCACTGCCGTTTTTCTGCTGCCCAAACCAAACTGCACTTGGTCAAAATTCAAATGTTACTTAAATGTGTAATATACAGAATGAAAATCACCCCGTGATCCTGTCATAGTGATAATTGATACATGTTTCTGTATTTGCACTTTCATACAGACAGGAAGTAGATTTGAGATTGCCAAGGGCTGCCAAAATAGGGAGTTAGTGTTTCATGGGTACAGAGTTTCTCTTTGGGGTGATGAAAAAGTTTTGGTAATGGATGGTGGCGAACGGAACACAACATCGTTAGTGTAATTAATACTGCTGAGTTGTACACTTAAAAATGGTTAAAATGGGAAATTTTATGTTATATATATATGTTGCCACAATAACATTTTCTAAAAGACACAACAGCACTCACTAGGATGACTATAATAATAAATAATAATAAAGAAAATTACAAATGTTGGCGATATTGTGGTGAGATTGGAAACTTCGTACATTGTTGGTGAGAATGTAAATCAGCGCGCCTGCTGTGGAAAAGTTGGTGGTTCCTCGAAATGTTAAATGTAGAATTATCATATTACCTTAGCAATTCCACTCCTAAGTATTTTTATCCCCCCAAACTGAAAAGAGATACTCGAATATATACTTGTACACATATGCTCATAACAGCACTATTCACAATAGCCAAAAGGCGGGAATAAAACAAATTTCCATCAATGGCCGAATGGATAAATTGTGGCTTATCCGTACATTCGGCCATAAAAAGGAATGAAACACTGATACATGCTACAACACGAATGAACCTGACAAACATTATGCTGAATGAAGGACTCGAGGCACAATAAGTCACTTGCCTGGTTTCGCTATATGAAATATTCTCAATGGGCACATCCATAGAGAGAAAGCACTCAGGTGGTGCCAGGAGCTGCGAGGTGAAATGTGAGTGGCCGCTAGTGGGAATGAAGTTTTCATTCAGGGTGATGAGAGAGTTTTGGAGCTAGAGAGAGGTGGTGGTTGAACAACAAACACTGTGAATATACTAAATGCCACTGAGTTATACACTTACTATGGTTGGCTTGACTGAGATGGATTTCATGTCAATAAAAAAAGAAAGCTAAAGGGACTGCATTGATATTAGATAAATTAGATTTTAGAGCAACAACAAGGAAAAAATCCGCTGGTAAAGAGGGACACTGCATAATGGCAAAGAGGTCAATTCTCCATGACACCATAATGATCCTAGATGGGTACCACCTAACAACAGAGGTCAAAATCCATGAAGCAGAAACAAATAAATCCACAATAATAGTTGGAAATTTCAGCACTCCTCTTTCAGAAACCGATACCAGTAGATCATGTCATCAGTAAGGATATAGAAGACCTGAATCACACTATCAACTAACTTGTCCCAATTTGACATTTTTTTAATTCGTCACCTAACAATGGAAGAATATACATTCTTCTCAGGTGCCTGTGGAATTTTCACTAAGATATACCATAATCTGGGTCATAAAGCAAAGCTCAAAACATTTAAAATAATTGAAATCATGCAAAGTATGTTCTCTGACCACAATGGAATTAAAGGAAAAATCAACAACACAGAGATACCTAGAAAATCCCAAGTATTTGGAAATTAAACAACACACTTGTGAATAATCCATGGGTCAAAATGAATTCACAAGGGATATTAGAAAGTATTTGTAATTGAATGAAAAGGAAAACACAACGTGTGAAAAACTGTGGGTTACTGATAAACAATGCTTAAAGGAAATTTTATGGCATCAAATGCTTATAACACAAAGAAAATTTTAAATCAATAATCTAAGTTTCTACATTAAGGAATTAGAAAAAGAAGAGCAAGTTAAACCCAAAGCAAGCAGAAGGAAGTAATAAAAATGATAGAAGTAATCAATGGAGAACAGAAAAGCAAAAAGAAAAACCAATGAAACTGAAAGCTGATTTTTTAAAAGATTGATAATGCTGAGAAATCTCTAGCCAGACTGACCAAGAAAAAAGACAAGAGACATGTATTCCCGGGGCAAGAATGAAAGAGGGGACACTATTACAGACCCCATGACCTCTCCAATATCGTGACTCAAGTAAGGATTTTGACTACCTCACCTGGACTTTTTTTCTTAATATAGAGTAAGCAATACTCTAGTAGGCTTCCCACTTATTTCCCTTTCAGGGACACCATGATAAATTAGCCATCACCTAAGATTCCCATTGGCCAAGGCATTCTGATTATCAGCATATCCCTGCTGCCCAATACCATAAATGTGCCCATCTTGTCATTGGCTGTTACCTATGCCTGCTCCTCTGGGATCCCACCATCCCCTTTGAAATGATAGAGTCCATCTCAATGGCAGCATTCCCCATGGGCCTACCTGATCTACGTGCGAGATCAGCCCCAGAACTTTTCAAGGATACAGTTTCTCCATTAGCTATGTAATGCTTTTGAGAAAAGAGCATCTTCTGAGCCTCCTTGTGGAACATGGTTGTGGGATGATAGCGCATGATAAATCCACTTCAGCCTTTGGATAAATCTCCCTATGCCCTTGGATTCCCTCATCCACATCATGACGGAAAAACTCTGGCATTTTATCCTCATTAAAATTAGGTCAACATTAAGTTCACATTTCAGTCAACCATGTAAATTATTGTGCAAGACGCCTCCAGCTGTGTGAGCCAACACATTAAATGCACACCTGTCAATGAATTTGGTCTGATCTAGTATTATATTCCACACTCTTTAGTCTAACACCCTTAGAATCTACTGCCACAAATGTTCCCTGGGTTTCTGCCAATACATCTTAGGAAGTCTCACAATTCTTTTGATCTGTTTGCTATTTTCTTCTAGGCCCTCTTGTTTTCCTGGAAAGGGTTGAGATTTGACCATCTTTTGGGTCTGGTGGTATCATGGGGTGATTGTTATGGGCACCACATAGCCCCTTTAATGCTATCTGTCCCAGGTGAGCTTATCATAGTGTTTTCAAGCAAAGGAATCTAGTCTTTTCAGGCACAGGAGGGCAAGCTGATTCCACCAGTAAAGGAATTGCAGAGTGTCTTGGGGTTCAAGATTGTCACTTTCACTTAGAACCAAACAGATGACCTCATTCCAAATTTCAGGATGCCATTCTTTTTTGTTAATTCCCTTTTGCATGAAAAACTTGATGAGACTTTGAATTCAAACAATGTACTCAACAACCTGCACAATTAAAATTTGCATTTGAGTTTACATGATATCAACCCTGTGTCTGCAAGCAATAGGACAATCTTCTAGAGTTGCTGTGAAAGCTTTCTGGTTCTTGGATTATGACTTGAGCTGAGAATTAGGGGACATGAGTTTGACATCAAGCATATGCACATGAATACATCCCTTTCCACAGTGCTTATGGTCATTATTACTGCCATAATGGTCAAGTGCATCATCACCTATGCTCCCAAGACACTAATTTTACTTGTCACTTAACCCCAGATGGTGACTTGATTCATTGTGTTGTCACTATATACCATGGACTGCATGGTATATAGTTGTGTATAATCACAACTCTTTAATAGTTAAGTGTCCAAACAGGAGACAGAAACAATGTAATAATTCAAACAGAAAAAATTTAATATAAAAGTTATCTATAGCAAGAGTTTACCTAAAAGGGGAAAAGAGACCTCTGAAGTGTCTCTGCAGTGCTCTCTACTGATGAAACAATATAATCCCCAGGTGGCACAGGAGACTGTTACAGAATCACAAATAGGGCATAAAGGGGGAAAGTAATACATTGAACATTACTTTCTTATCCAGTCTGGCACTCTCTGGCATTTAATTAAGTGTTTAAACCATTTACATTTAATATAGTTATCATTATGAGTGAATCTAAATCTACTATCTTCTATTTGTTTTTTATTTGTCCCATCTGTTTTTGTTCCCCTTCCCTTTTTTCCTGCCTTCTTTTAGACTTAGTTTGTATAAAATATGATGCCATTATATTCCTATGATTGACTTATTGACTCTAACTCTTCATTTTATATGTTTAGTAGTTACTACATTATTTAGAATATAAATTGTCTAATCATTATACCATTTCCCATATAGAGTAAGAGCCATACAAAATATTGTAACATTTCTCCCCTCCAATTCTTTGTGCTATTGTCATATTTTTTACTTCTACATATGCCAAACACTCCAAAATACATTATTATTCTTGTTTTAAATTGTCAATGATCTGTTAAAGAGATTTTAAAATAATAAAACTTGTATTTTATAGTTGTCCAATATTTATTATTTTGACTGTTCTTCATTCCTTTGTGTAAATCCAGATTTCAATATGTTATCCTTTTCCTTCTGTTTGAAGAACTTAAAAACTTTTTATTATGGTTATTTATATATATATATATATATATATATATATATATGTTCAATGGTCAATTTTCCATTTTGACCATTTTTAAATGTACAGTGGCATTGAATTAAAATAAAATATGGAATTTTCACATCATCGTGCCTCCTCTAAGGTCAGGCATCTCCAAGGTCAGTAGTAACATAAGGGGCTTTTGCACCGTCATTGTCCTCAACATCTTAGATCTCATCGTTATATCTCTCAATGACCACTTGACACCTGTTTAGAAAAGATAAGCAGTTTTTCTGTCTCCTGCCTGTGTCCTTCCTGGGTTTATGTCCATGCGCATGTCAAATACAAACTTCCCAATCTCCACTCTTGCTTGCATCCACTTCTGCGGCTCCACCCCATAAATGCTGTGGCGTAATTCCTGACGCATTTCACTGTGTGGCTCTGTAAGGCGTGCCACTCCTTTCTGTTTTAGGGCCTGTCTGTACTAATGAACTTCTATTTCTTACATCTCTGGTGTCACTCATCCTTGCCACAACCTATCTATAGAAAGAGCATTCCAATACAACAATTCAGTTGCACTAACTACATTCACAGTGTTGTGCTACCATCACCACCACCCATTACCAAAACTTTCTCATCACCCTTATCCCAGTCCCTGGTAATCCCTAATCTATTTTCTATCAATATGAATTTACTTAACCTAGATATTTCATATAAGTGGGATCTTACAGTATTTGTCCTTTAATCTGGCTCATCTCATTTAATGTAATGCTTTCAAGGTTCATACATGTTGTAGCATGCATTCGAACTTTATTCCTTTTCATGGATGACTAATATTCCATTGTATGATGTTATGGATTTAAGTGCATCCCCCAAAAAAGATATGCTGAAGTCCTGAGCCCCACTACCTCAGAATGTGGTCTTATTTGGAAATAGGGTCATTATGATGGAATTAGGCAAGATAAAATGAGGTCATGCTGGATTAGGGTGGGCCTTATAAGGACATAGCTGGTGTCCTTATAGGAAGAGGAAATTTGGACATAAGCAAAGAAAAAGACAGCGGGGAGACTGACATATGACAGCTAAGGCAGAGAATTCCAGGGATTTTTGGCAAGACACTACCAGAAACCAAGACAGAAGCATGGAACATATTCTCCCCTACTGGTTTAACAGGAAACATAGCTGTGCAAGCACTTTGATTTCAGACTTCTAGCCTCTAGAACTGTGAGACAATACATTTCTGTTGTTTTAAGCAACCCAGTTTCTGGTACTTTATTATAGCAGCCCTAGCTAACAAAGAGTAGATGCATAACTGCATTTGTTGATCTGCTCAACTGTTGACGGATACTTGGGTTATTTCCATCCTTTGGCTATTGTTGAATAATCTGCTACGAACACTGGTGTATAAGTATGTATCTTGAGTCCCTGCCTTCAAGACTTTCAGGTATATCCTAGGAGTGGACTTGCTGGATCATATAGTTATTCTGTGTTTAACTTTTTGAGGAGCTGTGACACCATTTTCCACAGTGTCTGCTCCATTTTACATTCCCACTAGCAATACACAAGGGTTCCAATGTCACCACCTCCTTTCCAACACTTCTTTTCTTTTCTTTTTTAATAATGGACATCCTAGTGGGTGTGAAGTGGTATCTCTCTGTGGTTTTGATTTGTATTTCCCTAATGACTATTGAACCTCATTCCATGTGCTTATTGGCCATTTGTTCAGCTTCTTTGGAGAAATGCCTGTTCAAGTCCTTTGCTCTTACATTTAAGCCAATGACCCATTTCGAGCTAATTTTTGTATATGGTGTGAAGTAGAGATCCAATTTCACTCTTTCATTCTTTTGCATGTGGATATCCAGTTAACCCAGCTGCACTTCTGGAAGAGACTATTCTTTCCCCATTGACTGGATTTGACACTCTTGTGGAAAATCAATTGGCCGTAGATATGTGGGCTTATTTCTGAACTCTGTCCTATTCCATTGATCTATGTTTATCTTATGCCAGAATCACTCGGGTATTTTTTTCCTTATTCACATGGCATTTATTTTTTATTAAAAAAAAACTTTTCATTTTAGTAAAATATATACAATTCAAAGTTTCCCATGTTAACCATTTTCAAGAGTAACAACTGAGTGGTATCAATTACATTCACAATTTTGCACTATCATCATCAACATCTATTGCCCAAACTTTTTCATCACCGGACAGAACATCTGTACCCATCAGTAATAACTTCCTGTTCCTCTTAATTCCTGAATCATGTAAGCTACTCTCTGTCTCTATGAAATCTGCTTATTCTAGGTATTTCATATAAGTGAGTTCATACAATATTTGTCTTTTTGTGTCTGGCTTATTTCCCTCAGCATGTTGTCTTCAGGGCTCATCCACGTTGCAGCATGTGTCAGAACTTCATTCTCTTATGGTTGAGTAATATTCCATTGTTTCTATTATTCATCTGTGGTGGACCCTTGGGTTGCTTCCACCTTTTGGTTACGATGAATTATGCTGCTATGAACACTGATGAATTTTCAAACTTTCTTTTGGTTATAGATTATTAGTTTCATTCCATTGTGTTAGGAGAAGATATTTTGTATTTCAGTCTTTTGAAAATTATTGCAATAGGTTTTGCAATGGTCTATCCTGGAGAACATTCCATGTACACTTGGGAAAATGTGTATTCTGATGTTTGCTGGAGAGTTTTGCATATGTCTGCTAGGTCTGTTTGGTTTATAGCGCTTTTCAAGTCCTCTATTTCCTTAATGATTCTCTGTTTAGTCATTCTATCCATTATTTAAAATGGGGTAATAAATCTCCAACTATTATTTTATAACTATTTCTCTTTTCAGTTATGTCCATTTTTGCTTCATATATTCGGTATTCTGCTGTTAGGTATAAATATGTTTTAAATTGTTATATATTCTTGATATACTGACCCTTTTCCTAGCATGTAATGTCCTTTCTGCTTGCCAGCGGGCAGGAAGTGGTGGTTCTCTGCTTCAGCCACTAGGGGGAAGCAGGGGACCAGCTGATTTTTGCAAGAGACAAGCTGGGGGATTCTGAGCTGGCAAGCTTTTGGGGAGAGAGGAAAGCTACACCATTTGAAGCAGAATCTCCACCATAAGGAGCTGGAGACAGGTTCCCAGGGAGAGATGGACCCATGCAAGATAGGGGCTCCTTGTCTCAGCACAACAGGGAAACTGAGGCAAAAGCCAAGTCAAAAAACTGCACTAACAGGGTGTGAGTATGTGGGGAAGGGAAGGGAAAAGTCAACAGATCCAAGTCTTTTCCCTAAGGGGCAAGGCATGGGCTCCTTGTCTCCTGTGGCCAGGTCGGGGTGAAGGTTCGACTTTTCAAAGACAGAGGTGGAGGGAGGATTGGTGGCTCGGGCTTGGGTTCTGGCCTCCAAAAACCATGGAGCCTGTACTAGATGATAAGAGGCCTGATGTTACTGTAGGGAGGCAAGGAGGCCCAGCTCAGGGCTGACAGGTAGGAGGTAGAAGCAGACCAGGGAATCTTGGGCAGGGGGTGGGGTGGAGGGGTGGTTCATTTCAGAGGTCGTGCAGGCCCAGGAGACCCTCACCACCTCTGTGACCCACATAGCAGACAATACTTTTTTTTTTTTTTCTTTAATGCATGGGCAGGCCCCGGGAAACTAACCCAGTCTCCAGCATGGCAGGCGAGAACTGTGCCTGCTGAGCCACCGTGGCCCGCTCAGACAATAATTCTTGAGCCTGTCCCAAGTGCCAAGCACTTAAATCCTTACTGACCCTCGGGCAGGTAGATGTTATCATTTGCAGTTCACAAGGGAGGAGACTGAGGCTCGCAGAGGTGAGGGGACTTGCTTAAGATGTCAGGCAATCAGTAGTGGAGCCAGAGGTTCAACGTCCAGTCCACCGGGCCCCGAGTCCTTGCCCAGGGTGGTGTGGGAGAGGTGGAGGGCACGGTGGGCACAGCAGCCCTTGGCCTGCGAGGCAGGGCTTGGACCCTGGGATGCCCCACAGCCTGCAGGAGGTGGTGAGGTGGGCTGTCGGGGCTGGGCCTGGCCTCGGGGAGTGACCAGAGCTGGGGGTGGGGGGCATTGAGAGGGTGGAAGGGGTGATGTAACTTAGTTCCCAGCTCTGAGGGCTTGGGGTGGGGAGAAAGACCCCCTCTCCTTCCTGGGCCAGGTTGAGGATGTGGGAGGATAACTGGTCTCAGAACAGGGCTCTGGGAGGTTTGGGGGTCAGGCGGGGAGGTGAGGGGAGAGAAGGAACAGATGCCTGACCTTGTTCACTGCTGGCCCAAGGGACCCCTGAGAACTTTTCAAAGACAGAGGTGGAGGGAGGATTGGTGGCTGGGGCTTGGGTTCTGGCCTCCAAAAACCATGGAGCCTGTACTAGATGATAAGAGGCCTGATGTTACTGTAGGGAGGCAAGGAGGCCCAGGGCAGAGTGGAGGGCTGGAAAAAGGCCGGCCCTGCTGCCCGCTGCCTGGGAGGGCAGCACAGGTGCAGGAGGCAGAAGAAGGCAGAGGTCAGGCTAGGCGTGGGACAGGGGGCAGGGGCTGGGAGCAGGGAGTGGTTCCGGAAGGGGACACAGCCCCCTTGGGGTGGGCTCGGCCTCTTACTAGCTGTGTGATCTCAGATGAGTCGCCCACCTTCTCTGAACCTCAGCTTCCCCATCTGTAAATGGCCCTAACTGTAGCGCCCACCTCACAGGGTGGCTGCAAGGATTGGGAACGGTGACGCATGTAAGTCACGTGGCCCGGCAGCTGGCACACCAGATGCCTCAGGTGGGTAATGGCAGAAACGCTCACTCGCTCACCCGACATCCAGTCGCTGGGCCACGCTGGGGGCTGGAGAAGCAGGGCTAAGCCAGCCTGCACCCTCTAGATGGGCTCCCGCTGGAGGAGCAGGCCACCGCCAGCCAGGGTTTGTCGTGCAGGACCACTGTTGGGAACCGCCACACACACGCGTGTGCTTTGCTTTGGGGCACCGGGCTCTGCTTTCCCCTGCCCGGGGGCGGGTGGGCGCCCTCAGAGAGAGTATCTTCGAAAAGCTTTTCATAAAGGAAAATTTCAAATACACACAAAGGTAAAGGGCCTTGATAAGGGACCCCCTGTTTCCTGTCTCCCCCCTTTGGCCATCACCATTTTGATGATCTCGTTTCAACAACCCCACCCCCACGCCCTTATATTCTGGATTATTTGCAACACGGCCCAGGCGCCGTCTCCTGTCACCTGTAAACACACCAGTATCTAATCGGCAGGGTTCCCAAGCCATTATCATGCTTCACAAGACAGGATGTTTTCCTCGAGTGTTTCAGGAATGAGGACCAGCTTTTGGGCTGATGGTTTGGGGCCTGGCTTCTGTCACTGCCTGAGCAGTCCTGGGGTCCCCGGTGCCTGGCAAGGGGTCCCTAGGCTTCGGGGAAGGAGACCCGCAGATCTATGCCCAGGCGGTTACCTCTGTGCCGTGGTCGCCTCTTCCTTAAAAGTGACGTCTGCCTGAGGGGTTAGGAGAGGGCAGGCCCCCTCCACCCCGTGGTTCAGACCTCCCACACCATGGCCACTGTGTGTGCGTGAGAATGTGTGTGAGTGCTTGAGTGAGTGTGTAAGTACACGTGTATGCATGCTTGAGTGCATTTGTGAGTGTGCGTATATGTGTATGTGTTGAGTGTGTGAGCATATTTCACTATTTGACTATTGTGTATGTGCATGAATATGAGTGTGTACCTGTGTGCATATGAATGTGTTTTGAGCGTGTGTGTGAGTATACGTATGTGAGCATGTCTGGCTGTGTGAATATGTGTGAATGTGTGTGTGTGACTTTGGAAACGTGTCTGTGAGTGTTGTTGGGGCAGGGGTGGGGTGCGCCCGGCTCTGGCGTCTCTGCCCGAGTCCTGCCTCGGGGTAAGCAGGGGTGGTGTTTAGAGGGGCCTTTGCGCCCGAGGACAGGCTGTTCCTGGCTCCAGCCAGAGTTCTGGGGGAACAGCCAGGACTGACTGAGCCCATCCCCCCTCCTTTCAGCTCCTCGCTGCCCCCCTCCCCTCCCCGCCACCAGGGGAGGGACACGGCTCAGGCCACGCTGGCCGGGGACCGCTTAGGGGGTGGCGTTTGGACGTTCTGGCCTCGGTGCTTACGTGGGGAGCCAGGGGGCAGGACGAGTGGGGTCCGGCAGGAGCCCTGGGGGGTGGCCCAGCGCAGCTCGCAGCTCGGGCCCCTTAGCCATTTGCTGCAGGACTGACAGGATGCTGGAAATCAGGTCTCATCAGGATCAAAGCCAGCAGGCCGATGGCCGTGGGAGAGGACAGGGTGGGAGAGGGGGGCGGGGCACCGCTTTTCAGTCGCCCTGGGCCTCAGTTTCTCCACCTGCTGCCTTGGCCTGTTGCTCCCTGTCCCGGCTCCTGGTGGACTCATGAGGTCAGGGAGCCCGGAGGCCCCTCGAGAGACTTTGGGCCACATGGAAGCAGGACGAGGGCTGGCCTGGGCACCTGGTGGCACTGCTGCAGCAGAGGCCGGACTGCAGGAGCCCCCCTGTGGCCGCAGGCCCTGCGGAGTCACCCTGCTAGGTCTCCACAGCAGCCCCAGAGCTCAGCCTGATTGCCCCAGTTCACAGAGGACGACGCCGGGGGCTTTTTGTCACACATGCCGAGAAAGGGTGCTGCGGGAGCCTCATCTGAGCTCCTGGTGGCTTCGATGCCGTCTCTCTCCCCAGGCCTGCAGCACTGGCCTAGGCTCCCTTACCTGGGTCTGGGGCAGGCACCAAAGGGGCTCCTGACTCCAAGTCCTTTGCGGGTGGGAGCTGCCTTCCCCTTTCCCCTCTACCTGCCTGGTCTTTGGCTCCTGGGGTCCCCCACCCACCCTCTCAGTTCACTGGCCCTCACTTGCTGGCTCACCTCTGCAGCTGTGACCGAGGCTGCTGCCTGGGGCTGAGTCCCAGCTCTGCCTCTAAAACACTGCCCCGGAAGGTAAGAACTCTGGGACCGAATCCTGGCTCTGCCACCTGCCCACCTAGATGTCAGCTTCAGCCCAGAGAGAAATGGGATGGTTGCGTATTAGCACCAATCACAGCTTCAGAGGGCGGGCAGGGGCTGCCCTGAGCAAGGCTGTCCTTTCTGGGTCCCCCAACTCCCCTTCTGAGCTGGACTCTGCTCTCTCTTGGGCCCTCAGCATTCCGGACATGGACACTACGTCCAACCGGAAATCCTTCCTGTCCAAGGGAATTACTGGTTTCCATAGCTCTGGGAGATGTCGAAATACAGGCTCTGTCTGCTTTGGGTTTGTTTTCTTTCCACAGAAAACAAAACAAACACAGAGATGCACGCTGGCTGACACACACACACACTAAAAAGCAAGGGCAAATAATCAAACGTGACCCTCGAAGCCCCAGCCCAGGAAACTGGCACAGTCAGGAAATGCCTGTAGGGTGGGCAATTGTACCAGGGGGTCCTGGGTTCCAAGCCTGCCCCCCTACTGGCTTCTCTGTGTGCGCTCTGAGCAAGCAGTTTGTGCCAACCACAATGGGAGGGAGGGATCCCCACTCTCTGGGCGTCTCCCAGGTGCCGAGCCCTGGACTGGGACTGTGTGATCCCTGCACCACTGCACCCACACAATATCCCAGCAGAAACTGGGCTCAGAGAGACCGCAGGAAATGTGCAAGAGGGCACGGCCAGGTGCTGCGTGCAGAGAACGGGGTCTCCGAGACAGAGCTAGGCTCGGTTCCCTCACCTCTGCACAGGGAAGTGCAACACCCTTCCCGGGGCTGCTGGCAGGAGGCAGGGGCCTTCCACTGTGCCTGGTCCCTGGTGGACACCCACCCATGTCTCTCATCTGCACCTGTTGGGGGTGGGGTGCCCTGGCCACGCATCCGTCCCCCAGGCTGACATGCGCCTGTGCACAGGGTTGCCCTAGCTGTGATTTCAGCCACTCACAGGGACTCCATTTATACCAGTGAGTTGGAAAAGACCTGGAAGCTCCCGGGACTCACCATGCACCCCAAATAAAACAAAGGGGCTTTCTTCTATATTCTTAGGGGTCTCTGTCCCTGTCTCTTTCCTTCATTCCTCCCCCACCCATGATCCAAGGACTGACATTTGTTGTCCCTGCTCTGTCTCAGAGGCAGCAAACAGGAGGCATGGGCTGGCCCATGGATACATGGTTTGATCTGGGCACTATCTGCAACTTCAGTAAGATGGTTGCCAAAATTAAAAAATAAGAAAATTTCACATCAAAACCTGGATTTCCAGTTTTCCTTAGCCCCACTCCAGGCAGTGTATTCTTATGTAGGTGAGATGAGGGAATTGAAGAGAAGGTGCCCCTCCCTTTGGGGCTGGAGCCCCCTCCTCACCCCACTGACATCACCCACAGGGGGATAGCTTGACAGGACCTTGGCTGCAGATTAGATTGGCCTGGGGAGCTTGAAAAATCCAAAGGCACAGCCAGGACCAGCTCATCAGTGTCTCTGTGGTGGCACCTAAGCCCCAGCATTTTTCAGCACCCTCTATGCGATCCCACTGAGCAGGCGAGGCTGAGAACAAGCCAGAGGCCTTGCCATGCCTGTGGCCCCTGACTTGCTTGGCTGGGGGCTTCCTGCCTGTGGACCCTCGGCAGCCCCCCCCCCCCCCCCCCCCCCCACACACACACGCCCCAGGACAGCCCTGGCCCGGCCTGCTCAGTGGAGGGGCTCCTTTCCCCTCCCCCAGGGCCTCCCGGGCATTTCAGGTGGCTAACCACGTGACCCCCAGTGTCTGGGGCCCAAATCCCGGTGTCGCCGCCAGGGCAAGTGCGGGCAGTGAGGGCCCTGCATCTGCGAGGAAGATTCTCGCCTATATATGGTTACCCGGAGGCCGGGTGCTGGGCTAACGTGTGACCTAATCTGCAGACAATCTCCCCCACGTCTGGGGCCCGAGCAAGGGAGGGCCCACGCCCTGGCGGGAGCGTCCACTTGGGGGCAGAGGGGCTGGGAAGAGGCAAACAGATGGCGTGGAATCAGGGGAAGGACAAAATAACCGAGACGCGGGGGCGTGGAGGCGCAGGGAGCAGTCCGTCCCCGCCGGGCGCCCCAGCTCCCCTCGCCCACCGAGGCCCTGTGTAAACAAGGAAACCCCGCAGTCTCTTGCTTTTCAACGTCCTTTTAATACAGCATGGGAAGGCTCTATTTCTCTAGGCAAGCCATATACAGATTCTCCGGAATAAGGCACACAACGGAATGCCATCCCGAGGACAGCTCTTCGGAGCGGTTCGGGAGTCTTCTCCACGGACCCTCCGAGCCGGGCCCACGGGTTCTGTTTGTCTTTTTAGCTGGACACACACGTAGTGACAGATACAGACACGGGGCCGGTGACCCCACGGGAGGGGAGGTGTGGCCGGTGCTGGTCCATTGGCGAGGCCGGCCGAAGAGAGAGAGAGAGAGAGGATCCCTTTCTCCCAGCCTCTGCTGCCAGCCCCCGGGATGCCACGGTGGGGTGGGGACCACCTGGTCACCTCAGTGGAGGCTGGACTGCCTCCTGAACTTTCAGGGTTAGTTGTCGCACTGGGCTACAATGTAGTGATGTTGGATTAAATATTCATTTAAAGAAGATTCAAGTCTATTAGAGGGGGGAGGGCGGGTGTAAAGGTTCTGGTTGGCAAGTCCAAGTTCAAAGAGAATGAGGCCCTGCAGCACGGCTCAGATGGCAAAGCTCCAAAGGGGGGGCGTGGATGGACACCATCTTGGGTCCTGCTGACTGGGGACCTCTGACCAGGTCAAAGGGGCCTGGAACCGGCAGACCAGCGAGGGGCTGGCCAGTCAAAACCCCCCTCTTCCCCCGCCCCCTACTAAATTCATCACCATAATAACAAGGTAATAATAAGAAGGTGCGAGAGAATGGGTTACAATGCTGTGTGTTATCCTCACCATTCCCCTTTTCACTAACACATCTAAGAACAGGTTCCCTTAAAAAATGCAATACTTTTCCAAAATACACATATGTATAAATACATAACAAAAACATATTAATAAGTCTAAGCATTTGAATAACATGCTGGCTACTTAATACTGATATTTTCATCCAAGGAAAACAACACAGAATAACAACAATATGGCTTAAAGAATTGCAAGGATTTTTTTTTTCCTCATCAGAATTATGTACCAACTTCATATAATATTCTATGTAGACAATATTTCCTTCTTAATGTAGTTCAGTTGCACACTTTTTACAGACCAAAGCATAGTAAAATAAAAAAGGAAAAGAAAAAAAAAACGAACAGGAAAAAGAGAAAAGTTCTCACCATAAATATTTTCTTGCGGCTAAACCAGAAGGTTTGCAAAATACTTCCAGAAATCTTTGTTTGATATTCTATTGCCCTCCGGAAGGCTCTGAAGTTTTGAAAATGCCTCTCTTTGTTTTTGTTTTATTTCAAAAATTGAGCAATTCTATTTTTCTTTCTTTTTCTTTTTTAAAAAAGGCCTTCAAATATATACAGACAAAAATCACTGTGGAGACTTTTCGGGAGAAGCTAAAAAATTCAGTGTTGTGAGAAAAAAAAATTGGTAACCATGCAGAAATTTTAACATCTCTGAAATTTCTTTCAAAATACACACATAGTAATTTTTTAAAAGGAATTCTGTGTCAAGTATAACTCAAAATAAATACAAATTCACAAGTAGAACTATCGAATACTTCATATGGGGTAAACACTGCTATGTTCCAGCTAGATTGCTCGAACTGCTAACTGCAAGCGATTGTCCCTTTTGAATGCACTAAAACCATAAACCTTCTTGTCTGCTGGGCTCCCAGGCCCTCTGAGCACTTAATTCTCACAGCACTTGACCTGGACAGCAGTGGCTTCTGCCAACCACACAGAGCTCCCATGTTTGGTCAACGTGGTGCAAGGGGGGAGTGCAGAGGGGCTGCTTCGGGTGGCAGGGCCCAGCCCCCATGGTGGCTGGCCCTGCACAGGTGGCAGGGGCCACTGGCTGCCAGCTGGATAAGGGGTGGAGCCTGGACTCTGCAGGGTACGGGTTTCCCCTGTCTTTGCAGCCAGTTGGCGGGCCCCTGGCATCCTCGCGCCAAGGTTCCGGAAGGGTGGGGGCAGAAGGCTTGGCCTGCGGGGTGGTGACAACAGCACTGCCCACCACTGCAAATATTATCTTTAGAAGTATGGGGAGGTGACTGACAGGGACAGCTTCTCCTCGGGGATAGACAGCCAGGGGCCTGGGCCACGTCTGGCTCATCCCAATGCCTGGGAGAAGGCAGGGAGCAGCTGGGGTGGAAATCCTAAGTGGCAGTCCCCGATGGGTGGCAAGTGTGTTCAGTCTGCAACTGACCGAGCTTTCTGTCCCTGCTGGGTGGGAGGGAGGCAGCTACAGGGCCCAGGCTGGAGCTAATCATCCATTTTTAAGTGCTCAGAGGACATGCCCCCTGCAAATCTACCATGCAACACACACCCCACACTCCCGCTGCAAATACACCCCCTCTCTCTCTTCCGACTTGCTCCCTGGACCCCCGGTTAACACTTCACTGTAACTCTTCAGTTGTACAATACATTTTCATTTGAAAACAAAAGGCTACTGGGCCCCGGTTGGGGGTCCCCGAGCCTTGGTAAACACTGAATTTCAGGCCTATTTCTTGGTCTGATGTTTGTTTTCCATAGAGGCATAATGTTGGGGTAAAACCAAGTGACCCAGTCCTGCCAGCCAGTCCTCTCCCTCGCCCTGGAGAAAGGAAGGAGGATATGACACTATAAATGGGCCTTCTCAGTCAGGGCGAGAGGGCCAGGCGACTCCGTGATCAGTCAGGACAGGCCCCTCTGCTCCCTTGGGAGGTAGGAAATCATCGGCCCCATTTTACGGAGAGGGGCTGTGGCTTGTCTCGGGACGGCCCCCGTGTGAGGGCCGAGGAGGCCGGGGCAATGAGAGAGGGGATTCGTTTTCATTTTAGCTGGGGTGAGGATTTGGGTCCCACCTTGGACAACAGGCAGGGCTGGGGTTGTAGATGGGGAAAAGGGAGGTCTCCAGCTTCCCTCGGATTGACTTCTTAACTGACAGGTGATGGTGGCAGGGCTGAGTGCCAGGAAGGTTTCTCCCAAGAGCCCTGGGGAAACTCTCCAAATATGGCACTAGCCGTCCCAGAGCACCGGAGCTGAAACAGGCCTCTTTGCTCTCTAGGGTCCCTTACTTAACCCACGGGGAAACGGAGGCCCAAAGAGGGGAAGTCCTTGCCCAAGGTTACATGGCATGCCAGTGGCAGTCAGGACTTGAACCTACCTCTCCAAACGCCAGAGGCTGGATCCCTCCTGCCAAAGTGGCTTCGGCACTGGGCCCTACAACCCCAAACAAGTAGAGACCCCTCAACGTGGGTGGAAGGGAAAAGAAAAGGGATGGGAGTGGGTTGACAAAATCCAAGAAAGCAGGAAAAGTGTCTGCCGAGGGATTGCAGGAGGTGATACCTGATGTGCCACCTCGGAGTGCTGCCCGCTGCCCCTGACCTTGGCTTGTCTGCATCCCCAGGGCCAGGGTGCAACATCTGGGCCAAGGCCAGTGATGTCAGGAGGGGTGAGAGCTGGGGGCTAAGAGTGAGCAGGGGCAGAGATGCCCACTGCCCAGCAGTTGACAGAACAGATGTTCGCTTGCCACAACTGCTGAGTTGAACAGGACAGGAAAACAGGACTTTCCAAGAGTGGCTTTTCACACAGGGCAAACCGCACGGTTCTGGGAGGGGGTGGGGTCTGCCTGGCTGGTTTTGGGGAAATGGTCCCCTGCAGGCTTTGGGATTCACAGTAAATTTAGCGCACTTGTGGCCAATACACGGCTGCTCTCCTCAAAGGGTGTCTCAGAGGAGAGACTGCGGGGGCACCGGGGGCTTCTCGGGGTCCTGGGAGCCGACATCTACTCACCTTTGTCCCCTCCAAGCAGACCCCAGGCCTGCCTGTAAAGAGTCCCAGAGACCCTGCTTCTGGGCCTGCAGGGGCAGCTATGTCAGTAACACAATGAGACAAGAACCCTAAAGACCCCTGGCCAGAGCCCTCGGCCTGCAAAGACAGCCCTCACCACCCCCCACCCCCCCACCGCCTGCACTTGAGGACACGCAGCCACACGGGGGCTGCAGGGGAGGCGGCATCCCGGCTGGCGGTGGGCGGAGGCCCGGGCGGGCGGAGGCAGGGTCACTGCACGCGGCGGCAGTAGTAGCCCAGAACTTTGCACTTCTCGCAGAGGTGCTGGGGGTGCTCCTTGCTCTGGTCGGACACGTCCAGGCCATCAGGCTTCTCCAGGGGTCTCTGCAGAGAGGAGGGAAGAAGAAGGTCCAAGGGTGGGAACAGGAGGGGTGGGGTGGGGCAGGGAGAAAGAAACACGGAGAGAAGCAGGGAGAACGAGACAGAGACAGAGACGGAGACCAAAGAGAAGCCCCAAGAAGCAGTGAGAGAGACAGCGAGAGAGAAAGGAGTAAGACAGAGACACAGGGGAGGGGTCCAGGGAGACAGGGACAGAGGGCAGCAGTCACAGAGGTTGTCTCAGCCAAGGCGCCTAGAGCTCTTCCTGCCCCATCTGCGTGCAAGTGCCTGTGTCCCAGGGGAACTGGGGTCAGAGCTGGGGGGGGGGGGGGGCCTACGCAACCCTGCCCGCCCCCAGGACTCTCAGGGCAGGCACCACCCAAAGCTTACAAAAGCCCAGCAGGGAGGCAGGATGGGGGGCGAAGACCTAATCCAGCTGAGGAAACTGAGGGGCAGAGCGGGCAAGACGGAATTCCAGGAAAACAAACGCGTGGGTCTGGGTTCCAGAGTGCAGCGCTTCTTCCCCGGCCGCTTGTCACTATTACGCCCTGCCCGAGCAGCCTCAGGAGTCAATGAAAAGTATCACCCGCATGCAGCTGCCGTGCTTCGCTCGGGGACAAGGGACGGGTTAGCGCCCTGAAGTCAGCAGGGGGCGCTGCGACTCCCTGGCACCCCGAGAGTATGGCATGGTGCCTGCCCTGTTTGTTGAGTAGCCAGATGAATGGATCATCTGTTTATCAACAGGGAAACTGAGGCATAGAGGAGTGAGGTGACTCCCAAGTCCTCTCACTTGCCCACTTCATGACCTCAGGGGGCCTCAGTTTCCCCATCTGTGAAGTGGGGCTATTCACAGTGCTTGCTGGGTATTGGGAGGGTTCGGGTTGAGGTCCAGATGCTCGGTGAAGGGGCGGTGTTAGGATGGGTGAGCACCTTGTTGTGAAATGGGGAACTTCCCCGCTCCCTCTCTCCCTCCCTTCCCGGCTCTCAAAAGCCAGCAAAGACTTGTTTCCCTGGAAAATTTATTAGGCACACCTCCTGAGGCAGGCAGTTTCTTGGCTGGCTCACAGAGACACTGCTTTCTCTCCAGCCACAGCTCCAGCCCAGACCCCCTGCCTGCAGAAAGAACCCCTGAGGGGGCTTGGGGGGACTCAGAGGAAGCCGGTCAGAGCCAGCTGGGAGCCACATGGCAAGAACAGGGGGTGAGGCCTGTAGCCTGGGATGCAGCAAGGAAGTCCCGGCTGTCAGTGACGAGGACCTGAGGACAGCCCGGGGAGGGTGGCCGAGGATAAGCGTGTGGCCCCCTGGCCAGACTGTGAACTGCTCGAAAGTAGCACATGGGCTTTTCTGCCTAAATAGGCAGTGCCTGGCCCCATGCTGACACTCTAGGGCAGTCTGGAGAGTGAAAGAGTCAGAGGGTTCTAGAAGGCAAGGGTGGGAGCTGAGGGCAGGCACTCATGAGGGACCCCACTCATCCAGGAACCCCACTCATCCAGGGTCATAAAGAGCATCCCTGCACTTCCTTGTCAAAGCCACAAAGGGAAGGCCTGAAAATAGGACAAGCGCCCTGGCCTCATCTCAAGGGGCTTTGAGGATCTACTTCTCTATCCAACTGAGTTGGGAAAATTCCTGAACTCCATTCTGGTCAGGAGAGCAGAGAAAGATGTGGCTTCATGTCAAATCTGGGCTTTGCTCCCTATGAGCTGTGTGACCTTGGATAAGTGCTTTGACATCTCTGAGCCTCCAGCTCCCCGTCCGTTAAATGGGAACGTGGATAGCCCTTTCTCCCACAATTGCTGCAATAATTTAGTGAAGCTAATCACTAGACAGAGCACAGCACAGAGAAGCTACTGCTGATGCCAACGCGGACGCTGACTAATGGTCAGGACACGGAAAGGAGAGGGTAGAAGGAAGGCTGTCAGGGCCAGGAGCAGCATCCTGTTCTCCCGGACACCCTGAGACCCTGCTCTCCCAGACATCCCAAGACCTTCTTGCCTTCCAGCAGTTTGGGCTTGCCTACCCCAGGGCGGGGCTCTCCCTGCTGACCAAGCCGAGGTTGCAATTCATCATCGGGTCCCTAAGAAGGGCTTCCTGAGCCTGAGCTGAAATGGGTATCCCTGCACTCTGGTCCATCCAAACAGACCCTCCACTTGCTCCCAAAGGGCAGTGTGACGAGGGGGTCCCGACGTCTCCTGCCTACTAACCAAATCTCTCCCCTGCCCCACTCCACACACCAGTGCTGGCCAGGGCCCCTCCCTGACCCATCTGTCCAGGTAGGGCCAGAGAAACTGGAGTAAGCAGGTCCCAGGCCACCCTGGCCCTCATGGTGTGGGCTCGGCCCACTGTGGCTTACAATTTGCAAAGTGTGTCCACTTAAATCCTACCCCCTGCCCGCATAACCTCCCTGGGAGGGATGAGCTGCTACTGGCATTACAGTGAGGAAACTGAGGCTCCAAGACATATGGCCTTGTCCAGGGACCTGCAGCAAGGAAGTGGTGGACGTGTGACCCTCCTGCCACCCTGAGGCCAGGCCCATCCCCGCTTTCATGGACTCTCTCCCAGCTGTACCAGGATCCCTGGTTTTGGGTCCCCAATGCAGTACCCTCCCCTGACACTGCTTCCACTCTACCCGTGTCGGGGAGAGGAGGTGCCTCCCTCCACAATTACAGCTTTCTCTCCTGGGAATTTGCTGCACCCCACCCTGCCTTCTGTGTCTTCATTCCCAGGGCTGACAGAGAAGGCTCATCAGGCCAAGGAGGGGCCTCCAGGGAGCCTGGGGGACCAGGCTCATCCTGAAGACTATCATGGAACCGTCTGCTGCTGGGTGCCTTCTGCACTGTCTCCTTATGACACAGTGCCACTGCAGTCAGACAGAGCCTTGTGTGCCTGCTCAGCCACCGACTGGCTGAGGCCTGTTGGATAATATGGGCAGGAAGGGGGAGGCGGTTAATAACCTACCTACTGCCTTTTTCATAGGTTTAGTGTGCGTGTGTGTGTGTGCATGATGAAGCAAATGAGAAGACATTCTTAAAATACTTTAAACCATACGGAGCCCTGCAAGACTTAGTAATTGTTGTGTGACCTTTGGCAAGGCACTTAACCTCTCTGTGCCTCTGTAAAATGGGGGATAATAAGAGTACCTCAGTGATAGGGTTGTTGTGAAGAGTAAATGAGTTAAATATGCAAAGCGATTAGAACAGTACCTGGTAAACAGGGAGCACTCAGTGTTGGTCAGCCTTAACAATAATAGTAATATTAAATTATGCTGGGATGAAGAGCGCACAGGGAGCAGGAACCAGCTGAGTTCCTGCAGAAACTCCTGCAGCATCCTCTCCATGCCCCCTCGGCTCATCTAAGCCTTCTCCTCGTGTGCTGGGCTGCACCCCCTCCTTGTCTGTGACCCTGTGGGTGCCCTTTCTCTCCCTGGGCTCCTGGCCTGGCTGCTCAGTCCTGCCCTGCTGGGCCCAGCCACTGGCAGGGGAGCTGGGGAAGCTGTTGTGACGACTCCCCTCGGTGCAGGGAAAACACCGAGCAGCTGGGACTGATCGCCTGAGGGCCTCCTCCCCACAGTGAGGCAAAGCCCATTTGTGTTTTCTTCTCGTGGGGGGCAGGGCGGGCAGGGGAGCGCTGCAGCTGGAGCATGGCTGGGAAACAGATGTGGCAGGGGAGAGAGGAGTAGGAACGCAGAGGGTTCTCAGGAGATGGGCGCCAAATAAGTCGGAGCTCGGGGGTGCAGGGAATATAAGCCAACCCCTCTCCACTGTGGGGGGCTAAGGGGAGGGGCTCCAAGGGCCTGCCCTTAGGTCTGCAAAGACTCCTGAGTGAGTGTGCTGGGGAGCACAGGAGCCCCTCCAACCCTCATTCCTCCTTCCTCTGACCTCCCTGAGCCCTATGAGGCTGGGTGGTGGCTGAGACCTGGGTCCAGCACCGGTTGCCTCTGGCCAATTGAGTGACCTTTCTCAGTGCCTTCTCTTTGAGCCTCAGTCTGCATGTAGTAGGTGCTCAACAAACCCTGGTGGACCTCCTGGGAGAGATGAACAGCATAACCACACGAAAGGCCCTCCCTGAATGGGCCCCCAGGGACACTGCTCCTGAGTTTGGAGATGGGGAGAGGGGTAGTCAGGGCGGCTGCACATCAAATGAGCTTTGTTGGGTGGGGCAGATGAGGCAGGTGAGGCCATCCCCTGCCTGGGGCCGGTGGCTTGAACCAGCAATGCCTCCAACCATGGTGGAAGGGGCTATGATGGAGGAGGCCTGCCCTGCCTGAGGTTCCTGAGGTTGGGAAGAGTGGGGCTGAGGAGACTGGAGCCTCAGGGGCAGGAGCTTAGGACACAGGGGTTGTGACAACCGTAAGGACCGAGCGTCCCACACGCCCAGCCAGACTCCACCACAGAACCATGCACTGTCCCCACTTCTCTCCCAGTCACCACAGGTGACCTGACCCCCCACGTCCTTCTGCCCTCCCAGCCCACACATTTGCCCCTCTGGGGCTCTCCATCCTCCTCCTGGCCCCACATGTTCCCTGTTCATAAATCTCAGCTTCTCTACTACACTGGGACAGATCACATACACTCCTGTGCCTCAGTCTCCTTCTCTGTAAAATGGGACTGACCTCACGGGTGACTGAGAGGAGGTATAAGGTACTTAGAGCTCAGTCCACTTCTCTCCCGCTCCAGCACACCCATTCACAGCTGGCCCAGCTGGGACCCAAATTGAGTCCTCTGACCTCAGGGCTCGGCTCCTAACAGGCCCATGCACAGATGCAGGTTCAGCTCAGTGAGGTCCCCCTGCCCCTGGAGGCCAGGGACGGCCATGTGGCCTTTTGGGACTGCGGTTTTCCTTCCTATGGAAAGGGAGCAGAAGGGACATGTGGACTGGGGAGTAGGTACTGGCCGGGTGTGCCAGGGCTCTGTGATTGGCACCTGAGGGTTAACCCAGCTCTAATTCAGGCTGCGATTTTTTCTGAATGTCAACGGCTTCCACAGAGACTCCTGTCTCTTCAGTCTAAGAGGAAGATTCTGGAAAGCCTGGCAGCCCCTGGAACTTGTCTTCCTGCTGTGGCTGCACAGATCTGGCTAGGAGGAGCCCCCAACGAAGCTGCCCAGTGAGAGGATGAATCAGCCCTGCCAAGGATACCTGGGAGACCAGAATTCAGCTCAAAGGGTGGGGCTGTCGAGGGCGGACCGTTGGACACGGTGAGGGAGGAATTTCTGGGCTGATGGCCTTACTGATACCAGACCTTCTCAAGGAGCAGGATGCCGTGTCTCCTTCAGGCTGCCCATACCCTGCTCCCCCTCACGCAGGTCCACATGCCCCCAACATGCTCCTGAGAAACACTGTGTGCCCTAAGCCCACCCAGGGGGATGGAGTCACCCAGCCTGTCTTGGCACCTCAGGGTCTCAGGCTGTCCCTCAGTCCGGTCAGGGTGTGGCCACCCCTCCACTAACGGGACCCTTTTCAGCAGGGCCACCCAGGCCACAGGGTGGGTCATTGTTTGGGGAGGCTTTGGGGGTTGGGGAGGGGGTGGTAAGTCTTCAACAGGGAAGGGAGGCCAACAGAAGACTCATAACATCAGAAAGTGTTGCAACCAGGAGAGCCTGCCAGATCAGCTCCCTCTCGTCACTCCTAGTAGGATAAAGAGCAAATTCTCAGCAGAGCAGGCATTTGGTTTACTGAAAGTCTCAATCTCCCCATTTTATAGATGGGAAGGCTGAGGCCCAGTGTCCAAAATCAGGACTAGCACCACCTTCTCCCAACCTCTGGTATTGCATGCCTCGTGCTCACAGGGCAGCCATAGGCTTCCCAGAGAGGAGAAGCCACAAGGGATGCAGGCATATCAGTCTCTTACTGCTGCTTCTCCATCCAGCCTGCCCGATTCTGGATGAGTTGGAATCCCCGAGTAAAAGGGACTGTCCACCCAGAGCTCAGACACTAAGGACCCAAGGGGCCTTATCTAGCCATCAAATGGTTTTGTTTGGCTCACATGACATTTATAAACAATCTGACTCTGTGGCTAATATTTAAACATCAGGACATTTTGCATAAAAATAAGGTTTTCTGGTGTCTCTCACAAAGCTCACATTGGACCTGGGTTCTGAAAAGTTCGTGCTTTATTTTGCCACAGCCTCTACTACTCCCTATTGCTTCTCTCTCTCTCTCTCACATATTAGCTCCCTTAGCCCATTTAATTTACTTGCCTGGTGTGCTGGTTTGAAAGGAAGTATGCCCCCTAGAAAAGCCATGTTTTAATCAAAATCCCATTTCATAAAGGTAGAATAATCCCTTTTCAATACTGTATGTTTGAAACTGTAATCAGATCATCTCCCTGGATGATGTGATTTAGTCAAGAGTGGTTGTTAAACTGGATTAGGTGACGACATGTCTCCACCCATTTGGGTGGGTCTTGATTGGTTTATTGGAGTCCTATAAAAGAGGAAACATTTTGGAGAATGGGAGATTCAGAGAGCAGAGCAGAACGACATAACCACGAGAAGCAGAGTCTACCAGCCAGCTACCTTTGGAGATGAAGACGGAAAATGCCTCCCGGGAAGCTTCATGAAACAGGAAGCCAGGAGAAGAAGCTAGCAGATGATGCCGTGTTCACCATGTGCCCTTCCACTTGAGAAAGAAACCCTGAACTTCATCAGCCTTTATGAACCAAGGTATCTTTCCCTGGATGCCTTAGATTGGACATTTCTAGACTTGTTTTAACTGGGACATTTTCTCAGCCTTAGAACTGTAAAGTAGCAATTTATTAAATTCCTCTTTTTAAAAGTCATTCCATTTCTGGTATATTGCATTCTGGCGGCTAGCAAACTAGAACACCTGGCTTTAAGAAACATTTGCTTTGTATCCCTGTCACTCTGTGCAGAGACCCCTTAAGTTGTGCAAAGTGTTGCCAGACTGATCTCACACATCTTTTAAGGATGAAACCCTCACTTACTGATGTACTTCTCCTGTCCCTGCATCCCCCTTTTGTGCTGGGAAAGCTGCTCCTCTTTCTATGGGACTTCCATAGCCAATCTGACCCTACTTTTCAGAAGCCGTCTTTTAAAAATGATTTGGTTTTTGCAGCTTACTTCTAGAAGGCATTAAATCATGTTCCCTCCTTTGTCACACGTAAAAAACATCTAACAGTAAAGACCTTTACTTTCACAGACCTTTGACTTCAGTTCCTTGACATAACAATACTGCAGGTTAGAAAGGGAAGCCCGCCCCAAGCCCCTGCATTTGAGCCGCTGGGGACAGGGCAATTAAGGGGCTTGGTGAAGGCCACACAGCCAGAAGGCGTGTCACGAGGGCTCAAGCACAGGCCTCTGCTTTGGACTGTCACCCCCGCAATGCACTTTAGGATGGGGGCAGGTGGAGCAGGTGCCCACCTTTGGCTCTCTTCCCACTTTCAACTACTGCCCACCCTCCCTGTTCCTGGAGGCTCATGCCACCCTCCTCGCCCTCCTTTTTCCTTCCTGCCTCCTCCACCAGCTCTGCTCCTGCCACCTCTCCTGGTGACTCAGCGAGCATGCCCCACCCCCCCTCCTCAGTTCCCCGACTACCTCACCAGTAGTGACCTTTCTCTCCCACCACCTCCCGTGGCCGCACCCTGGCCTCAGTCTTCAGAAACCTCCATCACACACACACACCCCTCTGTCCCGTCCGTACTCTCCCTCCAGCCCACTGGCTCACACATGCCACCTGACTGATCAGCCCCCACGGGGACCCCACTGGCTCTCCTGCCCTGCCGTCTAGCTGAGACCCCAGGAGGATGCATTATCGTCACATTTTACAAAGAGTCGCAACTCCCTTGAATTTCTTCCCCTCTGAAACGCTCGCCTGGCAAAGCCCCACAGCATCTCGAGGCTGTAGCTGTGACCACTGCTGGAGGAAAGCACAGCCCTGGGCTGATGCCTTGGACTCCTCTTGGCCTGGGATGCTGCTTGGCCGTCCTGCCAGGTTTCTCCAGGAGCCTGCTTCGTCGCTCATCCTTCCTCGAGCCTGCAGCACTTCTAGCTGAGAAACCTGTCCCTCTTCTCACTGGGAAAACGGAAGCCTTGGATGTGACATTCCTCTTCTCTGTACCACCAAAACCCATGCACGCCCCAGATCCCCTCTTCCTGTTCCTCCCCTCCTATATGGATGGATAAGGCAGCCCTCCTCTCTCCCTATATCATCAGCCTTTTGTTTCCTTCCAGACTGTTCTCATCAGCTTCAAACTGCTCTGGACCCTCCCATCTCTAACAAACCCATCTCAATGCCACCTTCCCCACTCCAGCTACCATCACCCTGCACAGCTTCTCTCTACAAACCCTCCTGAAAAACGGCCAAAAAAAGCACTCCCTCTGCAGCCTGATCCCAACAAGCCTCTCTCCTCATTGCTCTATGGACCTGCCCATGGTCAACAGGTCACCTGTAAATCAATATCTCCACTCTGGGCCTTACATGTGACCCGCCCAGGGCCAGCCACTTTGGTCCTGTGTTGAAAGATTCTCCAGGCAAAAAAACGACGCCCTGCTAAGGACCATCTCCCTACTGCCAAATCTCCAGGGCGCTATATTTGGTCACTGAACGTGGCATCTCAGCACCACCCCCACCCACCACCCACCCCCTCTCAAACGCTGTTCCCCCTGATTCCAAGGACTCCACACGCCCAGGTGTTCGGTGCCCTGTATGAGAGTGCCGAACGCTGGGATTCCACGACTCTTGATCTAGGGAATCCCTTCTCTGCTTCATCTACATTCTTTCTCTAGCAAATCCCACCCATTCCCTACATGCCTTTACGTCAATGACAACCAGTTAAATAGGAGCCACCCTGACTTCTCCTATGAATTTCAGAATAACAAATCCAACTACCTTCTTGGCACCTCTACTTGGGTTTCTCAAACATCTCAACTGTAACAAGCTCCCGAGAACACTTGCTCTTACCTCGCATACCCATGCCCACCTCCACCCCCCCTCAGCTCCACTGCCCACCTCGGCACCCACCACCTCCAGCCACTCAGGTGCTTGAGCTTTTCAGATCGTTCTCCTGGGTTCCTTCCTTCCCCTCACCTTCCACATCTGATCTGGCAACACTGTGCAATTCCAGTTCAAAAGCCACCTTAGTTTAGGTCCCCACTGGCTCACTGGAGACTATGGCAATGGGCTTCCCTACCAGTCTTCTGACTCTCTATCTACCCCCCATCCAGACTAAACCCCATACAAAACTAAGAGTAATTGTCTTAAAATGAAGCAGAAAACCCCCTCACGTAAGGACTCCTTCACGTGCCCCCCATGGCTGTTTAGCTCTTCCCCTCCTCTGGCCCCATTGTAATGCTCCTTCACTGAGCTTTTTGAGCACACTGAGTCCTTACAACCTCAGGACATTTGCACCTGCTGTGGCCACTTCCTAGAATGACTGTCAGCCCACTTGTTACATAGCTAGCTTCCTCCCCGCCCCCCTCCCCCCGTAGGTCCTGATGTAAATGCCACCTCTCCTGAGCAGCTCTTTTTGCAGCCTATCTTAAGTAAGGCCCCCCTAGGGGGAGCTGCCTCAACCCCTCCCCTCGGGGCAGGCCCCTGTCTGCCTTGGCACATCCTACACAGCAGCTGCTTCGTGCACAGTTGTCAACGAGATGGATTCACGAATGAAATGTAGGATGAGCCACGCTCTTCCGTCCACAGCTCCCTGCTGCCCCCAGCACCCCTGCTCTGTCTCACAAGAGCACCCCAGCTCATTGGTTGTAAAATCCCTCTGGGTATCTAGTTTCAAGGTCTCGCTGCAGTGGCCCTTTTCCTCCTTCCCTTCCAGGGCGAGCAGGCAAATTCTGAAAAATGGATCAGCCTGTCTCACCCTCAGGGTATGAAGGAGCAAAGCAAGGCCAGAGACCCCTCAGAGAACAGGCTCCCCTTGTCTCCCCGCCCCTGGACCCCCGGCCGGCCCCCCAGCTCACCTGTTTGTGCGGGTACACGTTGATGTGGCACTTGATGCACTCCTGCCCCATGTTGGCCCACGAGTTGCCGCTCATCCATTTTCTCTTGCACTTGGGACACTTGTACTCGCCGAAGCAGCGCTTCTTGCCCTGGTACGGGGTCAGGCCCTCGCCTTTGGGGCGTGCCTGGAGGACAGGAAGCAAGATTAGGGGATTAGGTCCACCAGGTCAAGGCGCTGCCCCCACAGGGTCCCCACGACCGCCTCCCTCAGTGTTCAGTGCCCCGTGCCCCCATACGCAGGCACTTCGCGTCCGATCCAGAGAAGGCCAGGGTCCCCCCATAACGCACACGCCAATCCCATGGCTGGGGAGACCCGCTCCAGGGGACCGAGAATGGAGGAGGCGGTGGACGGCGCCCCTTCTAGACTTAAGGGAATGAAGCACTATATGGCGGCCAGGGGTTATTTCTTTAGCTCAGACTTCCTGGAGGGGCAGCTGGCTGTCGTAATAAACATGATGACGGGTACTGAAGAGGCGGCAGGCACGGGGCACAGAATAACGCAGGTCCCGCTCCTCTCTGATCCCCCTCCTTGGCAGCAGACTGGGGGTCCTTTGTACCACCCGAAGGATGGACTCCGCATTTGCACCATCTACACGTGTCCACACATTCTTTCTTTTCCCTCACACAAAGGGAAACAGATGACACATTTGGTTGTACAGCTTCCTTTTTTAAAAAAACTTTTAATATAGCTTGGAGTTTTTGCCTGCATCAATACAAACAGAGCTGAGTGCGGTCTGTTTACCCATCGCATAACAGACCAGTTGTTTCCACACTGCTAGTGAACATTTGGGTGGTTTTTACTCGTCATGACAAACAACACTGTAAGGAATAACTGTACATAAATCATTTTGCACACGTGTGAGCTCATCTGTAGGATAAATTCCTAGATGTAAAATGGCTGGTCAGTGGAGAGGCATGCTTTTAATTTTTAAAGATAATGCTAAATTGGCATGCCTCTACCCCCTCCATCGCAGGCATTAAAAGTCCCACAGCTTTGCCAGCAAAGCACATTATTAAACGTTATGATGACTGCTGCTCTAAGGGGTAAAAAATCCTATCTCAAAGTAGCTTTGATTGTACATCTCATACTGATGAGAAAAAGATCGTTTTTCCATGTATTTAAGAATCATCTGTGTTTGTGAATTGTTTGTTCACATCCTTTGCCAATTTTTCTTTCTGTTGGGGTTTTTGTATTTTTCTTCTTGACTTGTAATTGTACTTTATATGCCAAAGAGACTAGCTCTCTAGTCTGCATAGGGTTTTTTTCAAACAACTTTACTGAGATATAATTCACGTATCACACATTTCACCCACTGCCCTCTCCTTACCCCCACCCCCTAATATCTGTCTCTAAAAGATTTGCCTATTCTGGACATTTCAGTTAAATGGAATCATGCACTATGACCTTTTGGGGCAGCACCCTTCACTTGGTTTCCTGTTTTCAAGGCCCACCCATGTTGTAGCATGTATCATTCCTTTTTATTCCATGGTAACAATATACGACATTTTATTTATACACCACACGATAGACATTTGAGTCACTTACACTTTGGGGTTACTAAGAATAATGCTGCTATGAGCATTCATGTACAAGCTGCAGGGTGGTGTCGTTTTATGCAGTTTTTATTGAGATATATTCACACAACGCACAAACCATCTGAAGTATGCAAACCACTGATTCGCAGTCTCATCACATAGCTATGCATGCAACCCCATGATCAATTTTAGAACACTTGATTACACCAGAAAAGAAATAAAAAGAAAACCCAAATCCTCCCATATCCCTTATCCCCACCCCCCATTACTAACCCATAGTATTGGTGTAGTACATTTGTTATTGTTGATGAAAGATTATTAAAATATTACTGTTAACTATAGCCCATGGTTTGCAATTTTTCCCATAATGCAGAGAGTATTTTAAAAAGCTGAATTTGTTGCATCAACATTTGGAAATGGGAGATTTCATGTAAAAATATGGCCCCAAAGGACCAGAATTCTTGCTGGTGATCATGAGTTGTGGTTGGTTGGCTGCCCCATCAGACCGACAGCACAGGCAGCTTCCACGTTACCTGTTCCCACCAGCCGCTCCCTGCCCTGGGGTCACCTACTTGGCCCCCATGGGCTTTGCACTTGAGACAGGCTTAAACACAGGCTCTGCACTGTGACTACACAGAGTGGGGCTTCCAGACCAGCAGCGTCACCATGACCCAGGAACATGTGAGAAATAGAAAATCCCAGCCCGCGCTTACAGTGCGTATCAGAGCACACACTTTAACAAGTGCCCCATGGAACTCAGATGTCATTAAATTTAAGAAGCACTGTGCCATGAGATGATCTGTTCCTGCAGTGATGTCTCCCTAGGTAGCTGGCTAACAGTCAGACTCAGGAGCCAGACCACTCGGGTCCAAATCCCAGCCCTGTGATCCTGGGTAACTTATTCAGAAGATGACAGTGACTACCACATAAGACTAAATGGAGGATTAAGCAAGACAATCCTGTAAGATACTTAGGGCAGTGCCTGGCATATAGAAAGTAAAATAGGAATATTGATCATTATTTATTAATATAGAACAATAGTACTGTAGGGAAGAGTAACTTCTTCCTGCTGTAATCATGTCTCTTTTTCCCAGGAGTCATGACCACTACTTGGTGACAGCCTACTAGAATTTCAGGCAAAGCACTAAAAAGGGATATAAGTGCTGAGTGTGTAAATCTAAACTTAGAAAGTGATGAGGACACTGTCTGTTCTTTGGATCTGCTGCCTTATACCTTTTGGATCCTTACTGGCCTTCCTTATGGCTGTGATACCCTGAGGAGATGGTGCAGGGTGAGCTCTGAGGCAGGGCTGGCTCTCAGCACTGGAGGCCAGATATGTCAAGGGAGCAGTCAGTTTGCAGGAGAGGGGTCAGCGTGTGCCTCCGAGGGCACTCCGACCTCTGATGGTCTGAAGGTAATGGGTGTGCAGCAAGCCCTCAGACACCTTCCTCTCCACCTTGGGCCCACAGTTTCCAAGCAGCCCCAGCCTCTGTGTACAAAACGAATTCATTTTCCACGTCCCTGTTCTTAGATGCATCAACACTTTAAAGGGGGAAAGGGGAGTAGTCATGGATGCTCACTAGAGGTGGGAGTGAAATCCCTCTTGGTTCAGTTTGCTGACAGGATCTGGCGCCTGACCTCACACAGCTGGGGCAAAGGGCAGAGGTCAAGGCATCCCAGGGACACCCGGCAGAGCTAAGGGTGGAGAATGGGGCAGGGCCTGACAGAGACTGAGAATTCAGTTCCCAAAGAGCCTCTGCTCCACAATGAATGGGAAAGAAGCCTACAGAGAGAAAGGAGACACAGAGTATGGACCAAAGGGAGAAGGAGAGAAGAGCGAGGGGGTGAGCCGGACAGCCTCACTGCACCATGTAATTAGAAATCCAGCCGTCCTGGAGCCCGTCCACCAGGGAGTATAAGCTGCTGGCCACAGACGGCCCCAGCACAACATTCCCACAGCTGCTGACAGGCTGGGCGACAGGGAGGGCCCAGCTCTGACACCCCCTCGCCTGGGACGTGGCTTGGCTGGTGGATTCAGGCCAGACACCCACGATCTGGCTGAGCTGAGGCTCTCTGGGGGACTCTCTGCAAGTTATTCAACCTCTCTCTGTGCCTCAGTTTCCTCACCTGGAATCCAGAGATGGTGATAAAGGGCCTGCCTCCCAAGGTTGGGAAGATTAATACATGCATGTACACAAAGGTACATGAATAGCTCAGTGGATAGCCCAATTCAAGCAAAACACTTCAGACAGTGCCTGGTACACAGAAAGTGAAGCAGGAATATCAGGTTTTTTTCTTTTAATACAGAACAATAGTGGCCTAAGGAAGGATAATTTCTTCTTTATATAATCATGTTTCTTTTCCCCAGGAGCTATATTATCATCACTTGGTGACAACCTACTAGAATCTGCAAAACACTAAAAAGGGATATCATGCAGTTCAGCATTATTAGCTCCTCAGGCCTGTACACGGCAGATGGTCCCAGGACATGCCAAAGGCTAGAGACCAGTGGGCCAAAACCACTGGAGGGAGGTACCAGGGATGGGAGGGAGGCCTGGGTAGGAAGAAGAGTGATTGGCAAACAAAGGAAGAAGCAGCACTAGGGTGTCTCCACCTTCTGGAATTCTCAGAGGTTGCCTGCAAAAGCTCAGAGATGCTGCTGGCAGAGGACAAAAGGAAAAGGGAAGAGAACTGACATTTAGTAAGCACCACCTGTATGCTAGGCTTTGTATTCAGGGCTCCACAGCCTATTAGTCCCCATTTACCCCTCTGAGGCAGAAGATATCATCCCATTTAACAGATGGTAAAACTGAAGCACGGGGAAAAGGCAATACTGTCAAAGAGCTTCCAGTGTCCAAGGGGCAAGAGGCAAGGTCTGGAGGCTCCAAGAGCGGACTTTTCCCCACAAGGCCACACTTGGCTCACCTCTTCTGTCCTTTACCCCCCCAGTGGGCCCCTCCACGAGACTGAGGCTTGCACTTGGAAAAGAGATGTCCCAGGACCCAGTGACAAGAGCCCCCAGTCCCCAGGCCTCCAGCTCAGCCCAGCTGAGTCAGGCCTTGGTTTGTCCTCCTGCAGGTTAGAGGGGAGAGGTGTCCTACGGCGCAGGGGTGAAGAGGCCATGGATGGAGGGTAGGGCAGGACAGCAGGCAGCTCTCAGCAACGAGAAGCCCCTTCCTGGAAGGGCTTATTCCTGGCTTATTTACGCTTATAAACGAGGGCAGGGCTGAAGGCAGCAGCAATTTCTGAAGAAACAAAGGCTGCTCTACCCCCTACATGGTCCCCCTGCCTCCTCTCAGAAATGCAGGGCCTCTTCTCATAAACGTCAGCCTGAAACGGGCGGTGCCTGTTGAGGGCTCTGAAGGGGCCTCCTGCCAGCTTCAGCCGGGAAGGGTGCCAGGTCTGACCAGGCCCTCCTGACCCAGGCCCCTGCCACGTACTCCTCTGGGAATCACGTCTGCCAGGAACCCAGGCCTAGCTCACTGGTGCTCGGAAACCAGCCCCTGTAGCACAGGAAGGCCCTCTGGGGACCAGAAAGGTAAGGGGACTTACTTAAGGACACACAGTGGACCAGGGATTGAGGACAGGGGACCCATAGCTGGGTCCCCTGACTTCCAGAAGAGGGCTAGAATTGCTGTGGAGTTAATCCTGGGTAGTAGGGAATGGGGAGAGGGGGCTGGTGGGAAGGAGAATCAGGGCCCAGGAGGGGAGAGGGCAGGACTGGGCAGGTTGCTGGAGGAACCATCCCGACAAGCTGGCTGCTTGGGAAGGATGTAGCTGATACTGCCACCACTTGATCACTTCCTCCAAATGGCTCCAAGGTATCTTCCCAGCAGCTCAGGCTTAGCTAGAAGGTAGTGAGCTCCCCATCACTAGGGGTGTGTAAGCAGAACTTGGATAAACAAACTGTAAAGGAGGGGCTGTCGAGGAAACCCTTGCCCCTGTCAGGCAGTCAGACCCAGTGATTCTGAGAGCCCTTCCACTTCTGCAGTGCTCTGTCACCAGCTCGGAGCTGCTGAAGGGCCAACCAGTCAGGTGTGCAGGGGACACTCTCAAGCCTGCTACAAGCGGGGGCTAGGCAGGTGTACTCTCCTACTATATTTCTATAGGGCAACTTGGCAAGAAGCCTTTGATCTTTTTTAAATGTCCATTCCTTTCCCTTCAGCTCCCCTTTCCTGAGCAAATGCCATTTCTGGGCAACCACCTGAGGGTAATTATTAGAGCCGCAGGCCAAAGGGGCGTGTAAAGATGTTCATCACAGCGGTGGTTATGACAGCGAAGAGCTGAAGGAGCCAAACATCCAATGATGACGGCAGGTTCCCTTAATTAAGTTACACCCATTGGATGAAAGACAATGAAGACATTAAAATAGTTATGAAGCTTTTTTTTAAGGGTGTGGGGAAATGCTTCTAGAGAAAGCAGAATAAGCAACCAAAGATAGATTTCTCCCCATCTCCGATCAAAAAAAGTAGAAGGCAGGCAGGACATGGGCCGGACGTGTTTGGCGCTGGCTTCCAGGGGATGGGACTGCTGAGGATTTTGGTTCCATTTCCTTAGGCTCTGCTCTAATTAACAGGGTGTCTCTGAGGAGCAGGTGTCACTTGAGTGAAGATGACGACGGTTCACCAGCCGCCTCCCTGCTGCCCACTAGGGGGCTCCCTGCGCTTGCCCGAGGCCGTGGGAACCCCACGGAGAGGGAGGGTTTGTGCACACTTGGGAGCCCTCCGCCCCTGCAGGGTGGGCCCTGAGGCTGGGGTGCCAGGCTTCTGGCCGGCCGCTGGCTGCTGCTTTTGCTGGACCATCCGCCCATCCACACAGCTGCCCTGCCCAGGCCCCGAAAGGACATCCTAGGAGAGTGGGGTCACACTCCCCACATCCCATCTGCCTCCTCGGTTTCCAGGGAAGACAGGACGGAGCCGCATGCTGCCCCCTACCACAGGCGCCCAGCCCCCTCCTGCTCCTGCTGCCCCAAATCCCTGTCTGAAACATCCTTTGGGGTGCAGCTCGATCCCCTCTTAAACTGTGGAGGCCTCCTCTGAGAGATGGCAATGTGACCTTTGGTGGCCTGGGCCCTGGGAGGGTGGCGGGCAGGGGGCCGAGGCGGGCCTTGGCCCTGCTGTGACTCCAAGGCGGGTTCCGCCCTGTGCTCCAGCTGTGACCAGGGCACCTCCCAGTCTCACACCCAGACCCAGCCGTGCCCCCTCCACCTGCCCAGGAGAGCAGCCCTGTCGCAGCCAGCACTCAGGGGTGAAGAGTCACGCCCTGCGCTAAGCCCCTCTTTGGGGCCACAGCCACAGTACAAGCTAAGTGTGGTTAATCCCATTTCAGGCATGGACACTGAGGTTAAGGAATGTGCCCAAAGCTCTGTAACCAGGAAGCTGGTGGAGCTGGGATTTGAACCCAGGCCTTCCGACTTGGGCCCACGTCCCTATGCCATGCATTACGCCCAGACAGCACAAGAAGGGGAGAACCACCAGGACACGGCAGGTGAGCAACACAGAAGGGATGCTACTGTCATTGTCCAAGTGGCGCTGGGGGTGTCCCTTCCTCTCTCTGGGCCTCAGTTTCCCCCTCCAGAGTGAGGGGTTGAGACTGACAACTCGGCAGGGTCACTTTCACCCCTGAGACCCATCACTCCGTGGGTGCTGGCAGCCCCCAGCCCCAGCGCCACCCCCACAGAGCACCAGGCCAGCCCCACGGCAGCGTCCAGCTGAGAAGCTCGGGTTGGAGCCCGGAGAGGCAGCGGGAGGAAATAAGGAACAGATGGCTCCACGCGGCTCCCAGCCCCACCCGGGTCGTGCACTCTCCTGCGTCCCGGCCACCGAGGTGGTCCTGGCTTTGAGTCCACCTTCGCAGAGAGGCGGAGCCCTGAGTCACAGCAGTTTGCGATGACCTTTCCATGGACGAAGAGACAGAGGCCAAGTGAGTGGGCAGGGGCAGCTGGCCAGCCACTGCAGGGAATGTCAGAGGGGTGACATGGGACTGACGCATGGACTGAGGGCCCAGGGCTGTGCAGGGCTTTGCTGGCTCTTTGAGGACAGCTTGAGAAGGTTCGGGGGGCCCTCCCTGGAAGAGATAGTGACCCCTCCCAGACGCCCCCATCCGTGGCCCCACAGGGTTAGGGGTCAGAGGCCAGCTTTGAGTCCTGGCTCCCCACTGTAAGCCAGGCCCTGCCAGTCCCAGAGCCCCAAAGGGGATGCTAGGGAGGAGCTGGGACTCTGACATGTCACACTACAGCCCTGTTATGTGACAGGAGAGGAAACTGAGGCTCAGAGAGGCCAAGGAACTTGCCCAGGGAACCACAGCCACGGAACCCAGAGCTGAACCTGATTTGCGGACTCCAAAACCACACTTCAGAAATGGCTGTGAGAACATCAGAGAACGCGCCAGCTTCTAGAAGCATGATCCCACTCCTGACCTCTGACCCCTGACCACCTCAATTATTCATTCATCCAACTAACATTCATTGGGTACCCACTTGCACCAGGCTCTATGGCAAACTCCAGGAAGGTGGAAATAAGTTAAGACAGATGAAGAATGACCTGCCTTCCAGGAAGAATCAGCGCTGTGACACTTCTGTCAACTGTTGCCCCATCATGGACAGCCCCAGCCACACATTCCCAGCCACACGCCATGTGTGTGTGGGGAGGGGTATGTACACACTCCCACAGGGGCACTCCTGGACACACATCCTCAGACCCACACCCTCCTGGGTGGCAGGCACTGGGCCTACGAATGACGTGAAATCCTCCGTCACCGTTGCCACAGCCCACGAGGTCGGCACTTTCATCCCAATTTACAGATGAGGCCCGGGACCAGGAAAGCGGCTTGTCTGAAGTCACCTAATTAGTAAGCAGTGGGATTTGAACTCAAGTCGGTCCGGTGCCTAGACCGTGGCAATGCCCTGGGGACCCTTCAAGGACACCCACACTCGCGTGTCGGCACACGTTGGCCCAGGAGCCAGCCCTGAGCCCCCGCAGCCTGGTCCAGACAGCTGCAGGCTGGGAGGAGGCCTCAGAAGAAGCAGAGAGAGGGACAGGTGGGCTGGGGGACGCTGCGCACCGCAAGAGGCCACCCGAGGCTTCCTGCGGGGTCTCAAGAGCCTCCTTGTCTGGGGACAGGCGTCCTCGCTGACTCAGCCCCAGCCCCCTCCCCTTTTCTGGGTTCCTGCCGCAGCCCAGCATGGACCCAGAAAGCCCGGCCTCCCGGCACCCCTCCCGCCCCGGTCCCAGCCCAAAGCCACCGCAAAAATGCCATCCTGACTCCACAACACTAGGGTTTGTCAAAGTGCAGGGGAACAATGGAAGCTTTCACAGTGACAGGAAAAGGCCTCAGGAAAACCCTGGGGAGGGGGGCATGCAGCGGGGGAGTGGACAGCGGGGAAGGGGCTGAGGGACAGAGGAGAAAACAGGGGAGAGGCAGAGAGGCAGGAAGGAGACCCAAGGAGGGCAAGGGAGAGAGAGAGAGAGACAGCCTAACGGACAAAGAAGAGAAGCCTGGGGTGGGGCTGGAGCAGAGAGAGTGAGCGAGACAGAGAAGAGGGTGAGGGCAGATCCGAAGGGACAAGGGAGAGGTGAGAGAGCTGGTGGGCACAATAAACCAGAATGGAAAGAGGAAACAGACGCCCGGAGCAAACAGCTCTCTCCAGGAGCCAGAGGAGTGCAGAGACCCCCAGGCCCCACCCCAACCCGAGGTCTCAGGGTGCTGGGCTTGTGCCCGTCAAGCCACAGGAAATCCTCTCTCCAAACCCCGCTCTCCTGACATGCGCCCCAAAGCCAGGCAATCTGAAGTAATCTCAGGCAAAACTTGTTGGAAAGCAAAGACTTTTTCATCACGTGACCAACCACTCCCTAAGTTATCTGTTTCCTGCTTCTAGCGTTCCTCCATTAGCAAACCGCACAGACCAGAGCGTAAGTGGGAAGGGGAAGAGGGGCCGGTCCGAACGGGTGGAAAACATCCGAACCAGAGGGATTGCAAAAGAAATGGGGTTTCCTCCCTTCGTGCGACTGCAGAGACAGTGATTGCTGGTCACCACAAGGGTTGGACAGGAGATTTGCAGCTTCTTGGTGGTTTGCTGATAACTAGCCGTGCCAGTGTGACTGAAAACTGCTTGTCCTGGTGGATGTGCCGGACCACACACACCCGCCTGCACGCGCCTCCTCTCCCGCTGCAGCCACAACCCCAGTTCGGCCAGGCAGAATCTCCCCCAGGTACCCTCACTTAGGCTCGGGGCCTCCATCATCTGCAGAACTGAGACAAAAACACACAAGGCATCGAAACCCTTCCTTCCCCTCTGGCCCTGGCTGACCTTGTACTCTTCGTTGCTGCTACTCCCTTGCAGAAAACTTATAGTCAAACCCAAAAATAATAAGAATTTCCTGTAAGTGATGGACATGCCAGCACCCCCCAAGGCCAAGCTCAAAGGAGGCCCTCCCATCTCTGCTGTCCCAGACAGGGTTAATTGCCCTCCTTGGGGTCCTCACTCCACTGCCTGCCCCCTTCCCGCTGCCTCCCCCCAGAGGACGCCCTACACCCCCCAGCTCCTAGGGGACGTGCGGTCTGCCCCATAGGCTTGGCTCCGGGTCATGTCCTGCCCTGACCCGGCCTCCGCCATGCCTCCCTCAGAGAGTTCATCTCGAATCTAAAGCAATTTCGCAAACTGCTGTTTCGTTTCCACCACTGGACTCTAAGCCCGCTGCGGCTGTGGCCGGGCCCTCCACAGCTCTTTCTCCAGGAACACCAGGCCAGCCAAGGTGGGGGCTGAGAACACGGGTGGCTGGAGGGGACGCTGGGCCCGGCGGGGGCTGTGAAGTGGTGAGATGTGCAGGCAGGGCTGTGGGATGGGTGGACAGGGCACAGTTAAGGACAGGGCAGAGGTCACATATGCAGGAGATGGCAACGTGGGGCAGCGCTGACCGCCTGAGGTTGGGAGGGGTGCCTCAGGCCAGCAGCACCGTCTCCACAGACCGGCCAACCCCTGGCCCCATGGCTGACACCATCCCAGGTGCAGCCAGGACAGACAGGACAGGACAACAACCCTGGCTTCACGTGTCCAACCCAGGCTCTGCACAAATCCCATGGGGATGCGGTGGGGGCGGGTAAGGGGCGGGAAGGCGGTGTGTCGCTGAGCAAAAAGGCTTCTGCCTGGAGTGAGGCATTGGGTGTGAGGGCCACAGCCCTGGGAGGAGGGGAGGGGGAGCCCAGCTCAAAATAGCGAGGGGGGAAGGGTGTGGAGGGTGGCCAAATGCCAGAGAAGAAATCCGATCTGCCCTGGCCAGTGAAGTGCTGGAGTCAGCAGTTTGGAGCCATTCTGGAGGAGCCGGGGCTGGGGCTCCCACCAGCTGCCTGGCGAGAAGGCTGCAAGCCTGACTTCCACAGCCCTTCTGTCCTCAAATAAATCACCTCCTCTGGGCCTGGAGTTCCTCATCTGACCATGGAGGGGTAGAAAGAGGGGCAAGCTTTCCAGCTTCAAGGACATTGGCCAGTGAGTGTTGGAGCTGGGAGGCACTTTGGAGACCACAACAACTCAGACAACAGCTCAACCATGCTGAGGCCACGGCGAGCCGGTGTGGGCCATGCCCCTAGCCTGTAAGTGGGCTCATTGTGACTCCGTTTCCACGTGAGGAAATGGAGGTCCAGAGAGGTTAAGTCACCTGTCCAAGGTCATGAAGCAAGTAAGTGGCAGGCCTTGAATCCCAGCCTTTCACACTGTCGTCCAGTTTCCTCAGTGGCCCGTGAGATATCTGAAGGCCAGAAGACATGGACTGCTTTCAAGGCCACAAGTGGCACCTGTCACCGGGCACAGCAGGGGGTCGGCAGGTTCCTGCAGGCCAGCCCAAGCATCCCCAGCTCGTCCTGAGGTTCACAGTGTTGGCTGCAGTGGAAATCTGAGAATGAACCCTGGGAAGGAGGGCGTGTGCATGAGTGTGCGCACGTGCGTGCATGCATGCATGTGTGTGGATGCACCTCTCACAGCCCCCCCCCCCCCAGGGCACCAAGAGTGCAGTGCAAACCTTGCCAGGTTTGCTCCCTCTTAATGACTTTTCCAGGGGGTCGCCAGGGAGTAAGCAAACCTGACACTGCCCAGCCCCGCAGCCCAGAATACAGCTGATCCTGCATCTTCACCCAGGGGCTGGAAATATCATGGCAAACCTACTCTCCCCCATGGCCCTAAGGGCAAGCACGCTCGGTGCAAGGCTCTAGGGGAGGCTAGGTGACAGGGGTCTTGCCCAGGGGCTGTCCGTTCCCCTCCCTACCCTGGGCTCCCCACCGTGGTAAAAGCCCTCAGAGCTCCTCCTATCTGCAGGGTTACCTCCACCAGTCATTCCATCTCCACTATAACCCCTAAAGAGGGGCCAGCCAAGGCACAGAGAGGCTTGGAGAGTTGCCTGATCTCACACAGCCAGGAAGTAGCAGAGCTGGGATCCAAACCCAGGCCTGCCGGAGTCCAAATGGTCTCAGCTCCTACCTTCTGGGGCTGGCATGAGCACGTTATCCCCCTTAACTGTTGTCAGTCCCGCGTAACAGTGATACTGCCGGGGGGTGGGATGGAGGGAGAGGGAGCATGTCCCATTATGGAGGTGAGGAGAGGGCCTAGCTGGTGGGCAACTGTTCCCACACTCACTTCTGCACATGCTCTCCCTTCTCCCCTCTACCTGGAATACTCTCACCTCCCAACCCAATCCAGATGAGGCCATATTTCCTTCTGGAAGCTTCTCTT
The DNA here is from genome assembly GCF_023851605.1 of Tamandua tetradactyla. Classification (NCBI taxonomy): domain Eukaryota; kingdom Metazoa; phylum Chordata; class Mammalia; order Pilosa; family Myrmecophagidae; genus Tamandua; species Tamandua tetradactyla. Next base: position 17,037,839 of record NC_135339.1, on the reverse strand, counting down.
GATTGCTTCTGCCTGCAGGGACCCCTCTCACCACACGTGTACCACAGGCCCCTCTGGTAGCACGTGCTCACCACACACCTGCTGTGTGCCAGCTGTACAGACACACCCCATGTTTGCCATGGCTCCGGGTCAGCTCCTTTAGAGTGCCGGCCTTGGTGGCTGGGTCAGACAGATGTGGGACCCGCCCCCCGGGGAACTTGTTCCAAAAGAGCTGCAGCCTGGGAGCCGGGCTGACGAGGCCGTGTGCGAACTGTCTCATTTAATCAGCATGTAACTTTCCAGGGCTGCAGGAAGACGGATCCATTTCACTCACCAGGAAACATAAGTCTCAGTTCCAAAGCCACACCCTGGTCAGCGGGTTTTGCCCCTGGTCTGCTTGACTCCAGGTACCCAAGCTCCTAATTCTAGAGTGCAGGTCCTCACACTTACCTTTGCAGGAGCACCAACCGGGGGGCTTGTTATAGCACCGAGTGCTGGCCCCACCCCCAGAGTTTCTGTTCAGTGGGTCTGGGAGGGCCTGAGAATCTACATCTCTAACCACCGAGTTCCTGGGTGATGCCACTGCTGCTGGCCCGGGGCCCTCACTTTGAGAACCGCTGACCTAGATGGAACCAATCATGTCTGTTAAAAGAGTGTCCTCCGATACTGTCTTCTCTGCGTTGCCCCTCACGTGTCCATTCTACAGCCCAGGAAACTGAGGCACAGAGAAGGCAGGTGGCTTGTCGGAGCCACACAGGAAGTAAAGGTCAGAGCAAGGAATGGAGTCCAGGGCCCCTCGCTCCAGGACCTGAGGGGGTGGGCGGTGCAGGACAGGGAGGCTGCTGGGCTCACAACAGGCAGCAGCCTGGGGACAGGAAGCAGGGCCCACTCTCTATAAAAGCAGCCCTGGTGGTGGCAGTGGTGACGGCGGGATGCTGGGGAGGGCTGGCCTGCCTCCCCTGGCCCAGCCCCAAACCTGTGACTCCTCAGCATCTGGAAACCATCACGGGGAACAATGAAGAGAGCAGGAGGCCTGGCTGCTTTGGGGGCTCGGGCCCCGTCTCTTTAGGGGAGCAGAGGAATGCAAGGCCTACAGGCACCTCCCATCCCCTACCTCCATCACCGCACACTCAACTCCCAGCAGACCTCGTTGTCAGGCTTCTGGCCTTTTCCTTACAGATGTGGGTGCTGGCAGCCAGTGAGTGTGCTCAGGGGCCTGGACAGAAGTCAGGAGACCCAGCCCTGTCTGCAAGGATCCTAGCCCATCAATGTGGCTCCCCCACGTGGGGTGGACTGGCCACTTACTGGGGTGTGTATTGACATGTATCTGACCTGCTTCAGGCCTGGGACCAAGTTGGCCCTGGGGGTCCCACTGCCCCACCCCAGGCCAGAAGAGACCAAACCACCAGGCATGGAGTGGGGAAGGGGCTGGGACAATAGTCACCAGGAGCACTTATCTCGCCACCCTCCCCCCAAGTTCTCTATTCAGACCTCAACAAATAAGTTCTGAGTATTTGAGACACTGGAGTAGGGTGGTTAGCAAAACAGATTGAACCCAGTTCCTGCAAGCTTACAGCCAGGTGGGATAGAAAGAAAAAAGTTAGCATTTCTTTCAAATACTTGAAGTTGTGATGGGAGCTATGAAGGAATGAGGCGCTACGACAGAGACTAACAGGACCCCTCCCCTTCAGAGTGGATAACACATGGTGGGCTGGGGCCAGGCCTAGCCTCTGAAACCTTACAGCCTAAACTGCTTTACAGAGGCGCTTCGTAACACCAGTGTGCCGTGTGATCTTGGGCAAGTCTCTTCCCCACCTGGGTCTGTCTCCCCAACTCTCAGTGAAGGTGTCAGGGAGAACCAGGAAAGGCAAATACTTCATCTTGTGCGTCTGCTCTAATTATGTGCTACCAGAGCACTGTGTGAAGAAGATTTCTGCAGCTGCACCTGGCTCAACAGGCAAAAATGGTTTGGCTTTATTGATGTCTGCACAGACGCAGCTGTGGGCGGGGGTGGCCGGCACACGGGATCTGTGTCGGCATTCCTGGCCAAGGCGATCCCTACAGGTCACTTCAGTGCAAATGTTCCATGAGCAGATGGCTCACAGGATCGGGAAGCAGAGAGTTTAAGTCCCAGCACGGGCCCCAAGGCAGAGGCCATCCCTTTTCCCTCGGGACCTGTACCAGACCCTGGTCCTCACCCTGCCAAGTGGGTATCGTGCCTTCCAAATGTGACCCTGGCTGTGGAAGCTCTTCAGAACATGACACTTCCTCCAGGAAGCCTTCCCTAACTGCCCTCCCTGCAGAACACCGCCCAGAGGGCCCCCTGCACTTGGAACAGTTCTGCCATAAGCGCTTAGGCTGCTCGGCTCCTCGTTTGTGGTTCTATTTCCTTCTCCCGGCTCATTCCTCAGCCACAGGGGCTCTGATTCTCTCGGCACCACGTGGGCCCAGCACAGGGCAGGGAGACTCAGAGTGGGGGTGGGGGTGAAGGAAAAAGTGACCGTTTCAGACATTACTATCAGCCTGAGGTTAAGTAACTGGAGGAGAAAGTCAGAGGGATCTGGGACACAAGATGGGGGGCAGGGAGGAGGACAGCCGCCTGGTGACTTCCTGGACAAGCATGCCAGCGATGTTCCTGGTCATCAGTGTGGCCATTGTCCCCGCTGGTCCAGGGAGTGGGCTCAATAGGGCCTCTGTCCCTCCCTGGGCAGACCAGCCCAGCTTGGTGGCATCCCACCCGGGCAGCTGGAAGGCGCGGGCCCGACACTTCCTGTCCCCACAGCGAGCGTTCAGAGGGGCGAAGAGAGAAGGGGGGCTGCAAGACAAGTGCCCATCTGTGTCCCCTAGAGGAGGGCTGCCCAGCTGGGGGGAGGAGGTGGGGGAAGGGACAGCAGCCCCTGTGCCTCAGCTCCTCTCTTCCCAACCAGCAGGCTCTGAGTTCGTGCTGTCAGAGGGTCCACTCTGGCCCTCCTGCTCTTCTTCCAGCAGATCAGGTACCTCCTTGTCTCATTTAGGATCTTTGCTCTTATTGTTTCCGCTGCCAGGAATGCCCTTCCTCCCCCATCACACTGTTTGCTTCCTGCTTCGTGTGTCTCTATTCAAGCAGTCACCTCCTCAGAGAGGTGGTCCCCGACACCCTATCTGAAAGAGGTCATCTTCATAGCCCTCGCACAACCTGTGTTTGTACCCATGTCATCTCTGCCTACCCTGCAAGAACGTGAACAGCCTTCCTCCTGTCTTTCTTATTCACTGTGGTGTGCCCACAGTGGCTGGGGCAGGGCACCTAATAAGTGCTCAATAAATACGCAAGGATTGAGCAGACAGAAGTATCAGCCTGGAGGATTGACCTACATGCTGAGCCAAGGGCTCTAGAGCACATAACTGAGGTGGCTGGGGAAGGGCCAATGGGGAGGGCAGGTGTGAACCAGGTGAAACCGAACTGGAGGAGCTCCCTGTGTGCAGAGGGCTGGAGCAGCAGAAGGCATGGGGGCCTTGGAGGCCAGACTATGCTGAGCCCTGGGGCTATAGGGTAGAGCTGGATTTGAGCCCAGGAGTAACGGGGAGCCAAGGAAGTCTTTAAAATCAAGGGTGGCAAGATCAGCCTGAGGTTTAAAGATCTCTTTGGCTGTGCGTGGAAAATGGATTGAATGGGGGGCAGGGTTTGGATGTGGGGACACTTGGGGGGGTGCTGCCACATTCCTAGTGAGGGGCAATGGTGGTATGATCTGGGGCTGCAGCAGGAGGGGAGAAGAAAGGTGGAGGGATAAGGATTTGGGGGAGGGAGAGCAAGGTTTCAACAACTCCCAGCAGTCTGGCCTCTACCAATCTGCATGGTTGTGGGGGTCAGACCAGGGGCTCCCCACTTGGCTGGTGACAGCATGGTTCCTAATCGGTCAGGGCTGGGGGTGCAGGGAGAGGGTGATGGTGAGGGAGCGCCCAAGGCAGCAGGGCTGGATGGAAGGAGAAGGGGCCATCCAGGGGCACAGGCAGCAGGGTAGATGGACGGCCTGAGATAACCACCTGCCTGGCTCTGTCCTGCTCGTGCCTGTGCAGGTGTCCCTGAAGGCAAGGGTGTCCCTGAAGGCAAGGGTCCACAGCCAATCTGGAGGCGGGCTCAGGCTCCTGGCATGGGGGTGTAGCCACACACAAGTACACACACATACACTTCCTTCAATGAGCAAAGAGGCTCAGAGCAGGAAGAGGCTGTGCACTCAGGCCCCTGAGCAAACCTAGGCTTTCCCCACTGTTCCAAGTAGCCTCTTAGGCCCCAAATGGATTCTGCAGAGCAAAGAAGGGGAGAGTGATGGAAGAGGTATTCAGTCTTTAGGCCAGGACGGAGAGGGTGAGACGGGAGTCCAGGGGAAAAGACCACCCGGCCCCTCCTGCTGGTTCAGCCCTTCGACTTCCACCATCTCCGCGTGTGTCCCTACCGGCCCTCTATTTCACGGGGAGGGGACTGAGGCCAAGCAGCTGAGCTGACCTCCCAGTATCCCACAGTCCACTGGGGGAAGGTCAGAACTCATACCTCCTGGGAGAAGAAGGAGCTTCCTGGCACCTCCAGGAGCCACCATGCTCTTGGAGGGGGGCACCCTCAGCCTGGGGACCCAATCATGCCACCTGAACATCCCAACCCAAATGAATGCCCGGCCACAAGGAGAGGTTGTATCCACCCCAGCACCAGCCACATGGCCAGGAGAGCAGTCATTGTCCCCAGGGGTGACGTCTGAAAAGAACCCAATGCAGGGACCCAGGCAAGTCCCCCTGGAAGCCCACTGTCACCGGTCCCTGGAGCCTATCCACAGGTGTTCCTGCTGGTCCCTGATCATCTCTCCCTGACTTGCCTCGCCCCAGCATCTCTGGAGTGTAATGGGGCACCTGGGAAATCTTGGCTTGGGGGGCCCTTAAAGCAAAGCCTCCCTGTTCTACTTACAGCAGGAGGCATTGAAGCCATGCACTGAACTGAGCCCAATTACTAGCACTGTCTGCAGACACACACACACACACACACACACACACACACACACACACACACACACACACACACACACACACACACCCTCCTCTGTGTCCGCAGTGCTCTTTCCCATTGGTACACACCTCAGGACAACCTGCCAGCTCCATTTTAAGGCATCTGGCAGGGAAGCAAGTGGGGCGCACAGCTCCCCAAACCCAAACTCCTCAAGGTAGATGGGTTCACTGAGCTTCCATGGAGCTCCAGGCATGAGTGCGAGTCTCACGAATCACAGGCAGGAGCCCATCAGTGAGGCGGGGGGGTGGGGGGGGTGCCAGCATGCACTCCTGCCCCCAGCCTGGACCCAACTCCACAAACTCCAGAGCACTGTGGGTAGTTCCAGGGTAGGGCAGCCACAGGCAGTTCTGGATTTCTAAAAATCATAAAAACAACCACACAGAAAATTGGGAGACTCATGCCAAGGGAGGAAAAAATGTAACCACTCTTATCACTTCTGAAAATTTCTATATCCCTGGCCATGGGCTGCCTATGGCCATGTAGAGAGGGGCCCACAGTGTGTCCTGTGCCCCCACATTACCTCGTCTAACAAGGTGCCCAGGGAAAGAGAGCCCTGGAGTCCTGGGTTTGAATCCTGACTCTGCCATTTCTAGCTGCAAGTACTTGGGGAAGTTTCTTACTCTCACTGAGCCTCAGTTTTCCCATCACTCAAGCAGAGATAATAATATCTACCAGTGGGGAGTTGAGCAGATCTAATGAGCTCATATATGCAAAGCGGTTGGCACAGAGCGTGGGTCCAGTAAATAGTAGCTGCCCTCACCCTTGCCCTCGCCCTCACCAGCATTCTCATCATATGGATACTTATCTCAGATGCTCAAGGACTTAAAACTTCCTGCCTGACCCACCAACTTGCTGATAACCCAGCGGCATCTCCGAAATCCATCATTTTATGCTCTGGGTGAATCTAAGGCCACCAGTGTCCTTGAACAAACACATCAGTGCAAGGAGCCAGTGGCAACAACGAGGCCTGCCCCTGCCCTCTCCCAGCATGACAGGTTTTCCCAAAGGGGCTTTCGTTTAATCCCCAGGCTAGCTCTGTGAGTTCCCACCCACCAAGCCTTAGCAAAGAAGGCCCAGAGAGGTGAAGAGACTTGCTTCAGGTAACACAGTGAGTGGGCGTTGGGGTCCCACCCCCCACCTGAGCAGTACACGGAGGGTCCTAGAACTGGGGGAGCAAAATAAAAGCTGTGCATCCTGGCGGGCAGGAAATGGCCATAGGAGACCACAGGGAGTGAGGAGAGAGTCTCCTGGGCTTGGTGAAATCTGCCAGGCTACAGGTTGCGAATGCACAGTTCTGAGTTGCAGGGCTGGTCTCTGTCATCTTAGGGGGACATAAAGACCAACCTGGTCCCCTAGAAGGCCTGAACAAAAAGCCAGGATGGGGAAGGTCTGGCTGGAAGAGCACGTGTAACAGCTAGGAGTTAGGAGACCCGAGTTTGAGCACTAGCTCTATTCAAGAAGTCACCCCCTCTTTCTGGGTCTCAGTTTTTCCATCTGTAATCTGGACGGGTGGGTGTGTATGTGAGAGTATATGGTATGTGTGTGTGTGTGAATGTGTTTGGGTGCTTTGGATGTTATAGTCTCTATGGTCTGACATCCCAGGAACTGATGGCTCTGTGGCGGGATGGGCCAAACGAATGCACTGAGCAAGTAAGGGATGCTTCTACACGTGTAACCTGCAGTCCCTCCTGCTGCAGGTTTTATGCAGTACGTCTTATGCGCTGCTCACACTTGCTCCACCTTCCATTCCTCTGTCGCCAACGCTGGAAGAAGAGCCAGAGCAGAGAGAGCTCTGTGGGGTCTCTGCACTGCCTACTCCGCCCTGTCCCCCAGAGAGGCGCTCCTGACCAAGGAGGGAGGGGTGCACATCCAAGCTTACACAATCACCACCTTGTCTCGGGGAGACAAAGACCAGGCCCCAGGCCTTGGTGGCCAACTGCCCGGATGGAATGATTGAATCGCAGAGTTACTGAATTTAGAATTTTTTAAATGTTAGTGCCATAACAGCTTAGATTCTTGGAATCTCTAGCATTTAGAATAATAAAGTGTTAGCATCACAGACATGGAGAATCTTCTTCATATCAAAAAGCAACAATAAGAGCACACTTGAAAACAGAAAATGTGGAAGGGTTCAGAATCACATAATTGAGGTCTGGAATGATTATACAACCTCGGACTCTTGTAATCAGAAAATCCAGAACAACCAAATGTCGGAATCATCAAATATGGGAAGCCTGATTTCCCTGAATAATAAAACTGCAGTCACACGATCTAAAAAATCTGGGATGGAACAGCAAGCACCATTGGAAGCAGGAGCCCCTGGAATGTCCGTTCCTGCATCCCACAGAACCTTCTTACCTGGCTTTCCCAGGACCACAGAAGGACCAGCCTGGCTCTGCTCACCTCACCTGCGGAGCCCTCTCCCACACCTAATGAGCCTCACACCCTGCCCCACTGCCAATCAGCGTCACCTGGGGAGCAAAGAAAAATGCCATGACTAGGCCTCATGGTCCAGCCCTACTCTACTGAGTCATAATTACCAGCATCAAAATTAAAAGAAAACAAAAAATCACCCAAGTGATTCTCATATGAAGCCCAAGCTGAAAATAAGTTAGAGCTGGGGAAGCAGAGGATGCAAGTAACTGGCCCAAGGTCACCCAGCAGACAATCCCCAGCCCTCAAGCAGGGAGGGGCCCCCTAGGCCTCTGGCCTTTCCTCCACCTGGGTCCCTATGGTGCTGGGGGCCCAGGCCCCAACTTACGGCTCTGATCAGCGCCTCCTGCCCCAGGGGTATTTCTGGTAGTATCGGGCATCAAGTAGGTTAGGACAGGACAGCTGGGTCGCAAAACCAGCCCCTTCGTTTCTTCCCAACCCACATACTCAAAGGCCTCCAGGTTTGTTTCCAGGGCAGCTGGAGGGTCACTGTGAAAGGCCATTAAGGTCAATCCCCAGCCTCCAGGGAGACACCAAGCACTGGAAGTCAGAAGCCTAGGGCTTCGGTCTTCCATGCCACTAGCTTGCTGCGTTGCCTTCGACAAGTCACTTGGCCTCTCTAGGTTAAAATGGTCTTAAGTAAATGAATGGACTTTATCCTGGCCTTGAGGTGGAGGCTGCACAAAGAACCTCTGAGAGTCCCTCCAGCTCCACCTCTTGGCCGCACATCACATGGCCACACATATAAGTAGATGGGGAGTTTGGTGCCCTGTGCTGGCTTGTTTCCGGCCAATTAGGAAGTTCCTTCTTTCATCTAACCCAAAACATTTCAGCTGCAGTTTTGGTGCTTTGCCCTCCTGCATGAAGATGGAGACTCTGGGCACAAATGCCCTTTGCTTACTCAGAGGAAACCCCCAGCCTTCTTGAACCTGGCTGAGCGAGCCCCCTGTGTACCCTACGCCCCCGTTCACTCATGGGGGTGCCCTCATCAGGGACCGCCGAGCCTCTGCTTGATGCCTACTTACTCTGATGTGCCCACAGCTCCTCAGCAGCCTAACAGGGCAGGGGGGTGGCTGGGCCTGAGTGTTTCCTCCAATGAGATGGGAATTTCCAGCCAAGAACCCCTAGCAAGCTGCCAAAAGAAGGCCAAAGAGGCAGCGTCCCAGAATGGGGAAGTGACAACCCAGACGTTCTTTAGACCAAAGCACCCCAAACTTCAATGTGCCCTCAAATCACCTGGGGATCTTATGAAAATACAGACTCTGATTCAGTGGGTCTGGGAAGGGTACAATGTTCATCATTTTGGATAAGTTGCCAAGCAATGCCTCTGCCGATCCAGGGACCAAACTTTGAGAAGGAGCCTTTTTGCTGTTAATAAGTGAACATTTTTTTATTCCTAAGAACCCCTTACTTTTTTAAAAAATTTATTTATTAATTAAAAAAATTAACAAATGAACTAAAACATCAACATATATAATCAGTAATTCACAACATCATCACTTAGTTGCATATTCATCATTTCTTAGAACATTTGCATCAATTCAGAAAAAGAAATAAAATGAAAACAAAACAAAAAAAGATTATACATACTATGCCCCTTACCCCTCGCTTTCATTAGCATTTCATACTAAATTTATTTTAACATTTAGAACCCCTTACTTTTGATCTGCTTGGCTTGCAATCCATCGCCAACTTCGTTAACTCATGAGACAGATCCACAAAGCAGTGCTGGGAGGCATACAAGGATGCACACCGCCGGAGGGAAGGGGAAACTGAGGTATAACAAGGGCAAGGGGCCAGTTCAAGATCACCCTCTTCCACCCGGCCTCCCTGGCTAGGCTCTCTCCTCTAAACTCCACCCCCAGGCTGCTTAGCAATGAGGGGCCTCACCTAGCCTCTTTCCTGCCCACTCAGCTCTGCTGGCTGGGGCCTCTGCCCCGAGGCCTCCAGGGGGTCCTTGCTGCACTGACATGGTGACTGACCTGACTCCCCACAGCATGAGCCAGCAGGACATGGCTTAGGAATCAGCCTGACTTTAGAGCCAGGTTCACTGGGCTCAAATCCCAGCTGCGTCCTTGGCTCCTGTGTGACCCTGGGAAAATACCGACATCTCTGAGGATAGGGCACAGACCTATGTGCACAGACTCAGCACCATAATTGGTACACGGAGGGTGTTCAGTAGCACATTCGCTCCCTGTCTTTCTTTCCTTCCCCACATCCAAACTGTGGCTGGTTCCTTCGTTCTCTGTCCAATACTTAAGACAGTACAGCCTCTGAAGCAGGACTACTGGGACTGCATCTGGGCTGTGTGAACCTGGCCAAGTCACTCACCCTCTCTGTGCCTCCATGGGTGTAATAAAAGGGCCTAGCACAGTGGGTGGCTGTGAGGAGCAGAAAGATGAATATGTGCACAGTGCTCAGAGTGCACGCTCCCTGCAATTGTTGCTCCTACACTGCTGATGCCATCTCCACCGGGACTGGTCCTGGCTGCACAGCCATGGCCGGGCCTGGGACACAGTAAGGAAGTTTCTGTCAAATGCTCGCTCTCTTGGGGAGAACTCAGAAGGCCTGCTGGAGGAGGGGGTGATTGACTGCCTGAGTATCACACTCCTTAGCAAGGGAGATGAGGAGCTGAGGCCTCTGGATTGGCTGTTACCACTTGTCCTCATTTCCCTTTGGCTGACCTCTGTCCCCTCCTATCACCCCAGTGTGGGGACTGGGAGACACTCAGAGTCTGCGTAACACCTTGCTCTCCAGATGAGAAGTGGGGAATGGCGAGGACACAGAACAGAGAGGAAGCCTGTAGGTGCTTCTCTCCTGCAGCCTGATTTCTGCCTGGACCTGGGCACGTCAGATAGAGTATTTCGATCCTTGTGGGTGGAGAAGGGAGGTGGGGAAGGCTGGGCTCTGCGGTCAGACAGACCTGGCTGGTCTTTACCAGCTGGAGGCCCGTGGGCAGGTTACTTACTCTGCTGTGCCACTTGTTATCAAATAAAAGAAGGATGAGAGGAAGGGAGGGAGAGATAAAGAGAGAGGAGGAGAGTGGGCAGACAGACTGCAGACGACGACCAGGCTATCGTTATTTTGAGAATCCAATGAGATAACTGAACGAAGGTGCTTCAAAAGCCAGGTAGGTAGGCCTACGGGGCACCCCAAGAGAACCTCTTTTGTTGCTCAGATGTGGCCTCTCTCTCTCAGCCAAAATGACATGCAAACTCACCGCCCTCCCCCTCTCTACGTGGGACATGACTCCCAGGGTTGTAGACCTTCCTGGCAACATGGGACAGAAATACTAGAATGAGCTGGGACTCAGCATCAAGGGACTGAGAAAATCTTCTCGACCAAAAGGGTGAAGAGAGAAATGAGACAAAATAAGTGTCAGTGGCTGAGAGATTCTAAACAGAGTAGAGAGGTTATCCTGGAGGTTATTCTTATGCATTATATAGACAATCCCTTTATAGTCTAAGGTATATTGGAGAGGCTGGAGGGAAGTGCCTGAAAATGTACAGCTGTGATCCAGTAGCCATGTTTCTTTAAGATGATTGTATAATGATGTAGCTTTCACAAAGTGACTGTGTGACTGTGAAAACCTTATTATGATGCCCCTTTTATCTATGGTATGGACAAAGGAGTAAAACATATGGATTAAAAATAAATAAATAGGGCAGGCCGCGGTGGCTCAGCGGGCAAAGTGCTTGCCTGCTATGCCGGAGGACCTCGGTTCGATTCCCGGCCCCAGCCCATGTAACAAAAACGGAGAAACAGAATACAATAAAACAAGAAAATGTTTAAAGATGTTTCCCTTTCTTCCTTCTTTCCTTCCTTCTATCCTTCCTTCCTTCTCTCTGTCTTTCCTTTAAAAAAAATAAATAAATAAATAAATAAATAATAGGGGGAACAAATGTTAAAATAAATTGGGTAGAGGGAAATGCTAGTGGCCAAGGAGAGGGAGGGATAAGGGCTATGGGATGTATGAGTTTTTTTCTTTTTTCTTTTTATTTCTTTTTCTGGAATGATGTAAATGTTTTGAGAAATGATCATGGTGATGAATATAAAACTATGTGACGATATTGTGAGCCACTGATTGCACACCAAGTATGGAATGTTCATACATTAAGAATGTTCATGTTTGTATGTTGATTGGTTTTATTAAATTAAAAAAAAAAAAAAAAAAAAGAGCCGGGCAGGAGGGATGCCTGACTTCTCCCAGCTTCCCCATGCCCACTCCATGCGAGTTCCTCCTCTGCACTCGCTGCCTGATTTCTCTAAGGCCACGAACCTTGGAATGGGCGGCTTGTTGGGGGAGGAGTCAAGATCTCAGAAGGTCAGGTCAGTGTTGCTAAATCTCTACCCCAGTGGCTGGGACCCAGCCACCTGGTCCTTGCCTGTCAAAGCCACTGGTACAGAATGGACCCAACACAGGCTCTGTCCCATGCCCACCTCCCACCCGTCATCGCCACCAGATACAGTGGGAAGGGAATGGGCAGGTTCGCAGAGAGCCGAGGGGGAAATGCTGCCATCACAGATCTACCTCCCCAGGCCCCAGGACAGCCCAGGGCAGCGGCAGGGTGGCCCTAAGCTCACACCTGCTCCGGAAGCCCAAACTTCCTCACTCACTCACCTCTAATCACTTCAGCAAGCCTTCAGTGAGTACCTGCTATACGCTGGGCCTGCGCTTGACTGCTCAGTGGGTGGTGTAGCATAGTACAATGCCATGGTTTCCAAAGCACTTCTTGTGTGACCTCCTCTGAACCGCACAGAAACTGAGATAGATTTCACAGTTGGCCCCATTTCACAGATGAGAGCGTGGAGGCTCAAGGGCAAAGTCAACTTGGCTCCAGCTGAACAGCGTCTGGGTGGCAGGCATGGAACAAGAACTCGGGTCTAGTGGCCCCAAATCCCGGATGGCATGAGCAAACGCAGAGAAGCTGGGGAGCCCCAGATGTATGGGTGCACACACAAGGGCACAGGTATGCACACGTGTTGGTAAGCAGTCCAGCTGAGGAGGGGCAGGAAAAAGGAAAGGGAGGACCCCTGCCGGTGCTCCCTGGGCCTCCTCTCGTCCATCTCACACCACCCTGTGAATCCAGGCTCCTGGGCCTCACTTTACAAATGAGGGCAGAGAAGGCTCCGTAGAGGCCCAGTGTGAGCCTCCACAGCTTACGGCCAAGCACCGCATCGGTGGCCTTGCCCACACGTTTCCCTGAGAGGTAGGCAAACCTATTTTCCAAACGCCTGGGGGGAGTTGAGCAACAGGGCCAAGGTCTCACAGCTGGTGAAGGACAGAGGTGAGGTCTGATCCCAGGGCACTCCTGTCATCCTCACTGAGGCTAAGGGGCCACGGGGTGACCCAGCCTGAACCTTCCCATGGGACCTTCAGAGCCTGCTCTTCCCGCAGCTGCCCCAGGAGGAAAGTGAGCCACAAGGAGGTACAGGCCAAGAGCCTGGCACAAAGGGTGAGGAATTAATAAGGAAGGAAGTGAATGAGGGCATGAAAGAGTGGGGTCCTGAGTCCTTCAGGTGTCCAGAGGAGGGAACTTCCTTTGAGCTTGGAGGGTCAAGGGAAACCAGAGACGGCTGCCTGGAGGAAGTGCACCAGGCACTATTCATCCCAAGGACACAAATGCTCTGCTCCTGCGCTGCACTCACTCAGCCTTGTAGGACCACCGCAGCTCACACCTGCCCCCTGGCTCTACCAACACTCCTGTCCCTGGGCCCAGGGTGAGACCAATCAAATCAAGGCCGACAGAACCACTGAGATTCCTGGGGGCTCCCTCAAGCATGGGGCCACCAGGGGCTCTGAATCACCATCTGGGATCCTTTTAAAAGGAGAACTGGCAGCTGAGGATGTGAAACGGGTGCTCCTGGGTGCTTTGCTGCCAGGCACGGCACAGCAGGAAGGATGTAAAAGTGGGTGTCCTGTGATCCGCATGCCACCCCTGCCCTGTACCACGCCTCTATCCCACCCACCCCTCACAGCTGCTCCCCGTGCTTATGCGGGAACATGCACTCGGTGGGTCCCTCCCCCTGCCTGGGCCAGAGGGGAGCTGACAGCCCTCAGACAGGGCAGGGCACCTTTCAGCCCCATCAATGCCCCTCCCCGCTGGGCACCCCCAGGCAGACGGGGCCTCTAGGACCCAACCCCTACCTTCCCATTTCTCAAGCCAAGCTGGTTGACCCTAAGTTATCAGAGCCTGCCCCTGCACCCACCCCCCCGCCCCAGAAAGCAGTCTCCCAGTACCACCTCTGCAGCCCATCCCAGAGGCAGCTCCCCTGGGGAGCGAAGTCCGGGACCCCATCTGAGGAATCCCCACAGCCCTGAAGCACTTTCTCTAACCTCAAATCACTTCAACACAGCTGAGCTGAGTCACAGTGATGGCAATAACTCCTTGAGTCGAAAGAACCAACACCTAAAAAGGTCTCACGAGGTGCAGGCACTTCTCCAAGCGCTCCTGACAAAAGAGCTCACTAATGCCCACAGCATCCCAGGAGGCAGCTGTCTGTCCTCTCTCAGCAGCTCAGGAAACTGAGGCATAGAGAGAGGAGCTAATCTGGGCTGTGTCACCGCCCCTACCAGTATGGAGAGGGCATCTCAGGGGAGCCTGGGGGGCAGCAGGCTGGGGCTGGGTGTGTACCCTCACGTCCAAGCAGCAGGCACCATGCCGTCCCCACCACACCCATCCCAGCTGACATGCTCTAGGTGCTCGCAGCATTCCACGGGCCGGGCCAAGCACTGGGAAGCCAGGACCCAGTCTGCTGGGCCCACCGGCCCCTCCCAGCTCCCAGCTGAACCCCCGACAATGTTTGTATCTGCCACGTCCATTCCCTGCCCCGTGCACACCTGCCTGCCAGCCCCTGGGCCCAGTCCTGCCTCCGCAAGCTCATATAATGATGCTGTCTGTCCTTCCTTCCTTCTCTCTCCTTCTCTTCTATCCTTCTTCCCTTTATTGAACTTTTACAACACGCAGTTTTGGGCTGGATGCTATGAGAAAATCTGTTTCTCCACCACCAGTACACAGGTCCGAATGAGTCAATGAGAATCCTTTCCTTGCCGTACCCCAATATGTGAGCTGCCTGTGTGAGGGAAGGGAAGGAGCTAGGCACCTTGGCTGCCCCGCTGTACCCCCACCCCCACCATCTAAACCCTGACCTCTTGGTTATAGGTCTCTGAGGAGAAGCCTGGGGGATGGTAAACTGGGTTTCCAAGTCCTGGGCCCGAGATTCTGCTGGGGAGCCGCTGCACGCCCTCGGTCCCTCTCTGCCTGCCTGTCTCCCTAGGCTCGGCCACTTCGGCCACAGAGTAAACCTAGTCCTGCAGCAAGCTCAGGGCTGGGAAGAGAGACGGACATGCCAGGCACAGGGGTCACACGTGGGCGGGTGGCCTTGCCCTTCCCTGCCTCCTTCGGGCACCCACGGCTTCCAGGCACCAGCCTGTCATGGCCTGGGGGACGAGTGGGTGGGGTGGCTCAAGGCCGGGATCCAGGGGCTACAGAGGCTGGGCTGGGGGAGAAGGGGAGTGGGGCCAGCCTCCTCTCTCCCCTCAGCTCCTGATCCTCCCCCCAGCAAGACCCTGGAACATTTACCTCCCAGGATCCAGGGGCTACAGAGGCTGGGCTGGAGGAGAAGGGGAGTGGAGCCAGCCTCCTCTCTCCCCTCAGCTCCTGATCCTCCCCCCAGCAAGACCCTGGAACATTTACCTCCCAGCTCTAAGGTTTCAGCTGTTCTAGGATTCAATTCTCCCCCTGCTCTATTTTCCTTCTTTTGCAATCTCCAAGGAACCCGAGCTGCCAGATGGGTGGGGGCGATGACTGTTTTCTGCCTGACATCTGGACTTCGTTAGCAGCCCTGGTCATGCTGACTCAGGGACGGCAGTTCCCCTGGGCTCTGGCCCTCCCCAGACCCCTCGCGGTGCCCGGTCCTTGGCTGGACACGGGAGGCACAGCTGGGAAGACCCCTCAGACTTCCCTTGAAGGCTAACCAGCTCCCCAGGAACATCTTGGGAGCGGATGAAGGCGGAGAGCTTAGAGAAGTTCTGCTCCCCGCTCAGTGCCAATGAGTGGCTGCCAGCCTAGGTGTGGCCAGGCCGGCCCACCATGGACAGGGTGCTGGGGAAAGGAGGCCGGGTCCTGGATGTACTGACCCCATCCCCACCCACCCCTCCACTTCTAGAGGTGCTGCCGAGTCATCAAGGCAGGAAGCCTCGCACCAACCCCGAATCACAGGTTTATTTTGGAGACGGGTGGTGCCCAGAGGTTACTGAGTTGTCCAAAGTTGCACAGAGGACCTGGAACGTGAACTCCTGTCTTTGGATTACAAATATCAGGCGGTGTCCTTTGACCTCAGACAGACACCCTCTCACCCACATTGGGGTCCCTTCTCTGGCAGGTAGACCCTTCACACTGTCAGGGCTTTGGCGGAAAGGCAGTACTTGGAGTGTTCATGTCCATCATCAGAGAGGCACGTGGCGGCCCCCCCAATCTCGAGCAAACCCCAGACATTCTCCAGGGTCACAGCATGACTTTCGTGAGCCCCAGACACTTTTGGCCTTCGTGGGCCCCTTCCTCCATAAAAAATTATATTTTATGGCTGCATGGATATAATGACCAATATAATCCAGGCTGGATTCGTTATTATATATTCATTATTATTATAGTCATAACTTGCATCTGGCTTTAAATTAAATTATAATTAAAAAATTTTTGTGGACCCTTGGCACTGGGCCTGCCACTCCGATGCAAAAATCAGACCTGGCACTTGCTGTCAAAGCACCCTCTGATTTTCTTTAAAGCACCTCTTATCTGCCCTTTCCGTTTTCTTATCAATTTTTGCTTATTGCCTGATACCACCAACTAAAACGTAAGGTCTGAGCCAGCAGGAACCTGTCCTGCTTTGTTCACGGTGGCATCTTCAGGTGCCTATTGTGTGCTGGGCACACAGTAAGTGCTGAATAGATATTTTCTGAATGAACAGGTGAAAGAAGGCCCATCTCTATAGGCAGGTGTATTCGTACCCCAGTTGCTGGCTCCCATGTGCCTGGGCACCGCCTCAGAGATGTGGGCGGCCTGCCTTCTCCAGCTCTCCCTCACCTGCCACCACGCCCCAGAGCTGGTTCTTTCCCATTGTCTCCAGAATTTGTCCCCTTGCCCCCAACTTCTGCTTGTCCCTGCCTCATATCTGGTCTCATCATCTCCTACACACGTCCCTAGGCTGCTTTCCTCTGCGGATCTGCCCACTCCAACCCAGCCTCCAACCTGCCACCGGCCTGATCTTTCAAAATGCCAATCCGAGCCTGTCACCTAAGTCTTGGATGGCTTCTCACTGCCCTCGGGATAAAGTCCAAGTTCAGGCCGCCAGGCTCCCAAAGCCCTCACCACCTGCTCCTGGTAATAACCTCCCATTCTCCCCACAGGCATCCAGAGCGCCGGCCACGGCCAAGGGCCCGCGGTTCCCGGAAAGTGTGCTCCATGCTGTCGACACACCCGCTTGGAAGCGTTCCCCACTCCAGGCCCCACCCCCCCACCTCACCCCCGGAGCTTAGGCAGAGTTGGTCCCTCATTTGCAAACCTCATGTAGCACTCGTCACCCTGAGTGCCTGACAACGTTTCTGCCTGTCCCACTGCGGGCGGGCATGGGACCTCTACTGCCCATGTACCCCTGCATCCCAGCCTCTAGCAAGGTCTGGCGCATAGCAGGAGCTCAGGAAGGGCTGGAGGATTGTTGGCTATCTCGGGCCTGGCTCAGTCCTGGACAGACTGTGTGTTCTGGGCATGGATGTGGCACTGAGCCAAGCTCCCACCACCAACACACACAGCCCATGCAGGCAAGTACTAAGCATGGGTGGCTCATCCAAGATGCTGCCCCTCAAGTCTTCACAGGTCTGATCCTTGAGTGTGCAGAAGCCAACTCTGGATGCCCGGCTTACCCTGCAGGCTGGCCCAGCTGACAGCTCTGCCCTCCCCTCCTGCAGCCAGCTAGAATTTCTGTAGCCACCGGAGTTGGCAGCCCCAACCCACCCCTGGGCTCCCTGACTACACTGGGACAGCAGACACCCTGAGGCAGAACTGGTGGTGAGATTTACCAGCATACCCACCTGGCCAGGGCAAGGCTTGGTTTAGCCTCTGCTCACACTGTCCTTGTCCCAACAACCCATCTTTTTAAAAATCCTGACATTCTGGGGATGAGAGTGGAAATCAAAGTAGGGATGCTAAGAGAGACAACAGAATGTAATTGGAAAAGCATGGGCTTTGGAATCAGGGAAACCGGAGTTCCAATATCAGCTTTGTTAGTCACTTGTGACCGTGAGCAAGTCACCTCCCTAAGCCTCAGTTTTATCAATCTGGAAATTGGAGATCATGATAATGCCTATTTTATACTGAGTTGTCAAGAAAATTAAATGAGCTGATGCATATACATGCCATGCTCAGTGGTACACTCAATACTTAGGGGTTACTATTATTGTTAACACTATTACTAGGACAGTGTTAATGTTATTATCAATATTGTTGTTTTTAATATTGCTAACCAGGCACATTGTATGGGAACAGAAGCAAGTGCAGACTTTTCAAGAACCAAATGACAGACATTCTGTGCCGCCGGCATTGGCTGGCGATGGATCTTGGACCAAGCACAGCCTTAGCCTACAAGGAGACCCTGTGCCCTTCAACACACTGGAAATTGGCCTCTAGCAATTTCTGCCTTGGTTTTGGGGGTTCCCAGTCTTCCTGCAGAGCCCAATACCCCTCATGCTGCCCCTGACACCTGAAAGAAGCCATGTCAATCTGAGCACCTCTCTGCTATTCCTAAGGTCGGAAAATAATTGACTAACAGGTTACCACCCCTTGGCTCCTATGTCTCTCCACCTGGGCTATCAGCAACAAATGCTTCAGCCCCCTCCTCCTTGCTGCCTTCCCCTGGGCCCCCATGGTGTCCTGCGTACCATGGAAGCAGCTTCAGCACCTAGGCAAGGCTGGACGACCTCCATCTGGACCCTCCATCCCATTACACCATTTCAAACTGAAAAAGCATTTAGTTCATTTTAAAAGAACTGCCCCAGAAGAAGGGGAGAAAGAAAGGGGTGGTAGACAGGGAGAGAGGGGGAAAAGAGGGGGAAGAGAGAGGGAGAGAAAGTGCAGGGAAATAATTTGAAGAAATAATGGCTGAACACTTACCACATCCAATGAAAAATGTTCATCTACACATCTAAGATGATCCATAAACTCCAAGTAAGATTAAACACAAAGAGATCCATGAAGAGCCACATCATAGTGAAAAATTTGAAAGTTAAAGCTAGGAGAAAACTTGAAAGAAGCAAGAGAAAAATGAATTTCCATTTATGAGGGAGCCCAATGAGAATAACAGCTGACTGCTCAGCTGAAACAATGAGGCCAGGAGGCAGTGGGATGACATATCTGAAATACTCAAAGAAAAAATACTGTCAAGAATCCTATACTTACACCCAGCACAATTATCTTTCAAAAATGAAGGTGAAATAAAGACATTCCCAGATCAACACAAACTGAAAGAATTAGTAGCAAGCAAACCCACATTATGAGAAACATGAAAGGAAATTCTTCAGGCTGAAAGTGAGTGACCCCAGACAGTTACATGAACCCACATGAACACAGAGCACCGGTCAAGTTAATTATGAAGTTATAAAAGACAATACACAAGCATCTTTTATTTCATTTCTTCTCTTAACTGATTTAAAAAGCAATTGTATAAAACCATATGCATGGGTAGTGCAATGGTGGCTCAATGGCAGGATTCTCACCTGCCATGCTGGAGATCCAGGTTCGATTCCCGTGAGGCTGCCCATGCCAAAAAAAAAAAAAAAAAAGACCATATGCACATAATTGCTTGTTGGGTCTATACACACAGAAATATAATATATTTGATAATAACAACTCAAAGAAAGCAGACCAGAGCAAAGCTGTATTGGGGTAAAGAAATGACTCCAAATAGTAACTTGAATCCACGGGAAGAAATGAACAGAACCAGAAAGGAGAAGGCTAATTGTTATGGCTTGAATTGTGTTCCTCAAAAAGTCACCTTGAAATCCTAATATCCAGTCCCATGAATGTGATCTTATTTGGGAAATAGAATTGTTCAAGGTATTATTAATTAACAATATGATACACGTTAAAACGAGGCCTACCCTAATCCAATACAACTGGTGTCCTTATAAGAAGGGGAGAATTGGAGAAAGGGCGGGGGTGGTGGTAGAGAGAGATTGGACAGCCACGTGACGATGGAGGTAGAGGTTAAGTATGGCACAGGCCAAGGAATGCCAAAAACTGCCAGCCACCACCAGAAGCCAGGAGAAAGGTTTGTAACAGATTCTTCCCTGCAAACTTCAGAATGAGCATGCCCTTCCACAGACTGATTTCTGATGCCTAACTTCCAGAATTGTGAGACAATAAATTTCTGTTGTGTTTGTGGAGCTATGTTATGGCAGTCCTAGGAAACAAAGACACGCTACTACAGCAAAAACGCTAACTATATAATTGCTCTCTTTTTCTTCCCTCAGCTTCTTTAAAAGGAATAAAACTGAACAAAGCAATAGTTATATCATGGTATTTTTGGATTTTTAGCATGTTGATGCAATACGTATAACATCAACACTTCAAAAATAGGGGGAAAGGAACAAGGCTACACAGGAGTAAGAGTTCTGTATTTCGTTGGAATTAAGTTAGTGGAAGTCAGAGGAGGATTCTGATCAGTTAACATGTATAAGGTAAGCCCCAGGGCAATCTACAAGGGACATAACTAAAATATATAACTAAATATAAACTAAAATAAATTACTAAAATATATATACTTGAAAACCATTAAAGAAATAAAAGGTTATATTACAAAATTCTACTTAATGCAAAAGAAAGGAGTAAAAGACAAATACAGGAATAAAAGACATGAGAAAAATAGAAAAAAAGGAAATGACACGGGTAAATTCAACTATCTCAATAATAACATTAAATGTGAATTGATTAAATAGTCTGATCAAAAGACGGAGATTGTCAGATTCACTAAAACCAAGATCCAACTACATGCTGTCTGTAGGAGATCCAGTTTAGAATCAATATATAAATAGATTGAAAGTAAAGATATATTATGCAAGCAGCAACCATAAAATGCTGAAATAGCTATACGAATGTCAAACAAAATAGACTTTAAAACAAAAAAGTTACTAGTAATAAAAAGGAACATTTTATAATGATAAAAAATACATCTCAGACTCCCAGAGATGAGCCTTGCCATGGCACTATGGGATCAACAATGCCATCTTGACCAAAAGGGGGAAAAGAAATGTACAAATAAGGTCTCAGTGGCTGAGAGATCAAATAGAGTCGAGAGGCTACTCTGGAGGTCACTCTCATGCAAGCTTCAGTTAGACATGGCACACCCATCATAACTTACCAAATCCCAAACAAAACCATTCCTGCCAATCCTAAAGAACACCTAGGGCATTATATCAAATTCTACAGAAATTCCATGCATGAGGGTAACTTTCCAGAAGCCTACAACCTCCAGATGGGTCCCTGGATCAGAAAAGTCCTGAAATGCAAAGGGGCCAGCCTCTCCAACCCCCTATCCCGTATTACCGACAGTCCCTTCCAATATGAAAAAGTTAGAATGGAAATAGCCCAAATACCCCTAAAGAGTGAGAGAAAGATCAAAGATGATGGTGGAGTTATACAGAGAAGGCAGGTTTAACAAATAAGTATAATGCTGAACCATTATATTGATAAATTTTTTAGTTTCCAGTATCTTAGGGCAGCTAGAAGTAAAAACCTAAAATTGTGGAATTGCAACCCATACCAAATCTGTTCCACAACTGATTGTTACCATGTGCTTTGAAATTTATTGCTTTTTTGAATATACGTTATTTTTCACAAAAAAGAAAAAAAAAGTCAATTGTGATGATAAATGCACATCTGTATGATGCTATTGTGAACTGACTGTACACTTTCGATGATTACATGGTAGGTGAATGTGCCCCTTTGAAAGGATTTATGTACCCTAGAAAAGCCATGTTTTAATCCTAATCGATCTTGCAGGAGTAACGTTTCTCTTAATCCCTCGTCAGTACTACAGGTTGGAAACTTGATTAGGTTATCTCCATGGAGATGGAGCCATGTCTCCATCCATTCTGTGTGGGTCTTGATTAGCTTATTGGGACCCTATAAGAGGAGACATTGTGGAAAGAACTTTTTTTTGAGAATGAGGAGAGTTGCAGAACCACAACAGAAGGATGAGAGAACCAGAGTTCACGAGTCAGCAACCTTTGGAGTTGAAGGAGAAAGTTTCCAAGGAGCCTCATGAAGCAAGAGGCATGGAGAGGAAGCTAGCAGATGTCGCCATGTTTGCCACGTGCCTTTCCAGCTGAGAGAGAAACCCTGAACCTCATCAGTCTTTCTTGAGTGAAAGTAACCTCTTGGTGCCTTAATTTGGACATTTTTATAGACTTGCTTTAACAGGGACATTTTCCTGGCCTTAGAACTGTAAACTAACAACTTATTGAATTTCCCTTTTTAAAAGCCATTCTAGTTCTGGTATATTGCATTCCGGCAGCTAGCAGACTAGAACAGTGAATATATAATATATATCAAAAAATTAAATAATTAAATAAAAGATACATCTGGAAGACATAACAATTATAAACATATGTGCTCCTCCCAAAAAAGAACCAAAATACATGAAACAAAATGTGACAGACATGAAGGGAAAAAGAAACTCAGCAATAATAATTGGAATTTTTCAATGCATCATTTCAATAATGGATAGAACAACTAGGAAACAGAAGGCATGAAGAACACCATAAAGATCTAACACATGTAAATATTCCAACCAACAATTGCAAAATATGCATTATTCTCAAGTGCACCTGGAATATTCTCCCAAACAGAAGATAGGCTAGGTCATAAAACAAATCTCAATACATTTCAAAGAACTTAAATAATACAAAGTATGTTCTCCAACAACAGTGGGATGAAACTAGAAATCAATATAGAAAGAAATTTGAGAAACTCAAAAACATGTGGATATTAAACAACACATTCCAAAATAATCATCGGGTCAAAAGAGAAATCACAAGGGAAATTAGAAACTACCCTGTAATGAATGAGAATGAAAACACAGCACATCAAAATTTATGAAATGCAGCAAAGTAGATGATATGATCATGTACAGAGAAAAATCCTAAGCAATCCAATAAAAATTATCATAACTCATGAATAAATTCAGCAAAGTTGAAGAATCAATATATAATACTGAAGAATCAATAATCAAAATACAAACATCAATCATATTTTTATACAATTTCAATGAACAATCTGAAAATGAAATTAAGAAAACAATTCCATTTATAACCGAAAGAATAAAATTCTCAGGAATAAATTTAACAAAATAAGTACAAAGTTTATACTGTATAAACAACAAAACACTGTTGAAAGAAATTAAAGATGATCTAAATAAATGGAAAGACATACCATGTTCATATATTGGAAGACTATACCTTGTTAGGATGGCAATACTATCCAATCGATCTACAAATTCAAAGCAATCCCTATCAGAATAGCAGATGACTCCTTCATAGAAAAGGGCAAGCTGATCTCAAAATCCATATGGAAATTCAGGGGACCCAGAAATAGACAAAAACATTTGTATAAAATAAAAAAATTCTGGAGGACTCATATATCCTGATTTCAAAACATACTACAAAGCTACAGTAATCAAAAATGTGATAGGAAAAAAAGAAAAAAGAGAGAGAGAATAAAAAGAAAAAGAAAAAAAAAACATGTGGTAGGAGCACAGGAGAGGTATAAATGTCAACAGAATAGAATTGGGAGTCCAAAACCTATGTTGTTGTGTTTTTTTGTTTTTTGTTTTTTGCATTGGTTTGTTTTTGTTAGATCCTGACACTTAAAGAAATCTCTGTCATATCACTAGCTGTACACAAACGTAAGAAATATCTTAGGGACAGACTTGACACTTCCAAATGTTAAAATGTACAGTGTACAACGAAAGATGAAAGAAAAAGACTCAGGAAATGATGGCCCATCCAAATGCATAAGATAAAAATCCAGGAACCATCAACAAAGAAGACCAGATTTTGGATATACCAGAGAAAAACTTTTCTAAAATGATCCTCAATATGCTTAAGGAGATAAAGGAAAACATGGAAAAAAAACCTAAAGGATATCAGGAAAACAATGAGTGAAAAATATGAGAATCTCAATAGACAGAGTAATTTTAGAAAGGAACCAAGCAGAAATACTGGAAGTGTAGATCACAATAACTGAAATGGAAAATTCCCTACAGGATTTCAACAACAGACTGAAGCCTGAAGCTGGCAACAACAGATTGAAGCTTGTCTCAAAGACAAGACCACTGAAATGACTCAGTCTGAGAGTTCTTAAAAAAGAACTTTAAAAATGTATACACAGCCCAAGAGACCTATGAGACACAATTAAGCCTATTAATAGATGCATTGTGGGGGTACGAGGAGAAAAACAAAGAAATAAAGGGGAAGAAGGAATATTCAAAGAAATATGGCAGAAAAATCCCAAATTTAATAAAAGACATGAATGTACACATTCAAGAATCCCAAAGAACCCCAAGAAGGAGAAACCCAAAGAAAATCATGTCCAGCTGATAGTACTAGTTGATGGTCATCAAACTTTTAACAGCAAGGGACAAGAGAGTTCTAAAAGCTGCGGGGGGTGGGGGAGCAACATGTTTTGTACAATGGAGTTCCAACAAGATTAGGTAGCTTTCTTTCATCAGAAGCCATGGAGGCAGAAAGGCAGTAGGATAAAATATCCAAAGTACTGAAAGAAAACAACGGCCAACCAAAGAGTTTATATCCAGAGAGACATTCTTTCAAAAATGAGGGCGATTAAAACAAAAAATGTTTATCTGGGACAAAATTTATAATTTGACTAGTGCATTTCCTAATATAACTTATGTGGACAGTTTAACTGAACACCATAAGTACATGGTACCGTAAGTAGGGCACGAGATTTTGTAGGTTTGTTCAGAGTGATGCCCTGATAAATCCCAGAGTGATTTGAACAGTGAATAAAAAAGTATTTGCAAAGTCCCCTTGGGGAAATGACAAGAAAGGGGGAAAATGCAACTTTCCCATTTGGAGAATTCCTGATATTCTCACAAGCAGTGGGAACAACTAAGCAATAGGCCGAGCCCTCAATCTTAGGGTTTGTTCATATGAAACTTATCCCCACAAAGGATAGGCTAAACCTACTTAAAATTAGGTCTAAGAGTCACCCCCAGAGAACCTGTTTTGTTGCTCAGATGTGACCTCTCTCCCTCAGCCAACACGACAAGCAAACTCACCACCCTCCCCTTCTAGGTGGGACACGACTCCCAGGGGTGTGGACCTTCCTAGCAACATGGGACAGAAATACTAGGATGAGCTGGGACTCAGCATCAAGGGATTGAGAAAACCTTCTAGACCAGAAAGAGGAAGAGAGAAATGAGACAAAATAAAGTGTCAATGGCTGAGAGATTTCAAACAGAGTCAAGAGGTTATCCTGGAGGTTATTCTTTTGCATTATATAGATATCCCTTTTTAGTTTATGGTGTACTGGAGTGGCAGAAGGGAAGTACCTGAAACTGTTCAGCTGTATCCCAGTAGGTTTGATTCTCGAAGTTAACTGCATAATGATATAACTTTTACGATGTGACTGTGGGATTGTGAAAGCCTTGTGTCTGATGCTCCTTTTATCCAGGGTGTGGACAGATGAGTAAAAAAAAATACAGATAAAAAATAAATAAATGATAGGGGGGTAAGTGGTGAAATAAATTGGGTAGATGGAAATACCAGTGGTCAATGAGAGGGAGGGGTAAGGAGTATGGCATGTATGAATTTTTTCTTTTTATTTCTTTTTCTGGAGTGATGCAAATGCTCTAAAAAAAATGATCATGGTGATAAATACACAACTATGTGATGATATTGTGAGCCACTGAGTATATACCATGTATGGACTATATGTGTGTGAAGATTTATCAATAAAAATGTATTTTTTTTTAATGAGGGCAAGATTAACACATTTCCAAATAAAGAAAATCTGGGGAAGTTCATCACCACTAGACCTGCCCTGTAAGCAATACTAAAGGGAGTCCTTAAGACTGAAACAAAAGGACACTAGATAGAGGACTAAAGTGACATTAAAAAATGACCCAAGTAAAGGTAATCATATGCCACTACGATTTTTTATACACAATTGTCCATGCTCATGGTATCTCCTTGAACAGACAATTAAAAATAAGCAGAAACTGCAGCGCTCCTGGCTTAGGAAATGCCACGTGCAATGAGAAGGAGGTTGGAAGCCCCCATGGCACAGCTGGGAGTGACTCGAAGGAGTGTGCCATTACTATTATATTGTAGTTTTTGGTATGTAACTCCAATTTTACTTCTTACAGGTTCTAAAATGAAGATACATAAAAAGTAATGACAAATCTATGGTTTGGGACACATTGTATAAAAATACAATTTGTAATAAGTACAACAAAAATATGGGAGGAGGGAGGGGTATAGGAGGAGTGTATGTATATGCTCTTGAAGTTAAGTCAGTATCAAATAAAAAGTGATTTGTATGGATTTAGGATGTTAAATTTAAGCCCATGGTAACCAAAAAGGAAATATATGAAAAATACTTACAGAAAGAAATCAGAAGGGGCTCAAGTGATGCAATACAAAAAATAAATATGAAAGTAGGCGTTAATGGAAGAATTGAGGGACAAAAGCTATATAAAACTTATAGAGACCAAGTTTCCTAAGGGAAGGAAGAAAGAATATGCAACTATTAAATCTTACCATCAGGGAATCTCCTGACACTGTGTCAAACCTTAGGGATACCCAAATTAAAAGGGCCTGCCTTCAATCATGAGGCTTACTCTCATGAAGCCTATGTAGGTAGTGGAGAAGCTTAGATACTTGTAGGCACACCTAGGAGTTACTTCTGGAGGACCTCTGTTGTTTCTCAGATGTGACCTCAGTCTCTCTAACCCCAACTCTGCAAGTGAAATCACTGCCCTCCCCCCTACGTGGGACATGACATCCAGGGGTGAAAGTCTCCCTGGCAACGTGGGAGAGGACTCCCAGGGATGAATCCAGACCTGGCACGGTAGGATCAACAGTTCCATGCTGACCAAAAGGGGAAAAGAAGTGTAATTAATAAAGTATCAGTGACAGAGAGAGTTCAAATAGAGTCGAGAGGCTTCTCTGGAGGCTGCTCTTATGCAAGCTTCAAGTAGACCTTGCTACCTATCATAACCTGCCAACCCCCAACCAGGACCATTCCAGCCAATCTTAAAGAACACCTAGGGCAATATATAAGATTCCACAAGGGTTCCAGGCACTAGAGTAACTTTCCAGAAACCTACAACCTCCAGATGGGTCCCTGGTCCAGATAAGTCCTGAACCCTAGCCCAGACTCTCTAGAGCATCAGATAATTCCATCTCCCTACCCCATATTAGTGACAGACACTTCCAATAGCAAAAATTTAGAATTGCCATAGCCCAAACACCCCTAAAGAGAGGTATGTAAATATCAAAGGTGATGGTGGAATTATACATAAAAGTTAAGACTTAACAAATGAATATGAATGCTGTATCCTTAAATTGATATCTCTTTTAGGCTCCAGTATTTTAGAGCAGCTAGAAGTAAAAATCTAAAATTGTGACATTGTAACCCATGTCAAAGTCTGAAATATGTTTACAACTAATTGTGGTGCTGCACTTATAAATTTATAACTTTTTTGTATATATGTTATTGTTTACAAAAAAAAAGAAGGAAAAGAAGTCGATTGTGATGATAAAAAAGTATTTAAGCCCTCTAGCCTATATTCTGGAGCAGCTAGAAGGGAAAATATGAGAGGATTGTATGTTAGTCCATGACAAACTCTGGGATCTATCCTATAACCACTTTTTGAAGAGTGCTTTGAAAACTATTGCTTTTTTATTTCTTTGCTTTGTATATATGTTATACTATACAATAAAAAAGTTAAAAAAAAAAACTTATAGAGACCAAATAGCAAAATGTCAGAAGAAAGATCTGTAATATCAGTAGTAATTTTAAATGTAAATGGAAGGGGTGCACATGTGGTTCAGTGGCAGAATGCTCACCTTCATGTGGAATCATGCTTTGATTCCTGGACCATGACCCCCCCCCCCAAAAAAAAATGGATTAAATCTCCAGTCAAAAAAGAAGAGAATGGCACAATAGATAAAAAAGTATGACCCAACTACATGCTGTCTGCAAGAGACTCACCTTAAATTCAAAGATACAAGCAGGTTGAAGGTGAAAAAAGGGATAAAATATACCATCCAAGTAGTAACCAGGAGAGAGATGAGGTAGCTCTACTAATACCCTATAAAATAGACAATAAGTTAAAAAAACAGTTATGAGGGATAAAGATGGTCTTTCTAAACTGAAAAAGGGGACAATTCAACAGAAAGATAAAACAATAATAAATATATATGCACCTAACAGCAGAGCCCCAAAATATATGGAACAAATACCAACAGATTTGAAGGGAGAAATTGATGGTTCTACATTGCTAGTAGGAGACTTTAATATCCCACTCTCAATAATGGGGAAAACATCTGGTCAGAATATCAATAAGGAAATACAAGATAGGAATGATACTCTAAACCAACCAGACATATATAGAATACTTTGCCCAACAAAAATAGAATATACATTCTTCTTAAGTGCACATGGATCATTCACCAGGATAGGCCATATGCTGGATCACAAAACAAGTCCCAATAAATTAAAAAATATTGAATTCATACAATGCATATTCTCCAACCCCAATGGAGTAAAGCTACAAGCTAATTAACAGAGGAAGAAATGAAAAATTCACAAATATGTGGAAATTAAACAACATACTCTTAAACAACCACTGGGTTAAAGAGGACATCAGAAGCAAAATTAGGTTTGAGATGAATGGAAACATAACATACAGCATACCAACTATACAACATACCAAAACTTACGTGATGCATCAAAGGCAGTGCTGAGAGAGAAATTTATAGCTCTAAATGTTTTCATTAAAAAGGAAGAAAGAGGGTGGGCCACGGTGGCTCAGCAGGCAAAAATGCTTGCCTGCCATACCAGAGGACCCGGGTTCAATTCCCAGTGCCTGCCCATGTAAAAAAAAAAAAAAAAAGGAAGAAAGACTTCAAATCAGAGACCTAACCTCAAAACTGGAAGAGCTGGAAAAAGAAGAACTAAAGCAAGCAGAAGGAAGGAAATAGCAAAGATTAGAGCAGAGATAAATGAAATAGAAAACAAAAAAAATAATACAGAGAATCAACAAAACCAAACGTAGGTTCTTTGAAAAGATCAACAAAATTGTCTAACCTTTAGCTAGACCAACAAAGGAGAGAAGAGACAGAGAGGATACAAATAACTAAAATCAGAAATGACAGAGGGATATTACTATTGACCCCTCTGAAGTAAAAAGGTCTATAAGAAAATACTATGAACAACTGTATACCAGCAAATTAGATAATCTAGATGAATGGACAAATTCCTAAAACACACAAGTTACCTAAATTGATTCAAGAAGAAAAAGAAGATCACAACAAACCAATTACTAGTAAATAGAGTGAATCGGTAATCAAAAACTTCCCAACAAAGAAAACCCCAGGACTAGATGGCTTCACAGGGGAATTCTACCTAGCTTTCCAAGAAGACTTAACTCCAATTCTGCTCAAACTCCTCCAAAAAAATTGAAGAGGTGGAAACACTCCTCAATTCATTCTTTGACTATCACCCTTATACCAATGCCCAATAACAATATCACAAGAAAAGGAAATTACAAACCAATACCTCTTATGAATATAGATGCAAAACTCCTCAACAAAATACTAACATACTGAATCCAACAGCATATTTAAAGAATTATACACCATGATCATGTGGGACTTACCCCTGGTACGCAAGATTCAGTCAACATAAGAAAATCAATTAATGCAATACACCATGTTAACAAAATGAAAGTCATCTCACTTGATGCAGAAAAGGCCTTTAACAAAATCCAGTACCCTTTCTTTTTCAAAAAATATTTTTGTTGAGAAATATCTATACACATAAAGTCCAATCATATTATACAATCAGTGGCTCACAATATTAGCACATAGTTGTATATTCTTCACCATGATCATTTTTAGAACATTTGCATCACTCCAGAAAAAAAAGAAAAAAAAAAAAAGAACTCAAACATCCCAAGCCCCTTAACCCCTCCCTCTCATTGATCCACAGTATTTCAATTTATCCGTTTACCCTTTATCTCCCCCTTTATTTATTTATTTATTGTTGACTCATCTGTCCAAACCCTGGATAGAAGGAGCATCAGCCACAAGGTTTTCACAATCACAGTCACATTTTAAAAGCTATATAGTTATACAGTTGTCTTCAAGAATCAGGCTATTGGAACAGTTCAACAGTTTCAGGTACTTCCCTCTAGCCACTTCAATACACCACAAACTAAAAAGAGATATCTATGCAATGCGCAAGAATAATCTCCAGGGTTACATTCCAGCTCTGTTCAAAATCTCTCAGGCACTGAGAATGTATTTAGTCTCACTTCTCTCTTCCCCCTCTTGGTCAAGAAGACTTTATCATTCCAATGATTCCAGGTCCTGGCTCATCGCGATGAGTCAGGTCCCACATTACCAGGAAGGTTTACACCCCTGGGAGTCATGTCCCACACAGGGGGGAGGGCAGTGAGTTCACCTGCCAAGTTGGCTTAGAGAGAGAGACCACATCTGAGCAACAAAAGAGGCTCTCCAGGGGTGACTCTTTTTTTGTTTGTTTTTAGTTTTTTACTAATTAAAAAAAATGACAAGAAACACAAACATTCCCAACATATACACTCAGCAATTCACAATATCATCACATAGTTGCATATTCATCATCATGATCATTTCCCAGAACATTAGCATCAATTCAGAAAAAGAAATAAAAAGACAACAGAAAAACATAACAAAGAAAAACATAACAAATAACATTTACATGCCATACCCCTTACTGATTCCTTTCATTGATCACTAGCATTTCAAACTAAATCTATTTTAACATTTGTTCCCCCTATTATTTATTTTTATTCCATATGTTCCTCTCATCTGTTGACAAGGTAGATAAAAGGAGCATCAGACACAAGGTTTTCACAATCACACAGTCACACTGTGAAAGCTATATCATTATATAATCATCATCAAGAAACATGGCTACTGGAACACAGCTCTACATTTTCAGGCAGTTCCCTCCAGCCTCTCCATTACATCTTGGATAACAAGGTGATATCTACTTAATACGTAAGAATAACCTCCAGGATAACCTCTTGACTCTGTTTGGAATCTCTCAGCCATTGACACTTTGTCTCATTTCACTCTTCCCCCTTTTGGTCGAGAAGGTTTTCTCAATCCCTTGATGCTGGGTCTCAGCTCATTCTAGAGTTTTTCTCAATGCCTTGATGCTGAATCTCAGCTCATTCTAGGATTTCTGTCCCACGCTGCCAGGAAGATCCACACCCCTGGTAGTCATGTCCCACGTAGACAGGAGGAGGGTGGTGAGTCTGCTTGCTGTTTTGGCTGGAGAGAGAGGCCACATCTGAGCAACAAAAGAGGTTCTCTTGGGGGTGACTCTTAGGCTTAATTTTAAGTAGGCTTGACCTATCCCCTGTGGGGTTAAGTTTCATATGAACAAACCCCAAGACTGGGGGCTCAGCCTATAGCTTTGGTTGTCCACACTGCTTGTGAGAATATCAAGAATTCAACTTGGGGAAGTTGGGTTTTCCGCCATTCTCACCATTCCCCGAAGGGGACTTTGCAAATACTTTTCCACTCACTGATCAGATCACTCTGGGATTCATCAGGGCATCACCTGGACAAACCAACAAAATTTCATGTCCTATACAAAGTTCCATGTACTTAAGGTGTTCAATCAACTATCTACATAAGTTATATCAGGAGATGCACTAGTCAAAGTATAGATTTGTACCAAATAAACATTTTTTGCTTTAGTCTCACACATTGGTTGAAATTTTAAACTACTAAGTACCATCTATTTTCAGCACACTGCAGTAATGACATTCTTTTGTTCTACCTCATGCAAAAACATTTTTTAAATTTGTACATTTAGTCACTATCATTATACACTCTAGGAATTCCTAGATTACACCATCTCAATCTTTATCATCTATCTTTCTTTGTGATTTCATTTATGCCCCAGCCCTCCTCCCTTTATCATTCTCATATGCAGCTTCATTCAGTGTTTTAACATAATTGTATTACAGTTAGGTAATATTGTGCTGTCCATTTCTGAGTTTTTATATTGAGTCCTGTTGCACAATCTGTATCCCTTCAGCTCCAATTACCCAATATCTTACCCTATTTCTATCTCCTGATGGTCTCTGTTACCAAGGAAATATTCCAAGTTTATTCACTAATGTCAGTTCATATCAGTGAGACCATACAGTGTTTGTCCTTTTGTTTCTGGCTGATCACAATCAGCATAATGTCCTTAAGGTCCATTCATGTTGTTACATACTTCATAACTTTATTCTGTCTTACAGCTGCATAATATTCCATCTTATGTAAATGTCACAGTTTGTTTAGCCAACTGTCTGTTGATGGACATTTTGGCTGTTTCCATCTCTTGGTAATTGTTAATAATGCTGCTATAAACATTGGTGTGTAAATGTCCATTTGTGTCCTTGGCCTCGTGTCCTTTGAGTAGAGACAGCATATAGATGGGTCCTGTTTTTTAATCCATTCTGCCAGACTATGTCTTTTGATTGGAGAGTTTAATCCATTAACATTCAGTGTTATTACTGCATGGGTAGTACTTTCTTCTACTATTTTGCCTTCTGGATTTTATATGTCATATCTAATTTTCCTTCTTTATACCTTTACTCATAGTCTTCCTTTCTACACTCTTCTCCACACCTCTCTCTTCTGTCTTTGTATCTGTCTCTAGTGCTCCCTTTAGTATTTCTTGCAGACCTGGTCTCTTGGTCACAAATTCTCTCAGTGATTTTTTGTCTGAAAATGTTTTAATTTCTCCCTCATTTTTGAAGGACAATTTTGCTGGATATAGAATTCTTGGTTGGCAGTTTTTCTCTTTTAATAATTTAAATATGTTATCCCACTGTCTTCTCGCCTCCATGGTTTCTGCTGAGAAATCCACACATATCTTATTGGGCTTCCCTCGTATGTGATGGATTGCTTTTCTCTTGCTGCTTTCAAGATCCTCTCTTTCTCTTTGACCTCTGACATTCTGATTATTAAATGTCTTGGATTATGTCTATTTGGATCTATTCTCTTTGGGGTACGCTGCACTTCTTGGATCTGTAATTTTAAGTCTTTCATAAGAGTTGGGAAATTTTCAGTGATAATTTCCTCCGTTAGTTTTTCTCCTCCTTTTCCCTTCTCTTCTCCTTCTGGGACACCCACAACACGTATATTTGTGCGCTTCATATTGTCTTTCAATTTCCTGAGTCCCTGCTCATATTTTTCCATTTTTTTCCTATAGTTTCTGTTTCTTGTCAGAGTTCAGATGTTCCGCCCTCCAGTTCAGAAATCCTATGTTCTGACTCTCGAAATCTACCATTGTAGGTTTCCATTGTTTTTTTCATCTCTTCTACTGTGTCTTTCATTCCCATGAGTTCTGTGTTTTGTTTTTTCAGACTTTCAGTTTCTTCTTTGTTGTTCTTTCCTCGCCTTCTTTATATCCTCCCTCAATTCATTGATTTGGTTTTTGATGAGGTTTTCCATGTCTGTTCGTATATTCTGAATTAATTGTTTCAGCTCTTGTATCTCATTTGAATTGTTGGTTTGTTCCTTTGACTGGGCCATATCTTCAATTTTCCTAGTGTGATTTGTTATTTTTTGCTGATGTCTAGGCATTTAACTACCTTAATTAGTTTATTCTGGAGATTGCTTTCAGTTCTTTTACCTAGGGTTTTCTTGCTGGATGAATTTGTTGTCTATCTGTACTTTGACATTCCGTTCAGCTTTATCTGGACCTTTACCTTAAGTTTTGTTTAACAGAGGAGAATTTTTCAGTTCTTGTTTCTTGCCCTGCTTGTGTGGTGCCTTTCCCCCCACACACTTAGGAGGGTCTACTTAGATATTATAGACCCCAGCCAGATTTTCCCAGACCAAACTGGCCTCCTATCAGGAGGAAAGAATCACCTGCATCGGTTTTCCCTGAGGGTGAGACCCAGCTGCTTGAAAGACTTTCCTATGAAGTCTCTGGACTCTGTTTTTCTTATCCTGCCCAGTATGTGGCGCTTGTCTGACTGCAGGTCCCACCAGCATAAGATGATGCGGTACCTTTAACTTTGGCAGACTCTCCCTGCTGGGGGCATGGTGGAGACAGAGGAGAGGTTGTAGGCTGGGTTTAATGGCTTCAAATTACCAAGCCCTGGTGTCTGAATTCCTTGATGGAGGGATTCCACCTGGGTGGGCCTTCACCGCTCCCCTGGGGAAGGCACAGGCTCCAGATAAGCCCCCAAAAGAGCTCATTTTGCCTATGCCTGGGGCAGCTGCAGCCTGAAAAATCCTGCCACTGTATCCAGAGGCACTCAAGCCACAAAAACCTCTGTCCCCTTCTTTTTTTCTTTCCCCTTTTTCTGTCAGTCCTGCCCCCTTGGCGCTGGGGCAAAAATGAGCAACCTCCGCTTTGATCAGGTTCACCTAAGTTGGGGGCCTATTTTTAGTAGTCAGAATTTGTTAATTAGTTCCACAATTGGTGTTTGATTGTCCCCAGTCCCTGCTGCTGGTAAAGTCCTTTCCTTTCCCGTCTGGGAAGCGGCCTGTGGGGGAGGAGCGCTGGCCGCCGCAGCTTTGGGAACTCATAGTTCTGGGGGGTGCTCACAGCCGGTCCAGCTGGTCCAGACTCGGTCCGGTCACTGACGTGGCCCCAGGAGCTGTTCTGTACTGTTTCCAGTTATTTAGTAGTTGTTCTGGAGGACGAACTAAAACACGCACGTTGTTAAGCCGCCATCTTGACCCCTCCAAGGGTGACTCTTAAGCATAATTATCAGTACGCCTAGCCTCTCCTTCCAGCACCCCTTCTTGATAAAAAACACTTAGAACATTAGGAATAGAAGGAAAACTTCAACATGATAAAGGATATATAAGAAAAGCCTATAGCTAACAGCTTCCTTAATGGTGAAAGACTGAAAGCTTTTCCTGTAAGATCAAGAATAAGTCAAGAGGGCGGGCCACGGTGGCTCAGCAGGCAAGAATGCTTTCCTCCCATGCCAGAGACCTGGGTTCGATTCCCGGTGCCTGCCCATGTTAAAAAAAAAAGAAAAAAGAATAAGTCAAGACATGACTCCCACGGATGTAAACCTCCCTGGCAACACAGGACAGAAATCCTGGGATGAGCTGTGACTCAGCATCAAAGGATTGAGAAAACCTTCTCCACTAAAAGGGGGAAGAGAGAAATGAGATAAAATAAAGTGTCAGTGGCTGAGAGATTTCAAACAGAGTCGAGAGGTTATCCTGGAGGTTATTCTTACGCATTATATAGACATCCCCTTCTTCAGTTTATGGTGTATTGGAGTGGCTGGAGGGAAGTACCCGAAACTATAGAGCTGTGTTCCAGTAGCCATGTTTCTTGAAGATGATTGTATAGTGATATAGCTTTTACAATGTGACTGTAGGATTGTGAAAACCTTGTGTCTGATGCTCCTTTTATCTAGGGTATGGACAGATGGATAAAAAATACACAAATAATAAGGAGAACAAAGGTTAAAATAAATTGAACAGACTGAAATATTAGTGATCAATGAAAAGGAGGGGGAAGGGATATGGTATGTATGAGTTTTTTCTTTTTTATTTCTTTTGCTGGAGTGATGCAAATGTTCAAAAAAAAAGATCATGGTGATGAGTACACAAGTATGTGATGATATTGTGAGCCACTGATTCTACACCATGTATAGAATGTTTGTGTGTTACGAATGTTTGTATGTTTGTTTTTAAGGTTTTACACTAAAAATATTTATAAAAAAAAAAGATGTCAATATTACCCAAAGCCATTTATAGACTCAATGCAATCCCAATTAAAATTCCAACACACTCTTCACAGGAATGGAAAAGCCAATCATCAGATTTATATGGAAGGGTTTAGAGTCCCAAATACCTAAAGTCATCTTGAAAAAGAATGAAGTTGGAGGACTCACACTTCCCGATCTTAAAACTTATTACAAAGCCACAGACTAAAAACAGCATGGTACTGGCACAAGCACAGACATACAGATGAACAGAATCGAATTGAGAGCTCAGAAATCAAACCTCACATTTATCGTCAATTGATTTTTGACAAGGTGACAAAGACCACTCAATCAGGGAAACAACGTTTCTTCAACAACTGATTCTGGGAAAGCTGGATCTCCATTGGCAAGAAAAAAAAAAAAAAAGAAAGAATTAGGATCCCTACCTCATACTATATACAAAAATCAACTCAAAATGGATCAAAGACCTAATGTAAGAGCTAGAACTATCAAACTCCCAAAATAAAACATAGAGAGCATCTTCAGGATCTTGTGTTAGGCAATGGTACTAGCAACAAAAAGAAAAAAATAGATTAGAAAAACCTCATAAAAATTAAAAAAAAAAAACTTTTGTGCCTTAAAGGAATTTACCATGAAACTAAAATGGCAATCTACACAATGGGAGAAAATATTTGGAAACCTCATATCTGATAAAAGATTAATATGCAGAATATATAAAGAAATCCTTCAATAAAGGACAACAAAAAGACAAACAACCCAATTTAAAAATGGGCAAAAAAGAAAAAAAAAGCTTGAACAGATATCTCTCCAAAGAAGACACACAAATGGCCATAAAACACATGAAAAGATACTCAACCGCATTAGTCATCAAATGCAATCAAAACCACAATGAGATACCATTTCACACCCATTAAAATAGTTGCTATTTAAAAAAAAAAAAAGGAAAATAAGAAGTGTTGGAAAGGATATGGTAGTGATGTAAAACAGTACAGCCACCATGGAAGGCAGTTTGGCAGGTCCTCAGGAAGCTAACTACAGAAGTACCATATGACCCAGCAATCCCAGTACTATATGCACACCCCCAAAAATGGAAAGCATGGACTTGAACAGATATTTGCACACTGACATTCAGAGCAGCATTAATCACAATTGCCAAAAGATGGAAGCAACCCAAGTGTCCATCAACCAATGAATGGATAAAAATGTGGTATATACATATGACGGAATATTATTCAGATGTTAAAAAAAAGGTGAAGTCCTGATCCATGAGACAACATGGATGAACCTTGATGACAGCATATAAAGTCAGACACAAAAGCACACATATCGTACGATCTCACTGATATGAAACAATTAGAATAAGCAAACTCTTGGGAGTCAAATCCAGAATATAGGTTACCAGGAGATGGGATGGTGATAGTAATAAGAAGTCAAGGCTTAAAACGTACAGGGTTCCTATTTGGAATAGTGGAAATGTTTAGGTAATGGATGGTGGTGATGGGAGCACAACATTATGAGCACAATTAACAGCACTGAAATAAATATATGAATATGATTAAAAGGGGAAATATTATATCATATATATGATAGTAGAAAAAAAAATTTTTTTAAATCCATGGAACTATACTACACAAACAGGGAACCCTAAGTTAAACCATGGGCTTTAATTAATAGTACAACTATAAAAATGTGCTACAATCAAGTTTAACAAATGTTTCACACCAAGGCAAGGAATCAGTGGTGGGGAGGTGAATGGGAATTCTGTATTTTATGCATGTTTATTCTGTAAACCCACAACTTCTCTAATTAAAAAAAAAAACATGCCAGGCCGGCCACGGTGGCTCAGCAGCCAAGAATGCTCGCCTGCCATGCCAGAGGACCCAGGTTCGATTCCCGGTGCCTGCCCATGCTAAAAAAAAAAAATACTCTTAAAAAAAAAACATGCCTAGATTGGCAGAATGAATAAAAGCAGATGATCTAACTATATGCTGTTTATACGAGTCTCACCTTAAATTCAAAGACACCAGAAAGTTGAAAGCCAAAGGACAGAAAACTATGCCATGTAACAGTAAACAAGAGAGAGCTGAGGTAGTTATATTACAATTTGATGAAAAACCTTAAGTAAAAAACTGTTATATGGGACAAAGAAATTCACAGTATACTGATAAAGGGGTCAATTCAATAAGAAGACATAACAATTATAAATATATCTTGCACCTAATGACAGAGACCCAAAATATATGAAGCAAATATTGACCGATTTGAGAGAAAAAATAGATGGTTCTACTTTAATTCTAAGAGACTTCAATGTACCAATTTCAGTAATGAATAGAACTCTATACAGAAGATCAATAAGGAAATGCAAGACTTGAACAATAGGCTAAAAACCAGCTAGACCTAACAGACAAACATAAAAGATGTCATCCAACAGAAGCCGAATACATCTTCTTCTCTAGTGCACAAGGGGTCATTCTCCAGGATAGACCACATGCTGGGTCAGAAAACAAGTCTTAATAAATTCAGAATTACTGAAATCATACAATTATCTTTTCAGACCACAATGGAATGAAGCCGAAATCAGTAACAGAGGGAGAAATGGAAAATTCACAAATGTGAACATTAAACAGCATATTCTTAAACAATCAATGGTTTAAAGAAGAAATCACAGAAATTAGAAAATATCTTGAGGTGAATGAAAATGAAAACACAACATAGCAAACAAATGGGATGCAGCAAAGGCAGTGCTGAGAGGGAAATTTATAGCTCTAAATGTTTACATTAAAAAAGAAGAAAGATCTCAAACAGAGACTAATTCACAATTACAG
The DNA here is from genome assembly GCF_023851605.1 of Tamandua tetradactyla. Lineage (NCBI taxonomy): Eukaryota > Metazoa > Chordata > Mammalia > Pilosa > Myrmecophagidae > Tamandua > Tamandua tetradactyla. The sequence goes on along the minus strand of NC_135339.1, from coordinate 16,999,517 downwards.
GATCTAGAAAAAGAAGAGCAAACTAAACCCAAAGCAAGCAGAAGGAAAGCAATAACAGATTAGAACAGAAATAGATAGGATAAAGAATTAAAATCAGTAGAGAGAATCAACAAAACCAAAAGTTCGTTATTTGAAAAGATCAGTAAATTCTACAAACCTTTAGCTAAACAAATAAAATGGAAAGAGAGAGAGGAAGCAAATAACTAAAATCAGAAATGAAAGGGGGGACACTACAGACCCCATAGAAATTTTTTTTAAATTACAAGAGGATAAACAATTGTATACCAATCAATTAGACAACCAAGGTGAAATGAACAAATTCTTTAAACATACAACTTACCTAAACTGACTCAAGAAGCAAAAGATCCCAACAAACCAATTACTAGTAAAGTGATTGAATCAAACACCCCCACCACAACAAAGAAAACCCCCGAACTAGATGGCTTCACTGGTGAATTTTTTACCAAATATTCCATTAAGAATTAACATCTATCCTGCCCAAACTCTCAAAAAACTGTAGAGGTGGGAACCTTCCTTAACTCATTCTATGACGCCAACATCACCCTCATATCTCAAGAAATACCACAAGAAAATAATACTACAAACCACTATGTCTTATGAATACAGATGCAAAAATCCTCAACAAAATCCTAGCAAACAGAATCTAACAGCACATTAAAAGAACTATACACCATGATCAAGTAGAATTTACCCCAAGGATGCAAGTGTGGTTCAACATAAGAAAATCAATTAATGTGATACACAACATTGAGAGAACAAAGTAGAAAAAAACATACGATCGTCTCAATTAATACATAAAAGAGATTTGACAAAATCCAACAGCCCTTCTTGATAAAAGCACTTAGAAAACTAGGAATAGAAGGAACTTTCCTCAACATAATAAAGGGCAAAGATGACAAGCCCACAGCTAACATACTTAATGGTGCAACACTGAGAGCTTTCCCTCTAAATTCAAGAACGAGACAAGGAAGCCCCCTGTCATCATTCTTACTCAATAATGTGCTGGAAGTTCTAGCAAGAGCAATTAGAAAAGAAAAAGTAAAGGCATCCACGCTGGAAAGGGAGAAGCAAAACTTTCCCTATTTGCAGATGATGTGATCTCATATCTGGACAAACCTGAAAAATCTACAGCAAAACAACGATAGTTAATAAACGCATTCAGTTGCCCATCTGTCCCTCTTCCTATCCAGAGAACACGTGGGATGGGGACCCCCTCTGCTGAGATCGCCTCCTGCCCAGGGTCCCTTTCTCAGTGGGTGTACCGAGGGGTAGGCATCTAGAGGACGTTATCCAGCCCAGGGCTGGGGCGGGCCCAGGTGACTGGTGCACAGGAATCACCTGGGAGTCTTACTAAAATGCAGTTCTGGGGTGGGGCCTGGGATTCTGCCATTTCTAACAAGTTCCCAGGTGCCGCCCATGCAGGTGTCCCTGGGCCACAGTTTAAGCGGCAAGGACCTAAGATGGCAGGGCCATTCCCGAGAAGAGAGCTCGGGCAGGGGGTGGGTGACAATGACCTCTCGGTCTCCTACTGGTCCTCGAAGACCGTAATTCCACCCAACAATGCCCTCAGCTTCCAACATCTGGAGGGAAAGGCTACAGGGGTATTAGAGGGGTTTCCAGAATCCATTTCCATCATATGTCTAAAATTAAAATGTGCCACATGGTAGGGGGACGAGAAATCACTGAGCATCTCACAACCTTATTAAAATACGTGCTAACCTTTCTCCTCAGGATCTCAAAGTGGTGCCAAAGTGAGTTGGGAGGATATCCCATTAGTGGGATCTGCCCCAGAATTCCCACCTCATCACAGCCAAGCCCTGGGTGAGAGACTGGGGGCTGCCTGACCTCCTCCAGCCCCAAGGGAGAGAGGCCTGGCCCAGCCGTCCAGGGCCCAAGGCCTCCACCCGGCCCTCTCTGGGGGTAGAGTCGGGGTGGGCTCCCCCTCTCCCCCACAGCAGACAGACCAAGAAGGACGTGGCTGCCGCTGAGGAGGCAGAGGTGGGGTCTGGGGGAGGGGCGCACATCTGGATTCCCGGCCCAGGGCCGGCATTCCTTCCCCGTGAGTGTGAGGAGACGCGGCCTCCGGAGAACAGGGAGAAAGGCGGCCGCTTGTGGTCACAGGCCCCACCCCAGCAGCAGACCCAGAGCCTCGAGGTCCAGTTTGGGTCCAGAATCCCCCACCCAGATTGCTGGCTTCCCAGCGCGGACCCAAGCTGGCCCTGTCCTGCCCATCCGAGCCAGCCTTGCCCCGGAAACAACAGAGAGGACAACAAGGCGGTGTCCAGGCGGCCATGGAAGGGGCCCTTGGGGTGGGGGTGGGGGGAGCTCCACCTGCCCTCCCCACAGAAGGGGGTCCTCAGTTCAGTAAGGGAGCCCAAGAGCCCCTGCCCGGGCCAGGCCACCTTACCTGGGGGCAGTCCTTGATGTAGTGTCCTTTGTTGAAGCACAGGTGGCACAGGTAGTTGGGCGGGGGCCGTTTGCTGGGCTTGCGGGCCTCGGAGGTGAGGGTCAGGTCGGAGAAGTGCTCCGTGAGGGAGCTGAGGCCGTCGGCGATGTTGTTCAGGGAGCCGAAGGGCGAGGCCGCCTTATACACGCCGCTGCTCAGCGCCTGGGGGAGACAGAGGCCGTGAGGGCTCAGCAGGCCTGGGCACACGCACCTGCAGCTACGGCATGGAGGAAATTACACACACACACACACACACACACACACACGCAATCACACTGGGCCTGAGCCCAAATCCTGACTCTAACCGTGCATTCGTGGGCAAATCGCTTAACTGCTCTGGGCCTTGGTGGTCCCGTCTGTGAAATGGGTATATGACGGCTACCGCATCGGGTTTCCAGAAGATGATAATGATGGTTCTTTATACACTGCCACGAAATAGGAAAATACAGTGGAAAGGAGTCTGTTAGATCAAGGGGCTCTGCCACTTACTGGTGGTGTGACTTTTAGACAAGTCCCTTATCTCTGAGCTGACTCAGTTTCCCCATCTTGTAAGGAGGAGGAGCAGGGGCCTGCAGCATTGTCTCCCTTTTACAGAAAAGAGAACTGAAGTCCAGCCCTTCACCTGGTCCTCGGGAGGCCTCAGCAGCTTTCCTGCAGGACAGGACCCATGCAGTCTGTGTCCGGGGCCCAAAGCCAGGCCCAGGCCACCTCTAGGGTACCCACCTCTCCCACCTCCAGATGACAGGAACCAGACGTCTCTCCTGGCTTCACAGAAGACACGTGGCCAGGCCCCCTCCTGGTGCATGCAGCCTCTATTTATAGGAGTCACGGGCCCCACAGCCAGCACGCCGGAATTTAGCAAAGAAGGGGCCCACGGGGAACCGGGAAAGGAATGGCCGCGGGCTCCCCTTAGTGGGGGCAAGACCAGGGCTGGAAGGAGGTGGCTTCCCCAGGTCAGTAGCAGACCTGGGCGTTCCCTGGCCCCAGCTCCAGGAGGGAACTAGGGGCCTTGAAGAGGCTTGGGTAGGATAGGGAGTCTCCAGGCTGAGAGGAAGCAGGGCTCCTGCAAGGAAGGGCTCTCTCTCATCGGCAGGACAGGCAGGAGCCCAGGGTGGGGGCAGTTCTTTCTGTGCCCCCTCACTCTGGGCAGTCCCACTCCTCAGACATGTACACCCAACCCTCCTCTGTATCTGAACTGCTTGGGAGAGCTTTAAAATACAGATACAGTCAGTTCCTCCTGGCTGGTGTGTGCCACTGTTTTCAGCACCCCAGGATGCCCTGTCTCACGCCCCAGGCCAGCCCTCTCTCTGGGCCTCTGTTCACTTGAATATCCAGGTGGAGGTTTGAACCTGGAGGCCGGGACCTGGAGGGCAAGACTCAAACACTGCATGTGGGAGAGCCCAGCCCAAGCAGGCAGCTGGCCTACGGTGAGGGGGACAGAGCTCGATAGTTCCTAGCAGCCGTCTCTGCTCTACCTGGCCTGCTTCTTTCTAGGATTTGGGGGAATACAGGACCAACAGACGATGCGATGCAAACCTGCCTCTGGGCTGAGCGTGACTCTCCAGTTTTCAGAAGACCCCAACCTAGACCCCATCTGGAGAGGCAGGGGGTCCCCGTGCTGGGGTGGGGGGAAGTGAGCCAGCTTTGGAACACCTGACCGGGCTCAGGGAGCATTCAGATGCAAACTTGATTAGGAAATGATAGGGATGTGTTCTGAATGCTTCCTAAATCCCAGGCACTGGAAACCTGACATAGTGTAAGACAGATGGTTCTCACTACAACCGTGTGAATCACGGTCCCTATTTTCCAGATTAGGTGAGTGTGTCCAAAGTTGCATGGAATGAACCAGGAAACATTTCACAAATACAGATTTCCAGGCCCTGCCTAGAACCTACCAAAGCAGCCTCTTAGGAACTGAGGGCCTCGAATCTGCATTTTTAAAGCTCTCCCAAGCAGTTCTGTTACAGCCAGCCCAGCCCCACTGGCCTGAGGCAACCCCTGGACTTTCCAACCACTAAGCTCTCCTCTCCTGGCTATCTAGGATTCTCCCCAAACCAGGAAACCCCTTTCCCCTCCCAGTTTGGCCCCAGGGAAGGGCAGGATTGCCCCGCCCCAGCCTCCCAAGAAAAGTTCATCCAAACAAGAAACCCGAAGCTCCAAATGGCGTCTCACCCTCACGGCTGGGAAATGCAATTTCACAAATAACAACCATCTTTTTGTTTTTTTTTTTCTTTTCCTTTCTTTTTTTTTTTTTTTTTTTCTGGATAAGATTTAAGCAAGTCCAAAGGAATCAGAGCTGTTTTGGCAGTAAATTGTCAAGAGGAAAGGGAAGTTTGGTGGGTGCCAGAAAGCATACTAATTAACCCAGAGAAACGGCTCTCCCGTCTTGCGACCATGCCCCCTACCCACATAGGGTCCCATGGGCAGCCCTGGGCAGATGGACATCTCTGAGCAGGCCGTCCCCTTGCTGGCAGTTCAGCAGCCCCACCACGACGTCGTGAGGGCCACAGCTTTGCCCCGTCCGACAGGCAGCTCCATGAATGTGAGGGATGTGAAGCCAGAATTCTTCCTGCTTCCACTGTCCCCCCCACCTCCAGTGTCCCCTGGTCTGTCCCTAATGGCTGCTCCTTGTCCCCCTCCTCCAACTCCAATTCAACATGCCCACCACTCCAGAGCTGAAAAGAAGAGAGCGGGTAGCTGATTCAAATTCATCCCCACGTTACAGACGGAAAAACTGAGGTCCTGGACACAGAGCCCGGGCACCTGGCCAGGCGTGCAGGCCCGACTCCTGCCTGCTGGCCCACAGCAAAGGGCGGGTGGGGCAGTGAGCTGTTTCCTCTCCCAAGTCCCAGAGGAGCTCCGGCCATGGAGGTGAAAGGCAAGTCTATGCCCCCACGCTCCCCACCGCTCCCACAGCCTGGACAGAGCAGAGGCCGGGGCCCAGCGCGCCTTCCTCCCGGGCTGCAGAGCTGGAGCTTGGCCTCTCAAGGGAGCCGACGTGATGGTTGCCAAACTCCTGCTTTCTTAAGGTCAAGACACCAGGTACAGAAAAGACACTCCCAGGGTCTGTGGTGCAGGGGCATGTAAGAAGTGTGGGTGCCAGCTGTCAAAAGTCCTTCAGTCTGTAGCTGGTGGACAGAGCTGCACCAGTCAGCCCCCAGGCTCTGCAGCAGCCAAGCCGCTCCTCCCAGCATCCTCCCAAGTCGTTCTCCCTCCAGCTCTGCGCTTGCTCTTCTACCTGCGCCCCCGCCCCCACCCCAAAGTCTTTCTCTCTCGGTCCAGGCTCTGGGCCCAGACATAGCTCTACCCTCGTTTTGTGGCCTCAAGGACACCTCTGCCCCTTCATGGCCTCAGGCTGCAAGGAGGTGTGATGAGCCCTGATTCAGAGGCTCCCTGAGGGCCCGGCCAGTCACAGGGCTCTGGTCTCCTCCTGGACCCTTGCTGACCTCTGCCATGTGGCCTGGGTGGCAGCCAGGACCACAGGGAGACACCTCCTGCAGGGGCCTAAAGGGGTGCTGAAGTCTCTCTCTCATCTCTTTGTACAAGTGCTGCTCCCCATCTCTTCCACAGGACTGGCCACCCCGAAAGCAAAGATTCCGCAGCCGTCCGCAGCCCTAGAGCCCAGACAGTTTTTGCTGTTCCTTGGTCCCTTACTGTCCAGGGCATCTAATCACCAGCAGGGAAGCCTGGGAGCCCAGGGACAGGTGAGGTAAGGGACACCCCAACACCTTAGACAATTCAGGTTGGGGTCTCAGAGGTCCCATCGCCAGTGAAGCTCCTCTGGGCACTACTGGAGGGTGGCCCCACTTGCGTCAAGGGTGGGCAGCCTCTGGACCATCTAGGCCCAAATCGCCAGCCTAGGGGAAGAGACCAGCTGTCCTTCTCCCCTTGGAAAGTGGCCCCAGCACAAGCAGGAAGCATGGGACCCTGACTCCATCCCTGAGGGACTGAACTTTAGACTCCTGCGTATCGCAGGAACTTCTCCAAGGTTCTGGCTTGGCTGTCAGGGGACATAGACGGGAATATACAGAAGCTGATTCTGATCCTACATTGTGTGTCGTATGTGTGACTCGATCTTTTCCCTTCCTTAGTCCCCTTGCACCTGGCAAGAACGCTATTTAGATGGGCATTATTGGCTCCCTTTTATAGAGCTGGAAACTAAGGCCCAGAGAGGTTAGTAACTTGTCCAAGGTAACACAGCAAGCACAGAGTTAAAAGTCACATCCAGATCTGTTGGCAAGTCGCATTTCAGCCTCAACACAGTCACCCAGGCCTGGCTTTCCCTCCAGAAAGGGGAGCCACAGGAAAATGCCAGACATAGACCATTCACCTTGGCACAGGGCCCTGGGACATCATATTGCCAAGCCCCTCAGCCCTGGCAAGACAAAGCGCTGGCTTCTTTGGGCTGTGTGAAGGGGTGTGGGCATTGGGGTTGGTGGTTTTGCTGAAGAATTTCGGATGTGGAGGCAGAGATTTCCAGGGCCAACTCCAGTTCTCCCAGGAGCGAGCCGTGCTCCTCCTCCCCTCCTCCCCTCCCCTTTACTCCTAGGACAGGAGGAGAGGGGGCAGGTGAGAGTTCGAGAAGATAGGCAGAAGCTTCTGAGGGCAGCCCAGAGGGAGAAGAGATCAAAGCAAAGAGAGGCAGAGATGGGGAGCAGCGTCCACAGGCAGAGGACATGACAGCAGGCAAGGCCATGGAGTTGGGCCGTGCCACTGGACAGGGCAGCCCTGAGAGGCCTGGCAAAAGCAAATGAATCTTGAACTGGCCCAGGGGAAAGAAATCTCTGATTCTAGTCCCCAGCTCTGGGGTAGGAGAGTGGGGTTCATTAGCTATTTTCTTATCCCCAAAAGCCACCCCAATCTCCTACCACCCCATACACACATGCGCATGCACACACCCACACACCCACACACTCACACTGCTCAGGACAAGAAACCATTCATCTGGAAGATGACTCCACGACTTCTCCCATAGTGATTAGCACTTTCTCCCCGCCTGGGGCTATCTGGGGAGTCAGCCCCTGGAGGAAACACACACACGCCCCACACACACCAACGGAGGCACATGTGGACTGGGAGGGAGAGAAGGAGACAACTGGTGGACAAGGCAAGAAGTTGGCCGATGAGAAAGTGGAAGCCACTACCTGACTGAGGGTTTCCCCAGCCACGGTCGGACCCGGGCCCTGCTCCCGTTTCCGAGGTCCGAAGCTGACCTGTGGGTTGGGAAGGCTAGAGAGCTGACCAATGCAGAGATAGCAGCCCTTCACCCCAGGGGCCCCGGATTCCTACAGGCCTACTCACGCACGGCCTGACAATCACAGGTCCCTGCACACAGCCGGTGCTGGTGGGCTTAAGTTGAAATAAAAAGTCCACATTCATTTTAGTAGAGGAGTGAGTGGAGAGAAATGGAGAAAGGGCAAGAGGATGGAGGAGCACACAGTGATGGGACAACACAGAAGAGATGCCAGGAAGACCTCTGGCCTCCCCCCACCCCCACTCACCTGACCCGTGCTCCTGGTTCACAGTGAAATGCCCGCTCTGGCCCCGTGGAAGCACAGGCACCAGCCCCAAGCTCCCAGAATACATCCGCTGAACGAATGCAGAAGCAGGAATCTGGGAATCTCAGGATAGGAAGGAACCCTGAGATTTGGCCAGTCTGGGCTCTCACTGAGGCCTGCAATCTCTACAGCAGGGAGGCCTCGATTTGGGGTCTGCTGGAGACATGAAGGTGTCCCTGGCCCCCCAAAATCATGTGGTAATGTGTGTGTGCATTGACACCTATCTTGTGCTCCATGCATCTTGCTGAAGAGAAGAACTCTAGCCATCTTCAAATTCTTAGGGGTCCATACTAAAAACAGTCCCAAACCTTAACACATCTAAGCGTCTGCTTGGACATCTCTATGGATGAGGGATTCATTATCTCTCAAGTCACCCCATTCCAATGAATTAAGGAATCAGTCAATATGTCTCCTGGGAGATGAAACAAAAGACTAAGAGACTGAGGAGAGAGTTCTCATAGCCAAAAGCCCAGAGACAGAAGAGGGCAGTAGAGCTCTTATCCATCCACCCACCCATCCATCCATCCATCCACCCACCCATCCACCCACCCACCCATCCATCCATCCATCCATCTATCCATGCTGGAAACTGTTGTGTACCCCAGAACAGCCAAGTTCTTTAATCCGTATTCAATATTGCTGGGTGGGATCTTTTTTATTGTTTCTATGGAGATGTGACTCACCCAGTTGTGGGTGGTACCTTTTAATTAGGTGGTTTCCATTTAAGGTGGGGTTGCTTACTGGAGCCCTTTAAGAGGGAACCATTTTGGAAAAAGCTTCAGTGACAATAGAATCAATAGGAGACCGTCCAGACGTTTGGAGATGAAGAAGGAAAACAACCCCTGGGGAAGCCTTATGAAGTGAGGAGAGAAAGCTAGCAGACTTTGCCATGTGCCTTCCCAGCTGAGAGAGGTGTCCAGAAGCCAGAGACCCCAGCAGATGCCAACCATGTGCCTTCCCAGCTGACAGAGGGTTCCGGATGGCATCAGCCTTTACTGAGTAAAGATAAGCTGTTGTTGGTACCTTCATTTAGCCATTTTCATGGCCTTAGAACTGTAAACTTGTAACTTAATAAATTCCCTTTTTAAAAGCCATTCCATTTCTGGTATATTGCATTCTGGCAGCTTAACAAACTAAAACACCATCCATCCAATAAATGTTAACTGAGCACCCAGACTGCCCCAGGCACTGACTAAGCACCGGATACCAGGACTCCTAAGGAGGGGGATGGCAAGATTCCTCCTTTCAGAGTGCTGACAACTGAGCTCTCAAGACAGACACATGTGTTGCAGATGACACAGCAAGACCAATTACTGGGCCATGCCTACCAGAAGCACGTACAACTTGTTTGTTACAGGGACACAGAAAATGGAGAGAGGTTTGCTCCCCAAGTCAACCAAGCGAAGCTTTTCAGAGAAGCGTCATCTGGCTGGGTCAAAAAGAAGTGAGCTGGAACCTGTCAGTTGTCCAGGCAGGGAATGGCATTTTGAGGTAGAAGCAACAGCAAGTACAGATGCTTGGAGGAGTGGGACCGTGTGATGTTCAGAAACCTCAAGGAGGCCAGTATGGCCAAAGGAGGCGCACACACACACACACACACACACACACACACACACACAGCTGTGGCCACACATAGAAGAGCTCAAGCATCCTCAACTTTAGATAAGAGTCTCGTTCTGCCAGGTTCCTTGAATGTATCATCCTCCTCTTAAAGGGCCTTAGGTTCCCCCATCTAGAAAACAGAGGTGCTACACACACGGGACAAAAGCTCTAAGAAGCACTCAGTGTCCCTCCCCTTCTGCCTCTCTCAGGCCAGGCCAGTTCTGGACTCACGTCTCAGGAGCCCCGTACCAGGGTTTTGAGGAGTGGCTGGAGCAGAGGCATTGGTGGGAGAAAACCTAGTAGCCACGACCAATGCTCCTCAAAGGGTTTGGGATCAGGGCCAAAACTCCAGAGGCCCAGAGGCTCTAGAGAATGGCCCTGGTTACTGCCTGTCCTGCGGCCCAGGTAACGACCAAGTTGAGAGCCAAGCTGGGGACCCACTGCAGGACGGGCCAGTGACAATTGTAGCTGGAACCCAGAAGGGCCATTGACACAGCTCTGCAGCGGCTCGCTGGATAACTCGTCAGTCGTCCACTTTCTCCTCTATATAATGGGAGCTATGAGGAAACAGATGCCAAGAATGATGCTCCACGCAAGAGTAAGGGACTTGAAGGGTCACCTCCTCCCTGGGGCCCCTCTTCTTGGTGCTAACACTCCTGGCTCTCTCCTGCTAATTACTGATGGCCAGTACAGCCTTCTTCCTCCCTCCCACCTGAATTAGAAGGACCCTAAGCCCAGGGCCCACCCAGTTAACTTCATCTGATGGAGGGAAGGCCAGGCCAAATGGCCAACAGACTCTCAAATAGAAGTCCTCCTCGCCTGAGTCATAACTCAGCTTCCCTTGGGAAGTCATAGCTCAGCAAAAGGGGCTGAGGGCATCCTCCCAAACTCCTGGCTAAGCTAGGATGGCCATTCCTCCCAGGACTGGGGCTACCCCCTGAACTCCATCCAGGCTATGCAAGAGAAAGCTGATGGGAGCTAGCATCACCTTCAGTGAAGCAAACCCTATTGGTGAGCAGAACTGGGGCTTATTCTAGCCTTCCACATTGGTCAGGTCCATCTACACCCATCGAGGACGTAACACGTCCAAACCTTAGAGAACTGTCTGGACCTGGGGACTATTTAGGGCAGGACACTCCAGTGGCTCCTCTGAGGGTTCAAACAGCCATGCCCGTGAGGAAGGGCTGGAGGCCTGGAGAGGGGCTGTCTGTTAAGCTCCGTGACCCCCTTGCTGCTGTTTTCCAATCTCCAGAGGGTATACCACAGCCCTTTGGAGGGGGTGTTTGGCACTGCGGCAGACAGGGCCAGCACCCAGGTTGACCACCTGAATTAACAGCTCAGGAGGAGCTTCCTAAGGGTTGGAACCAGACTCGAAGAGAAAGGGGCAGTCCCCAGGCCTGGAGACGTTCTGAAGCACACTGGCAGGTTTCTGTGCCAAAAACTCCTTCTCTCGTCGAACAGGTGTGGGAAACGTTGGGCTGAAAAAAGTTACCAGGTTTTGCACTGCAGGACTTCTCAGAGCCTTTGGTGTGCTAGTGAGCATCGCATATTTTCAAAGAAAGGATGGTACACTGTGCTTCCAAACTAATCTGACCCCAAACCCTTTCTACCCTCCAGAAAGCAACCTTTGACAGTAGAGTCACATCTTTAAGCCACAGCTGTCCCTTGAGGAAGAGGGTAAAACAAACAACTGCTCCAGGAATCGAGCCTGAGTGGAGTGGGTCAGTCACGGCTCCTGCCAACAGGGTTTAGGGACTGCCCTGGGTGGGCTCTGGGCAACCCTCCACGGGGCCCAAGAGCTAATGCACAACAGGGAGGGAGCTCTACTTTTCCTGAGGCAGAATCCCACAGCCCCACAATGCAGGGCATTGCCAGTACAAACAAAAGTGGCAGAAAAGATGAGACCTCTACCTGGCCCAACCCCTTCTTCCTCTAAGAAATGCTTTCTTCGGGTACCTGGAGCGGCGGGGTGTGAGGGGGAGCGCCCCCAAAGGTCTTAGGGGTCTCTCTCAAAGGACATATAGCTGTTGCCACAGGTGAGGGTCTGAATCTGGAGTTCACAGTCACCCTGAAATAATGTGCCAAGTCGGTATGTACAGGCATGTTTTGGGGGGAAGGCTACAACTTTCGACAGTTCGCAGAGGATCTGGGACCCCAAGTGTTGAGACCAGGGCCAAAGACAGCAGGATTTCTGGGGGACCCATGAGGCCTGGGCCCAGTTTCTAGACCCAGTGACCTTTCAAGACTGTATAAGGAACCTGCTTTGGCATGGCACCCTTACGACCCCAGGACCTCCAACAAGCATCCACGCCACCTCCTGGTGCTTGCTGCTGTACATGCATGCGAGCCCTGACATCTCCCTTCGTCCCTCTCCCCAGCCAGCGTTCCACTCAGAACCCTTGGCTTATCTTCAGCCTCCAGAGCCGAGGTTCCAGGGGCACAATGGGCTTCTGTGCCCCCACGTCCTCACACCCCACCCCCAAAACCCAGCTGCATTCATGGTATTTTGCAATTGTGGTGGGAGCAGCCTGGGGGTGGTGGAGGAGGAGGTGGGCTCTTGGCACAGGGGCTGTCACAGGCAGGCCGCAGTCAGCGGTCAGCATTCAAGTCACATCCGCAGGCACTGCCACCGGGCCTGCCAGCCTCGCACAGAATGGCGACACTCCTGGGCCCCCTGGGTCCCCCTGTAGAGTCCTCTCCGGCCCACACACGACTTGCTTCCTCTCCGACCAGCCCCCCGGCAGCTTTAAGGTGGGGGGTATCTTTTTCTTGCCTTCTCAGCCAGTTGCTATTTTGGGGCCATATTAGGTCACTGGCTAAGCCCTGAATGCAGGAAACGCCTGTCCCCAGGAACACAGCTGGGGCTCCTAGAGGGGTTAGGAGGCAAAGCAGGTGGGGGGGGGTGACAGTGAGTGAGCCTGAAGCCAAAAGAGCCTTCCGGAAGTCAGCAAGCACTGCCCTCTGGCCCGCCAAGGAAGCCACTGGCCAGTGAGCACATAAGAGAAGCCCCTCTTGCCTCCTCTGACACAGTCTGTCCGGAGGCAGATCTTCTCATGTTTGTACAGCTCTCATAGGCATCCCCTTGGGGGCAAGTAGACACTAAATTTAACAGATGGGTAAACTGAGGCCCAGAGAGAAACAGGAATTTCTCCAAAGTCAAGGGGGCAAGAAGTTTTTCCCACCATTGCTCCAGGTAAACTTTTCCAGCTCCTTCTACACTGGCCCCAGCAAAGAAAGTGCCCTTTCATGGGGAAACAGATGTAAGCAGCAACAAAGTGAGACCCAGATGGGACCCTGGATGCCAGAAATTTTCAAGAGGCACAATGTCCAATTCCTACAGGAACTGGGGACTCTTGATAATCAAAACCTCCAAGGCCCTCTCAGTGGAGAACCCCTTCCCCCTGCAGGAAACAAGCCACTACAGGGCAGGGGCAGAGGAGACCGTAGAAGCTGATTTGGGACCCTACTTGACCTGTGGCCATGGTCACTCTCCTCCTTGGATGAGGGACCCCCATCAAATCACCATTCACACTGCATCATCCTGCTTGTCTGTGGCCCCTACGGCCCATGACCCTGAAAAGCCCAGGGACTCACCAACCCAAGGAAATGCTCAGTAAGAAAAAAACAACCAAAAAGACCAGGCCCTAAACAAACACCCAGCAAGCAGTCCTCCAAAGGTCCTGGTCCCCTGAAGCCAGTTCCCTGAAGAGGCAGCAAAGTCTCTTACAAAAGATTCCCAGCCAAGAACCATTCCTCACTTAGAACTGCCACTTTACAGTTTTCAAAGAGCTTGGCTATCCAATGCTTCCGCCTGGCCCCAAAGGGTACCTTTCCAGGCTCAGCTCCCTCAACCACATCCCGTGCTCCACCTCACCTCACCCCAGCTCTATCCATTCCACCAACCCGCTCTTCTCTCCGCCTGGCTGGAGCTGGCTCACCTCCGGGCCTTCCCCCAGTGGACTATATGCCCCTCAGCCCACCCCCACACCCCACACCCCAAAGGGAACATCTGGAGGACACTAATCCCAGCTCTGGCACACAGTAGGAGTTTTAGTAAATAACGGCAGAGTGGAATGTAGGCTTGTTCCTCCCGAGTCTCCCCCTCCTTCTCCTTCTCTTCTCACCCACCCAGTTCATTCTAAAACAGGCCCATGTGTCCAGGTCTAGAAGAAAAGTGAACCCCATGGGTGTCCTCCCCTTGCCCCACCGTGCACCTCTGCAGAGAGGTGCCGGCTTGGGAGCGAGGGCACGGAAGGGAGTCTGCAATTCTCAGACGAAGCAGGAGTGAGTGGAGGTGGGGGAGAAGGAGAAGTCCAGCTGAAGGGAGAAAGGGGCTCTGGAGAAGACCCCCTCTAAACGGGCTGGGAGGGCAGGGCAAACCTGCGTATTTATCCAGCCGGGGAGGAGGCAAGGCCCCGTCGACTTTGTAACTGAATCCACTGAACAGGCGGACTTCGCAACGCAGCCTGCCCAGGTTTCTGGAGAAGGCGCTGGGCAGCTGGAACCTCTCCCCCCTCACCGAGCCCCCCTTCCAAGAGCTCAAGAGGATTTCCCTTTCATTTCCTTCCAGGCTGGGAGGGCGGGGGACAGCGCAGTCTGCGGGGTCAAGCCCTCAAAAACCACTTCCTATGTGGTTGGGGGAGGGCGTGCAGCTGGAGGATGTATCTGGGGGTCCCCGTGTGAGTACAGCAGGAAAAGTCCTCTGAGCAAATCACTAATTCTCCAGGGTGCCGTTCAGGTCGGGAACCGCCGAGGTCGGAGGAGAAAACAGATTTTCAGGCCCCCCCGACCGAAGAACTCGCAGCAGAATCCGCACTCTCGGTCCCAGCCAGCCGCGGCCGGAGGGGGATGGGTTTGGGCGTGGGAAGGACACTTGGAAGGGGCTCCCCGTCCTGGCAGCGTCCCGGCAGTCTGGAAAGAAGCCGGAGTCCCCGCCCCGCAGGGGCCCCCTCGTATCCACCGAGCCGGGCGCCCCGGGAGAGGGAACGAGAGGGCTCCGCCCGGCCCGAGCTGCGCCGGGCCGGGCTCAGCCTGGAGGTGACGCGCTCCCAGCGCCCCGGGAACTTCGGGCTGCGAGTTTGGCATAGCTGACAGAAGCCAAGCCAAGCCGGGCCGGGCCGGGCCATGCACGGCCGGGCCGGGCCCGGAAAAGCGGGGCAGATAGGAAAGGGCCCGCCGCGGTGGGGCGAGGGCGCGTGGGGGCACCCACCTCTCCGCGCTGCAGCTGGAAGAAGCTGTTCAGATAGCTGGAGTGCAGGGGCGAGCCCAGCTGCTCCGGGCAGCCCTTGCCGAAGGCCAGCTCCGGAGGTGCAGCGCCGGCGGGCGGCTCGGGCCGGAAGGCCTCGAAGGCGCTCGCCTGGTGCGTGTCCTGCAGCGACAGGTAGACCCAGTTGAGCAGCTGGGCCGGTTGGTACACCGAGGCGGCGCTCGTGTCGATGGCCGACAGCAGGCTCATTTTGCGGCGGCAGCGCCGGCCCCTCCCCGGCCGCCCGCTCGCGCCCTCCCCCCACCCCCCCCAGCGGAGGGGCGGGCACCGGGGAGCCTGCGCCCACTGCCCGCCGCCCGAGCCCCGACGGCTATCGCCCCGCGCCCGGTGCCCCACGCGCTGCCCGCAGCCGCTGTCGCCGCCTCCCCCCGACTGCTGCCCGGGCGCGCGCCGGCGTTGGAAGGAGGCAGCGAAAGTTGGGCAGGAAACTTTTGGCCCCGCCCCCCCGCGCCGCCCCGCCCCGCCCCGCCCCGCCCTGCCCGGCGATCCGCTATCTGTCTCAGCACAGACCCACCCGCGGCCGCTCCTGGGGTGGGGTCCTCTGAGGCCCCGCCCCGCCTGGTGCCGTCCTCGCCTTCCATTGGCCATCTCATTGAATATGGAGCAGTGGGGGCGGAGCGAGGGCGGAAACGAAAGCTCATCTACATATGCGGCCTCTGGAGAGTGGATCTGCTGGCCGCCCAACCCCGCCCAGTTGCGACCCGCCCCCCGGGGGCCGCCCCAGCAACCCCAGCTGTCCCGCAGTTCCAAGGCGCCCCAGCCTGAGCAATATCCTCTCGCACTGCGGACGGCCTCTGTGTACTCGCTTTTCTTCCAAAGCCCTCGCCCAGCATTTCATTTCTCTTTCTCGTTCTTCCTTTCCCGTCTCCTTCCTTTCTCATATGCCCTCCCCTCTCTCGTAGACTAAGGTCTCCTTGTGCCCCTCGCCTCATCGTCTTTCTCGAGGGCCCTGGCTCAGTCTCTTTCCATCTCGTCCAGAGTGTCTGTCTGTCCCCCCCGCCCCAGACACTTTCTCACACACACGCACGCCCCCGCGCGCGCACACTTCTCCCTCTCTCCCGCTATCACCATAGACCCTCCCCCTCGCACTTAATTCCTTCCATCTGCAGAATCGCTTGGCGGGCTGGCTGCGCCCAGGGGGGGGCCCAGGTTCCTGCCCCAGGAAGGACTCCCCGCCCCCTGCCCTCGCCGCCCCCTCCCCCTCTCCCGTCTCCTATTTCTGCTCTGGGCCCGCCTCGCCTCCTGACCCACCCCTCCGTCCCGACCCCCGCCCGCCCCTCTCCGGGTGCCCGGGTGCTTCGGCGGATCGCCAGGAACCCAGCGCGGGAAGGCGGCTCCCACCCACCGCCCGGGGCGGCCCCGCTAGCCCCAGCCTTCCCGCCCCCTCCTGACACTCTCCGAAACTCTCAGTCCTTCCTCCTCTCGGTCTCGGAGTGGTTATCGGGCGCCTGCGCTGCGGCCAGCGGGGACCCGAGTCACCGCGCCCATCTCCCACCTGGCTGAAGAGCCCTCTGCCCGACGTCAAGCGCCAGCTCGGCCACTTTCCAACTGAGTGACCTCGGCGTGGCGCCCAACCTCTGCGAGCCGGCCTGTTTCCTCCTCCCGAGTGGGGACAGCCACCGACCTACCTGCGGCGATGTCTGTGCATTCACCAGCTTGGGCTTGGAAATCAGAAGACCAGTGCCAGGCCCCCGTCCCCCACTGCCTGCTCCACGTCGGACTCCTAGGTACATCTCTGGACGCTTGAACCAGAAAGCGTTTCCCACCGTGATCAAGAATCCCTCTGATTTTCCTCCTGCCAAGATCTCCACATTTTCAAAGATTTTGTCTATCAAACAATTTGCAATTATTTCCACTAACGATAGTGCATATACCCATCTTATCTTACTATTTTTCTTCAGCAAAAAACGTGTCTATGGGAACACCCTTTTTATTTTTAAACAGTGTTGAACCACTTTGCTTCACGAGAAGGTACACATCTGTTGGGAATAAACGTGACAACATTTCATTCTTGAAAATATTTGGGGTCATCTTTGGGACTCTGCTACTACCTTGAGGTTCCTAGGTGGAGGATGGGGCTAGGACTTAGAGCACTGATCTAGGCTTCCTCTCAATTCTTTAGAGAAAATTGCTATTCAGAGAGGGAGCATCTTCCAGTGACACCGGCAGGCAGTAGGTGGGGCCAAACGAGACCCTAAGCTGGAACTCTTATCTCTGCATCCCAACTCCTTTTGGGTGATGGCTAAGCCCTGTTATTTTGATGTGCTGGCATTTTCCCCTGCTTCAGGCTGCAAATTCAAATTCCTTCAGGGGTCAGGCAGGTAACCACACACCCAGTATAAGGCCACAGGTAGTAATGGAGGCTGTGGAGAACTAGCATGCCAGCCACACAGAACACTTCTGTCACAGGTCCCAGCCTGAGGCTGCGAGTTTGCCTGTTTGAAAAGACTCCTTCCCTGGGGTTCCCATATCCTTCTTTGAAACCATTGCAGAGAGAAGGGCTTGATGCTGTAAGGGTGCTTGTCATACCTGTGGCCACATGCATGGCTTCTGGCCCTTTCTTCCCTCCCCTCCATGTTTTCTACATAAGGCCAGGTGCACAGTATCCAAAAATGTTTACTAGGTTGATGACTGGATGGACAGATGGACAAATTATGCTCCCCCAGAGTGGTAATAGTATGAGAATACTAAATAAATTTGATATGGTTTTAAAAACCAGTGTAGTAAAAATTTTGAAAAACCCACGCTTTTTTATTTTAATTTTTGAAAACTCACCCAAAACGTGGATAAATGTCATCTAGAATAGAATACTCATTTATTCCTCAAGAATAAATATCCAGGTCTACGCGGGCCCGTTCAGCTCCGATAGCGCCCGCGACCTCGACCCCGACGCGGGTTGCGGCCCGGCCGCCGCCTGGACATGGACCCCGCTGGCCAAGGAGCTTTGGTGAGACCTTTTCCTGGCTTCGCTCCTCTGTAAGTGAAGATGTGAATGGCGAGTACCTGCAGAGATGTGGCCTCTCTCTCTCAGTCAACACAACAAGCAAACTCACTGCCCTCGGGCCATCTCTGCATGGGACATGACTCCCAGGGGTGTGGACCTTCCTGGCAATGTGGGACAGAAATCCTAGAATGAGCTGGATCTCAGCATCAAGGGATTGAGAAAACCTTCTCGACCAAAAGGGGGAAGAGTGAAATAAGACAAAATAAAGAGTCAATGGCTGAGAGATTCCAAACAGACTCGAGAGGTTATCCTAGAGGTTATTCTCACACATAATATAGATATCACCTTTTTAGTTAATGTGTAATGGAGAGGTTGGAGGGAAGTGCCTGAAAATGTAGAGCTGCGTTCCAGTAGCCGTGTTTCTTGAAGATGATTGTATAATGATATAACTTCTGCGATCTGACTGTGTGATTGTGAAAACCTTGTGTCTGATGCTCCTTTTACCTACCTTATCGACAGATGAGTAAAACATATGGATTAAAAATAGATAAATAATATGGGAAACAAACGTTAAAATAAATTTAGTAGATTGAAATGCTAGTGATCAATGCAGGGGAGGGGTAAAGGGTATGGTATGTATGAATTTTTTTCTGTTTTCTTTTTCTTTTTCTGAATTGATGCAAATGTTCTAAGAGGTGATGATGATGATGAATATACAACTATGTGATGATATTGTGAGTTACTGATTATATATGTAGAATGAAATGATGATGTGGTAAGAATGTTTGTATTTATATGTTGGTATGTTTAATTAAAAAAAAAATTGGTAGCATGGTGAGTGAGATTAGCCAGAAACAAAAGGACAAGTACTGTATGGTCTCACTGATATGAACTAATATTAGTGAATGAACTTGGAGAATTTCAGTTAAGAACAGAGGCCATCAGGTGATAGAAATATGGTAGATAATGGGTAATTGGAACTGAAGGGATACAGATTGTACAACAGGACTGATTATAAAAATTCAGAAATGGATAGCACAGTATTTCCTAATTGTAGCACCATAATGTTAGTACACCAAATGAACCTGAATATGAGAACGATAGAGGGAGGAGGGTGGGAGATGCAAATGAAACCAGAAGGGAAGTAGATGGTAAAGACTGAGATAGTATAATCTAGGAATGCCGAGAGTGTACAATGATAGTCACTAAATGTACGAATTAAAAACTGTTTTTGCGCAGTAGGCACAACCAAATCAATAGGCTGAGCCCTTGATCTTGGGTTTCACCCCTATGAAACTTATTCTTGCAAAGGATAGGCTAAGCCTACTCAAAATTAGGCCTAAGAATTACCCCCAGGGAGCCTCTTTTGTTGCTCAGATATGGCCTCTCATTCTAAGCCAGCTTGGCAGTTGAACTCACTGCCCTACCATCTATGAGGGACATGACTCCCAGGGGTGTAAATCTCCCTGGCAACATTGGACAGAATCCTGGGATGAGCTGGGACCCAGCATCAAGGGATTGAGAAAGCCTTCTTGACAAAAGAGGAAAGATAGAAATAAGACAAAATAAAGATTCAGTGGCTGAGAGATTTCAAACAGAATTGAGAGGTGATCCTGGAAGTTATTTTAATGCATTATATAGATATCCCTTTTTAGTTTGTTGGAGTTGCTAGAAGGAAGTACCTGAGTCTGTTGAGCTGGTTCCAGTAGCCTTGATTCTTGAAGATGATTATATAAAGATATACAATCTTTATACAATTGTATAAAGATATAACATTTACAATGTGACTGTGTGATTGTGTCCTATGCTCTTTCTATCCAGGGTATGGACAGATGAGTAAGAACATATGGATAAAAAAATAAATAATAGGGGGGACAAAGGTTAAAATAAATTGGGTAGATGGAAATACTAGTAGTCAATGAGGGGGGTAAGGGGTATGGGAAGTATTAGTTTTTTCTTTTAATTTTTTTTTCTAAAATGATGCAAATGTTTGACAAAATTATCATGGTGATGAATACACAACTATGTGATGATATTGTGAGCCACTGATTGTATACCATGTATGGAAAGTATGTATGTGAAGATTTCTCAATAAAAATATTTTTAAAAAGAAAAAAAAACTGTTTTTGCACGAGGAACAATATCAGAAGGAATATCAGAATTGATAGTTGAAAATAGTAATTTTTTTTTGGTAATTCATATTTTAAAACTTTAACTTATATATAAGACTAAAGCAAAAAAATGTTTATTTGGTAGAAAATTTATATTTTAACTAGTGCATTTCCTAATATAACTTATATGGACAGTTTAATTGAACACCATAAGTACATGGGACTTTGATTAGGGCATGAGATTTTGTAGGTTTGTCCAGAGGGATGTCCCGATAAACCTCAGAATGATGCCCCAATAAATCCCAAAGTTATATGAACAGTGAATAAAAAACTATTTACAAAGTCCCTTTGGGGGAATGGCGAGAAAGGAGGAAAATTCAACTTCTTCATTTGGAGAACTCCTGATATTCTCGCAAGCAGTGGGACAAACAAATCAATAGGCTGAACCTTCAGTCTTGGGGGTTGCTCATATGAAACTTATCCCTACAAAGGATAGACTAAGCCTACTTAAAATTAGGCCTAAAAATCACCCCCAGTGAACCTCTTTTGTTTCTCAGATGTGGCCTATGTCTCTCTCAGCCAACAAGGCAAGCAAACTCACTAGCCTCCCCTTCTCCACATGGGACATGACTCCTCCCAGGGGTGTAAACCTCCCTGGCAACGTGGGACAGAAGGGACAGAATCATAGAATGTGCTGGGACTCAGCATCAAGGGATTGAGAAAACCTCGACCAAAAGGGGGAAGAGTGAAATGAGACAAAATAAAGTGTCAGTGCCTGAGAGATTTCAAACAGGGTCGAGAGGTTATCCTGGGGATTGCTCTTATGCAGTATACAGATATCCCCTTTTTGGAGTAAGGTGTATTAGGCTAGAGTGACTGAATTGACTGAAACTGTAGAGCTGTGTTCCAGTAGCCATGTTTCTTGATGATTGTATAATGATATAGCTATCACAATGTGACTGTGTAATTGTGAAAACCTTGTGTCTGATGCTCTTATCTACCTTATCAACAGACGAGTAGAACATATGGAATAAAAATAATAGGGGGAACGAATGTTAAATTTAGTTTGAAATGCTAGTGATCAATGAAAGGGAGGGATAAGTGGTATGGTATGTATAATTTTTTTTTTCTGTTTTCATTTGTTTCTTTTTCTGAATAGATGTAAATGTTCCAAGAAATTATTATGATGATGAATATGAAACTATGTGAAGACATTGTGAATTACTGATTATATATGTAGAATGGAATGATCAAAATAGGAATGTTTGCATTTGCTTTGTGTCTTTTGGTATTTAAAAAAATAAAATTAAAACATTAAAAATTTAAAAAAAGAATAAATATCCAAGTTTTATGACTCCTGCAATTAATTGTGTTCATTTTAAACTTGCAAATAAATAATCTAAACTGATTTGTCTTAATTTTTGCTCCCACAGACACGTTATCTACCATGAAGAAAATAGGGTTTTAAAGCGTAAAACATTTAGAAACATCACTAGCTTATAACAAAGAGTACTTTCATTTGGTTAGTTTCTCAGGAATCAGAGAAGGAATCCTTAGTCACCTTTTTTGTTGTTCAAGAACATAAGCCACCAGTAGTTCAAATGTAGTAGTAGTACGATAAAGTTAAATTACTGGACTCTTTTTTAAAGAAGGGATCTGATATTGCCACCCCTATTTGAAAATGGCTTCGGGTTAATCAATTGATTAGATAATCAAAAGCAAACACACTGATTTTTAGATAGTTCCTAGTCACATTCAAAATGGAACAATATCAATTTTAAGTGCTCATTGGTATTTCCAAATCTATAAAACAGAAAGGATTATTTTGCAATTTGTCCAATAATTCAAATTAAAGAAAACATTTTTCTCAATTAAAAAAAAAAATGTCAGAGTTCCTAGTTCGAGCCCTGGCTTTACAGAGGAGGAGGCACCAAGGCCCAGAGAAGAAAAGGGACTTGCCCAGGCTCACAGAGTAAACTTGATGGCCAAGCCTCCCTCCTGCTCTAGGCACTCTGTCAGAGCCCTTCTGGCAGTCGGGACAGGAGGGGGAGGCGCTCCTAGGTACCCCTGCCCCACCCTGACAGTGGCTCTATCCACCCCATGGCCTTCATCTTGGGATAATGGAAAGAATACAGGAATGAGAGAATAGGAACCTGGCTGAGTGACCCTGGACAGGTCTCTCCCCTCTCTGCAGGTCTTTTTCCCAGCTATAAAATGGGAATGTTGATCCCATCCCTATCGATTTCTACGTACATAACAGGGACAAATGGGGACAAGAAGAGGAAAGTGTTCTGCTAGCTATGAGTTATGGTCATGGGGGAGCAGGGGTTTTGATAATTTCAATATTCGTTCACTTTATTTGGAGCCAGGTGGATGATGGGGAACACGTAGTGGCACGTCCTGCCCCTAAAGTTGCTCCGGCAACAAGTCTGATAGGTGTTTGGTTGAGTTTCATGTCTATATCTCCCATCTCAGAGACACAGGGGAAAGTTGGGAGAGAGAAGCAAACAGAGGATGTGCTTGGAGACATCAGCCTTCAATTGGGCCTGAAACGCAGGCAGAGAACACCGGGGAAGAACGCAGGCCTTCACAATTCTGTGCAAATTAATTTGCCAATTTCTAAAAAGTTCTTTAAGGTAATTTATGGTGCAAAGGAATCCCAAACCATCTTGAACCCACCCACCTGCTTGCATACCTCAGGAATGAAGAGCAAAGGACACTGAGGGAAGGCTGGGATTTCTCTCTCCTCTGGGCCAGGGCTGGGATTGGGTTCCTTTGCAGTACGTGTTGACAGGGAAGGTGTCAGTTTACAGCAGAGATGGCAAAATGGCAAACGCTCAGCTCTCTCTGCACGGACCGCTGCCCCACCCCCCACCCATGGCAGGCATCACTGAGCAGAGATGAGACTTCGGATTCCTTCTCAACACAGCCCTCCATGTCGCCACTAACAATCAGCTGGAGTTGGCCGAAAAGATGAAAATTATTTACCATTCCAGCCCTATACCCATCCTCCCAGGTGCTCTCTAACCTATATGGTGATTTGTGCAGAACTAGCCTTTGCCCACACACAGAAAAGGCACTCTCTCCTATAGATGCAGCCCCTTCCAGGACATCCAGCTTGGTGAACACTTGCTAGGTTTCAGCCCACAGTCACCCCAGATGTCTCTGCAGAATGCACAAACAGTAAGACTGGAGAGCAGCCTGACCCCTCCAGGCTGCACCCACAGTCCATCGGCTAACCCCTAAGGGGCCCCCAAAAAGTGAGTGGATCCCTGAACCTTAAGTTCATCCTGCCACTCCGTGCAGGTTCTGAGCTGTGGAAAAGGCAGGGCTTTTGGAGATAGTCCTCTACCTAGCAGTGTGACATCAGCCAGTTGAGTCTTCCCCCCTGGACTGTTTCTGCTGTTGTGTGACTCCCAGAGTACAGGGAGACAGCATATGCTCTTTTGGCCCCATTCTCCTGAAGGTCCTCAGGAAGTGCTCACTTTAAGACTGGACACAGGCCTGGATGTCAGGGTCCAGCCATTCACGTGTGGTCTAGGGCAAAATGGCAAACCCCTCCAGTCCTCTGTTCTGGAAGGAACTGGAGGAATGCCGGCACAGAAGTGGTGGGGGGGGAGCTGGTCCTTCTCCACCCAGGAGCCACAGGCGGTAATGACTTTGCTCCCTTCCTTCCAATTTCACATCCACTGTTCTTAAAATAATAAACGAGCCATCTATGAAAGAAGTGCCATGAGTCAACAACAAAAAGACAAATAACCCAATTTTAAAATAGGCAAAAGGGGTCCAAGGGTAGTTCAGTGGTAGAATTCTTGCCTGCCACATGGGAGACCCAGGTTTGATTCGCAGCCCATGCACTTCCCCTCAAAAAAAAAAAAAAAATCAGCAAATGGTGCTGAAATAATGGGATACTCACATGGAAAAAGAATGAAATGTGACCCTGGCCATAGAGCATACAAAAAAAAAAAAAGAGCAAAGGACTTGAATAGATATTTCTCCAAAGACAATATATGAATGGCCCTCAGGCACACAAAAAGGCACTCAACATCATTGGTTATCAGGGAAATAAAAATTAAAGCTACAAGAAATACTACTACGATGGCCATTATAAAAAAAAAGAAAATAACAATTGTTGGTAAGGAGGTGAAGAAATTGGAACCCTTATGCATTGTTCGTGGTGGCGTAGAATGGTACAGCCGCAGTGGAGGTCAGTTTGGTGATTCCTTAGTAAGGTGGACAAAGAGTCACCACCCAAACTGACAGCCCCTCTTCTTTGTATAGAGCCAAAGGAATTGAAAGCAGGAATTAAAACAGGTATTTGTACACCATTGTCTAGAGTGGCATTATTCACAAAAGCCAAAAGGTGGAAGCAACCCAAGTGTCGATTCACCAATGAATGGATAAACAAAATGTGGTACATACACAGAGTGGAATCTTACTCAACCATAAAAAGGAATGAAGTCCTGAAGCATGCGACAACATGGACGAACCTTGGAGACATCTCGTTAATTGAAATAAGTCGGACATGAAAACACATATGTTGCATGATCTCTCTTATAGGAAATACCTAGAATAAGCAAATCAATAGAGACAGATGGTAGCTTACAGGTTACCAGGGGCTGGGAGGGCGGTGAAGGGAATTAGGAATTATTGCTTAATGGACGCAGTGTTTCTGCTTGCAGTGATGAAAAAGTTTGGGTAATAGATGTTAGTGATAGTAGCAGAATATTGTGAATGTAATGAATACCACTGAACGATACACTTGAAAGCGGTTAAAATGGAACATTTTGAGTTATATACATGTTACTACAGTAAAAAGTTAAAAATAAGTTAATGGAAGGGAAAGTATAAAAATTGGCAAAATGGCTAGTCCTGAGCAGGAGGGATCCCCTTTGCTTACTCCAGAGCTGGAACAAAGCAGAGCCTCTGTTTACTTAAGGAATGACTGAACTCAGAAAAGTCTTTTTGGTTTCTGGGCCCAGAGATAGGACACTGTCAAATCTGGTCTGGGACAACTCAGAGACACAGAGGATTACAGAAACGGAGGGGGCTCTGGCAGGGAGAGCCGATGCTTGCCCTCCCTTCCTTTCCCAGCTTCCTTGCAGGAGGGCTGGGGCCAAGTTACTCAGCAGTAGGAACATGGGTAGAAGCAGCGTCTCTGATGGGGGAGGTAGTTGTGGGGGTAGGGAATGGGTTCTGCATGGTTTCTCTCTCCCATTCTTGAGACTAGAAGAGTGTCTGAAAGATTGAAAAGGCTGGGTTCCTATATCAGCCCTGGAGGGCAGTTGACAAGGACACCTTCTTGGACTGTGAAGAGGGCTAGAAATTGTTAGGTCGGGGGAACCGGGAAGAGCACTGCAACTTGAGCTGTGGAGGCTGTGTTGCCCCTCCCAACATGGCTTCTGGAACCGCCCCTTCTGGACACCTGACTTCTGGAGAACCGCCCCTTCGGGGCACCTGACTTCCGGAGAACCACCCCTTCCAGAAGTCACCTGACCCCCTTGCTTAAAAACCGCCCACACCATCCCCAGGTGCTCACTCACCTCCCTCCATCTTGGATTTGGTGAGCTCAACCCGAGAGCGCAGAAATAAACCTGCCCGCTTTAAATTTCCCGGTCTACCATCCTTCTTTCTCACCCTTTCGCCTCCTAAACCTTTCAGAAATAAACCTTCCTAAGTTCCACCACCAATCCATAAAGGGGCTCCTAGATGATCTGATCTAAAAACCTCATTTCACTGATAGGGAAACTGAGGCTTAAAAGGGGAAAATCACCTCGTGTCCGCTTCTGTGATTTTTGAGTTGTCCCCTAAAAACGGGTTGGTGGCAGCAGCCTGAGTCTCCTGCTTCCCTGTGCCGACCTGCTCCATCTCTCTCAGTCCCAGCGTGTGGAAAGGCATTAGCCCAAACCTTCAGCTCATAATACCATTGTTTGTTTGTTTTTTAATGTAATAAGCTCCTGCAAAGGAATCAGCCAACATAAGAACTGGGACCTTGGTGATAACTTGTGTCTACTTATGAGGTCTGCCTCCAGGTGTTTTCCAGCAATGCATAAGAGATGCTGTGGGTCCACTCCCTCTCCCACACTTGATATCATTAGACTTTTTAGTTTTGCCAAATGTGTGTGTAGTTAGTCCTCTGACTATTCTTGCAGACTGCCCTGGCCTCTCTGGGCCTGTTTCCAAATCGGCAGGAGGGTGTAATACTCCCAGAATCTACACAACTCCCAAAGGGAAGATACCCAGGAAATGAGTGGGGTCCACGTGGGGCACACAGAGCCAAGAAGCAGGATCTCTGGACTTACGCTGCCGTGGTCTTCAAGGAGAGCAGCAGGCAGCTGCGCCCTCTGAAGTCTCAGCAACCAGCAGGTAGGGCCATTTCAGAGATGAAAAGCTGAGACTCAGAGCTGTGTAACCAGTGTGCTGAAATATGGAAAGACAAGCAGACAGAACATAGGAGATCAGAGCTGGGACAGGATTCCGAGCCCATTCGGATGGGCCGAGCCATCACAGACCCACGTGGTGGGGGGGCTTTCCTGTTGGCTCCTGATATGAGAGTCAGGAGTATTGTTTTCCCCGCTCTCTGCCATTGATAAGACAGAGAAAATCAGCTCCCGTGATAACACTAATGCCGCCAGCCCTTCCTGGTTGGAGTCCTTCTCTGCCTGTGCTCCTTCCTCTCCCACCTTCCGGAATGAGTCGAGCTAAGACGACTTGTAGGGGTGTGGACCAAGTAGAAGTTGGGGTTCTCACCTTCAGTTTGCCTCAGAGGGTTTTTAACACCTTCTTGACTTTGGACCTTCAGACTGTCATAGCCCAAAACGCTCCTGGGAAGTGGTGTGCTCAAGCCAGCTTCATACCACCCGCTGGAGCCAACTGCTGCAGTTTCAGGAATTTGGTAACCTAACAGTCAATATTAGAAGTTAAGTTATATTGAAATGCTAGTAATCAATGAAAGGGAGTGGTAAGGGGTATAGAAAAAAAAATAGAGGAAACAAAGGCTAAAATATATGGAAATATATGGTAAATGGAAATACTAGCAATCAATGAGAGGGAGGGGTAAGGGGTCTGGTGTGTATGAGTTTTTTTCTTTTTTCTTTTTATTTCTTTTTCTGAATTGATGCAAATGTTCTAAGAAATGATCATGGTGATGAATATACAACTATGTGATGATACTGTGAATTACTGATTATGTACCAAGAATGGAATGATCATATGGTAAGAATGTTCGTTTTTCTTTGTTGTTATGTTTAAAAAAAAAATAGAAATAAAAAAATAAAAATTGAAAATTAAAAAAAAGTTAAAAACAAAAGTAATAAATACTCAAATCTTTTCATGTCCTAATTGTTTTACTATATTTTACTATTATCTTTCCTCTTGAAGGGATTTATGTCCATTGAGTTTGTGTGGTAGAGATATTATATAATGCTCTGCTGCTGCACAGCTTTTCCCAATCTGTGTCTGTCATGTAAGTACCTTGAAATCAGTAGGAGTATTTACACCACGGAAATCTGCCAGTGCTATAAATTGCATTTTGTTTTTGGAGAACTGGTTGTTAAATATTTGCCAGCACACCAGCTACCCTACGGTCCAGAGAGGGCTTGAGATTTGTCCAAGGCCACGCAGTGAGTCACAGGTAGTGCTGGGATGAGAGCCTGGGTCTTCAGAGGTCACAACTCACCCCTCCCTTGTCCTCCAGGAGCCCCTTTTTCTCTGGGTGTACATGTCACACACGCCCCAGGTAGGAGACGCACAGGACGTGGTCTCAATTCTTTTCGTTAATTTAAAAAAATCATTTTACAAGGCTGCATCATATCCCTGTCAAAAATTAAACCACCAGCCAGTGATAGCCACTGTTAACTTTGTGATATGCATGATTCCAGTAGCCAATTCCATGACTTTATTATAAAAGCAGATCTTAAACTGCATGTCCTGTTTATGATCTGAAACCTGCTTTTCTTATTCAGCTTTGCAAGGTAATATGGACTTCTTCTCAAGTTAAGACACCGCCTTCAGGTGGGCCACAGTGGCTCAGCAGGCAGAATTCTTGCCTGCCACGCTGGAGACCTGGGTCACTTTCCAGTACCTGTCCATGTAACAACAACAACAAAAAAGATAGCTCCTTCTCCAGGAGGTTGGCACCTCTTCCTCTGACAGAGCTGTATTACGGGTTTGCAATTAAGTACACCCAATTCAAATCTTCAGCTGCCTCACTTATTTGTTGTGTGACTGAGGACAGGGGAAATAACCTCTCTGTGCTGCTTCTATAAAGCGTTAATAATAATGGGGCAGGCCACAGTGGCTCAGCAGGCAGAGTTCTCGCCTGCCATGTCTGAGACCCAGGTTCGGTTCCCAGTGCCTGCCCATGTAAAAAGAAAAAAAAAAAAAGAAAAATTAAAAAAAAGGGTAAATAATAATGGCACCTATGTCTTAGGGTCATTCTGAGAATTAAATGAATGTATGTAGCACTTTTAGTACAGTGCCTGACAGAACAAGCCATGACTAGGCAGTAAATTATTTGTTTCTCCTAATTTATTTCACTGTGGGATTGCTTTTTCCCTTCCATGCACCTTCTCTTCCACTGACTCTAACCTCCCTGAGCAGAGAGCAGGCACAATTAAAATAGATGCAATAGGCCTGAAATTGACACGGCCCAAATCTGTTCCTTCTCCAGGCTGTGGCAGATCAGTACTCGGCATGCTGCTGTTCCCTGGAAAGCCTGTCAAAATCTAAGTCATCACTAATTCTTCCCTCTCTCTCCCCTTACATCTAATTCATTAGTAAATCCCTTCCATGCTGCCTCTGAAATATATCCCGTACCTGTCCACCTGCCTTTGCCCCCTGTAACTGCTCGAGTCCGATCCCCTATCCTCTTTTGCCTGGTAACATCCTCCCCACAGGTCTTCCAGTGGCTTTTCTTGTCTCCCCCAACCCCCTCCCAAACTGCTTTACCACAGGGCCCAGAGCAATATTCTTACAGCCGTGCAACCTGATGGCGACAGCCTATTGGTGGGCTGTGAAATCAATTGATCATGACCTGATTTTTATTTTAATGAAATGGAAGAATTGAGAATAGCAGAACATATTACACAAAGTATTTGTTTTGTGATACTTTGCTTCATTTACAGGAAGCATACACATGTATATATACATGGTGTGCCCTGCTACGGGTGTAGTGTGAGGCTACGGTTTTAAAATATGCATTAGATGCAGAGGGGCCAGCCCTTCCAGAGCATCAGCTGGTTCCATTCCCCTATCACATATTTCATATTGGACAGCCCCTTCCAATATGAAAAAGCTAGACTGGGTAAAGCCCAAATTCCCCTAAAGAGTGGGAGAAAGATCAAAGATGATGGTGGAGTTATACAGAGAAGGTAGGGTTTAACAAATGAATATGAGTGCTGAATCATTTTACTGATATTTCTTTTAGCCTCCAGTACCTTAGAGCAGCTAGAGATAAAAACTTAAAATTGTAACCCATACCAACTGAAATCTATTCTACAACTAATTGCTACAATGTACTTTGAAATATATATATATATATATATATACACACACTCACACACACACACACACATATGCATTAGATGCTATTACTCCTGGGCTCCAAATCCTTCAATAGCCTCCACGACACGTGGAAAAAATCTGGACTCTACCTAATCCACAAGACCCCACAATGTCAGCCCCAGGCCTCCCTCTCTGAGCTCTTTCCAATCATTGGCTTTTTTTTTCTTTAAATGTTATTACTGAAAAATCTTCACACACAAACATTCTATACATGGTGTGCAATCAATGGCTCATAATACGATCACATAGTTGTATATTCATCACCATGATCATTTTTAGAACATTTGCATCAGTCTAGAAAAAGAAATAAAAAGAAAAAACTTTATACATCCCAAACTCCTTACCCCTCCCTCTCATTGACCACTAGTATTTCCATCTACCCATTTTTTTCACCCTTTATCCCCCCTATTATTTATCTACTTATTTTTCCTTATTTTTTTACTCATCTGGCCATATCTTGGATAAAAGAACATCAGACACAAATTTTTCACAGTCACATGGTCACATTGTAAAAGCTATTTGGTTCTTGAAGCTATCTGGGGAAGGCTCCAAGAATCAAGGCTACTGGTACAGAGTTCAGCAGTATCAGGTACTCCCTCTAGCCACTCCAATGCACCATAAACTATAAAAGGGGTATCTGTATAATACATAAGAATAACCTCCAGGATAATCTCTCAGCTGTGTTTGAAATCTCTCAGCCACTGACACTTTATTTTGTCTCATTTCTCCATGATGCCAGGTCCCAGCTCATCCCTGGGCGTCATGTCCCACGTTGCCAGGCGATATTTACACCCCTGGGAGTCATGTTTCATGTAGCGGGGAGGGCAGTGAATTCATCTGCGAGTTGGCTTAGAGAGAAGGGACTGGCCTTTTTGTTCTTCTAATGCCCTTAGCATGTTCACCCCTTAGGACCTCCGCATGAGCTGTCCCCACTGCCTGGACCCTTCAGCCCCCAATATATGCCTGGGCACACAGATCTCACAGGTTTCAATTCCATTGTGCGCGCCCCCCCCCTACTCCAAAAGAGGCCTTTCCTAACAGCCCCTCACCTTCTGGCCACTTCTGACTACACAGTTCTCTCCTTCATGGCACCTGATAGCATCTAAAAGCATCTTGTGCATTTCTTGTTCACTCACTTATGGTCTCTCTCCCTCCACCTGCATTAGACTGCAAGCCCCATGGAAACAGGGACTGCGTCTTTCTCCTCCAGCACGCAGCAGGGGACTGGTGCTTGCTGGTGAATGAATGCCCTGAACCCAACACCTGGAGAAAGAGCATGTGTGTCCCCTCACAATTGCAAATGAGCTGAACCCAGGCTGCCAACTGCTATCTAGTTTGGCCCCCTTTTATGTCAGAGGAGAGTGAGGCCCAGGAGGATAATAGCTGCCGTAAGGTCACAGATGCAGGGAATGGCAGGGTGGGGTGTGCAGCCTGATGCCACTGTCCCCTGCTGCCCCTGGGGTCACCGATCCCTAGCCCTGCAGGATTTTCTGGATCTCTTGTACCTTCACCCAATGGTTTGGCACTTTCTATTCCGTTCTGTCTTGTTATTTTATTTGACAATACTGTATTATTATTTTACTACATATCAATTCATTATTTTATAACAGTCCATCCAGCGTCATGTGTTCTGGCAAAGGCTAATGATTTACTAGCCGATCCTGAGCTTTGGTCATTTATCTTCCCTGCCCTTCCCTCCCTCCCATTTCCCCAATGAAGGCTCTCTCAGGCCTACCGCCCTTCCCCCAGCACCCTGCCCGCCCCTTACCGGGAGAAAGGCCAGTCTTGCTCAGCGTCTTGCCAGGGCATAGCCTCCCCACCCCCTGCCCCCCTGCCTGGGCACCAGTGTCCTTCCTCAAGACCTATTGCTTTGTGGGCTCCCACTCCAGAACCTCAGCAAAACCTTCCAGAACATAACTTCCTCATCCGTGCTTTGGACCTAGGAATCTGTTCTGTGCCTACTTTCCAGGGCCGGGTCAGGCTCCAATTAAAATAACGGATATGAATACCCTCTGTGGGCTCCCTGACTCTATTTGCAACATGTCAAGTGCTGCTATTACGGGCAAGAAGCCAGAGTTGCCCCTTAGTCCTGCTGGGAGCAGGCTGGCCCTGCCAGGCTCTCAGGCCTTCCACACTAGACGTGGTTTTGAGCATCTTTCCAGGCTGGCACCCCGCTCTCAGCCATGCTCAGACCTGGTTCTGCCCCCACCCCTACAGTCCTAAGGCCCCTAATTATAAAGCCCCTTGGCCTGCTCCCTTTCCTTCTGGAAAGGGCTGCCAGATTTAGCAAAACAGAGCACAGGACACCACAAAAACAGAAACAAAAAAAAAAAAAGAGGAAATTCCCAGTTAAATTTAAATTTCAGATAAAATGAATATTGTTTCAGTCTAAGTCTGTTCCATGCAATATCTGGGACATACCTATACTTCAAAAATTATTTAATGCTTATTTGAAGTTAGCATTAAATAAGTCAGATTTAACTGGCACCCCATATTTTGTCTGGCAGCCCTATTTCTGGAGCTTCCTCAGTTTGCAGCCTCGGGTCAATAATCTAAACCACAGTTGGCCTTAGTTTCACTTTCTGAAAACGGGAAGCACAATAGATAACTCTCAAGAGAGTTATGAGGCTGGGAAAAGGAACTGCTTGAGAACGTCCAAAACAGCGCAAACCAAACATGAGGTCGAGCGAGCCTCCTTCTCTGCTTAGCAATCCCGACATGGCCCAGAGATGGGGACTGCATCCTTCACCGCCACCACCCAGCAAAGTCTCCCCACCTTGGGTCCTGCCCCTGCCTGCTGAGCCTCTCCCCCGACTCCGTACTCACCCGCCTGCACTTCTGATAAGTTCCCGATGGCTCCACACCAGGGTGCCATATTTTTCTCTCTGCCAAGGCCAGTCATCTTCCTGAGAGTTAACCATTAAGATGACCCTATGTCTCTGTTAACTCTGGAAAGCCCAGGCTCATGACTTTTATTCCAATGTGGAGGATAAACTAGCAGTGGCTCCTTTCACCTCCAGGACCATCACTTTCTTGCGCTCCAGTCCTCACACCCCCTGGTCCCAGGCTGAGCCATGCCACTCCAAACTGTTTACCTCTGATGTTGAAAAATGCAAGCATCTCTC
Organism: Tamandua tetradactyla; assembly: GCF_023851605.1. Taxonomy (NCBI): domain Eukaryota; kingdom Metazoa; phylum Chordata; class Mammalia; order Pilosa; family Myrmecophagidae; genus Tamandua; species Tamandua tetradactyla. Next base: position 16,966,880 of record NC_135339.1, on the reverse strand, counting down.
TTGGACCCCAGCTTCTTCCCTGCCAACTCTCTTACCCAGCTTCTCTCACTCCCTTCTCTTTTTCTTTCCCCGTCCACCTAACATGCCTTGGTACATCTAGTCAATCACTCTCATTAGCATCCCATAGTTCCATTGGCCTGACATCCACCTGCCTGGATTCGTCCTCCATCAGGACCAGGCCTGGGCTGCCAAGGGGTGCTAGAGAACCTTGTATACTCACGCAGGCTGAGGCCACTCAGTTCTTGGTCTCCAGCCTCTACCTACCCTCAAAAGAGTTTAGCAAGCCTTTATCTCTCTCTTCATGCTGCTCAAAGGCTATTTAAAACCTCCTTCCCTTTTTTGCAACCTCCTATCGTACCATAATTGCCTCCTTCTAGGAAGGTGAGCTTCTTTTTCATATCAGAACCTAAATGGAAGTCATTGGATGGATGGTCCATCAACATCTTGCCACCCAACCCACAGATTTACCTGCTTTGGGATCCATTTTTCCCAACGCTCTGTTACAATGGAAGGGGTGACCCTCTTCTGGTACTTTGGGTACCCTTACCTTCCCTTTGCTGTCACCCTGCATCTTCAACCTCTTCCTCTCTCCAATCTCCTTCGTGATGCTTTTGAGCATCCTCAAGTCTCTACCAGCTAGAGAAAACTCTTCTGCTTTACTTTAGTTACTCTGTCTCCATCACATTACAACCAAACTTGCACCAGTTTTCTACATTTGCTGTTTCCCCGAGTCAGCCATCTACTTACTCCAAAATCCTCTGTCGTCTCCCTTCTAACCCTGCCACTTCACTAAAAATGCTCCGGTGAAAGGCAAAAGTGCCTCCACGATGTTAAATGGTTCAATAGTCTAGCCAGTCTCAGCTGTGACTGAGAAGCATTTGACACCATAGCTCATCTCACCATCGCCACTGTGGTTTCTTCTTCTCTGGCAGCTGCCTGGCAATCTCCTTCATAGGTTTTTCTCTTCCCAGATGTAAGTGTTGTCCAGCAGGATGCTGAACTGTCCTTGGGGAGCCTCATTCACTCTTATTGTTCCAGTGACCCTCTTTGTACTGATGACTCCTCTAGTAGTTTCCTGTGACTGTCTCTTAAAACAACAGGGGTGTTTGGGAGTGGTTGGCTTCTGGATATATCTTGAAAGTGGAGCTGACAGATTTCTTGTGAAGTATGAGAGAAGGTACTAAGATTTTTGTTTTTGTTATAATTTTTTAACAAGGCATCTGGAAGGATGGTGTTGCCACTAAGTGAGATGGAGAAGCCAGACTGTAGGTTTGGGGGAAAAATTAGGGGCTCATCTGCAGATGTTTCATTGAAGATGTTTCTTAGAATGGAGTCACTAGGCAGTCAGACCCACAGATTCAAGACAGAGGTGGAAACCCCGTCAACATATGGATGGCATTTAAATCCATGAAACAAGATGAATTCACTACTGGAGTAGGTATACTTAGAAAATAGGAGTGAATAAAGGAATGCCAACCTTTAGAAGTTGGGGAAATGAGGGTGAATTAGCAAAAGAGATGGAGAGAAGTCAAGCCAAGGAGGTGTCCTGGAGAAAACGAAGCGAAGAAAGTATCTCAAAGACAAGGGAGGTCACCCACTGTACCCAACACTGCTGATGGGTTAGGGAAGGCGAGGACTAAGAACTGGCTATTGAATTGACCATCGTGGATGCACTGGTGACCTTGATGAGAGCAGTTTAGGGGAAGCAGTGGAGTTGGTACAAGGGAGATGGTGGGGAGATGCTGCAGAGGGAGTCAATAATGACAGATCTGATGGTGCCTGTACCATGCAAGGGTTGTACAGGCAGAGAGGGAAGGGAAGAACTAGTTGATATCGAGGAGGGCTTGGCAACTGATGGCAAAGCTCTAGGACGACACCCAGCCTTCTGGTTAGATGTCGGGGCCTTTCTGAAACTGGAAACAGGAGCAGAAACAACTGTTCAGGGACAGAGGAGAAGTTTGGCATGGGTGTGATGAGTTTGGGGTGCACCAAGACCCCCAGATAGATGTGTCTGGGACTGATTTCCAGTCTTCGGGTGAGAGATCTGGGCTAGCAGTGCTGTGTTAAGTGGTGATAGACGATATTAAATCAGTATCAGGACTGAAAGCTGGCTCTGGGGTTCATGACAACATTATCTTCCATTTATCAAGTCCGTTCGCAGTTGGGCACTGACCTAGACACTTATTTACCTTACCTCATTGGCACCCACAGCCACCCTGTGACACCAGTAGCATCATTTTCCCAGATGTGGGAGTGGCATTCAGAGTGTTATGTAACTGGCCCCAAATCACACTGGACTCAGTGGTAATCCAACATGCAAACCACTCTGACACCAACGCCCATGGCTTCTGAGTCCAGCAGGGACATCTCACTCTCAAGTACCAACCCAAACACGCACAGTGTGCCAGGCCCAACCCTGAGGCCCAGGAGAGGGGTCTGTGGAGCCCGGCCCAGGCGCACAGTAGGAGCTCTTTAAGTGATGACGGATTGGAATGTGCTAGTAAGCTCTGCCAAAGCCCGTGGGTAGTGGGCAGCCTGGACTCTGAATCTGAGCTGACCACGAAGGGCTGTAGCCCACAGAGAGTGTCTCTGGAGGCCAGGGGCTGAGCTGCCCTCCTCGCTCCCTGCTTTCTGCCGGCCTTACCCTTGTTTCTACCCTTTGCTGGAGCTTTCAGCGCCAGGGACTTGATCCTGCCCAGGCATCACAATTCTCTTTCTTGGAACTGGAGGAGCAGTGCCAACTCCCAGCCCCCACCACTGCCCCAGCACAAACCGCTAACCTCGGCTTGGTGGAAAGCCAGGCTGAATGGAAACTCCTGCCTCTGGTGGTCATACTCCAGGCAGTGAGCAGCTCCCCAACTCCCTCCACTGTGTTCACACAATCAGGGGAAACAGTGTGTTCTGCAATATGAGGTTAGACCCAAGGGAGGACTTACTGACCCCTGGGTCATTATCATGATCATCATTAAAAGCTTTAATGAATTGCACAGTGTGGGCTTGTGGTTCAGAGTCGGTTGCTGCCCCTGGGGAAATTTGTAATCTGACACAGCGAGACTTAAACAAAATGTGAGCAGTCGAAAAGACACCTGCAAACATCAGGCAGAGTCAGAAATCCGCAGATGGAAAAAATCTGAACTTAAGGTAAAAATCCTGAGTCTATCTTACATATGACACCAAAGCACAAGCAACAAAAGGGAAAAAAAATCAGTGAATTGGAGTTCATCAATATTAAAAACATTTGTGCTACAAAGGACAATATCTAGAAAGTGAAAAGACAGCCCATAGAATGGGAGAAATTTTGCAGATCATGTATCTAACAAGACACTAGTATCCAAAATGTGTAAAGAACTCTCTTACAACTTAAAAAAAAAAATACCCCAACTAATAAATGGGCAAAGGATTTGAGTAGACATTTCTCCAAAGAAGATACACAAATGGCCAATAAGCACCTGAAAAAAATATTCATTAAGGAAAAATCATTCCTTTACAGACATTAAGGAAATGCAAATCCAACCACAATGAGATACCACTTCACATCCATTAGGACGGCTATAATTTAAAAAGTTAAGTAAAAATGGAAAATAACCAGTGTCGATGAAGACGAAAAATTGAAACCCTCATACATTGCTGATAGGAATGTAAAATGGCGCAGCTACTGTGGAAAACAGCTTGACGGTTCTTCAAAAACTTAAACATAGAATTACCATATGGCTCAGCAATTCCACTCTAGGTATATAACCAAAAGAAGTGAAAAGGAGTACTCAAGCAAATACTTGTATGTGAAGTTCAGAGCAGCTCTGTTCTCAACAGCTAAGGGCAGAGGCAATTCCGTTGTAGATTCCTAGGGTGCTTAAAGCAAATACCATGAAATGGTTTGACTTAAACAGTGGGAATGTATTTGCCTACAGTTCTGAGGCTGAGATATTGTCCAAATCAAGGCATCATTAAGGCAATGCTTTCTTCCCAAAGATAGGCTACCGTCAGTCTCTGGTTCTCCTGTCTTATGCTCTCTCCCTTCTCTAGGTTTGGCTGATTTCAGCTTTTTGCCTTTTGGCCTTCTTTTTCTCTCTCTGTATTCATTCTCTTATAGAGACTTCCAGTAATAGGAATAAGACTCATCCTGAGGGTGGGCCACGGTGTCTCAGCAGGTAAGAGTGCTTGCCTGCCATGCCCGAGGACCTGGGTTTGATTCCTGGTGCCTGCCCATGTAAGAAAAAAGACTCATCCTGAATGAGGAGGGTCACACGGTAACTGATAGAGCCTCATCAAGAGGTTCTGCTTACAATGGGTTCCCACACACAGGAATGGGTTAAATTTAAGAACACTCTGAGGTACAAACAGCTTCAAACCACCACAAGCCCAAATGTCCATGACAGACGAATGGATAAACAAAACGTGGCCTCCCATACAATGGAATCTTATGCAGCCATAAAAAGGAATGAAATACCAATACATGATGTATTGTAGATGGACCCTGGAAACATCATGCTAAGTGATAAAAGCCAGGCAGAAAAAGCCACATATTATATGATTCTATTTATATGAAGCGTCTAGAATAGGCAGATCCATGGAGGAAAAAAGTAGTTTAGTGATTCCCAGAGACTAAGAGGGGAGGGAATGGAGACTGCTAGAGAATGCAGATTTCTTTTGGGGGGAGATGAAAATGTTCTGGAACTAGATAATGATGGTGGTTGCACAACTCTGTGAATACACTAAAAGCCACGGAATTGCATACTTTAAAGGTGTGGATTTTATGTTATGTAAATTATATCTTGATTTAAAAAAAAAAAAAAAAAGACAGCAAACCTCTGGTGATGTAGAGACCCATTCTCCAGCACCCAGTATTGGTGATCACAGATTCATTTGTTGCCTTCAGTCGTGGATGATGTTTAGGGAGTGGGACAGTCAGGGGCCTGGAGCAGAGACTTCCCAAAGTAGCCTGAGCAAAAAGGGATCGCTCTCCAGGCTTCCTCCTGAGGATCCAGGGTTGTCCTTCTCCTCTCTGCTTAGGTAAGACTCAGTCTTCTACCTCATCAGTTCAGCCCTGACGAATATCTGGCCCTGACACTCCATGCTCCAGTTCTAAATTCCTGGGAAAGAGAGTCAGATTAGGACAGTCCGACTTCTAGGTTGACTCGCCCTGTGCCAGAAGGAAGGATTCTTTCACTCGGTCTAACCTAGCTTAAGTCACTGGGGTGGGGATAAAGTCCAGTCCTGGGCCAGCCAACAGAGACCCAGCAAGGCAGCTCTCTCTACAGTCACGTGAAGGGGGTGGAGGTAGTACCCAAGAAGAGGGAGGGAATGACAGATCTACAGATATCTACCAGGTCTATGGAAGTTAGAGGGGTGGGGCCAATAGGCTTATTAGTCTATCTGACCAACAAGGAAGGGCTTCCTAACAGAAGGCAGGGTTTCAGGAGGATTTCTATGATAGGAGAGTTACCATTTGGGAACTTCGAAGTTGCAGGATTGCTAGAACTTGGAATTTGTAACCTTCCCACCAGATTCCAATAACCGGGAGAGCCCCAAGCGAAGCTTTCACCAATAAAACACCCAAATGTACACACCTGTTAAGAACCTATCATCTTCCTAAACTCTTACGGCAGTCACGTATATGCAGGAGTTGTAACTGTTATTTCTAAATTCTGAGATACTGAGCTATTTGTGTATAACTTGGTCATTCCCCGACACTTCATGTATGTGACACCTGAGTTAGAGCACCAAAGCTATGAAAATCAGCAGTTCCCCATACAGCAACTGTCTAAAAAGTTGAAAAAGTGATCAGACTTTAACTCGAGTTATGAATGAAGCTGATTTGGATAGTACTAAAGCAAATCAGCATAAAGGGTAAAGGATAATATGGTCCATATTTTAAAACTTCAACTTCTGTGTGAGACCAAAGGAAGGGATGTTTATTTGGTGCAAAATTTATTTTTTGGGTAGTGCATTATCTAATTTAACTTGTATTTGAACCCCAAAATTACAAGGAATCTTGAATAGGGCATGAGACCTTGTTGGTTTGTACAGGTTAGTGTGATGCCCAACATATTCCAGAGTAATTTGGGCAGAGAATAAAAAAGTATTTGCAAAGTCCCCTTGGAGAACTAGGGAGAAAGGAGGAAATATTAAACTTCCCCATCTGGGGAATTCCTGATATTCTGGCAAGCAGTGGGGACAACTGATTCAATAGGCTGAGCCTTTGATCTTTGGGTTCACCCCTATGAAACTTATTTCTGCAAAGGAAAAGCTAAGCCTACTTATAATTATGCCTAAGAGTCACCCCCAGAGAACCTCTTTTGTTGCTCAGAGGCGGCTTCTCTCTCTCTAAGCCAACTCAGCAGGTGAACTCACTGCCTTCCCCCTTACGTAGGATATGACCTCCAGGGGTTTAGATCTCCCTGGCAACATGGGACAGGACTCCTGGGATGATCTGGGATTTGGCATCAGGGGATTGAGAAGGCCTCGTTGACCAAAAGGGGGGAAAAGAAATGAGACAAAATAAAGCGTCAGTGACTAAGATATTTCAAACAGAGTTGAGAGGTTATCCTGGAGGTTATTCTTATGCAATATATAGGTGTGTATATTTTACACCTTTTTAGTTTACGGTGTATCGGAGTGGCTGGAGAGAAGTATCTGAAACTGTTGAGCTGTGTTCCAGTAGCCTTGATTCTTGAAGGCGATTGAATAATGATATAGCTTTTACAATGTGACTGTGTGATTATGAAAACCTTGTGTCTGATGCTCCTTTTATGCAGGATGTGGACAGATGAGTAAAAAAATATGGAAATTAATAAATAAATAATGAGGGGAGATGGGTAAAATAAATTGGGCAGATTGCAATACGAGTGGTCAATGAGAGGAGCTGTAAGGGGTATAGTATCTATGAGTTTTTTCCTTTTTCTTTTTATTTCTTTTTCTGGACTGATGCAAATGTTCTAACAATGATTGTGGTGATGAATACACAACTATGTGATGATATCGTGCACCCTTGATTGTATACTATGTATGGACTGTATGTGTGTGTGCAGAGATTTCTCAGTAAAAATATATATATATATTTTAAGTTAAAATAAAAGAACCTATTGTCTGCCCGATACTTTCACATCCTTAGAGCACCTCTGCGAGCATATCCCCATTTCTCAGATAGGGAAAACTGAAGCTCTGAAAGGCCAAGTCACTCATCCCAGCAGAGCCAGGATCCAACAGAGAACTTCTGGCTCCAGCTCAGATTCCCCCCATTGCCATGTGCTGCCTCATCCTTTCCAGACCTCTGAGGTGGCGGTGGAGGCGGTGGGGTGGGTTAGTGCAGCGCATGGGGGCTGCATGCATGTGGCCAGATGGTAAGAGCCTCGAGCTTGGGGACTAAAGCCAGAGGGCATGTGGCCATCCCGGAGCTCCTCCTGTCCTGTGGGCCTCATGCGGTGAGGGGCAAGCAGGGTGCTCGTATATCTGAGAGGTCATGTCCTTCAAATAAACACATCTTTTAGGGGCGGGGGTGCCTCCCTGTGACTGAGGCCATTTGTTTCCGACCGCACATTGCAGCTGACCTGGAGGGGAACCAATGCTTCCCAGGAAGGAGCTCATCTGGTGCCCACCAGACCCAGGACACCGGCCCTGAAGACCTTCCCAGCACCCCCACGCCAGATGTTGGGGCCCTTCTGTGGCCACATCTCAAGGCAATAGGCCTGGGAGAGGTAGTTTTGTTCCAGAGACGTTTTGGGGAAATGCAGTAGCTGTTTACAAAATCCTGTAGGGCTCGGATTTAGGGCAGATGTAGCAGATGTGTCCTGGAAATCCCAGAGGGCAGAGCTGGGCCCCGTGGGGAAATACACAGGAAGGAAGATTCCACCCCACTCAAGAAGAAACTTTGAGCGGTTAGAGGTGTCTCTGGAATAAATGCGGGCCACTCTGTGAGTCCATGAGCTCCCTGTTGCAGGAGGCGTGCAAGCTGAGACTGACGTCACTCCCCACAGGTGTGGAAGGTGCCTGGGGGCACTGGGCTATGCGATACTCAAGATCCTCCCCAAGCCCTGAGCTCCCAGGCTTCTGTATCCCTCCTCTTCCCTGCTTTATTTCCATTCTATTACCTTCTGTTTTAGGGAGTATATACACAACGAAAGCTGCCATTCACTTCCCAGCTTCCTTCCCACCCTCCTAGCATTTGGGAACAGCTGCGGGCAGTTCTGGAGGGACTGGCTCCAGCACTAGTGGGGAGGCCATGGTTTGTCTCACGCATCGGCAAGAGCCCCTCTTTCGGCACAGTGGTTGGGTGCTGGATGGGCAGTAACTAAGGCAGACAGGGCATGGTATGTGTCTGGACGCAGGTTTTTCTGACATCCCAGCAGGCCAGGGCTCTCATGGGATGGCTGCGGGAAGGAGTGTCCCCACCCCATAGACCATGAGGAGGAAGCACCCACCAGATTCTCCCCATGCCCATCCGTATCCCCTGTCCCATTTCCAACCGTCAGTGCTTGCTTTTTTTGTTGTTGTTTTTGCCTGAGGTTTTTCTGGCCACTGGAGCCCATTCTGCCTGACCTGTGGACAGGCCAGATACCCCAGGGGCCCAGCTCCCTAGCCCCTTGGTGGGGTAACTCTGACACAAGGTTGTACACTGTTTCCCAAAATTCCTCAATAGGATTGCACTCTGGTTTTCCAGAGGTAATTTTCTCAATAACCCCTTATGGGCTGTGTCCCTTTTCCATCCCAGTTTCCCATTTTCTTACCAGTGTTTCCTGGCATCACTTTCCAAATAAACCCCTCATATTATTTAGGGTTCTCTAGGGGAACAGAACCAACGGGAGATATCTGCAAATATGAGATTTTTATAAAAGTGTCTCATGCAACTGTGGGGATGCAAAAATCCAAATTCCACAGGGCAGGCTGCAAGCTGGCAACTCCCATGAAGGTTTTCAACAAATTCCTGGGAAAATCTGGCTGGCTTAAGTAGAGATGAAAATTCTCTCTTCTGACTGCTGAAGTTTTCACTTCTCCTTTCAAAGCCTTCAGTTGATTGGATTAAATGTCTCTCATTGTGGAAGATGCTTTCCTTTGATGATTATAGATGTAATCAGCCATGGATCCAATCAATTTACTGATGATTTAAGTCCATGAAACCAAGACGAGACCAAGACCACGGAAGAAGGCAAGGCAGAGAGAAATGAAAAGGTGGTCCTTGGGGCCCTAGGGGAGCTGCTGAAGCCACCCTGGTTTGAAGTCTACCTTACATCTGGACACCTCACTGTTGTAACAATTCTGTTTCTACTTTAAGCCAATTTGAGTTTGATTTTCCATTACTTGCAACCTAAAGCATCTTAAGTGATGAAACTTGCAATGTGGAGGGCCCCAAGCCCAGCCTTGCAGGTTGGTGTGGCAGGCAGGGAGTGTTCGATAATCAGACAGGGAGAAGCAGCCTGCTGTGGAGAACAAGATGCCATTAAACTCTCAACTCTGCCACTTAACAATTGGAACAGTTAATTTTATGTGTGTGTCAGTTGTTTGGTCAAGCACTGGCCTGCTTTGTTACTGTGAGGGCATTTTATAGATGGAATTTGCATCTACAATTTAGTTGATTGCATCTACAATCAATAAAAGAGATTGCCCCAGCAATATGGGGAGGCTCCTTACCTAATCAGTTAGAGGTTGTAAAAGCCAGAACGGAGGGTTTCAGAGGTCAGAAGAAGAATTTCTCATTCAACTTCAGAATTGGCTCTTGCTGCAATTTCCAGCCAGCCAGCTTCCCCTGGGGAATTCAGACTAAGAACTTCTATGTTACCTATATCAGTTTCCAGCTGGCAGCGTGTCCTATGGAGTGTGGATTTGCCAGCCCCCATAGTTGTGTGAGGCCATTCTTTATAACAAATCATACATCTATGTGTATATATATATATGTATTTACATGTATATGTCTCTCTGTCACTCTATCTCTCACTCTCTATTGGCTCTTTTTCTCTGGAGAACTGTGACTGATAAAGCAATTAGGTGACCTGAGCCACTTAGTTTTTTTTAAGACTTAGTTTCCTTATCTATAGAATAAGACAATATTACAAGCCTATCATGAGGATTGAAAAAATAATATTTAAAAGCAGCTAGCATGTAACACGTGTTCAACAAATGACAGTTACCATAATAATAGAAGAAGGAAAAGGAGAACGAAGAAAAAAGGAGAAGGAATTAATCTGTGTCCTTGAAAGCACTAGTGAAAAAAGTTCAGAGATGGAGAAGGGAACAGGGAACGCCCAATCCATCGGGAGGGGGAGGGGGGTCTATCTTGGGGAGGGAAGGAGGTACTGGTGGTAGGTTCCATCTACAGAGCACTTTCTGAGTACTTCATGTAGCCATGAATCTTTTTCATGTATTAACCCATTTAATCTTCTCAAAAACTATGAGGCACATACTAATATCACATCCCCACTTTACACAGGAGGAAACTGAGGCACAGAGAGGTTAAGTAACTTGCCCAAGGTCTCACAGCAAGTAAGTGGCATAGGCAGATCCTAATCCAGGCAGGCTGGTTGCTAAGCCTGCATTCCTTACTTCTCTGCTATGGCCCCAAGATAAGGTTAATGCTGCAGATGATGAGAGGCATTAATGAAAAGATGCAACTGGGCCCTATGCTGCAGGAAGGAAAGGTTTATTGGCACAAGTCTGGGGATGGTGAGAACATCACAGAACTCCCTGGTAATTGTTTGAAAAACTACGGACTCATCCTGGGCAACAGATTTTCATCCCATCCTTTCCATGGGAACAGAACTTCTAGTGTATCGTTCAAAGGAGAAATCAGGAGTCATCACAGAGCTGAGGGGCTGTTCTTAAACCCTAGTGAGTGGTGAGCTAAAGATACAGGGCAATAGTTTAAAATAAACTCGAAGCTACCCTTAGCTGTTGCTCTGTGGGAGCTTGGGAAACTGCCTTCTCCAAAGAAGGTGGATGTGTACTCATCAGAAGGAGGTTTAGGGGCTGAAGCAATGCTACTCGATCCTTCAAAACTGAACCCCAGGAGAGGAAATGTGTGGTCTTCTAGTTTCAGGTCACACCCCTGGCTGGCCCTTCTCCCAAAGACCATAGAAATTATAGCAAAGACATTAGAAATCCTTTTATTTGCCTGACCAGCAAATCAATACATAAAAGACATTAAAAATAAGAGGAGGATGTATAAGAAAGTTGGAAGAGAGTGATTCGATCAGTGAGTGGAAAAGTATTTGCAAAGCCCCCTTCAAGGAATGGTGAGAACGGGGAGAAATTCAACGTCCCCAAGTTGAATCCTTGATATTCTCACAAGCCGTGTGGACAACCAAAGCTATAGGCTGAGCCCCCAGTCTTGGGGTTCATTCATATGAAACTTAACCCCACAAAGGATAGGTCAAGTCTACTTAAAATTTAGGCCTAAGAGTCACCCCCAAGAGAGCCTCTTTTGTTGCTCAGCTGTGCCCTCTCTCTCCAGCCAACACAACAAGCAAACTCACCACCCTCCCCCTGTCTACATGGGACATGACTCCCAGGGGTCATGGACCTTCCTGGCAACGTGGGACAGATCCTAGAATGAGCTGAGACTCAGCATCAAGGGATTGAGGAAAACCCTAGAATGAGCTGAGACTCAGCATCAAGGGATTGAGAAAACCTTCTCGATCTACAGGGGGAAGAGTGAATTGAGACAAAGTGTCAGTGGCTGAGAGATTCCAAACACAGTCAAGAAGTTATCCTGGGGGTTATTCTTATGCATTAAGTAAATATCACCTTGTTATTCAAGATGTAATGGAGAGGTTGGAGGGAACTGCCTGAAAATGTAGAGCTGTGTTCCAGTAGCCATGTTTCTTGAGGATGACTGAATAATGATATAGCTTTCACAGTGTGACTGTGTGATTGTGAAAACCTTGTGTCTGATGCTCCTTTTATCTACCATGTCAACAGATGAGTAGAACATATGGAATAAAAATAAATAATAGAGGGAACAAATGTTAAAATAAATTTAGTTTGAAATACTAGTGATCAATGAAAGCAAGGGATAAGGGGTATGGTATGTATAATCTTTCTTTTTCTGTTTTCATTTTATTTGTTTTTCTGTTGTCTTTTTATTTCTTTTACTGAATTGATGCAAATTTTCTAAGAAATGATGAATATGCAACTAAGTGATGATATTGTGAATTACTGATTATATATATTAATGTTTTAGTTTGTTCGTTAATTTTTTTAAATTAATAAATAAATTAAAAATTTTTTTAAAAAAAGAACATGGCCTTAGATGGGTCCCTGGACCAGATAAGTCCAGAAACCTAGAGGGCCCAGCCTCTCCAGAACATCAGCTAGTTTCATCTCCCTACCCAATATTATTGACAGCCCCTTCCAAATGAAAAAGTTAGACTGGGCATAACCCAAATACATCTAAAGAGTGGGATAGAAAGATCAAAGGTGATGGTGGAGTTAGACACAGAAGGTACGGTTTAACAAACGAATATGATTGCTGAATCATTAAATTGACATTTTTTTAGTCTCCAGTATCATAGAGCCTCTAGAAACAAAAACCTAAAATTGTGAAATTGTAACCCATACCAAACTCTGAAATCTGTTCTACAAAGAACTGTTGTGCTGTACTTTGAAATTTATTGCTTTTTTTCTGTATATATGTTATTTTTCACAAAAAAGAAAAAAAAGTTGATTGTGATGGTAAAAAAGTATTTATTTCTTCTAGCCTCCTATATTCTGGAGAAACTGGAAGGAAAACTATGAGAGGATCATATGATAGCCAATGACAAACTCTGGGATCTATCCAGTAACTACTTGTTAAAGAGTGCTTTGAAAACTATTGCTTTTTTCTTTCTTTGCTTTGTATATATGTTATATTATACAATAAAAAAAAGTTAAAAAAAAAAAGAACATGGCTTTTTCTGGGGCACATAACAGCTTCAAAGCAGCACACTCCACTCTCTGAACCTCAAAAAGTAATGTTCTTTCCACATGCAATGTACAGTCATTCCATCACAATACTACAAAAGCTTAAATTATTTCAGTAACAGTATTAAGTATAAAGTATCATCAGGTGTGGTCTGTCATAAGGCAAAATTCCCCTCTGCCTAGGGGACGGTGAAACTTAGAAAAGTTACCTGCTTCCAATATACAAAGAGAGGACAATCATAGGATAAACGTTCCCATCCCCATAGGGAGAAATTGGAAGTAGGGGTCATGGGTCCCAAACAGTTCCAAAAAACCTGAAAGGCATAGTTCATTAGATTTCCAGGTCTGAAAGTCATCTATAGAATGATACTGTATCCTCAGAGCTTGAGAGAGTGGCAGTCCCACCCTTTCCAAGTACTTACACAGTGACCCTGCTCTCTCCATACACTGGGGTGAGGGTTCTAAGATCTCCAGGCATTGAGGAGATTGCACACTGTTCTCAGCCCCACACTCCTCAAACATCTGAGTGGCACCTGGACTCTCTGCCATCTCTGGGAAAGATTTTCAACCCCCTCAAAACAGTGGTGGTGGCCAGGCTCTCCCCAATCCCCAACATATGTGCTTCACCCTCTCTGAGGCCTGGGGTGGCAGCACTCTTCCTGAACAATAGGTAAAAAGCCCCACCTTCTTCAAACTCACCCTTTCCACGCACATGAATGGGTTCACCCTCCTGGCTCATGGTTTCTTTGCTCCAGACCTCAGCTTCCATGGTTCTGCTTTTGAAGTCATTTTCCCTTCAATCTGTCCCTTTTCTTTCCACTTTAATCCAGGCTGGCAGTGGTTTTGTTCATCCAGATCTTGCAAAAAAAATTTGTTGGTTTTACATGCAGCACCCAGGGGTCCCAGCCATCAGATAACAGGAGCTTTCACAAATCCCTTCTGGTTAATTCCATCTCCAAGCTTGACTTGCACTGAAATAGCTCACTGGTTCTTCCATATTTGGTTAAATCCTCATATGGGGTACTAGCTTATGGGAGCTCACTTTCTGGAAGCTCAGAATTTTTTCAAACAGTCAATTTTTTATTTCTTTGTACCCAAGAGTTCAGTTCTCAGCTTATGCCTTTCCTCTCACATTTTACTATAATTGGCAAGGAGAAGCCAGGCTGCATTTTCCACATTTAGATTGGAAATTTCCTCAGCTAGATATCTAAGCTCATCATTTTCAAATTCTGCCTTCCATCCTACACCAAGGCTCGATTTTGCAAATTCTCTGGCAATTTAAAACAAGGACTGCCTTTCTTCCAGATGGCAATGACACATTCATCATTTCTCTCTTAAGTCCTCATCAGAAGTACCTTTAGGGTCCATGTTTCTACCAGCAGTGTCTTCAGAGCAATCTAAGCCTTTTCTATCAAGATACTCACAATTCTTCCAGAATCTTTCCCTTATCCATTCATAAAGCTGTTTCAGCTTTTTTTTTTTTTTTTTTTTTTTGGTATTTGCATCTCACATATCCCCACTTCTTCAGTATCAAAATCTGTTTTGGTTTGTTAAAGTTGTTGTGATGCAACATACCAGAAAAGCGTTGATTTTTACAATGGGGATTTATTAACTTACAATTTACAGTTGTTTGACTATGAAAATGTCCAAATTAAGGTATCAAGAGGTAGAGACCGTCTCTAAAGAAAAGTCACTGACATCCTAGTTTCCTTTTGGAAAGCAAGGCACATGGCTGGTGTCTGCTGGTCCTTCTCTCCTGGGTTCTGTTGTTTTCAGCTCCCGATTCTAGTGGCCTCCTCTGTGAGCTTCTGTGGCTCCTCTCTTAATATCTCCGGGGCTTTTCTCTCTCAGTTCCTCTGGGAACTTTTTCTGCATTTTATCCTCTCATAAAGCACTCTAGTGAAAGGATTAAGACACACCTTGCATTAGGTGGGTCATATCCCAATTGCAACAATCTAATCAGAAGTTTCCCACCCATGACAGATCTGCCCCCACAGAAACGGATTAAAGGAGCATGGCCCAGGAAGAGTGTGTGTATATGGGGGTGGGGGCTGAGGCTGGGGAGAGAAGCATGTCAAAAAGACCAGATCCTCATTTTCCATAGTAAGAAATCAATTGATAAGGCTTAAAATGGAAAATTCAAGAAGCGGCAATAAAAGCAAGTTATCTCAAGATATGAAGGTAAATACCAAAAGAATGGCTAAGGAGAATTGAAAGTGGTTGCCTCTGGGGAAAAAGAAATAGTGGGGGCAGGGTAGGAAGTTGGTATTGTTGTAACATACTCTTTATGTGCATGTGCAACTGTGATAAAAATAAGAACAAAAATAGAAGAAAAGGAAAAAGAATAAGCAAGGAATGGAAGCCTGCACATGCGCAGAGCACCAGTGAGTGGCCAGTACTGCTCTGGGCACCTCCTTGTGTTTTGTCTCCTCTGATCCCCTGACCCTGAAGCTGTTTCCAAGTGAGAAAACAAAGGCCCAGAGACGCTGAGAACCTGCCTGGAGACACACAGTCAGCAAGAGCTGCTCAATCCTATCTCCCTGCATCTGCCCCTTTAGGAAGCTCTTGCCAGCATGTTAGTTTTCTTCTGAGTTAACACCCCTAAGGGGAAAAGGTCTCCTCCCTTTCCCAAAGCCTTCCTGCAGCTCCTGCTGACTTGGGGACATAACTCTTGTCAGTGATTTAAATGAATCCAGATGGAAGGCTGCTCTCTTAGAGCCCGCCTTGGGGAGTGCTGAGATGTGCAGATAAGGCTTGAGATGAGGGGGGAGGGCAAGGAAACAGGAGGGTGACAGAATAGCAAGGCTGGCGGTGGGAGAACCCCTTAGGGATGAGTTTAAATCTGATGGGCCGGCCTCTGCCACAGCTGTCAGGCCTGTGGCCAGAGTTTGGGGCCTTGGGCCACCAGCCCTGACTCTTGGCATCCAAGAACATGCACTCCACCCTTTCACAAATTTTAAGCACTCCTGAATGTCCATCAGTGGCAGGCATGGGGGAGGGAGCTGGGGTACTATGTTGAATCAGACACGAATCTCTGCCTTGAGGGGTTCACTGCCCAGAACGAGACCATAAGAGGGACAGGCAGATGGAAAGCCAAATGTTTCCGACCTGGTGGGATCAAAATAAACATAACAATAGAAGCAGGTACAAAGTACAAGGTGAGGACAAAAGAAAGAATCACTGTCATGGAGGAATTGACATTTGAGCTGGGTCATCAAAAATGAGCAGGCATCACCGCTCGGTAGGCCTGGAGCGGAAGGGTCGGACCGAAGAACCGGGAGCGGCAGGCGTGGGGAAGCCGCTGTCGCTGCACAGAGACGGGCCTGAGCGGTGGCGGCGCAGTCCAGGGCGAACCGCGCGGGTGCCCGAGCCCCTACCGCCCCCTGCGGCCCCGCCGCGCCCCCCGCCTCTCCAGGGCAGTGTGACCTTCACGGATGCAGCGTGTGCTTCTCCTGGGAGAAGTGGGGACTCCTTGATGAGGCCCAGAGACACGGGTACTGTGATGTGATGCTGGAGAACTTTGCACTCGTGGTCTCGCTGGGCTTTGGACTCTTGCTGCCCAGGAGAGAAAACAAGGATAGAGCAGAGGGAGAACTTACAGTCCAGAGATGTTGCTTTTGTGACCGGTCAGCAATGCACACGGTCTTCACGCCTCACCTGCCGCTGAGAAAAGGCTGGTCCTCCCAGGGCATGAGGAGAGAGATGGTGGGTCAATATAAGGTGGCGAAACGTGATTTTCTAGAAAAAAAGTAGATCAAGATTTTGATTTGGAACCCTTTGAAGCTTTATGAGGGTATAATTGGTATGCAATACAGGTCTGCTTTTTAAAATATGCAATTTGATACATTTTGACATGTGTAAACCCATTGAAACCATGATAGTCCTAGAAATGAACATATTGGTCACTCTCATTTACCTTGTGCCTTTTTATTATCTCTGTCCCTGTTTTCCTCAGCCTTCCAGGCAACTGTTGATTCACCTTCATTTACAGTAGATTAGTTTGCCTTTTCCAGAATTTTATATTACTGGAATCATAAATGTTCAACCTCTCTTTTTTCTGGTTTCTCTCATGCAGTATAATTATTTGGAGATTCATCGGTGAGGCTTTCATAAGTAGTTCATTCTTTTAATTGCTGAGTAATGTTCTGTTCTGTGGATATACCACTATTCAATACATTGTGCATAACAATGTATTGGATAGTTGAGTTATTTATAGATTTTGGTTTTAACAAAGAAAGTAGCTATGAACATTTGTGTACCATTCTTTACGAATATATGCATCATATCTCTTATGTTGGTAGCTCAGAGGGCAGTGCTTGAGTCACAGGGTAGGTGATTACTTAACATTTTAAGAACCTGCCAAACTGTGATCCTAATTGATTGGTCCCTTCTGCATTCCCACCAGCTGTGTAACTGTGTAGCAGTATCTCACTGTGGTTTTAGTTGCATTCTCTAAGGATTTATAATGTTGAACTTTGTTTTGTTTTTTTTTTTTGCATATATATTTAGTAAAATATCTATTCGTATCTTTGCCTAATTTCTTCTTTGTGAATTCTGGCTACTTTCCTTGTCATTAACAATTAAATATCTCAGGGTTTGTTCCTCATTGTTCGGGTTATGCACAATGTATTATCCATAATATACATCGTGCAATCTATTTAAACTGTGTTAACATATTTTCCACCGCTTTCTTAAGAGTGGACATACAATAATAAATAAACAAGGTCATAGTTTAGTGTTTGCCGATTTTCCTGGTGCAAATCTTTTTGCTATGGCCCATGTCAAATTGCCATCATATTACTAAGCACGGAGTTATACATGCTGCCATTATGCTGATAGAGTAGCTGCAAATAACCCAAAATTATAGATAATAATAAAATACAGTAAAATGATTAGAAAGTTACAGTTTTGAAATTTTCTTTTTAACCGGTAAATGGAGGTGAATTGACTTAAACGCCAAGTATTTAAATGTACATTTTTGATGTCTGAATACACACTTGTGCCTCTGACTCCAGAAGCATTTTCCTGCCCTTTTTTTATTTCATCCTCTCAACATACAAAATTAGTGATACATGAACATACTCTGCCTTTTGTAATGGCTATTTTCAAATATATCCAAAAATGGAAAAGAAAGTTCATTAAACCACATGAACCCATCTCCATTATTACATCACTATTGGTGATTTCCTAGTGGATCTTGTATCATATACCTCCATGCATACAACAAGGTTATTTTTCTTTCAATCTCAAACATCATTTCATGTCATTTAATGCAGAATCTCTTCGATATGCATTTCTAAATGTAAGAACGTCATAAATCAAATAACCTCACACAAAAATATTTTAATATATCTTTTAGCATTCAATTTTATCAATTGTCTCAAAAGATGTGCTCTTTTTTTTTTAAAGACACTTTGATTGTAACCGGGATCAAACTGTATCCTTGTGGCTTTTAGTAGATGTGTATTGTAAATCTCTCAGCCTGCATGTAATGTTCACCTCTTTTTATTCTTATTTACTCATTGAAATTGCTCAGCAATTTGACCATTATAATTTGCCATATTCTAAAAAAAGTATTTTCAAAGTCTTTTTGCAAAGAATGATGAGAAAGGGGGAAAATTCAGCTTCCCCAGGTTGAATCCTTGATATTCTCACAAGCAGTGCAGACAATCAAAGCTATAGGCTGAACCCCCAATCTTGGGGTTTGTTCATATGACACTTAACCCCACAAAGGATAGGTCAAGCCTACTTAAAATTAGGCCTGAGTCACTGCTAAGAGAACCTCTTTTGTTGCTCAGATGTGGCCTCTCTCTCCAGCCAACACAAGCAAACTCACTACCCTCCCCCTGTCTACATGGGACATGACTCCCAGGTGTGTGGACCTTCCTGGCAACGTGGGACAGAAATCCTGGAATGAACTGAGACTCAGCATCAAGAGATTGAGAAAACCACCAAAATGAGCTGAGACTCAGCATCAAGGGATTGAGAAAACCTTCTCTACCAAAAGGGGGAAGAGCAAAATGAGACAAAATAAACTGTCAATGGCTGAGAGATTCCAAACAGAGTCGAGAGGTCATCCTGGAGGTTATTCTTCTGCATTAAATAGATCTCACCTTGTTAGTCAAGATATAATGGAGAGGCTGGAGGGAACTGCCTGAAAATGTGGAGCTGTGTTCCAGTAGCCATGTTTCTTGAAGATGATTGTATAATGATATAGCTTTCACAGTGTGATCGTGTGATTGTGAAAACCTTGTGTCTGATGCTCCTTTTATCTACCTTATCAACAGACAAGTAAAACATATGGAATAAAGATGAATAATAGAGGGAACAAATGTTAAAATAAATTTAGAGTGAAATGCTGGTGATCGGTGAGGGGGAGGGGTGGGGGTATGGTATATACGAATTTTCTTCTGTTTTCTTTTTATTTCTTTTTCTGAATAGATGCAAATGTTCCAAGAAATGATCATGATGATGAATATGCAACTATGTGATGATATTGTGAATTACTGATTATATATGTAGAATGGAATAATCAAAAGTTATGGATGTTTGCATTTGTTTGGTGTTTTTTGGTATTTAAAAAAATTAAAAATTAATAAAAAAAATGATTTGCCATATTCTAAAAAAAAAGAAGAAGAAAAAAAGAATAGGCACATACCAGGGAAAGAAGGGGGCAGTGGGGGTGGGGTGGGGAGTGAGACACACCTGGCATAGGAAAGAGCAGGCACAGAGGCATTGTGGCTTGAAAGGCTGGTGAATCAGGAAGGCAGGTGAGCAAGGGCTCAGCTCTCAGGGTTATCTGGAGCAGCCCCATTCATCTCCGAGTTCCTGAAGTCAGGAAATAGGACATCTTTCCTGGTCCCTCCTCTTCTGAGCTGTGTGACCTGAACAGAGCCACTCACCTCTCTGAGCCTCAGTCTCTTCATCTGTTTAATGGGGAAGATAGTTTTTAAATTAAAGAATAATATGATTTATTGACTTTAAATAGTATCTATTGTTTCTATGGGTATGAAAAATGAGAATTTAGTTCATATAAACTCTCTCTTTCCTCTCTGTTTAATCTATCTGTCCACCCATCCATCTATCTATATCACCTACCTATGTCCTCCATTGATTATATTTGAACACTTAGATAATGTTCTTGTACTTCTATTTCTTATTTTTTCAAATCTATTCAATATCTTAAAAACCCATATGAGGATTAAGTTATTAACTCCTCTACCCTTTCTTCTAATTTTTCACCTTTTAACTTGAGAATTCCATCAGCTATGCATTTAATTTTATATTGTCAAGATTGTTAATATCTATGTTCTATTCTTTAATCATCATTAGTCTTCCATGCTATGTAACTTTTGTTCACTATGTAATCGGTAGTTTGTCATGAATACATTGCTTTTCTTGCCCTTTTTTTTCCTTGTAGTTTATGATTGCCTTTCTTTTTACTCTTGCTCACACCATCCTTAAGTTCTTCCAATGTCTCAAGGATAATACAAAATATGGAATCTCTGAACTGCATGTTCCACAAGGGCAGGGGTTTTTGTCTATTTTGTTTCCTGCTGTGTGTCCTTAATCTGCCCTCTAGAATTTGAAGTCAGAATCTTGATTTACCTCTCAAGGCTGTTTTGAAACTCAGTTCTACCAAAATAACTTGCTACATGTAAAGTGCTATAAAGATAAAATTATCCTTTTCATTATTTTTATTTAAGTGTGGTAATCCTCTCCATCACCTCTCAGACTGATGGCTGTCCGGCCTCTGTTTTCACACATCCAGTGATGAGAAGCTCACTTTATCTTTAGAAGCATCTCTGATTCCTAGAATTTGTCTAGTAAGCTTAAATTTGCCTCTCTGTAACTTCTCCACATTGAACTCATGCTTCTTTCCGGAATCTCGGAGAGTGAAGGCAGTTCACTGCTTCCTGGGCCAGTCCTTCAGAGACATCACAACCTTTCTGGACAGGCATTTCCAGCCCCCCTGCCTCATTCTTTCCACCATGCTGAGTCCCCAACATTTACCGTCCTGATTGTGCTGCTGAAGGTTAGGGCGTCCACATGCCAGCAAACCCTTGGTCTAGTCCAACCCTCAACGTGGATACCAGGTATGCAGCTTGGAATTCGTATTTTTTTCTTACATTTTCTTAAGCCCGCAAATCTTGGAATGGCATGGGGCACAAGGATAGAAAATAATAGCAACAGTATCTTCCTTTCACATAAAATGTCAGGTCTTGAGAATATGTGAAATATGTCCTGAAGGCCTAGTATTTACACTCTGCCTTGGGGTGGCAATCACAGCGCAACCCCCTGCATGGAGCAGGGCTCAGAGTACGCCTGCCATCTTGGCTTCCTCCTCAAACTTGGCCCACAGACACAAGATGGCTTGCGGTGAAGTTTTCACTGGTTTATACAGAATAGTCTAATGAGGACAATATAGTGAGCTTCCATATAGTTAAGTTTATTAATTTTTAGGGACTTTCCTTTATTCTGAGATTCAGTTCATTTTCTCATTTTGTATTAAAATCAAAATATTGATATTAAAAATATTTGCATTTAAATTATTTTATAAAATGATAGGAGATTCCCACTCAAAGTGTCCAGGAACCACATTTTGGGAAAACTGAAGTGCAGCTCAGCAAGTATTTTAATGGGATTCTTAGCAAAGTAAAAAGTTGGGAAACTATTTGGCCCTTATATGCTTGGTGGCACGGAGGCAGGGGCAGGACTTGCTTACAAACCATTGAAATCCAAAAGTCTGGGAACCCGTGATATAAATGGATGGAAAATGGAAATCCAAGTGGCCTCTGACTTCAGCTAAGATGACTTTTTGTCCTCTCTAAGCATGTGCAGTTACCTTCTCAGCCCAGGACAGTGGCTGCACCAGGTAGCATGGATTGATGAGATGGTGAATTTGGAAGGGACCAGGGAAGACCTCCTGAGACCCAAGCTGCTGAATGGGCCAGACATGTGAGGATAGGAGTCTTGTCTTTTCCTATCTTGGGGATGCTGTCCCCTGTAATTCCCCAGAATAAAGGGAGGAAAGAGGTTTTGTTATACTAAAATGCATCCAATATGTGACAAAAATGGACTATAAGGTAGGGTCCCATGAAGCCCCAGTCTGGGTGTGCCATAGTGATCTGGGAAGACAGCCTGGAGGAGGTGGGTTGGCAAGTTACAGCCCCTATGCCTGGGCAAGAGTGAGGGGGTGGTGTAGAAGTGGCAAAAGGAAGTGTCTGGGGGGGCTGTGGAGGGAAGATTTGGGTCAGGCCTGAAGATGTTCAGGAAAACTTTCCCAGGATGTGCTATGTGTGATGTTAAGTTGCTAACAAAGGAAAAGGGGGTTCAGTGTCAAATAATTTGGAGAAATGCTAAGTTCAACATAGTCATATAGGCTTCCTTACTTGGGGACTGTTAACACCAAGTCCCCAGTGATCAAATATGCTGTTACCCAAAACAGATTACAGACCCTTTACTCAGAAACCGTTACGGAGTAAAGGGGAGAAAAAGGGAGAGAGGTGTGAGGGGATCAGTTCGTGGAAAACATTGCATCTGAGGTTCTCAGTCATTCTTGTGTATGAGAGGAATGCGGGCTGAGTATTAAACATGCAGATTCCTGGGCCTTTCCGACAAGAAATCCAAATCAAATCAGTGCCCAGGAATCTGCAGATTCAACAAGCTGGTTCCCATGCAAATGATTCCCGGGCCAGGGCCCAAGGGACCACACTTTGAGAAACCTGGAGTATGGATGAGACAATCTCAATGCACAGAAGGTCTGGAAACCGCAGCTCTAGACCGTATTCACGGGCTCAAGCCCCTGTGAGGTAGAAGGCTGTGGGCCTAGAGCCAGCTCTCCATCCCCCTGTTCAAAAGGGTGGCGAGGCGGGGGCAGGGTGCTGAGGGATAGAGGTCCCAGCTGAGTGCATGAGTGCCCCCTGGTGTCTGAGATGAGGTACTGCAGGTCAGTGCTTACAGACAGGACCCAGTAGGTTGACCCGCTGCCGCCCTCAGGGTCACAACCCGAAAAGCCTAAGTTCAAATCCCGCCTCTTCCTCCCCTTTCCCTGTGTTCCTGCAGCTCCCATTTCTGAAGTACACCACCTCACTTTGCTCTTCTCCAGCTGTCTCTAAAATGACTGTTTTAGAGCTTACAAGTAGGGTAGAGGCATTAATGGCTTCATTTCAGAAAGTGGGGAGTGTAGGCTGACCGCCGCCTTTACTTCAGGTTACAAGGACAGTAACCAAGAAACAAATGCCAGTGACATAACTGGATACAGAGCAGGGAGAGGGGCAGCAAGGGCCTTCTGCCCGTCAACAGAGCAGATAACCCCAAAGGCAGTAAAAAGGCTGCATACGGTCTGGCCCTGTTTATGTGACATCACAGAAAAACAAAATCACGGGAACAGAAATCAGACCAGTGGTTTGCAATCTGGCTCTGGAGGAGGGGGAGCTTTACTGGGGAGTGGGGATGGTTAGAGAAAGTCCTAGAAAGCACCCACTCAATGGACCACATGACAGCAGTGGGGAAAGAGCGGCCTGCTGGCTGGCACACAGAACTCTCCCAAGCCAGCCCAGCCTGCTGACTAATGTCTCAGGGGTGTGCGAGGCCCAAGGAGGGAGGCTGCCAAAGATTCTGGGAGGAGCGGGTCACAGGACCTTGAGTAGGAAGGAAAACAACAGGAACAGCAAATGACTTGATGGGAGCTTCTCAATGTGCCAGCCACAGGGTGCCATGTACTTTACATCTCCTATCGGTTTCCTGGGGCTGCCTTAAACATATTCCACACATCTGATGGCTGAAAATGGCAGAAATGTGTTCTCTCACGGTTCCGGAAGCAAGAAGTCTGAAATCAAGGTGTCAGCAGGCCATGGTCCCTCCAAAGTTTCTAGGGGAGGGTGCTTCCTCGCCTCCTCCAGCTTCTGTGGGCTGCTGGAGCCCCTTGGCTTGTGGCTGCATCGCTCGCCCCTCTTTCTCCATTTTCTAAAGGCTTTCGTGGTGTCTGTGTCCCTCCTTTACTGTCTCTTACAAGGACACTTGTTGGGTTTAAGGCCCACCCAGGTAATCCAGGACAACTCATCTTGAGATCCTCAATGTAATCACATCTCCAAAGATCCATTTCCCAAATAAGGTAAAAATCACAGGGAGCAGTGAGGTTAAAATTTGGACATAACTCTTCAGGGAGCACCAGTGAACCCATTACACACATACTATCTCATTTCATCCTCATATCTTGTCTCTTTTAATTCTTTGGCATTACAGAGGAAGACTCTGGGCCTCAGAGATTTGCACATCCTGCACAAAGTAGCACAGCTAAAAACAGGAAACAGCAGAATTTGAACACAGGAGCTTCCGGCTCCAGAGCCCTTGTCTTTAACCACCACTGCCCTGTCCAGCCTCACAGGCCATCTCATGTGACCCAGTCATGGCCGAGTCTCTTCTACCACCTTCCTGCAATGGGCCATCCTGTTTTGGTTGCACCCTGTGCTGATGGGTACTTTTTCCCTGGGAAGGTCAGGCTTTTCTGGACCTAATGTCTGCTTCCTGACGTATTCACCCGTGGCCCCAGGACCTCCTCTGGGCCTTGTGGTAGCCCCTAGTGCTGTCCGTAAGCGTTTCTGGTCTGCTCCTGGGCCCAGGGTGGGATTGCACCTCCTGGCCCCCTGAAGTTAGGAGTTAACATGTGACTTCCTTTGACCAGTGCGATGTGAGCAGAAGCTTGACAAGCCAGTGTGCAGTTTACCACTCTCCTGTTCTACTGCCGCCGTGGTTGGGGAAGCTGGTGTCATGGTGAAACCCCACTGGGCTGGATTCCTGACCGACTAGCATGAGCAGAGCTCCCTGCTGGCCTGTGCTAAACATGTGAAATGAGCACAAAATAAGTCTTGGTTGTGTAAGCCACTGAGACTTGGGATGTTTTGTTATGGCAGCAGAACCTAGCCTATCCCCACTAAATTAGGGCCCACAGAACAGGTCAGTCTGCCCAGGCCCAGCAACAACCCAGCTTTAGTCTTCTCTAAGCTGCAGCTGGGTATATTGGCTTCTTACCTCTTCTCCTTTCTCCTGAACACATTGCAGAGTGAGAACTGACTACAATAATCTAAGAGCCATTTGCAAAGCCTGCTGCCTCGTGGTGTTCCAGCCCCATGACACAGCCAAAAATTGCACTCTGCCTCTGGAAGGAAAATAAGGCTAACCCAGCCCTCAGTTTCCATCCGGACCTTCTGGTTCTAATCCTTTGGGCCCCAGATAAAGAAAGGACTCAGGATTTACAACTAGAGCCACCTGAGTTTTTATCTTGGCCCTACCACTCATTTACTGGGTCACTGTGGACAAGCTATTTAACTTCTCTGAGCCAAGTTTTCTCAAATGAAGAAAGAAAATATTCAGACCAAACTTGAGCCAATTATGAAGATCAGGTGAAGTGCCTGCCCTTCCGTGGTATCTAGTGGACCTGTAGAGGTGGCATATCCCTTCCTCTCCTCTCCACTTCCATCTCCATTAGGGTCATCAGATGGGGGAGGGGAAAAGCATTTCCGGCTCCAGGCTCCAGGCAGCTCTTCTGATGTAGCTGGATCCTAACCCCTGGGTTTTAGGCCAGTCAGGGGCCTCCTTCCACTGTCCCCCTTCCAGCTATGACTGTCTGCTCCTCCTAACCCCCTTTGCAGGGGACTTCCCCATGGGGCCAGGGGGCAGGGAAGCAGACCCCGGACTGCAGATGTTCAGAGCTCAGTGAAGGCTGCTGAGCGAATCCTGGGCCTGCGGGCAAGGCTGGGCCCCAGCCTCTGAAGTCGGCTTCCGAGAGGCCCACTCCTGCCCAGCGCAGCCTGTGGCTCTGCTCGAGTTTCCAGGGCTCCCCAGTTCAGGAACAGCTGCGTGGCTTCCCCTCCCCTGCCTCTGTGTTCTCTCCTTCCTGGTCCCGACAGGGGTCCAATCGTTAAGCCAGACTAGCTGGGGGTCCGGACGGAATCCAGAAGGCTCCCAGCCATTCAAGCTGGGTCCCTCTGAAGCCTCGGGGGGGCTCATACACATGGGGTTTCTTGGACCTTTCAACTCGCAGGTGTGTTTCCTGCTGCTCCTCATTTGGCCAAAAACCTCCAACACAGCTTTGATGTTGGGATTTTTGTCCACCCCTCTGTCTCCGGCCACCCGGGCTTCCCAGGGCACCTTCCAGTGTGGCCGGGTGCACCAGGCCTGGGATGGGGTCTCTTGGCTCAGCAGCAGCCCTGCCTCCCAGCAAGCATCCCCAGCCTCCTCCCCCAGGTCCCCAAACGCCCTTCCCACAGTCTCCCAGGGCACTGGACCCCCCACCTCCCTTCCCATTTGTCCCCTGACACTCCCCCAGCGCAGGGGCAGGTGTGAGTATGCACATGTGCACATGCCCATGCCTGGGCGTGCTCACTCCCACCTCCTGAAAGCTTGTTCTATGTCACACCCTCCGGATTTCATTCCATCTTCATGGTTCGTCCTTTTCTCTTTGGCAGATAAGGAAATGGTGAGCCAGGCAGTGTGAAAAACTCGCTTGCTCACAGAACCACGAAATAGCCAAGCTAGGATTTGAACGCGGTTCTCATGTTGTCTTCTGAGCCCTTTTGCTCTTCTCCCACCCTTCCACGAAGCCCAGAAAAGACCCAAGCAGGCAGGGCTCTGCAGGGTCTCCCATTCTCCCGCCTCTCCTCCTTCCCTTCCCCCTCCCCCCCCCACCCCCGACACTGGGGCCTCGTGGACTCAGGCCATTTGAGACTGATTTACCTCGTGGGGGCGCAATTCCCGCCCGCTAGCTCCCCTCAGTGAGGTGTGCTCAGGACAAAGCATGGATGGGAGGACTGCGTCTGACACCCCTCGACTGCCCCCGCTTCCCCACACCCAGGGCAAGTTCCCTTCACGCTGGGAGTAATGCTGGGTGAATAGACAGGTTCTTTGCGTACAGCGTGGCCTTGAAATCAAGCCAACTACTTTGTTTGGCACCCGCTATAGAAACGGGAGGAAACCCTGGGGCCCTTTATGGGACGGCATGAAGAATTCTACTGAGGTGGTTCCTGACATATAGTCAAGGGTGATTTTGACTTGACACCATCTTTGCCTTGTGATTACAAACCAAACGTGCAACGTCGAATACTGGACTGCCCCTTACTACCAGGAAATTCATCACGAGTAATAACTTTCCAGGACTGGGGAGAAGTCTGGGGGGCAGAGTCTAGAACTGGGACCCTTCCCAGGACCTCGGGCTCACCCCACGAGGTCCTAGGTGCTCCCTGTTGTCCTCCACTTGCCTCAGTTTCCCACGGATGTGACGAAGGAGAGTCCAGCAGAGTGAGATCTGGGTTCCAAGCACGGCTCTGCAGGTCACACCTCCCTCCCGGGGCCTCAGTTTCCTCATCTCAAACGAGGCTATTGGACAAGCGATCCCGAGGACACCTGCACTGGGGAGGGCCCAGGACCCTGCTCCGGGAGGGGATCTGCCTCCAGTGCCGGCCACATCATTCCTGAGGACCCTTGAAGTCTCCACTCACCACTGACAGCTGCCTTTGGTTCAGGACTGACGACCGTATCTACTTCCAGAGACGGTGTCATCTCCTCATTTTAGAGGTGGGAAAAATACCTCTGCGGCCTGGGGGGGCCTGTGCAAACTTCCCTGCCCCCTCTCTTCCCCAAGTCTCCATCTTGCCTCTGTCACTCTATCTGGAAGCCCCCAGGTTCTGTCATTGTCCTACCAAGCCTTAGGCTAGTGTCCACCCCCCATAACTTCCTAAGTGCCCCCATCCCCAGAAGAACTGCCACGCCTTGCCCTTTTTCCTCAGCCTCAAAAGTCCATGCATGCTTTAGCTTGGAATAATCATGGGCCCAAACCCTGCTTTTACATCAGCTGGGTGATCTCGGACAGGTCCCTTCAGCTCTCTGCCTTAGCCCTGATATTTGTGAAATGTGGACTAACAATAATCAGTAATAGCAGTTTTCTTGTACCGGGCCCTTTGCCTGAGCCAGGTTGGAAACCAAATCCTCACACTAAGCAGTGAAATGAAGGCAGTTATGTCCCAGCCTCACACATTAGGCACCTGAGGCTCAGAGAGGTGAAGGAACTTGCCTGAGGTCACAGAGCAAGCATGTTGTGGCAGTAGGACTGGACCCAGGGGCTCCAGTTGTGGAGGCTGCCCGCCAGATCATGATGCCACACTGTAATTCTGAGACCTTTGTGAGGCTGGGAGGAGAAGACAGTTGTATTAGTTAGGGTTCTCTAGAGAAACAGAATCAACAGGAAATATTCATAAATATAAAATTTATAAAAGTGTCTCACATAACTGTGGGAACGTAGAGTCCAAAATCCGCAGGGCAGGCTGTGAAGCTGACGATTCTGTTGGATGGTCTGGATGAACTCCACAGGAGAGACTCACCAGCCGCAGCAGGAAGAGAGCCTGTCTCTTCTGAATCCTCCTTAAAAGGCTTCCAGTGATTAGATTAAGCATCACTCATTGCAGAAGACACTCCGCTTGGCTGACTACAAATGGAATCAGCTGTGGATGCAACCGACGTGATCATGATTAAATTCTATGAAATGTCCTCATTGTAACAGACAGGGCAGCACTTGCCCAACCAGACAAACAGGTACCACCACTTGGTCAAGTTGACACATGAACCTGACCATGACAACAGTACAAAGGGGTCAGTAAAGGAATGCCAGCTCTTCCTCCAGAATCTTATTGTCTCCAGGTTGATCGCATTCAGTGGGATCTTCCCAGTGAGACTGAGAACTCCAGGCCCATCTCCAAAGCTGTGGGATCCTATCTTGGGAGGAGGAGCCAAGCCCTGATCATAGATCTGTATCCCAGGAGGGCCAGGCCTTGCTCAGGCGTCGAGACATTCTCCTGCTAAAGGTGGATCTGGGGGTCCTCAGCAGTTGCAGGCTGGAGGCTGATAGTTATGGGGCCTGTGGGATCCTGTCCAGAGCAGAGAGACAGACCAGAGGCAAGGGAGTAGGGACAGAGGGCAAGCTTGTAATGGAGCATCTCGGTGGCCTTGGGAGTAGAGGGACAGGACTGGTGTGGCAATGCAAGAGGCCTGGAAGGAGGACTGGCCACCCACAGGAGAGCTTCAACTTGGAAGAGAAACACATGTCAGCACTGGGCATGGCACAGTTCTTCATCTGTAAAATAGGGAGAATGTTCTACCTTGCAGAGGTGTTGTGAATGCTCGGTGACGGCCTGATATGTAGTAGGCACTCAATAAATGGGGACCATTGCATTAAGCTTAGTGAGGCCCGAGGGAGAGTGACTCAGCATGAGGCAGCTTAAGAATGTCCTGCCCACCTACAGCCAGGGCTGGTCTGAAATTGAAGCAGAAATGAACCTCCCGTACCTGGGGGAGGGGAGGTGCTGGTGGGAATCGGGGTGGGCAGGGGCTGGGGAGGGAGAGGAGCTGCAGGCATCCTGGGCGCAGTGCATCACCCCCTTTTTTTTTTTAGTTGAGATAAAATTGGCATATAAAATTAACCATTCACGGGTTTGCTTCCTGGTGCCTGCCCATGTCAAAAAAAAAATTTTTTTAAATAAGCATTTAAAAGTGTACATTCAGTGGCATTTAGTACTTTCACAATGCTGTGCAATCATCACCTCTCTCCAGTTCCAAAACATTTTCATCATCCCCAAAGGAAGTCCCATTCCTATTATGCAATCGCTGCCCCTCTCCCTCCCTCCATCCCCTGGCAGCCAACAATCTGTTTTCTGTCTCTTTGAATTTAACCTATACTGGGTGTTTCATATGAATGGAATCACACAGTATGGGAACTTCCGCGTCTATTTTCTCTCACTTGGCTTCAGGCTTTGGAAGTCATCCATGTTGTAGCCTATATTAGTACTTCCATCCCATTTATGGCTGGATAATATTCAGTTCTATGGATATACCCTGTTTTGTCTATCTATTCATCTGTTGATGGACATTTGGGCTGTTTCCACCACTGACCCCTTTTGGAAGTGAAAGTCTGAAGTCCCAGCACAAATACCCCACCCTTTGGGTGAAGCATTGCCACACACAGAGGACTGTAAGGAGCGGTCCTCTCTCAGGGTTCCTGGGTGCGAATGAGCACTTCAGGCCCTTCCCTGCCTGGTGGCCTCTGTGGCAGCTCCAGCAGTGCATAGAGGGCTGCTCGACACAGTCCCAGAGGGGCAGCGTGAGTTTCTTGGCCTTGACTCCCATTCCTTGGCCCAGGCCAGCACTGAGAGAGAAGAGGATGGGAATAGAAAGGGAAAGTGGGAGGAGAGGGGAAGTTTCAGAATGAGCTCCCACAGAAGCCTCCAGAATTTCCTAGCCAGTGAGCGTCCCCAGTAGGCAAGGCCAAGTGTGCCAAGTCTCACAGAAGCCCACTTTAGCACCAGTAACCAGACAGGGCTTGGGTTGTCCAAATGGGGAAACCAAGTCCCAGGGTGCAGAGGGGACTTGCCCAACCAATCCGTAGCTGAGCTGGGGCTGAAACCCCGACATTCTGAGTCCCGACCCAGGCTTGCTCTGCCTTCCTGGCATCAGCACGGGGCCTGGGGGTGGGCCTGGGGAAACCACCCCCACTGGCCAGTGGGCCCTTTCCACAGCAGGGCAAGCAGACAGAGTGCTGGCTTCCTTCATCGCACAGGAGGGGGCTGGAAGAGCAAGTGCTGGAGCCAAACCCCAGCTTCCAGCACCCCTGCTGCTCCTCTAAGCTCACCTCCTGGCCTCCCTGTCTTCACCTGTAAAATGGAGACTTCGCTTCTCTGGCAGGATGTCATGGGGCCCACACGAGACTGTTCATACATAGGCAGTGGCAGGTGGGAAAGCCCTAAATCCAGGCAAGATGAGCACGCCGACCCAATGATGGCTCACCATGGCCTGGCCAGTGAGGGCTGGCCATTCTGTCCTCCTGGAAAGAAGAGTACTATGTTCCAAGAGGATGTTTACCCTGCCCCCCCCCCCACACACACACACACTCTGATACCCTGCCTGGGCCTGGCTTCAGGCCCCTTTGACCAGTAACATATTCCTCCAGGCCTCCGGGAACCCGGCCTGGCCCTGCCCTGCCCCAAGCCTTACAGAAACCACTGCACCTAATGGACGTTACTGACCCTCGCTGTCGCCAGGCTCTGGCTAAATTAAGGCCACCCCTGGCCAGTAATTCCGTCCCCCATAAACTGAACACATTTTTCCTCCCAGCTCCCTCCCACCCACAGCTGTGCCTTCCCGTCAGGCCCGGTGGCTGGAAGGTTGACAGGGCCTCCCAAGCGCGGCCGCGGCCGCTGTCCTCTGGCCTCTGGCTGACCCCAGTCGCCCACTGGGGGGACAGGGAGGGGACAGAGGAGCTGCCAAACCCCCACCCCACCCGTACCCCTACCACAGGCCTTGGGCTGTGTGAAAGCTGTTAAGTGCCTCCCCCTCCTTCCTTCCCTCCCTTCCACAAATAATTTTAAGTGTCTTCTAAATGTCACACTCTCTTCTAGACACATCAAACAATGAGAAGAAATAAAGATCCCTGCCCTCATGGAACTTACACTCCGGTGAGGGGAGACAACTAAAAGATATTAAGTAAAGTATACAGAACGCTAAAAGTAGATAAGTGCTATTGAAAAAGAGAAAGAACAGAGAACTCTCCAACAAGGATTTAAGAATGCTAGCGTCAGGTCCCAGGTTTAATTTTTTGTCCCAGGTGGGGAAGAAAAGGAGTTATTGATGTGGTTTGGGGGGGGTCAGGACAGCAGACGCTTTCCTCCCCTCGTGGGCTGGAAGGAGGCCCTTCCATGAGTGGAGGTCGCCAGGGAGCCTGGGGGAGGCTGGCGTGGCCTGGGAGGGCTCTGGAATCGTGGCTCGGGACAACCTTGTTTAAAAACAAGAGAAACCAGGGGTGCAAAGGTAGTTCAGTGGTAGAATTCTCACCAGCCAGGTGGGAGACCCAGGTTCAATTCCCGGTCCATGTACTTTCCAAAAAACAAACAAGCAAAACAAACAAATAAAAATTCAACAAATGGTGCTGCAATAACAGGATGCTCACATGGAAAAATAATGAAATGTGACCGTGCCATACAGCATACAAAAAAAAATAAAACCAAGAGAAACCCCAGTGCACAAATTGGAACAGGCCTTGGTTGGGCATGCCGACCTAGCCAGGCGGTGATGCTGGGAGGCACGGGGGACTGGCCATGAGCCACTCCAGGAGGATGACATGGGCTTCACAGGGAGCCCCCGGCACAGCCGCTGCTCTCATCAGCTCCCTCAATGCCAGACCTGCCCTTCCCATATACACACCTCCATACACATTCACACATACACACAATATACCACAAGCGCACACAGGCCTGCCATGCACACTCACACAGATCACACATCACAGACACACACACATAGCCTCGCCATCACCCCCCACATCAACACACATAAATGCACACCCGCTC
This sequence comes from Tamandua tetradactyla, assembly GCF_023851605.1. Taxonomy (NCBI): domain Eukaryota; kingdom Metazoa; phylum Chordata; class Mammalia; order Pilosa; family Myrmecophagidae; genus Tamandua; species Tamandua tetradactyla. Next base: position 16,934,601 of record NC_135339.1, on the reverse strand, counting down.
ACCACCAGCCATGCATCCACACACTCCACACTCATAGCACACACTCACACATACCGCACATCACACGTGCACTCACCATCCACACACACGGCACTGCACACACACGTGGCTATGAAGCACAGGCTTGAAGGGCCAGCCCTGCTCTCTGAGTCTTCTCTGTCCTTTTATAGGGTGGGGTGGGATCGACTCTCTGATCTGGTGCCTGTGAGGCATTCACCTGACAACCACATCATCTCTTTTCCAGAGCAGGGAGGAGAGAGGAGGTCAGAATTCTCTAAATGTCACTTCATAAAATGCCTGCTAAGGATGGCAAGTTTTTCCTGAAGCTCCTCAGAAAAGAGAAAGGCCCCTGGCATAGATATCAGAGACTGGGATTTAGTTCGAGCCCCGCTGGGGGTCAGTTCCATGCCATTGGGTAAGTTACTTTACCCCTCTAAACCTCAGTTTCTTCTTCTGTAAAATGGGAATGAAAACCCCTTTTTCTAAACTTCTCAGATGAAGTGGCACAGTCTATGTGAAAATGCTTTGTAATGTGAAAAGAATCCACTACAAGATAGGGTTATCAGCAATTCACACACTGTATATACCTTACTGCCTGTGCCAGGCAGGAGCATTCTGGGTGGGGGGAGGGCATGTCTTCTGCTCCCTCGTCTCCCTGCCTCTACCCCCCATACACGGCAGGATGACCGTTGCTTCCAGGAGAGGCTTAATGACGACAGTGCACAGGAAGTGAGAAGGTGCTGCACACCAGACCAGCTCTGCTCACTCCATGCCCAGTGGGAAGTTATTACCAGTGGGAAGTTATTACCAATAACTACTGTCCAGGGAGAAAAGGCTGTGGAAAGCCCTGGGAAAGAGTTACAGAGAGCTGCAGCATCACCCATCCCCACCCCACCCTGCCTGGGACTAACACTAGCATTTTGCAGAAAGAGCTAGAGGGAAATCTGTATTGAAAGAGCTGCTCAGAACATGGCTATAGGCCCTGTGAGCTATCTCGGGGCTGGGGCTTCTAAGCGAGATGGAGAGCAGGCCCCTTTGACCAATGTAAAAGCATGTGATGAGCTCTTTAAGCCTCCTGAAAGATGAAAAACATCATCCTCAAAATTCACAAAAGGTTATAGACACGGTGGGTGCAGGTTGGTGGCTCTGAACCGCCGCTGCCTTGGGTTTCTCTCACATCACAGCCCTAACAACAGCAGGCTGGGGCCAGGATGGCAAGTGGTGGCTTGGGGGATCAGGCTCACTGGTTTCTCTGCCCAGCTGGGGCTCTGTCCCACCATCATGGTTTGAAATGGCCCTTGTTGCATCTGCATTCCAGGCAGCAGCACACAGCAGGGAAGCCCACAGTCTCTGGTACAAAGGACAAATGAAGGAGCCTTTGTACTGTCAATCTCTGCTTGCCAACATCCCTTCTCCCTTCTTTCTTCACCTTTCTCTCTGCCCTGGACTCTGGGAAGTTCACCCCAGCAGACTGAGCCCCCCCGGCTCCTTTTTTGGGATTAACCAATGAAGGGCACAATGGGATTCTGGAGGGTGGGAGGAGAGGCTCTGGAGATGTTTCTTCCCTGCTCCCACTCACCTCACCCTCATGTCTCGTGGGTAGCTGTGTGGTCACCATGATGGCAGTTCCCTCGAGCAACTCCTCCTCCGTGGCTGCAGCTCTCAAGAAGTCTGGAATTTGATTTCCTTGTGTAATCCCCTCAGGCCAAGGGATGGTGAAGGCTTCCTACTGTTGCTGTTGTCTGAGTCTCTCCATTCCCCTGATCTCTTCCCATAACCTGCCCATACCTCTGTTGGTGTTCCCTTCTTACAGCATCGTCATGGAAGCCATTTGGACTAATTTGCTTTCCTGCCCAGACCTTAGTGGAAAATGATGCACAGACACACCTGACCCAGATAGAATAATCTGAACTCTTGAATTCTAAGTTCTGGAGCTTGGGATATCAACCCCTCTCCCTCCTCTCTCCTTGCAGAACTCAGGCTTCTCTTACCACATTTCTTTGTAAATGTGCTCACATGGTCCAGGCGCACAGTTGGAGTATAACACCTACCATCAAGTGAAAAATGACTGTCTCAGTGCTTGCGTGACTTGGCCAGGAGTGGAGGGACCCTTGGGGATGAGAGTGCCTTTCAGAGCATCAATTAAAAGTTCAGGGACCACAAAGCCAACTGTCAATATCCCTCCTCATGCAGGGATCATGTGAGCAGCTTCCGATTTCTGCATGCATACTTCCAGTGATGAAAGCTCCAGTATCTTGTGAATGATTTGCTCTAATATCTCTATCCCTATCATTTCTAACCACAAGACACAGTTGTGACCCTCACACAGGTCAGCCCTTTCTCAGTCCTCCCTGAGCCTTCTTTCTCCAGGCCATCTCACATGTGGCTGTCTCTCTGAGTGACTTTCAGGATGGCCTGGGTTCTTATCTTATCTGGATAAGTGCTCCTACTTATCTTTTGGGTATCAATGGATATGCTATCTCTAGGGAGCTTCCCTGACTACCCACTCCCAACACTTCATCCCTGCGCCATTAGATAATTCTTTCCTTACCGCCTGTACCCCACAAGAGACCTCATTACAGGGTATCCTCAATGTAATTGCTTTTCTCTCCTTGAACATAAACACCTCATACATTTTATACCCTCAATACAGATGCAAGCCTTGTATAAAACACTGATCAATGTAAAAGTTGGACTATCACCTAGTTAACGTACAGGTTATGTTGCTATAACAAACATGCTCACAATTATTATGGTTTAAACAAAGTAAAGATTTAGTTTAGTTTTCTCTCATACGAAGGATGGAAAGATAGTCCAGTGTTGACAGTGTGTCTTGGTAACTTAGGAGCCTCAGGGTTTTTTTATATTTTTACTGTGTCATCCTCATGTTTTTTTTCTATTTCAGCAGTGAAAGATGACTGCTTTAGCTCCTGCCATCACATTTGCATTCCAATTATGAAGAGGGAAGGAGGAAGGAAGTATCCTTGCCTTTTTCTTTAACAGCTTTATTGAGATATAATTCACAGACCATTCAAAGCATACAATTTGTATTTTTTTATATATTCACAGAGTTGTGTAAACATCAACACAATTGATTTTAGAACATTTTCATCCCCACAAAAGAAACCCTATACGGATTAGCAACTAATTCTCCATTCCACCAAGCCCATCAGCTCTAGGCTGCCACTAATCTTTCTGTCTATACAAATTTACCTCTTCTGGACATTTCATATAAATGGAATCATATATGGTCCTTGTGAATATCTTATTTCACTTGGCATAATATTTTCAAGTTTCCTCTATGTTGTAACACACTTCACTGAAATATGTAGATATTCCAATGTGGTGCTTTGTTTCCTTTTATTGCCAAATAACATTCCATTGTATGGATATACCATGTTTCATGTATCCATCCATCAATTGATGAGCATTAGGTTTTTCCCACTTTTGGGCTATTATGAATAATGCTGCTTTGAAATTACATGGATAAAATTTAGTGTAGATGTATGGTTTAATTTCTCTTGGATATATATCTAAGAGTGAAATGGCTAGATCATATGGCAAATCTATGCTCAACTTTTTGTGGAACCACTGAACTCCTTTCACAACATCTGAACCATGTTATGTTCACACCAGCAATGCACAAAGTTTCCAATTTCTCCTCAAACATATCAGCACTTGTTATTTTCTGTTTTGTTTTTTTTATCAGCATCCTAGTGGGTATGAGGTAGTATCTCATTGTGGTTTTGATTTGCATTTTCCTGATGACTAAAGACAGTGAACATCTTTCCGTGTGTTTATTGGCCGTTTATACTTCTTCTTTGGAGAAAGGTCTAATCAAGGTCTTCGCCCATTTTTAAACTGGGTTGTTGTATTTTTTGTTGTTGAATTGTAGTAGTTCTTTATATAGTCTGGACACTAGACATACACAGAAAATATATGGTTTGCAAAAATCTTTTTTCCCATCCTATGGGTTTTCACTTTCTTGGTGGCCTTCGAAGCACAGATATTTTTTTAGTAAGTCAAATTTATTTGTTCTTTTGTTGCTTATGCTTTTGGTGTCACATCTAAGAAAGCTTTGCCTAACCCAAGATCATGAAGACTTACTCCTATATTTTCTTCTAAGAGTTTTGTAGTTTCAGCTCTTATGTTTAAGTCTGATATCCATTCTGAGTTAGTTCTTGCAGATAGTGTGAGGAAGACATTCATCTTTATTCTTTTGTACACAACTACCTTGTTGTCCCAGCACCATTTGTTAAAGAGACTATTCTTTCCCCATTGAATGGTGTTGGCGCCCTGGAGGAATTATGTGTCCTCCAGCTTTGTTTTGCTACTTCAAGATTATTTAGATTATTTGGTGTTCCTTGAACCTTCATATGAAAATTTGTCCATTCCTGCAAAAAATCAACTGGGATTTTGATAGGGATTGCACTGAATCTGTAGATGAATTTGGAGAGTATCACCATCCTAACAATCCCAGGTCTTCTGATTTATGAACATGGATTGTGTTTCTATTTAGTTAAGTCTTTTCTTTTTAACTTCGTCCAATAGAATTTTGTAGTTTTCAGAGTATAAGTTTCACACTGCTTTTGTTAAATTTAGTCCAAAGTATTCTGTTCTTTTTGATGCTATTGTAGATGGAACTTTTTAAAATTTCAGTTTTGGATGGTTCAATGCTAATACAGAAACCCCTTCCTTTTAAAGTAATGAAAAAGAGGGTAAAAATACAAATAGGGAAGAATCTTCTGAATATCTTGCTTTTACTTAGGAGAAGCAGAGTTGGGCAAGCTCAATGAGAAAACACATACACCAGACATATTTGCATGAAGTCCTCTGTCAGTGAGGCAGGATGGAGGAGAAAGACTGCATGGTGATCCGCCCTGCATCTGTCAAACCCAGCTGGCCTCGAAAAAGTAAAGTCTAAGATAACTCAGACACACATCCTTGTGTCATAGGGAGACTCCTGCCATCCTGGAACACAGCCCTGTTCTCCTCCCCAGTGAATTTCTCACAAAGATTTGTTTAGAAAGAACTTATCTCAATCACAGGGAGGAAATAATCCAAGAGGAACATAACATCTATAAAAAGAGGCCCCATGAAAAAAAAAACAGGAAAATGACAGAATAAAATGTTTGATGAATGAACGTCAAGATGGCAGAAACATGTTACTATATAGCAGTTAAAAATTGTGTTCAAGTGAGTAAAAAGTATTTGCAAAATCCCCTTGGGTGAATGCTGAGAAAGGGGGAAAATTCAACTTTCCCAAGTGGAGAATTCTTGATATTCTCACAAGCAGTGGAGACAACCAAAGCAATAAGCTGAACCCCCAATCTTGGGGTTTGTTTATATGAAACTTAATCCCTCAAAAGATAAGCTAAGCCTACCGAAAATTAGGCCTAAGAGTCACCCCCAGAGAACCTCTTTTGTTACTCAGATGTAACTCTCTCTCAGCCAACACAACAAGCAAACTCACTGCCTTTCCCCTGTCTATGTGGGACTTGACCTCCAGGGGTGTGGACCTTCCTGACAACGTGGGACAGAAATCCTAGAATGAGCTGAGACTCAGCATCAAGGGATTGAGAAAATCTTCTGGACCAAAAGCGGGAAGAGTGAAATGAGACAAAATAAAGTGTCAATGGCTGAAAGATTTCAAACAGAGTCCAGAGGTTATCCTGGAGGTTATTCTTACGCATTATATAGACATCACCTTTTTAGTTAAGGTATATTGGAGAGGCTGGAGGGAACTGCCTGAAACTGTAGAGCTGTGTTCCAGTAGCCTTGTTTCTTGAAGATGATTGTGTAATGATAGAGCTTTCACAATGTGACTGTGTGATTGTGAAAACCTAGTGTCTGATGCTCCTTTTATCTACCTTATTGACAGACAAGTAAAACATACGGAATAAAAATAAGTAATAGGGGGGACGGGCCACAATGCCAGAGGACCAGGGTTCGATTCCCAATGCCTGCCCATGTAAAAAAAATAAAAATAAAAAAATAAGTAATAGGGGGAACAAATGTTAAAATAAATTTAGTAGATTGAAATGCTAGTGATCAATTAAAGCGAAGGGTAAGGGGTATAGTATGTATGAATTTTTTTCTGTCATCTTTTTATTTCTTTTTCTGAATTGATGCAAGTGTTCTAAGAAATGATCATGAGGATGAATATGCAACTATGCGATGATATTGTGAATTACTGATTATATATGTAGAACGGAATGACCATATGTTAAGAATGTTTTTGTTTGTTTGTTTTTATGTATTTTTTAAAACTAATAAATAAAAAATTGTGCTCAAATATATCATCATGAGCTTTATAAATGTAGTAAAGCAAATACTTTTACTATGCAAAAGTTCTGAGTAGATACATAGACGCTTAGGGGAGATCTGATAAGACAATAAAGAAGATGAAACATAAGCTGGCAGAGATCTTGAAAAGAGTGGATGGGGAAAGACACATTCTAAAAACGAATGGTACTCGGAAGCAGCAAAAGAACAGAAAGTGGAAAACAAAAAGAGATGGAGAGTTTCTTATTCTAATCATAAAAGATTTAAGTTTGGAGTGAACAAACTATCTACAAGAACAGGGAAAAAAGTATATGGAATAGAGGCAAAATTGATATATCGTAAGAACATACTAGGAATTAAGAGAATCTAATGAAATATTTAAAGACATAATTTAAAGCTCCTGGGAAATGGTAGATTCAAGCCATGAGTTCATTTCCACTCCTTCCCTAAGTAATGTTAATATGATAATAAAGGCCATAAATCATGAGGACATGAGAATGGGGGAAGGGGCAACAGCAGAGAAAAGATGTCAACAAAATTTTGGAAACTGGAAAAGAGACAAATATGTGGTAATGGATAGGAGAAAGAACACTAAGTGCTTGCTTGGGGGAGGAGGTGGCTGAGAATTTAACAATCACGTAGCAGAACCCCGGAAAGGGTTACAAAAATTGGAGGCAGCAAGGAGCTGGTGGTAGAAATGGCTAGTTAAGTAACAAAATCCATTCTCCTTTTGGAGTAATGGAATTGTCATTGGGTGCATCATTGCTCAGCTGGATACTACATTTTCCAGCCTCCCTTGCAAATGGCTGTGGCTACGTGACTAAATAGCAGGGACAACATGGGTGTGGAGGTAACGTGTCATATCTGCGTCCAGGCCTTGACACGCCATGTGTCTACTGCTCTCTGCTCTTTCCCCTTTAGAGAACTGGGACACGGAGGCAACTTCAACCCTGCTTAAACCCTGCTTTGACCATGCAGAGAAAGACCATGTGCTAAGGGACAGCAGAACAACAAAAAGGAAGAAACGTGGGTTCCCGGATGACCATGTGGGGCAAAGCCTCCCACCAAGCTGGGACTGTCTCATTACGAACATGAAAGAAACCTCTGTCTTCTTTGAGTCACTGTTCAATTGTCTTTGTTACAGCCGGCTCAGCCATGACCCTAACTAATGCAATCAGCGTGTAAATAGGAGCTTTGGTTGAAGGGCTGAAGAAAAATCAGCAACGCCCCTGCATTCCTTTCCCCACCCAACTCCATCAGTGAGTATGCTGTCTCCATCTTAGCAAAACACTGGAGGTTTACTGACAGGGACCCCGGGCACAGTAGCCAGGGGATACTGGGTGTTGAAATGAACACAGGTATTAAATAAAGACTATATCACAAACATCAAGACCCCGTCCTGCAGGGCTCTGCTCAGGATGCTGGGAACAGGTTTATCACCGCCACCCCACATCCCAAGGAGATTGCTCTCTGGGGAAACTGAACATCCTCCCCCCAAAAAAGATTTAAAAGTATTAATATACACAACAATCATCCTACAGTGAAGCGCCCCCAGTTGATAAGCCTCACTCATGCACAGACCTTCCAATGAACGTTTTAGTGCCTTATTAAATATACACATAGTGTTTAATATTAAATTGATATTATAATTAATTATATCAATTAATATAATTGACATTATAATTAATATTCTTGAACTGTTTCCAAAAATACTGATATCTGTATCTGCAGATTTTTTAATTTTTTAATTTTTATTTTATTTTTTGGCAAAAAAAGAATAACCGTTTATTAAAGTAGATACAAAATACTTGTTTGTGCAAATTTAATGCTGTTCTACATGCTTTCAGTTTGTGAAACAATTCCTATTATAATGTTTTTGTTAAAATACTATAAATATTTTAATATTTATGAATCTGACTACAGATTTATTTAATATTCACTTGTCAATCACTTAGTTGATCATCTTGAGGGGAAAATACATCAAAGGAATATACACAATTAATAAAAGTTCTTATTATACATGTAGCGTGGAAGCTAAATTTATTTATTACTTTTTACATATTCTAAAAGATATTCAAATGAAGATAAATAGATTCAAACTGGTTGGTAAAATTGGTCTCATGGATGAGGTCTTAAATTTTTTTATATGATAAGAAAATCCAAAATTTTCAATGCTGAGTTTCTCATCATACATTCATCTAAAACTACAGTTAAAAAAAAAACTTATAAAGAAAGATTCTAGATTGGTTAATTTAGGTGCTTTACAGTGGCTTATTACTTAATTAATTGACTGCTAGGGTTTATGTGCTAGAGAAGGAAAAAAATTTTTTGGAGAAAATTCTCTCAGTTATTTAGATCTGGTAAAGAAACAAAGTGAAAGCCAAAGGAAAAAATAGTTGTAAAACTATGTTATTTCTAGCCTAGTTGGTTATGTCTCAATAAACATTTGAAGCATTTTCTTTTTCATAAATGTAAAACTCTGAAAAGAAGGACACATTGGGTGTTTTTCCCAAAATACAGATTTTATAAACATATATACAATATAATATATAGAAGCTGAAATTATGCAAAACCAATAAACAAAACACCACAATAGAGTAAGTGGGTGGAGCATAGAGATTACAAACATCCCACAGCAGTTTTGGGGCTTCCTTCTCCCTTAACCTATTTCATGATTTTATATCTATAGCTGTGGATTTTTACCTTGTTTGCCTTAATTTTAAATTGGGTTATGAAATTTACTGTGCAAACACAGGCTTCACAATGATTACATTTTATTTAAAATGTCAAAAAAATAAAGTGCACCATTCAGTGGCAAAAATTTTAAAAAGAAACAAGCAAACAAATAAAAATATGTGAGCAGTTAGTCAAGGATTTCGAGAAATTATGAGAAATCATCTAACATGAAAAATGGAAGCCAAAACAAATGCTCCTAGGGAAAAACTTGGAAAAGACGGAAATGGTGCAGATAGAAAAAAACTATGCCAAAATCTCAAACTCAAAATAAGGCATCTTTGGGAAGATAAAAGATTTGTCTACACGAAAGAAGGGCAGGCTGTTAAAAATAAAAAAGGAGCAGGACAAAAATGATCCTTTGATAAAAAAAAAATAAGAAGTAGCAGAAATGAAAATTCCCTAGAAGGAATATAAAGCTGTAGAAATCTTCTGGGAACTAGTATGAGAGAAAAAATAGGAGAAAAAAAGGTGAGAAAATTAGAAAACCAATTCCAAGGTCAAACATTTGATAATAGGAATTCCAGAAAGAATTAACAGAAAACCAGGTAAGGGAAAGATGTTTTCTAGATATATAATTCATAAAACCACCTTCCCAGAACTGGCGGGCACAAGTTTCCAGTCTAAAAGGACACATGAAATACCTTGTAAAAGGAATGGAAAAAGATATGCACATAGCACATGAGCATAATACTACAGAGGTCAAGGTATAAAAAGAAACTTCTAGAAACCTATAACCTTCAGACGGTTCCTAGGCCAGACAAGTCCTGAAACCCAGAGGGGCCAGCCTCTCTAAAACATCAACTTTTTCCATCCCCTTATCCCTTATTATCGACAGCTCTTTCCAACATGAAAAGGTTAGAATGGGCATAGCCCAAATACAACTAAAGATTGGGAGAAGGGTCAAAGGGGGAAAGTGGAGTTATATCAGAGAAGATAGGATTTAACAGATGAGTATGCATGCTGAATCATTATATTGATATTTCTTTTAGTCTCCAGTGTTTTGTAGCTGCGAGAAGGAAAAAACTAAAAGTATAGAAATGTAACCAAACTCTGAAATCTGTTCTATAACTAGTTGTGGTGGTGTGCTTTGAATATATTTTTGTATATATGCTATTTTCCACGATAAAAAAAGAAACTTCTACTCTCCAGTTAAGATGGCAGGAGACAAGTCTTGGGGTTTGCGCATATGAAACTTAACCCCACAAAGGATAGGTCAAGCCTACTTAAAATTAGACCTAAGAGTCACCCCCAAGAGAACCTCTTTTGTTGCTCAGATGTGGCCTCTCTCTCCAGCCAAGACAACAAGCAAACTCACTGACCTCCCCCTGTCTACATGGGATATGACTCCCAGGGGTGTGGACCTTCCTGGCAACGTGGGACAGAAATCCTAGAATGAGCTGAGACTCAGCATCAAGGGATTGAGAAAACCTTCTCGACCAAAAGGGGGAAGAGGGAAATGAGACAAAGTGTCAATGGCTGAGAGATTCCAAACAGAGTCAAGAAGTTATCCTGGAGGTTATTCTTACACATTAAGTAGATGTCACCTTGTCATCCAAGATGTAGTGGAGAGGCTGGAGGGAACTGCCTGAAAATGTAGAGCTGTGTTCCAGTAGCCATGTTTCTTGCTGATGATTGTATAATGATATAGCTTTCCCAATGTGATTGTGTGACTGTGAAAACCTTGTGTCTGATGCTCCTTTTATCTACCTTGTCAACAGACAAGTAGAACATGTGGAATAAAAATAAATAATAGGGGGAAGAAATGTTAAAATAAAACAACAGTAATAATAATTTTAAAAAGATGGCAGGAAGCAAGCTGGTGTCACTTTGGGACAACTGCACCTTCCTCGCCAGGATCTCGCCACCTTGGATGTTACCAAGTTGACGCCACTTTCTCACGAAGTTATCAGCAGACAAGCCACAATTGATGTAGGTACAATTGGTCATGTGGCTCATAGGAAATCCACAGTCGTGAAAGCCATTTCTGGAGTTCACACTGTCAGATTCACAAATGGATTAGAAAGAAATAGTACAATCAAGCTTGGGTATGCTAATGCTAAGATTTATAAACTTGATGACCCAAGTTGTCCTCGGCCAGAATGTTATAAATCCCGTGGAAATAGTTCACCTGATGAGTTTCCTACAGACATTCCAGAGACCAAAGGGAACTTCAAATTAGTCTGCCATGTTTCCTTTGTTGACTGTCCTGGCCATGGTATTCTGATGGCTACTGTGCTGAATGGTGCAGCAGGGGTGCGTGCAGCTCTTCTGTTGATAGCTGGTAATGAATCTTGTCCTTGACCTCAAACTTCTGAACACCTGGCTGCCGTAGAAATCAGGAAACTGAAACATATTGTGATTTTACAAAATAAAGTCAGGCTAAAGAACAATACGACCAGATCCTTGCATTTGCACAAGGCACAGTCGCAGAGGAGCTCCTATTACTCCGATTTCTGCTCAGCTGAAATACAATATTGAAGTTGTCTGTGAGTACATGGTAAAGAAAATTCCAGTACTCCCAAGAGGCTTTACTTCAGAACCCCGACTTATTGTTATTAGGTCCTTTGATGTCAACAAACCTGGCTGTGAGGTCAATGCCCTTCAGGAGAGTGTAGCTGGTGGCAGTATTGTGAAAGGAGAATTAAAGGTGGGCCAGGAGACAGAAATCAGACCTTGTATTGTTTCCAAAGACAGTGAAGGAAAACTCAAGTGTAAACCAATCTTTTCCAAAATTGTATCACTTTTTTGCAGAACATAATGATCTTCAGTGTGCTGCTCCAGGGGGTCTTATTGGAGTTGGAACAAAAATTGACCCCGCTTTGTGCCGGGCTGGCAGAATGGTGGGACAGGGGCTTGGTGCAGTTGGAGCTCCACCTGAGATCTTCACAGACCTGGAAATTTCCTATTTCCTCCTCAGATGCCCTCTGGGTGTCTGCATTGAAGGTGATAAGAAAGCAGCAAAGGTGCAAAAGCTGTCTAAGAATGAAGTGCTCACGGTGAACATAGGATCCCCGTCGACAGGTGGAAGCATTGGTGCAGTCAAGGCTGATCTGGGCAAAATTGTTTTGACTCATCCTATGCGCACAGAAATAGGAGAAAAACAGCCCCTAGCTGAAGAGTTGAGAAACATTGGCGTTTAATTGGTTGGGGCCAGGTAAGAAGAGGTGTGACCGTCAAGCCAACAGTAGATGACGACCGAAGAATTCCAGTTAAATACATTTGGATCAAGTTGGAATTTCTCTTAACAACGTAGGGGTATACTTTCAAAACAATACTGAGGAATTAATTTCACAGCTCATTACCTCAGTAGTGGCTGTAAGGTTATTCTCATTATTGGGATATAAAAATTTAGCCTCTAGTGGGCCACGGTGGCTCAGCAAGCAAGAATGCTTGCCTGCCATGCCTGAGGACCCGGGTTCGATTCCCGGTGCCTGCCCATGTTAAAAAAAAAAAAATTTAGCCTCTAATACTCAAATAATATCTACAATAAATGTAAAAATTGGCATAATATTGGATTTAATCTACATTTCAATAGAAATGAATCATGCCCAAATAATGTCTAATTTATACCTCAGTGCAGGTTTGAAATGAAACTGTTTGCTACAGTCAGCTTTTGCTATAGCATACTGTTCTAGTTTGCTAGCTGCTGGAATGCAACACACCAGTGATGGACTAGCTTTTAATAAAAGGGGATTTATTTTGTTAGTTTTTCAGAGGAAAGGCAGCTAACTTCGACTGAGGTTCTTTCTTACTCGGGAAGGCACAGGGTGATCTCTGCTGGCCTTCTCTCCAGGCCTCTGAGTTCCGACAACTTTCCCCAGGGTGATTTCTGTCTGCATCTCCAAAGGCCTGGGCTGAGCTGCGAGTGCCGAGATGAGGTATGCTGAGCTGCTTGGGCTGTGCTATGATATGCTCTCTCATTTAAGCACCAGCCAATTAAATCAAACATCATTCATTGCAGCAGGCACGCCTCCTAGCCTACTGCAGATGTCATCAGCAACAGATGAGGTTCCCGTACCATTGGCTCTTGTCCACAGCAACAGAACTAGGTGCCTTCACCTGGCCAAGTTGACACCTGAATCTAACTACCACAATGACATGGATGAAGATTGGGGGCAGATAAGGAATGTCATGCTCTCCTGTCCGTATCACCCTCCCTCTTTACCTCTTTTTCTCTCCCTCCTCTTTCTTTTCTCTTTTCCTCTCTTTTTCTTTTTCTCTTTGTTTTGCTCCCTTTCTCCATTTTTCCTTTTCTTCCCCCCGCTTTCCTTAAAAAAAAGGGAGTGGAAGTTTGATGAGAAAAAGAAGTCAAGAATCAAAAGGACATGGGACTGGGTGGGCCATGGTGGCTCAGCAGGCAGAGTTCTCGCCTGCCATGTCAGAGGCCTGGGTTCGATTCCCAGTGCCTGCCCATGCCAAAAAAAAAAAAAAAAAAAGGATATGGGACTTCCTGATTAAACCATTGGAATCTAGCATGCAAGATAAGGATGACTTCAAATTCATAGGGTATTAATGGGCACAAAGTTCCTGTTTGAGGTGCTGGGAAAGGTTTTGGCAGTGGATGGTGGGGATGACAGATGACAGCACAACATCGTGACCATAATTAACAGCACGGAATTGTATATACGTGAAAGTGGTCAAAATGGGAAATGTTACGTTGTACATATATATGAGCCCAATCAATTTTTTTAGTTCAAAAAGGAAAAGCTTCTAATATGAAATTAGATATCCAGCCAAAATATAAGTCAAGTGTGTGGGTAGAGATATTTGCTAGAGATGTTTGCACACATGCAAGACTTTTAAAAAATATATATACCTCCCAGGCCTCGTTTCTCAGGAAACTACTGGAGGATGTATTCCAGAAAAATAAAGGGAGTAAACCAAGAAAGAGGAAGACGTGGGATCCAGGAAACACAAGAGAGGGGCAGTGAGAATGTCCATGGTGAAGGCAGATTCCCGGGGGGCAGCTGCACGGATCGGCCAACAGGTCGGAAAGTGCCAGGTTAGGAAAGAGATCACCCCAGGATGATTAAATTTACAGAACACTTTATGCAGAGATATGAACTCCCAGCAGAGATTTGGGGACAAAATATATATACTATCAAAAATACATATTATGTTGAATGAATCAAGAAAAAATTATTAACTCCAAGGAAATTTTTTAAATGCGCAACATAGGAGAAATAATTATACTATACTAACTATAGTATACATTCAGGTCAATATGACCTGAAAAACCACTGAAAGTGGGTGCCTCTGGAGGGGGAGAACAGGATGCCCTTTCTCATAAGTGTTGTAGACCCAATTCACTATTTAAAGAGTGTAAGCATGAAGAACTTTGATAAAAGTAAAACTAAATGCAAACTAAATTCAAATTAACGAACTGGCAGAATTCTGCTTCCACCATGACAGATCAGACTTACCCTCTTGATATAAATATCTAGAAAATTGGACGAAATATACTACAGACACTGGACAAGAGCATGGTGGCCTCGCTGAGTGAAAGACTAGGGATTGGTGTTCTGGAAGAAAAAAAAAACAAAACATTGAGGTGATCCTGGCACTTGCTGCTACATTTGTCCCTGAGCACATTGGCCAAATCGCAGATTGGAGCAGACTAGCAGCCAAACAGAAAATATAGGTTTTGAGAAAGTGTCACCTGGTAGGGAAAATAATACTGGAGTTCATTGTACCAAGGCAGTGAGTAATAGAGAAAAGAGTACAAAGTCTGATGTTCTGCGTAAACTTTTCTGCTGAAACATTTGACCGTCTATAAACTGTGCTTACATGAGATGAAAGGCTTGGAAGAACAAACAGAAAGTGGTTGCTAAGTGGCTGAACAGATAAGCAGGTGTCCTGGCAATCTCAGCATCCAGGAAAGAGTCAAATTGGAGTTCGAAGCCCACCCAGGAGGAGTTGTGTTTCCACATACCAGCAATGAATAAACCGAAGAGGAAATTAAGAAAATGATTCGATTTACAATAGTACCTAAAAAAATAAAATATCTAGGGGTAAATTTAACCAAGGAGGTCGAAAGGTTACAAAATATTGTGAGAGAAATTAAAGACCTGAATAAGCGGCATGACATCCTATGCTCATGTTCCTCAAACTCAAGTGGAATGGAAAGGGGTCCCAAGTGGCCGAAACAATCTTGGAAAAGAATAAAGTTGAATGTCTCACACTTGTGATTTCAAAACTCACTACAAAGCTACCAACAATCAAAAACAGTGTGGTACTAGTATAAGGATAGTGAAATAGACCAGTGGAGTAGAATTGAGAGTGCAGAAATGAACCTACACATCTGTGCTGGTTTGAAAGGATGTGTGTCCCCTAGAAAAGCCATATTTTAATCAATTTCCCATTCCCTATTTAATACTGTATGTTTGAAACTGTAATCAGATCATCTCCTTGGATGACGTGATTTAGTCAAGAGTGGTAGTTAAACTGGATTAAGTGACGACATGTCTCCACCCATTTGGGTGGGTCTTGATTAGTTTCTGAAGTCCTATAAAGGAGGAAACATTTTGGAGAATGAGAGATTCAGAGAGAGCAGAGAATGCTGCAGCACCACAAAGTAGAGCATCCACAAGCCAGCAACCTTTGGAGATGAAGAAGGAAAACACCTCCTGGGGAGCTTCATGAAACAGGAAGCCAGGAGAGAAAGCTAGCAGATGACGCTGTGTTCACCATCCGCCCTTCCAGATGAGAGAGAAGCCCTGACTGTGTTCGCCATGTGCCTTCTCAGGTGAGAGAGAAACCCTGAACTTCATAGGCCTTCTTGAAACACGGTATCTTTCCTTGGATACCTGTGATTGGACATTTCTATAGACTTGCTTAATTGGGACATTTTCTCGGCCTTAGAACTGTACACTAGCAACTTTTTAAATCCCACTTTTTGGAAGCCATTCTGTTTCTGGTATATTGCATTCTGGCAGCTAGCAAACTAGAACAACATCTATGCCAATTGATTTCCAAAGAAAGTCCAAATGTATTAATGAGAAAAGATAGTCTCTTCAACCAATGGTGCTGGGAAAAGTGGATCTCCAAGTGCAAAGAAATGAAAACGACCCTTTACCTCACCCCATAAACACAAATGAACAAACAGTGGAACAAGGACCTAAATATAAGAGCCAAACCCATAAAACTTCTTAGAAGAAAACTAAAGGGAAAATCTTTGTGACCTTGGATTTGGCAATGGATTCTTATATACGATACCAAAAGCATGAGCAACAGAAGGAAAAATAGATATTGGACGCCATCAAAAATTAAAATTTGTATGCATCAGAGGACATTATCAAAAAAGGTGGAAATCCTACAGAATGGGAAAAATCTTTGGAAGCCATATATCTGATAAGAATTTAATATCCAGAATATATAAAGAACTCCTATAACTCAACAACAACAAAAACAGTCCAATTAAAAAATGGGCAAAGGATTTGAATAGACTTTCCTCCAAAGATATACAAATGGCCAACAAGCATAGGAAAAGATGCTCGACATCATTAGCATTAGGCAAATGCAAATTAAAACCACAGTGAGCCCTCTCTATGCCAACTCAGCAGGTGAACTCACAGCCCTTCCCCCTACATGGGACATGACTCCCAGAGGTGTAAATTTCCCTGATAATGTGGGACAGAACTCCTGGATGAGCCAGGACTCGGCATCATGGGATTGAAAAAGACTTTTTGACCCAAGTGGGAAGAGAAAAATGAGACAAAATGAAGTTTCAGTGGCTGAAGGATTTCATACAGAATTGAGAGGTTATCCTGGAGGTTATTCTTGCACATTATATAGACATCACCTTTTTAGTTAAGGCATATTGGAGAGGCTGGAGGGAAGTGCCTGAAAATGTAGAGCTGTGTTCCAGTAGCCATGTTTCTTGAAGATGATTGTATAGTGATATAACTTTCACATTGTGACTGTGGGATTGTGAAAACCTTGTGGGAATGAAGAGAAAGGGAGAAATATTCAACTTCCCCATTTGGAGAATTTCTGATATTCTTGTAAGCAGTGGGAACAACCAAATCAATAGGCTGAGCCCTTGATCTTGGGGTTCACCCCTATGAAACTTATCCCTGCAAAGCATAGGCTAAAATTGGGCCTAAGAGTCACCCCCAGAGAACCTCTTTTGTTGCTCAAAGGTGGTGTCTCTCTCTGTGCCAACACGGCAAGTGAACCCACTGCCCTCCCCCATCTACGTGGGACATGACTCCCAGGGGTGTAAACCTCCCTGGCAACTGCAGGACAGAAATCCTGGGATGCGCCAGGACCTGGTATCAAGGGATTGAGAAAAACTTCTTGACCAAAAGGGGTAATAGAGAAATGAGACAGAATAAAGTGTCAGTGGCTGGGAGATTTCAAACCAAGTCAAGAGGTTATGATGGAGGTTACACATTATATAAATATTCCTTCTCGGTTTATGGTGTATTGGAGAGGCTGGAGGGAAGTACCTGAAACTGTAGAGCTGTGTTCCAGTAGCCTTGTCTCTTGAAGATGATTCTATTATGGTATAGCTTTTACAATGTGACTGTGTGATTGTGAAAACCTTGTGTCTGATGCTTTTTTTATCCAGGGTGTGGCCAGATGAGTAAAAAATATGTATAAAAAAATAAACAAATAATAAGGGGAACAAAGGTTAAAATAAATTGAGTAGATGGAAATACTAGCGGTCAATGAGAGGGAGAGATAAGGGGTATGGTATGTATGAGTTTTTTCTTTTGCTGGAGTGATGAGATTGTGAGTCATTGATTGTACACAATGTATGGAATGTTTGTATGTTGTTTTTACAATAAAAATATTAAAATTTAAAAAACCCACAATGTGATACCACTTCATTCCCACTATCATGGCTAATATATATATAAAAAAAACAGAAAATAAGTGTTGGCAAGGATGTGGAGAAATTGGAACACTTGTGCATTGCTGGTGGGATATAAAATGGTGAATCCACAATGGAAAACAGTCTGGCCATTCCCCAAAATATTAAGCATGAAATTACCATTTGACGTGCTAATTCCACTTCTAGATATATACATAAAAGAATTAAAAGCAGGAACTAGAGGGCAGGCCACAGTGGCTCAGCAGGTAAGAGTGCTTGTCTGCCATGCCCAAGGACCCAGGTTTGATTCCTGGTGTCTGCCCATGTAAAAAAAAAAAAGCAAGAACTAGAATAGGTATTTGTACACCATCGTCCATAGCAGCATTGTTCACAATAGCCAAAAGGCAGAAACAACCCAAGTATTGAACAACACAAGAATGGATAAACAAAATGTGTTTTATACTCACAGTAGAATATTTTTTCCACTGTAGAAAGGAATGCAGTTCTGATACATGCCACAGCATGGGTAAGGCTTGAAAACATGCTGAGTGAAATGAAAAGACACGAAAGGACAAATATTGCATGACCCCATGTATATGAAATATCTAGAATAAGAGTTGTTACTTAAAAGAGCACAGTTTTTCTCTAGGGTGATGGAAAGTTTTGGTAGTGGATGTTGATGATGGTGACACAATTATATGAGTGTAATTAATATCACTGAATTGTGTGCTTAAAATGGTAAAAGTTGACTATTTTGTGAGCTGTAGATCTAAACCTGTATCTATAACAATATTTAATTGTTATCTGCCATGATAACAATTAAACAAACAAAAAAGGGGTAGCCCTGGTTCTCCAGAATCTGAATCCTCTTTATTAACAGCATCCAAGGATAATTCATGTCTTCCCAACACTCTTGAAGGAAGTCCCTTGGAAACAGTACGTGCTCCCTCCACACATGCCACCTCCTCCCTCCAGGTCTTTACGGAAGTTTAAACAAGACCTTTTACAACTAGTGTTTTGATGCCATACCGAGTATGGCCAGCAGATGACACTGTTTCGCTTTCCTGGCTCACTCCTCACACTCGCAAGCTTTAAGGGAGAACAGTTGGGTTTTTTCCCTTCTCCAAGCTCTGCTGTGTCTCCGGAAGGTCCATTGCTCCCCTTGGAAGCACTCATCCTTCCACTCCCGTGCTGAAGAAAAGGTACTGAGCATCTGCAGAAGGTCCCGTTTTAGACCTGGTCGGGGAGGCGAGCACGTGGATATGCAAAAACAACACTAGCCTGTGAAATGCCTCGCCTGTGATATGGTGGTCTGGGAAGGCATCTTCAGGCTTACGTGTTCAGCTGGGGAAACTGAGGCTCTGAGAGGCAAAGTGAGGTGCTCAAGGTCACACAGCAAGGTCAGATTTTCTGACTCCCAGTTCAGCGCACTTTCTGCTTTACCACCATGTTAGCAATCAGACAAATTGCTACCCTAAAGACAAAAATGCTACCCTGCTGCCTATGTTGCAGACAGAAGACCTGAAAGTTAAAAAAATAATCCAGCTGGAGACCCAGTTTCAAATCACCGTGCCTGCCCATGCAAAAAAAAAATCCAAAATGTTGTACTGTACCTACTAAAGGAATAACAGAAAGAGCAGGGTATACTATGGGGGCTTTTGGGGTGTGGGGTGGGGGTGGGGAGTGCAGTGGGATCTGTGGAGTCAGGGAAGGCTTCCTGGAAAGAGAAGCCCTTACCCATGAAGAAGTCAAGATGTGTAAAAGAAAAGGAGCAGTGGTAGAAATTCTAGTACAGGAAGGCAAATGAGTAGTCTGAGCCTGCTACTTTCACCTCCTTCCAGTCTCCAGCACCCATGCCCATGGCAAGCATCATTAACCAATTGTTTGCCTCTGTCCTCTTAAACTTGCAGTCTGCCTGGAATCCATCAGAGCGCAGGACTGACTCAGGGCGGTGCCTGCCAATCAGCAGGAGACAGCACCCAGGATGAAGTTTTCTTGCTGGTCCTCTCCCTGCTTTCCTGCCCACTGAAGAGCTGTCATTTGTTGTGTGCCAGGTAATCGGTGCTGAGCCTTCATATGCACTTTCATCTAGTTTGCTTGGCCATAAGGTCCTGAAATAGGGGAAGCTGAGGCACAGAAGTGTTAAATTCCCAGAGGTGTCAGAGCCAGGATTCACGTCCAAGCCTGGCTGTCTCCAAAGCCCTTGCTCGGAAGCCCATGCTGGGAAGTTGGGATGAGTCGGTGGAGAGGCAGGGCTGTGGTTTAGGCTGTGTTTGCAAGACTAACGAGGCAAAGTGGAAACTAAGTGCTGGAGAACAGACAGCATTAAAGATGCTTTTATTTGCTCATGCATTCCTTCCACATGCATTTTTATTAAGTATATACATGCCAGACACATTCTAGGTGCTGGGACTATAGCTGTCATCAAAAGTGACAAAAACCCAGTCCTCGAGGTGCTTGCATTTTGATTGGGGCAGACTAACAAATAAGTGAATGACATAGTATGCCAGGTGATGTTATGTGCTGTAAGGAGAAATAAAGGCTGGAGAGGGAGAGGGAGTCCCGGGGGAGGGGTGAGAGAACCCCATAGAGTTCTATGGTAATTAGAGTCTGGGAGACAAGGGGCCACCTGGGGACCTGAGCTTCTCAGAGTGACTGAGGCAAATAAGGATAAAGACCCAAATGGGATGGGTCCTGATGCTCTCAAGGCAAATAGGGGTGGCATGTGCAGTCTTGGGGCAGGAGAGAGGGGGGCTTTACCAGGAACACACAGAGTTCTGGAGGCTTCTTCACTCTTGCGGCAGGTGCCATGGCCAGTGGATGCGGCAGTCTTTTCCAGGGTGCACACAGCTCTTGGGGCCCCCTCCTACTCTGACAGGGTATGGAGGCAGTGTCATTCATACATCATACCTTTATTAACAGGATCATTCTCACTGTTCAGGGGTTTCTGCCCTTCGCCAACATCCAGCCCCACTGATGGGAGTGAGGGAGGCCATGAGCCGCAGCAGAGAATATGGAGACTGGGGTTTGTCCCTATCCACAACGAGTTTAGTGTTAAGATTGGGGTGCAACAAGCAGTGTGGACAACCTAAGCTATAGGCTGAGCCCCCAGTCTTGGGGTTTGTTCATATGAAACTTAACCCCACAAAGGATAGGTCAACCCTACTTAAAATTAGGCCTAAGAGTCACCCCCAAGAGAGCCTCTTTTGTTACTCAGATGTGGCCTCTCTCTCCAACACAACAAGCAAACTCACCACCCTCCCCCTGTCTACGTGGGACATGACTCCCAGGGGTGTGGACCTTCCTGGCAACATGGGACAGAAATCCTAGAATGAGCTGAGACTCAGCATCAAGGGATTGAGAAAAACTTTCTCGACCAGGAGGGGGAAGAGTGAAATGAGACTAAGTCTCAATAGCTGAGAGATTCCAAACAGAGTGGAGAGGTTATTCTGGAGATTAGTCTTATGCATTAAATAGTTATCACTTTGCTAGTCAAGATGTAATGGAGAGGCTGGAGGGAACTGCCTGAAAATGTGGAGCTATGTTTCAGTAGCAATGTTTCTTAATGATTATTGTATGATGATATAGCTTTCACAATGTGACTGTGATTGTGAAAACCTTGTGTCTGACGCTCCTTTTATCTACCTTGTCAACAGACGAGTAGAACACATGGAATAAAAATAAACAATAGGGGGAACAAATGTTAAAATAAATTTAGTTTGAAATGCTAGTGATCAATGAAAACGAGGGGTAAGGGGTATGGTATGTATAATTTTTTGTTTGTTTTTGTTTTATTTTTCTGTTGTCTTTTTATTTCTTTTTCTAAATTGATGCAAATGTTCTAAGAAATGATCGTGTTGATGAATATGCAACTATGTGATGATATTGTGAATTACTGATTATATATGTAGAACGGAATGATATGTTAAGAATGTTTGTGTTTCTTTCTTGTCATTTTTTTAATTTAAAAATTAATAAGAAATTAAAAAAAAAAGATTGGGGTGCAAAATGATGGTCACTGGGCCTGTGAAATAACCCCAGGTGCGTGTTGCTGATAGCACAGTGCCTACTGTGTGCCCAAGCTTCTAGACATATCAGTCAGACTTTCAGGAAAATAAAAATGCAAAAGGAAACTGGCCTTGCCCTGCCAGAAAACCTTCAGGTCATTCATCGGGTATATAAGCAATATGGAAGGGATTTGAGTTGGAGGAAGAAATGTCATCCTGCATAATGGGGTTGATGCGGGCATTGGAACCCTCACGGCCAATTCCTCCAGGCCCCTTCCCCCAGCTGCCCCAGAGTGTTCCAGCACTTTCTGGAGGCTTTGGTGCTGCGCTGAGACCACGAGTGGACTTGCCTTTGGAAACATTCCTACATGAGCACCAGGGGCCTGGGGACACCCCAGGAGGACATTACACCCAGTGCACACTCATGGCTGTATGTATGTCCACACGCGTGCTCCCAGCTGTCTCCTTTTCCCGAGGCATCTGTGCCAGTTATCAACTTATTACCTCTCAACTCCAAGTTCCCCCTTCAACACCTGCTCTCGAATAACTGGCTGAATCCTTTGGGCATTTCCTCTTTTACAGCAAGTGTGATGCTTGCTCAGAATAGGGCATCGGAAGAACATTGCAGGAGGAAGGAAGGGGCTTCGGCTGGTCAGGCAGCTGTAGGGACATCTGGCCCACACCCCTCAGCACCAGTGCAGTGACCACCTGCCCAAGGTCCTCCCAACACGATGCTGCACCCTCGGGGCCCACCGTCCACGCTGGCACCCTGACTCACTCAACACCCCCCTCACCCACCCACGTGCTTGCTCAGCAGCTGCAGACCAGCTCCGCTGCAGGTCACCCAGCAAGCTTCTCTGCCATCCGGTGGGCACAACTGTACCTTCTCCAACAAGGCCTGGACCCCAGCCTGGGGGCGGGGGGGGGGTTCCCTCCAACTCTGTCTTTCTTTGGGTTCTCTTCCTCACTGGTAGGGAGAGTAGCCCTATAGGGTTCTGTTTCCATCATATACGTATTTTTTTATACATATTTTTAAATCATAGCTTAATAATTCTTTATCTTAAACTGCTAATTGGGATCAGACTGATGCAGGTTTTGGGGCCCCTAAAATGTCAGGGT
This sequence comes from Tamandua tetradactyla, assembly GCF_023851605.1. Lineage (NCBI taxonomy): Eukaryota > Metazoa > Chordata > Mammalia > Pilosa > Myrmecophagidae > Tamandua > Tamandua tetradactyla. Next base: position 16,911,636 of record NC_135339.1, on the reverse strand, counting down.
CCACTATACTTAGTCTCAAAGAAAAGTAGAAGATAAAACTCACAGCACAATACCTAGCACATGGCAAATAATAACTCTAAGCAGCTATTTTTATTATTACTATTATCATATATTGGAAATGGATGATCAGTCTCCCTGTTATCGCCAAAGGTTGACTGGTCTGGAAATTCCCTCTTACCTTTTAAGCTTGAGCTGCATTCTCTCCTAGAGTCACAGTAAAACAACAAATAACCATGTATGACCATTTATGGAGCACACATTTTACATAAAGAGTGTACCAAGAGTTTTTATATATACTATTAACCCCATTTTACAGAAGAAAGCAGATTAAAGGAGTTAGAAACTTGCCCAAGGGTTACAGCCAGCCCAGGGAACAGCTGGAATTTGAACCAGGTAGATCAAATTCCAGAGCCCACGCTCTCAACTACCAACTGTGTCTCGTCCTAGTAACATCTATTGCTGTGCCAAGCTCTGTGCTAAGTGACGCATGGTAGTTGGAAATGTGCTTTTCGTAACAACTGTGTTTGGTAATTGGTGCTTTTATTCCTATTTTATAAATACACAGACTAAATTTCTTACCCAAGATCAGTCGGCTCAATGAGTGTTGAAGGTGGGATTTGAAATTGGCACTGTGACTCCAGAGCCCACCTCTGTAACCTCTGTGGTGTGCTGCTTCCCTGACTCACGTGACAGACATGACGGTGGGGTGAGAAGGTACCTAGACCTGGGGACCATGACAGGTGAGACAATGGAGAGCACACTGTGCTTGAGTGACATCCAGTTCCACCTGCTCCCAAAACTGCCGTATGTGTTAACAAGCAAGAAAGCAGGCAAGCCAGCAGCGTGCTTCCATCCCCGTGTCATCATCCTGCTGTACCTAGTAATGGAGGTAGGACGATCTGCGGGCACCTCCAAAGGCTGGTTTTGAGGGGTCCCATGTTTATCTCCAACATTCCCCATTGGGGTGTTGGTACTTTTTATTGCCAATCAAGTGATGAGCCAATACCTTAGAATTAAACTGAGCTGGGGCTTTGATGAGATTCTCTTATGAAAACTCCAAATGCCTGAAAGGAACGTTCCTGCAGAGAAGGCCAACCCACATCCCTTCTGAAGTGTGTCAAGGGAGTCCCTGCAGGCAGAGCCAAGATTTGCTTTGGGAGGAACTTTGCGAGTTCACTTAACAGTGCAACGAATAGGTAATGGAGGCCCCACGTTCCGCACCATAGAGTGTAACAGCAATAAAAATTAACCTGGGAAAATTGTAAGGCAGGTATGTGGACTGTATTTGGCTATTAAAAAAAAAAATCTGCAGTACATCTAATTTTGAGCAATGGACCTTGCTAAAGTGGTTGTGAAATGTATACCTAGGTAACTAAATAAGGTGATTTACTATTCATCATCATTTTCTATAATCTCTCTAAAGTTGGGGGATGTCTACCAAAATGATTATTTCAGATTTGGAATTGGAAGTAATCAAATAATGGCACTGTCTGTCTATGAAGACCACTCCTGGTCCGTGACATAAAAAAATCACTGATATGCATCCAAGAGAAAGCTTTGCTTTCTGTTCCTTAGTGCAGGGCAGATGGCCATGTGATGTTTGGCATACTTAGCAGCCTGTGCAGCACAGACACTGATTTCAGAATGAAGTCTGGGTGGTGGGCTGCACAGCGCCTACTGGTTGAGTAGGCCAGCAGGAAAGCAACCCAGTGCTCATCCAAAAGTGGTTTCAAGTCATTAAAGGTAAAGTTAAAAATGGAAGGAGCCAGGGCACATCCTTGTTTCACCCAAGTGGAAAACATGAACAACATTGTTCCTATTTTCCTCTACATATCATGTCAATGACTGGAGAAGGGTCAACAAAAACACACACCATTTAATACATTTCTGGGCAGACTTGGCCACAAGATCCTATAAATGATAGCAGATGCTTCTGCTCATATGGGCGGTGCACACAGAAGATCAGATTCACTTATTATTCAGCCAAAGCCAAGCTGATGAGGCTTGTCTGTGCATGCTGGAGCAGGGTGACTGCCCTAGGCTTGGTACTGAAAATCCCGTGTCCTGGGCAACCTTTCAGTCCCTGGCAAACCGGGACAGTTGGTCACCCTGGCCAGAGGCCTTCCCCACAGCCTGGTAATCCCTGGATGTCCACTCACTTTTAGGAATAAGGCTCAAAACACTCACTGGAAGCTCAGTGTGAACCAGGGGGCGTGTTAATTTGTGGAGTTGGCTGAAGATTGATTGAGCATCAGGTCAGGTTTTGCACTGAGGGAACCAGCAAATATCAGTAGTTGGAAGGCCTTTGTTTGCAATGCTCCTGGGCTCTGCAGACGGATCCTCTTGTTCCCAGGTTGTGGATCACAAACTAGTTCCTTATTCCTGGGGTGACTGTGGGGTCCCACCATTCAATATGCAGATTTTCACTTATTTTTTTTTGGATCTCTTTTTTTTCAATTTATTTATTAATTTAAAAAATAAGAAACAAAATAAAACAACATACATAATCAGTAATTCACAATATCATCACCTAGTTGCATATTCATCATTTCTTAGAACATTTGCATTAATTCAGAAAAAGAAATAAAAAGACAATAGAAAAAGAAATAAAATGAACACAAGAAAGAAGAAAAAAATTATACCTATCATACCCCTTACCCCTTGCCTTCATTGATCACTAGCATTTCAAACTAAATTTATTTTAACATTTGTTCCCCCTATTATTTATTTTTATTCCATATGTTCTACTCGTCTGTTGACAAGGTAGATAAAAGAAGCATCAGACACAAGGTTTTCACAATCACACAGTCACATTGTGACAGCTGTATCATCATTCAATCATCCTCAAGAAACATGGCTACTGGAACACAGCTCTACATTTTCAGGCAGTTCCCTCCAGCCTCTCCATTACATCTTGAATAACAAGATGGTATCTACTTGATGCATAAGAAAAACCTCCAGGATAACCTCTCAGCTCTGTTTGGAATCTCTCAGCCATTGACACTTTGTCTCAATTCACTCTTCCCCCTTTTGGTCAAGAAGGTTTTCTCAATCCCTTGATACTGAGTCTCAGCTCATTCTAGGGTTTTTCTCAATCCCTTGATGCCAAGTCTCAGCTCATTCCAGGATTTCTGTCCCACGTTGCCAGGAAGGTCCACACCCCTGGGAGTCATGTCCCACGTAGACGGGGGAGGGTGGTGAGATTGCTTGTTGTGTTGACTGCAGAGAGAGAGGCCACATCTGAGCAAAAAAAGAGGTTCTCTTGGGGGTGATTCTTAGGCCTAATTTTTTTTTTTTTTATTAATTAAAAAAAATTAACTAACACGACATTAGAAATCAATCCATTCTACATATGCAATCAGTAATTCTTAATATCATCACATAGGTATATGGTCATCATTTCTCAGTACATATGCATCGATTTAGAGAAAGAAATAGCACGACAACAGAAAAAGAAATAAAGTGATAACACAGAGAGAAAACACAAATAAAAATAAAAAGTACAAAAATATATAAGAGAAAAAAAAAAACTATAGCTCAGATGCAGCTTCATTCAGCGTTCCAACATAATTACATTACAATTAGTCAGTATTGTGCTGACCATTTTTTTTTTTTTTTTAGAAATCATACCATTCTACATATGCAATCAGTAATTCTTAACATCATCACATAGATGCATGATCATCGTTTCTTATTACATTTGCATCGGTTTAGAAGAACTAGCAGTATAACAGAAAAAGATATAGAATGTTAATATAGAGAAAAAAATAAAAGTAATAATAATAAGAGCAAAACAAACAAAACAAAACAAAACAAAAACCTATAGCTCGGATGCAGCTTCATTCAGTATTTTAACATGATTACTTTACAATTAGGTATTATTGTGCTGTCCATTTTTGAGTTTTTGTATCTAGTCCTATTGCACAGTCTGTATTCCATCAGCTCCAATTACCCATTATCTTACCCTGTTTCTAACTCCTGCTGAACTCTGTTACCAATGACATATTCCAAGTTTATTCTCGAGTGTCGATTCACATCATTGGGACCATACAGTATTTGTCTTTTAGTTTTTGGCTAGACTCACTCAGCATAATGTTCTCTAGGTCCATCCATGTTATTACATGCTTCATAAGTTTATCCTGCCTTAAAGCTGCATAATATTCCATCGTATGTATATACCACAGTTTGTTTAGCCACTCGTCTGTTGATGGACATTTTGGCTGTTTCCATCTCTTTGCAATTGTAAATAACGCTGCTATAAACATTGGTGTGCAAATGTCTGTTTGAGTTTTAGCCCTTAATTCCTTTGAGTAGATTCCCAGCAATGGTATTGCTGGGTCGTATGGCAGTTCTATATTCAGCTTTTTGAGGAACCGCCAAACTGCCTTCCACAGTGGTTGCACCCTTTGACATTCCCACCAACAGTGGATAAGTGTGCCACTTTCACCGCATCCTCTCCAGCACTTGTCATTTTCTGTTTTGTTGATAATGGCCATTCTGGTGGGTGTGAGATGATATCTCATTGTGGTTTTGATTTGCATTTCTCTAATGGCCAGGGACATTGAGCATCTCTTCATGTGTCTTTTGGCCATTTGTATTTCCTCCTCTGAGAGGTGTCTATTCAAGTCTTTTTCCCATTTTGTAATTGGGTTGGCTATCTTTTTGTTGTTGAGTTGAACAATCTCATTATAAATTCTGGATACTAGACCTTTATCTGATATGTCGTTTCCAAATATTGATTCCCATTGTGTAGGCTGTCTTTCTACTTTCTTGATGAAGTTCTTTGATGCACAAAAGTGTTTAATTTTGAGGAGTTCCCATTTATTTATTTCCTTCTTCAGTGCTCTTGCTTTAGGTGTAAGGTCCATAAAACCGCCTCCAATTGTAAGATTCATAAGATATCTCCCTACATTTTCCTCTAACTGTTCTATGGTCTTAGACCTAATGGTTAGATCTTTGATCCATTTTGAGTTAACTTTTGTGTAGGGTGTGAGATATGGGTCTTCTTTCATTCTTATGCATATGGATATCCAGTTCTCTAGGCACCATTTATTGAAGAGACTGTTCTGTCCCAGGTGAGTTGGCTTGACTGCCTTATCAAAGATCAAATGCCCATAGATGAGAGGGTCTATATCTTAGCACTCTATTCGATTCCATTGGTCGATATATCTATCTTTATGCCAATACCATGCTGTTTTGACCACTGTGGCTTCATAATATGCCTTAAAGTCAGGCAGTGCAAGACCTCCAGCTTCGTTTTTTTTCCTCAAGATGTTTTTAGCAATTCGGGGTACCCTGCCCTTCCAGATAAATTTGCTTATTGGTTTTTCTATTTCTGAAAAATAAGTTGTTGGGATTTTGATTGGTATTGCATTGAATCTGTAAATCAATTTAGGTAGGATTGACATCTTAACTATATTTAGTCTTCCAATCCATGAACACGGTATGCCCTTCCATCTGTTTAGGTCTTCTGTGATTTCTTTTAGCAGTTTTTTGTAGTTTTCTTTATATAGGTTTTTTGTCTCTTTAGTTAAATTTATTCCTAGGTATTTTATTCTTTTAGTTGCAATTGTAAATGGAATTCGTTTCTTGATTTCCCCCTCCGCTTGTTCATTGCTAGTGTATAGAAATGCTACAGATTTTTGAATGTTGATCTTGTAACCTGCTACTTTGCTGTACTCATTTATTAGCTCTAGTAGTTTTGTTGTGGATTTTTCCGGGTTTTCGACGTATATTATCATATCGTCTGCAAACAGTGATAGTTTTACTTCTTCCTTTCCAATTTTGATGCCTTGTATTTCTTTTTCTTGTCTAATTGCTCTGGCTAGAACCTCCAACACAATGTTGAATAATAGTGGTGATAGTGGACATCCATGTCTTGTTCCTGATCTTAGGGGGAAAGTTTTCAATTTTTCCCCATTAAGGATGATATTAGCTGTGGGTTTTTCATATATTCCCTCTATCATTTTAAGGAAGTTCCCTTGTATTCCTATCCTTTGAAGTGTTTTCAACAGGAAAGGATGTTGAATCTTGTCAAATGCCTTCTCTGCATCAATTGAGATGATCATGTGATTTTTCTGCTTTGATTTGTTGATATGGTGTATTACATTAATTGATTTTCTTATGTTGAACCATCCTTGCATACCTGGGATGAATCCTACTTGGTCATGATGAATAATTCTTTTAATGTGTTGTTGGATACGATTTGCTAGAATTTTATTGAGGATTTTTGCATCTATATTCATTAGAGAGATCGGCCTGTAGTTTTCTTTTCTTGTAATATCTTTGCCTGGTTTTGGTATGAGGGTAATGTTGGCTTCATAGAATGAATTAGGTAGTTTTCCCTCCACTTCGATTTTTTTGAAGAGTTTGAGGAGAGTTGGTACTAATTCTTTCTGGAATGTTTGATAGAATTCACATGTGAAGCCGTCTGGTCCTGGACTTTTCTTTTTAGGAAGCTTTTGAATGACTGCTTCAATTTCTTTACTTGTGATTGGTTTGTTGAGGTCATCTATCTCTTCTTGAGTCAAAGTTGGTTGTTCATGTCTTTCCAGGAACCCGTCCATTTCCTCTAAATTCTTGTATTTATTAGCGTAAAGTTGTTCATAGTATCCTGTTATTACCTCCTTTATTTCTGTGAGGTCAGTAGTTATGTCTCCTCTTCCATTTCTGATCTTATTTATTTGCATCCTCTCTCTTCTTCTTTTTGTCAATCTTGCTAAGGGCCCATCAATCTTATTGATTTTCTCATAGAACCAACTTCTGGCCTTATTGATATTCTCTATTGTTTTCATGTTTTCAATTTCATTTATTTGTGCTCTAATCTTTGTTATTTCTTTCCTTTTGCTTGCTTTGGGGTTAGCTTGCTGTTCTTTCTCCAGTTCTTCCAAATGGATAGTTAATTCCTGAATTTTTGCCTTTTCTTCTTTTCTGATATAGGCATTTAGAGCAATAAATTTCCCTCTTAGCACTGCCTTTGCTGCGTCCCATAAGTTTTGACATGTTGTGTTTTCATTTTCATTCGCCTCGAGGTATTTGCTAATTTCTCTAGCAATTTCTTCTTTGACCCACTCGTTGTTTAGGAGTGTGTTGTTGAGCCTCCACGTATTTGTGAATTTTCTGGCACTCTGCCTATTATTGATTTCCAACATCATTCCTTTATGGTCCGAGAAAGTGTTGTGTAAGATTTCAATCTTTTTAAATTTGTTAAGACTTGCTTTGTGACCCAGCATATGGTCTATCTTTGAGAATGATCCATGAGCACTTGAGAAAAAGGTGTATCCTGCTGTTGTGGGATGTAATGTCCTATAAATGTCTATTAAGTCTAGTTCATTTATAGTAATATTCAGATTCTCTATTTCTTTGTTGATCCTCTGTCTAGATGTTCTGTCCATTGATGAGAGTGGTGAGTTGAAGTCTCCAACTATTATGGTATATGAGTCTATTTCCCTTTTCAGTGTTTGCAGTGTATTCCTCATGTATTTTGGGGCATTCTGGTTCGGTGCGTAAATATTTATGATTGTTATGTCTTCTTGTTTAATTGTTCCTTTTATTAGTATATAGTGTCCTTCTTTGTCTCTTTTAACTGTTTTACATTTGAAGTCTAATTTGTTGGATATTAGTATAGCCACTCCTGCTCTTTTCTGGTTGTTATTTGCATGAAATATCTTTTCCCAACCTTTCACTTTCAACCTATATTTATCTTTGGGTCTAAGATGTGTTTCCTGTAGACAGCATATAGAAGGATCCTGTTTTTTAATCCATTCTGCCAATCTATGTCTTTTGATTGGGGAATTCAGTCCATTGACATTTAGTGTTATTACTGTTTGGATAATATTTTCCTCTAACATTTTGCCTTTTGTATTGTATATATCATATCTGATTTTCCTTCTTTCTACACTCTTTTCCATATCTCTCTCTTCTGTCTTTTTGTATCTGACTCTAGTGCTCCCTTTAGTATTTCTTGCAGAGCTGGTCTCTTGGTCACAAATTCTTTCAGTGACTTTTTGTCTGAGAATGTTTTAATTTCTCCCTCATTTTTGAAGGATAATTTTGCTGGATATAGGAGTCTTGGTTGGCAGTTTTTCTCTTTTAGTATTTTAAATATATCATCCCACTGTCTTCTAGCTTCCATGGTTTCTGCTGAGAAATCTACACATAGTCTTATTGGGTTACCCTTGTATGTGATGGATTGTTTTTCTCTTGCTGCTTTCAAGATCCTCTCTTTCTCTTTGACCTCTGACATTCTAACTAGTAAGTGTCTTGGAGAACGCCTATTTGTGTCTAATCTCTTTGGGGTGCGCTGCACTTCTTGGATCTGTAATTTTAGGTCTTTCATAAGAGTTGGGAAATTTTCAGTGATAATTTCTTCCATTAGTTTTTCTCCTCCTTTTCCCTTCTCTTCTCCTTCTGGGACACCCACAACACGTATATTTGTGCGGTTCATATTGTCCTTGAGTTCCCTGATACCCTGTTCAAATTTTTCCATTCTTTTCCGGATAATTTCTGTTTCTTTTTGGAATTCAGATGTTCCATCCTCCAGTTCACTAATTCTATCTTCTGTCTCTTTAAATCTATCATTGTAGCTATCCATTATTTTTTCTATGTTTGCTACTTTATCCTTCACTTCCATAAGTTCTGCGATTTGTTTTTTCAGTTTTTCTATTTCTTCTTTATGTTCAGCCCATGTCCTCTTCATGTCCTCCCTCAATTTATCGATTTCATTTTTGAAGAGGTTTTCCATTTCTGTTCGTATATTCAGCATTAGTTGTCTCAGCTCTTGTATCTCATTTGAGCTATTGGTTTGTTCCTTTGACTGGGCCATATTCTCAATCTTTTGAGCGTGTACAGTTATCTTCTGCTGCTGGCATCTGGGCATTTATTCAGATTTCTCTGGGTGTCGGACCCGGCAAGGTTGTAAGATTTTTCTGTGAAATCTCTGGGATCTGTTTTTCTTATCTTGCCCAGTACGTGGCGCACGTGGCACACGTTTGTCTCAAGTGTTTGGAATGGGTCTCCCCCAGTCACCGATCTCCACGGCCTGGGGATTTCGGATCCAATTCTCTCCGTTGGTTCAGGGGCTGCGCGTGGTGGGGGCGTCAGCTGCCGCGGCTTGAGGGGACCCTGTGGCTGGTTGCGGGCCGCAGCGGGCCTGGGGGATTCCCCACCGGACCAGGAAGCCTCCCGCAGGGGGGCGGCTACCGCGGCTTGGATAGCCCTCTGATCCGAGACTCGTATCCGCGGACTCGAAGCAGAGACTCGAAGCCGCCCGCAAAAGAGGGGTGCTGCCTGCCTCGGCTTGGGAAACTTGCTTCTCCAATACTCTCAGCCGGCCCGGAAAGGAGGGAGGGAGTAGCTCGGACCACCGCAGCTGCCGCTGATCAGGAAATCGCGCGCCGCTCGGGGGTCTCACCGCAGCCGAGTCTTGCAGTCAGTCTAGCCAGCCCAGACTTTGGATAGCCCTCTGATCCGAGATTCGTAGCCGCGGACTCAAAGCCGAGCCTCGAAGCCACCCGCAAAAGTGTGGCGCCGGCCGCCTTGGCTGGGAAGCTTGTCTCTCCGAGTCTCTCAGCCAGCCCAGGAAGGAGGGAGGGATTAGCTCAGACTGCCGCAGCTGCGGCTGCTCGGGAAATCGCGCGCTGCTCGGGGATCTCACTCACCGCAGCCGAGTTTCGCAGTCAGACTAGCCAGCCCAGACTGGGTTACGCTGTGTGTCCATTCCCTGTTGTAGCCCCGGGAGCTGTTCTGTACTGTTTCTGTTCACCTATTAGTTGATTTGGAGTCTGAGGAACTAAGACGCATGTACCTTACTAAGCCGCCATCTTGGATCTCCTCTTTTAGGCCTAATTTTAAGTAGGCTTGACCTATCCTTTGTGGGGTTAAGTTTCATATGAACAAACCCCAAGACTGGGGGCTCAGCCTATAGCTTTGGTTGTCCACACTGCTTGTGAGAATATCAAGAATTCAACCTGGAGAAGTTGGATTTTCTGCCATTCTCACCATTCCCCAAAGGGGACTTTGCAAATACTTTTTTATTCACTGTTCAAACCGCTCTGGGATCCAACAGAACACCACTCTGGACAAACCAACAAAATCTTCTGTCCTACTCAAGGTTCTGTGTACTTATGGTGTTCAATTAAGCTGTCTACACAAGCTATATTAGGAAATGCACTAGTCAAAATATAAATCTTGTACCAAATAAACATTTTTTGCTTTAGTCTCTCATGTAAGTTGAAAATTCAAAATATTAATTACCATCTATTTTCAGCACCCTGCAGTAATGACATTCCTTTGTTCTTCTACATGCAAAAACACTTTTTAAATTTGTACATTTAGTCACTATCATTATAAACTCTAGGCATTCCTAGGTTATACCATCTCAATCTTTATCATCTATTTTTCTTTCTGATTTCATTTATGCCCCCCGCCCTCCTCCCTCTATCATTCTCACATTCAGTTTCATTCAGTGTTTAAACATAATTGTACTACAGTTAGATAGTATAGTGCTGTCCATTTCTGAGTTTTTACATTCAGTCCTATTGCACAAATCTGTATCCCTTCAACTCCAATCACCCAATATCTTACACTATTTCTACCTCCTGATGGTCTCTGTTACCAATGAAATTCTCCAAGTTTCACTAATGTCAGTTCATATCAGTGAGACCATACAGTATTTGTCCTTTTGTTTCTGGCTAATCTCATTCAGCATAATGCCCTTAAGTCTATCCATGTTGTTACATACTTCACAACTTTATTCTATCTTATAGCTGTGTAATATTCCGTCGTATGTATATACCACAGCTTGTTTAGCCACTCCTCTGTTGATGGACATTTTGGCTGTTTCCATCTCTTCATAATTGTAAATAATGCTGCTATAAACATTGGTGTGCAAATGTCTGTTTGGGTCCTTGCCCTCATGTCCTCTGAGTAGATACCTAGCAATGGTATCCCCGGGTCATATGGCAATTCTATATTTAGCTTTTTGAGGAACCGCCAAACTGACTTCCACAGCAGTTGTACCATTTGACATTCCCACCAACAGTGAATACGTGTGCCTCTTTCTCCACATCCTCTCCAGCACTTGTCATTTTCTGTTTTATTGATAATGGCCATTCTGGTGGGTGTGAGATGATATCTCATTGTGGTTTTGATTTGCATTTCTCTAATAACCAGGGAAGTTGAGCATCTGTTCATGTGCCTTTTGGCCATTTGTATTTCCTCTTCTGAGAAGTGTCTGTTTAAGTCTTTTGTCCATTTTGTAATTGGATTGGCTGTCTTTTTGTTGTTGAGTTGAACAATCTCTTTATAAATTCTGGATACTAGGCCTTTATCTGATATGTCGTTTCCAAATATTATCTCCCATTGTATAGGCTGTCTTTTTACTTTCTTGATGAAGTTCTTTGGTGCACAAAAGTGTTTAATTTTGAGGAGTTCCCATTTATTTATTTATTTCTTCAATGCTCTTGCTTTAGGTGTAAGGTCTAGAAAACCACCTCCAAGTATAAGATTTATAAGATATTTCGCTACATTTTCTTCTAACAGTTTTATGGTCTTAGATCTAATGTTTAGGTCTTTGATCCATTTTTGAGTTAACTTTTGTATAGGGTGTGAGATATGGGTCCTCTTTCATTCTTTTGCATATGGATATCCAGTTCTCTAGGCATCATTTATTGAAGAGACTATTTTACCCCAGATGAGTTGGCTTGACTGCCTTATCAAAGATCAATTTTCTATAGCTGAGAGGCTCTATATCTGAACCCTCTATTCAATTCCATTGGTCGATATATCTATCTTTATGCCAGTACCATGCTGTCTTCACCACTGTAGCTTCATAATATGCCTTAAAGTCAGGTAGCGTGAGACCTCCGACTCATTTTTTTTGCTCAGGATACTTTTAGCTATTCGGGGCACCCTGCCCTTCCAGATAAATTTGGTTATTGGTTTTTTTATTTCTGAAAAGTAAGTTTTAGGGATTTTAATTGGCATTGCATTGAATCTGTAAATCAATTTAGGTGGAATTGACATCTTAACTATATTTAGTCTTCCAATCCATGAACATGGTATGCCCTTCCATCTATTTAGGCCTTCTGTGATTTCTTTCAGCAATTTCTTGTAGTTTTCTTTGTATAAGTCTTTTGTCTCTTTAGTTAAATTTATTCCTAAATATTTTATTCTTTTGGTTGCAATTGTAAATGGAATTCTTTTCTTGATTTCCCCCTCAGATTGTTCATTACTAGTGTATAGAAACACTACAGATTTTTGAGTCTTCATCTTGTAACCTGCCACTTTGCTGTATTCGTTTATTAGCTCTAGTAGTTTTGCTGTGGATTTTTCAGGGTTTTTGACATAAAGTATCATATCATTTTCAAACAGTGAGAGTTTTACTTCTTCCTTTCCAATTTTGATGCCATGAATTTCTTTTTCTTGTCTAATTTCTCTAGTTAGAACTTCCAACACAAAGCTGAATAACAGTGGTGATAGTGGACATCCTTGTCTTGTTCCTGATCTTAGGGGCAAAGTTTTCAGTTTTTCCCCATTAAGGACAATATTAGCTGTGGGTTTTTCATCTATTCCCTTTATCACTTTAAGGAAATTCCCTTCTATTCCTATCTTTTGAATTGTTTTCAACAGGAAAAGATGTTGAATTTTGTCAGATGCCTTTTCTACATCAATCGAGATGATCATGTGGTTTTTCTGCTTTGATTTGTTATATGGTGTATTACATTAATTGATTTTCTTAGGTTGAACCATCCTTGCATACCTGGGATGAATCCTACTTGGTCATGATGTATAATTCTTTTAATGCATTGCTGGATTCAATTTGCTAGAATTTTGTTGAGGATTTTTGCATCTATATTCATTAGAGAGATTGGTCTGTAGTTTTCTTTTTTTGTAATATCTTTGTCTAGCTTTGGTATGAGGGTGATGTTGGCTTCGTAGAATGAGTTAGGTAGCTTTCCCTCCTCTTCAATTTTTTTGAAGAGTTTGAGCAGGATTGGTACTAATTCTTCCTGAATGTTTGGTAGAATTCACATGTGAAGCCATCTGCTCCTGGACTTTTCTTTTTGGGGAGCTTCTTAATGACTGATTCAATTTCTTTACTTGTGATTGGTTTGTTGAGGTCGTCTATTTCTTCTCGAGTCAAAGTTGGTTGTTCGTGCCTTTCTAGAAAGTTGTCCATTTCATCTACATTGCTGTATTTATTAGCATAAAGTTGTTCATAGTATCCTCTCATTACTTCCTTTATTTCTGTGGGGTCAGTGGTTATGTCTTTTCTTCCATTTCTGATCTTATTTATTTGCGTCCTCTCTCTTCTTCTTTTTGTCAGTCTTGCTAAGGGGCCATCAATCTTATTGATTTTCTCATAAAGCCAGCTTCTGGTTTTGTTGATTTTCTCAATTGTTTTCATGTTCTCAATTTCATTTATTTCTGCTCTAATCTTCATTATTTCTTTCCTTTTGCTTGCTTTGGGGCTAGTTTGCTGTTCTTTCTCAAATTCTTCCAAGTGGACTGTTAATTCCTTGATTCTTGTCCTTTCTTCTTTTTTGATAAAGGCATGTAGTGCAATATATTTCCCTCTTAGCACTGCCTTTGCTGCATTCCATAAGTTTTGATATGTTGTGCTTTCATTTTTAATTGCCTCAAAATATTTACTGATTTCTCTTGTAATTTCTTCCTTGACCCACTGGTTGTTTAAGAGTATGTTGTTGAGCCTCCACATATTTGTGAATTTTCTGACACTCTGCCTATTATTGATTTTCAACTTCATTCCTTTATGATCTGAGAAAGTGTTTTATATGATTTCAATCTTTTTAAATTTATTGAGATTTGCTTTGTGACCCAGTGTATGGTCTATCCTCGAGAATGATCCATGAGCCTTTGAGAAAAAGGTGTATCCTGCTGTTGTGGAGTATAATGTTCTATAAATGTCTGTTAAGTCTAGTTCATTTATTGTATTATTCAAATCTCTGTTTCTTTATTGATCCTCTGTCTAGATGTTCTGTCCATTGATGAAAGTGGGGAATTGAAGTCTCCAATTATTATGGTAGAGGTGTCTATTTCTCTTTTCAGTGTTTGCTGCATGTATTTTGGAGCATTCTGACTTGGTGCATAAATATTTATGATTATTATGTCTTCTTGCTGAATTGTTCCTTTTATTAATACATAGTATCCTTCTTTCTCTCTTTTAACTGTTTTACATTTGAAGTCTAATATGTTGGATATTGGTATAGCTACTCCTGCTGTTTTCTGATTGTTATTTGCATGAAATATCTTTTCCCAACCTTTCACAAGGATCAACCTATATTTATCCTTGGGTCTAAGTTGTGTTTCCTGTAGACAGCATATAGATGGGTCCTGTTTTTTAATCCATTCTGCCAGTCTATATCTTTTTGTGGTAGTTAGATTCAGTTGTCAGCTTGGCCAGGTGAAGGCACCTAGTTCAGTTGCTGTGGCCATGAGCCAATGGTACGTGAACCTCATCTGTTGCCGATTTACATCTTCAGTTGGCTAGGATGTGTACCTGCTGCAATGAATGACATTTGACTTAACTGGCTGGTGCTTAAATGAGAGAGTTCAACGTAGCACAGCCCAAGCAGCTCAGCATGCCTCATCTCAGCACTCACAGCTCAGCCCAGGCCTTCGGAGATGCAGAAAGAAATCACCCCAGGGAAAGTTGTTGAAACCCAGAGACCTGGAGAGAAGGCCAGCAGAGACCATCCTGTGCCTTCCCACGTAAGAAAGAAACTCAGTGGAAATTTAGCTGCCTTTCCTCTGAAGAACTAACAAAATAAATCCCCTTTTATTAAAAGCTAGTCCAGCACTAGAGACTGCCAATCTGGCTCTGGTGTGTTGCATTCTGGCAGCTAGCAAACTAGAACACTTTTGATTGAGGAGTTTAATCCATTAACATTTAGTGTTATTAATGTACAGGTAGTGCTTTCTTTTACCATTTTGCCTTTTGGATTTTATATGTCATATCTAATTTTCCTTCTTTTTACCTTTACTCATAGTCTTCATTTCTACACTCTTCTCCACACCTCTCTCTTCTGTCTTTTCATATCTGTCTCTAGTGCTCCCTTTAGTATTTCTTGCAGAGCTGGTCTCTTGGTCACAAATTCTTTCAGTGATTTTTTGTCTGAAAATGTTTTAATTTCTCCCTCATTTTTGAAGGACAGTTTTGCTGGATGTAGAATTCTTGGTTGGCAGTTTTTCTCTTTTAGTAATTTAAATATATCATCCCACTGTCTTCTTGCCTCCATGGTTTCTGCTGAGAAATCTACGCATAGTCTTATTTGACTTCCCTTGTATGTGATGGATTGCTTTTCTCTTGCTGCTTTCAAGATCCTCTCTTTCTCTTTGACCTCTGACATTCTGATTAGTAAGTGTCTTAGAGTACATCTATTTGGATCTATTCTCTTGGGGTACACTGCAGTTCTTGGATCTGTAATTTTAAGTCTTTCATAAGAGTTGTGAAATTTTCAGTGATCATTTCCTCCATTAGTTTTTCTCCTCCTTTTCCCTTCTCTTCTCCTTCTGGGACACCCACAACATGTATATTCATGCACTTCATATTGTCATTCAATTCCCTGAGTCCCTGCTCATATTTTTCCATTTTTTCCCTATATTTTCTTTTGCTTGTCGGATTTCAGATATTCTGTCCTCCAGTTCACTAATCCTATCTTCTGCCTCTCAAAATCTAACTTTGTAGGTTTCCATTGATTTTTTTTTAATCTCTTCTACTGTGCCTTTCATTCCCATAAGTTCTGTGATTTGTTTTTTCAGAGTTTTGATTTCTTCTTTTTGTTCATTCCTTGCCTTCTTTATATCCTCCCTCAATTCATTGATTTGATTTTTGATGAGGTTTTCCATGTCTGTTCATATATTCTGAATTAATTGTTTCAGCACCTGTATCTCATTTGAATTATTGGTTTGTTCCTTTGACTGGGCCATATCTTCCATTTTCCTAGTGTGATTTGTTATTTTTTGCTGGCATCTAGGCATTTAATTACCTTAATTAGTTTATTCTGGAGATTGTTTTCACTTCTTTTACCTAGGGTTTTCTTGCTGGATGAACTTGTTGTCTCTCTTTCCTTTGACATTCAGTTCAGCTTTTTCTGGACCTATAGCTAGGTTTTGTTTAACAGAAGAGAATTTTTCAGTTCTTGTTTCTTATTTCTAGCCCTGCTTGTATGGTGCCTCCCCCCACCCCCCACCCTTAGGAGTGTCTGTGTAGGTATTATAGACTCCAGCCGGGTTTTCCCGGACTAAACTGGCCTCCTATCAGGAGGAAAGAGTCACCTGCATCGGTTTTCCCTGAGGGTGAAACCCAGCAGGTTGAAACTTTCCTGTGAAGTCTCTGGACTCTTGTTTTTTTTTAATCCTACCCAGTATGTGGCACTTGTCTGCCTGCAGGTCCCACCAGCATAAGATGATGTGGTACCTTTAACTTTGGCAGACTCTCCCTGCTGGGGGTGTGGTGGAGACAGAGGAGAGGTTGTAGGCTGGTTTTAATGGCTTTAAATTACCAAGCCCTGGGGTCTGAATTCCTTGAGGGAGGGATTCCACCTAAGTTGGGCCTCACCCCTCCTCTGGGGAAGGCACAGGCTCCAGACAAGCTCTCAAACAAGCTTGTTTCTGCCTATGCCTGGGGCAGTTGCAGCCTGAGAAGTCCTGCCACTGTATCCAAAGGCAGTCAAGCCTTTGTAGGAACACAGCCACAAAAACCTCTGTTTCTTTTTTTTCCCCCTTTTCCGTCATCCCTGCCCCCTTGGCGCTGGGGAAAAATGAGCGATCTCCACTTTGAACAGGAACTGGGGGCCTATTTTTAGTAATCAGAATTTGTTAATTCCACAATTGGTGTTTGGTTGGGCTCAGCCCCTGCTGCTGGTAAAGTCTCTTTCCTTTCCCCTCTGGGAAGCAGCCTGTGGGGGAGGGGCACCGGCCACCACGGCTTTGGGAACTCACAGTTCTGGGGGTGCTCGCAGCCTGTCCAGCTGGTCCAGACTGGGGTATGCTGTGTGTCCAGTCACTGATGTGGCCCCAGGAGCTATTCTGTACTGTTCCTGGTTATTTAGTAGCTGTTCTGGAGGACGAACTAAATCACTCATCTTGCTAAGCCGCCATCTTGGCACCTCATCCCCTTGCCTAGCTTTTAATACACCCTCAAGAAGAACTGCATCCCTACATGAGCTCTAGGACTTGGTTTGACAGGGAATTACTGACAAACCAAGTGTGAAAGGGGACTTTCAGTGCAAACCCAAGTAAATATAAAACTTTAGACAAGTGAAGGAAACCAACTTGCAAAATAACCTTATTAAGTTAATCAGATCCCTGAGCACAACAGAAAAATCACAAAGCATGTGAAGATCCAGGAAGAAATGGCCCAGCTAAATGACCAAATCGAAATTCTGGGGAAACAGAATATAGAACGACTACTATAAAGAAATAAAAGAAATCAAGAAGACACTAGAAGGGCATAAAGAAGAATTTGAAAGATTAAATAGAATAATAATAGGTCTCACAGAGATGAAAGATGCTGGAGACCAAGTTATAAATATACTAGAGACATACAATAACAGATTCGAAGAAGCAGAAGGAAGAAGAAGTAAGCTTGAAGAAAGAACAGAATTGAATTAGAGTGCACAAAAGAACAAATGGCAATCTCTCTCCAGCCAACAGAGCAAGCAAACTCACCACCCTTCCCCTGTCTACATGGGACATGACTCCCAGGGGTGTGGATCTTCCTGGAAACGTGGGACAGAAATTCCAGAATGAGCTGAGATTCAGCATCAAGGGATTGAGAAAACCTTCTTGACCAAAAGAGGGAAGAGTGAAATGAGACAAAGTGTCAATAGCTGAGAGATTCCAAACAGAGTTGAGAGGTTATCCTGGAGGTTATTCTTATGCTTGAGTAGATATCACCTTGTTAACCAAGATGTAATGGAGAGGCTGGAGGGAACTGCCTGAAAATATAGAGCTGTGTTCCAGTAGCCATGTTTCTTGAAGAGAATTGTATAATGATATAGCTTTCACAGTGTGACTGTGTGATTGTGAAAACCTTGTGTCTGAAACTCCTTTTATCTACCTTATCAACAGACGAGTAGAACATATGGAATAAAAATAAATAATAGGGGGAACAAATGTTAAAATAAATTTAGTTTGAAATGCTAGTGATAAATGAAAGGGAGGGGTAAGGGGTACGGTATGTATAATCTTTTTTTTTTCTCTGTTATCATTTTATTTCTTTTTCTGTTGCCTTTTTATTTCTTTTTCTGAATTGATACACATGTTCTAAGAAATGGTGAATATGCAACTATGATGATGTTGAGAATTACAGATTATTTATGTAGAACAGAATATGTTAATGTTTATATTTGTTCTTGATTTTTTTGATTAGTAAATAAGTAAATTTAAAAAAAAGAAAAAAAGAATAAATGGCAAAAAAGATGGGAAAAAATGGAACTGCATCTCAGGGAAATGATGGACAACAAAAAGTGTACAAATAAAGTATCATTGGTGTCCCAGAAGGAGAAGAGTAAAGGCCTGGGGAGGTTAGTTGAAGATATAATCTTAGAACACTTCCCAACTCTTATAAAAGACATAATTATGCAAGTCAAAGAGGCCAATGAGCCTCAAATAGAATAAATCTCAAATAGAATAAATAAATAGAATAAATTAGCATGTGTCTACTCCAAGACACATGCTAATTAGGCTGTCAAATGTTGAAGAGAAACAGAAATTCTTGAAAGCAGCATGAGAAAAGTGATTTACTATATATAAGGGAAATCACATAAGACTGAGTTCAGATAACTCAACAGGCACCATGGAGACAAGAAGGTAGGGGTATGATATTTTCAAGATCCTGAATGAGAAAGGTTTCCACAAGAATTCTGTATCCAGGCAAGTTGTCCTTCAAAACTGAGGGGAAGATTAAAATCTTCAAAAACAAACAAAGACTGTGAGAACTAGTCAACAAGAGACCTGCCCTACAAGGAATGCTGAAAGGAGTCCTGTCAACTGAAGAAAAGAGACAGGAGAAGGAAGTCTGGAGGAAGGCACAGAATCCAAGAATACCAATAAGGATAATTCAAAGGATAAAAAGAGAGAGAGGGAAAAGACTATATAGTTATGAAAAAAACTAAAGGATAAGATGGTAGATTCAGGAACTGCTTTTACAGTAATAACTTTGAATATTAATAGACGAAACTCACCTATTAAAAGTTACAGATTGGGGTGCACGGGTGGTTCAGTGGTAGAATGCTAGCCTTTCCAGCGGGAGACCTGGGTTCGATTCCTGGACCATGAACACACACACACACCCCCAAAAAAGAAAAGTTACAGATTGGCAGAATGGATTAAAAAATATAATCCATCTATATGCTGTTGTGCCAGTTAGAAAGTATTATGTACCCCAGAAAAGCCATGTTTTAATCCTGACCTACTCTTGTGGGGGCAGCCATTTCCTTTAATCTTGATTCAATACTGTTGGTTGGAAACTTTTGATTAGAGTATCTCCATGGAGATGTGATGTGCCCAATTGTGGGTGTGATCTTTTGATTAGATGGAGATGTGACTGCATCCTTCCAGGCGGGTCTTGATTAGTTTACTGGCATCCTTTAAAAGAGAAAACATTTTGGAGAGAGCCAGAAATGACAGCAGCTTCAGAGTCGACAGAGAGAGCGAATATAGATGCTTGGAGAACACCTGCTTCAGAGAACAGAGACGTGGATGTTTGGAGATGCTTGGGGCCCAGCAGACATCACCATGAGATGTTAAGCAAGCCAGAATCTGGAGAGAGCCAAGGGAAGCCAAGAGATGAAAGCCAGCCCTGGAGAAGCAAAGTAAGGAACCTCCACAGAAGGCTGAAATCAACAAAGCAGGAGCAGGAGGCCAGCAGATGCCAGCCATGTGCCTTCCCAGTTGACAGAGGTGTTTCTGACCCATTGCCTTCCTTGAATTAAAGTATCTCTCCCTGGATGCCTTACTTTGAACATTTTTATAGGCTTAGAACTGTAAACTTATAGCTTATTAAATTCCCCCCCCCCTTTTTTATTTAACGTGGGCAGGCACCGGGAATTGAACCCGGGTCCTCTGGCATGGCAGGCAAGCGTTCTTGCCTGCTGAGCCACCATTGCCCAATTCCCCTTTTTAAAAGCCATTCCCATGCTTGCTTCAACAGTACATATACTAAAATTGGAATAATACAGAGAAGATTAGCATGGCCCCTGCACAAGGATCACATGCAAATTCATGAAGTGTTCCATATTAAAAAAAAAAAGAGTCATTCCGGTTTTGGTATATCATATTGAGGCAGCTTATAAACTAGAACAGCTGTTTACAAGAGATACATCTTAGGCCTAAAGATGCAAATGGATTGAAAGTGAAAAGATGGAAAAAGATGTTTTTTGCAAGCTGTAACCAAAAGAAAGCAGGAATGGCTATACTAATATCAGAAAAAATAGACTTTAAATGTAAAGACATCATAAGAGACAAAGAAGGACACTATATATTAATAAAAGGGACAATTCACCAGGAAGAAATAGCAATCATAAATGTTATTCTCCAGGTCAAGGAGCTCCAAAGTACATGAGGCAAACATTGGCAAAACTGAAGAGAGCTATAGATGTTTCCATAATAATGGTGGGAGACTTCAATACACTATATTGTATTGAATATAGATACTCTCCACTATAGATAGAACAACCAGAGAGAGGATCAGAAAGGAAATAGAGAACCTAAACAATGGGATAAATAAATGAATTAGACCTAATAGACATATACAGATCATTACACCCCAAAACACCAGGACATTCATTCTCCTCTAGCGCTCATGGAACATTCTCCAGGATAGATCAAATGCTGGGGCACAAAACAGGTCTTTATAAATTTAATAAGAGTGTAGTTATCCAAAGCACTTTCTCTGATCACAACAGAATGAAACTGGAAATTAATAATTATCAAAGAACCAGAACTTTCACAAATATATGGAAATTAAACAACACACTCTTAGATAATCAGTAGGTCAAAGAAGAAATTGCTGGAGAAACTGGTAAATATCTGGAGACAAATGAAAATGAGAATACAGCATATCAGAACTTATTGGATATGGCAAAGGCAGTGCTGAAAGGGGAATTTATTGCCCTAAATGCCTATACTGAAAAACAAGAACAAGCAAAAATTGAGGACTTAGCTGCTTGCCTAGAGAAATCAGAGAAAGAACAGCAAACTAACCCTAAGGCAAATAGATGAAGAGAAATGACAAAGATTAAAGCAGAAATAAATGAACTGGAAAACAACAACAACAAAACAATAGAAAGAATCAACAAAACTAAAAGTTGGTTCTTTGAGAAAATCAATAAAATCAATGGACCTGGGCAGGCCACAGCGGCTCAGCAGGCAGAATTCTCACCTGCCATGTCGGAGACCCGGTTCAGTTCCAGGTGCTTGCCCATGCGAAAAAAAAAAAACATTAAAATCAATGGACCCTTAGCCCGGCTGACAGAGAAAAAAAGAAAGAGGATACAAATAAACAAATCAGAAATGAAAGGGGACATTACCATGGATCCTTAAGAAATTGTAAAAATAATAAGAGAATACTATGAACAACTATATGCCAACAAACCAGACAACTTAGATGAAATGGACAAATTCCTAGAAACACATGAACAACCTACACTGACTTGAGAAGACATAGAGGATCTCAACAAAATAAAGAGATTCAATCAGTCATCAAAAAACTTCCTACAAAGAGAAGCCCAGGGCCAGATGGCTTCACAGGGGGAATTTTATTAAACGTTCCAAAAAGAACTAACACCAATCCCGCTCAAATTCTTCCAAAAAGTTGAGGAAGAAGGAGCGCTACCTAACTCACGTTATGAAGCTACATCACTCTAATACAAAACCAGATAAAGATGCTACAAGAAAGGAAAACTACAGACTGATTTCCTCAATGAACATAGATGCAAAAATTCTCAACAAAATCAAATCCAATGACACATTAAAAGAATTATATGTCAGTTTGGTTACCGGACCATGCACCCACCCCACCCCCCCCAAAAAAGAGAATTATATGTGATGACCCAAGTAGGGTTTGTTTCAGAAGGGTGGTTCAACATAAGAAAATCAATCAACACAATACAGCACATTAACAATTCTTTCCTTCTCAATGGAAGAAAATATTTGGAAACCACATTAACAAATGAAAAGGGAAAAATCACATGATCATGTCGATTGATGCTGAAAAGCATTCGACAAAATTCAGTATCCTTTTCTGAGAAAAACACTTCAAAAGTAGGAATCCAAGAAAAGTTCCTTAATATCGTAAAGGGCATGTATGAAAAACCCATACCCATCATCACACTTATAACAGTGAGAGATTGAAAGCATTCCCCTAAAATCAGGAATGAGACAAGGATGACCATTTTTACCGCTATTATTCAATATTCTACAAAAAGTCCTAGCTGGAAAAGAAGTAAAACGTTCATTATTTGCAGACAACATGATCTTGTGATCTTGTACTTGGAAAACACTGAGAAATCAACAACAAAGCTACTTGAACTAATAAACAAATTCAGCAAAGTGGTGAGATACAAGATTAATGTACAAAAATCAGTAATGCTTCTACACAGGTAATGACTTAATTGAGGAGACAATTAGGAAAAAAATTCCATTCAAAATAGCAACCAAAAGAATCAAGTATCTAGGAATAAATTTAACCAAGGATGTCAAGAACTTCCACACAGAAAACTACAAAGCATTGCTAAAAGTAATCAAAGGCCTAAATAGATGGAAAAATATTCCATGCTTATGGATAGAAAGATTGAATGTCATTAAGATGTTAATTCTACCCAAATTGATCTACAAATTTTTTTTTTTTAAAGGAAAGACAGAGAGAAGGAAGGAAGGATGGAAGGAAGGAAGGGAGGAAGAAAGGGAAACATCTTTAAACATTTTCTTGTTTTTATTGTATTTTGTTTGTTTGTTACATGGGCTGGGGCCGGGAATCGAACCGAGGTCCTCCGGCATAGCAGGCAAGCACTTTGCCCGCTGAGCCACCGCAGCCCGCCCTGATCTACAAATTTAATGTATACCAATCAAAATTCCCTCAACCTACTTTTGAAGTCTTATAAAAGCTAGTATTAAATTTATTTGGGAAGAGAAAGAGACTTCAAATAGCTAAAGATATTCTGAAAAAGAAAGGTGAAGTGGGAGGACTAACACTTCCCAACTTTAAATCTTACTATAAAGCCACAGTGGTCAAAACAGCATGGTATTGGCATAAAGATAAAGTATTGACCAATGGAAATGAATTGAGAGTATGGAGATAGGCCATCAAATCTATAGTCAATTGATCTTCTATAAGGCCCCCAAATCCACTGAACTGGGACAGAATAGTCTTTTCAATAAATGGGCATGGCAGAACTGGATATCAATAGCCAAAAGAATAGAAGAGGACCCCTACCTTACACCCGCTATAGAAATTAATTCAAAATGGATTAAAGACCTAAAAATAAGAGTCAGTACCGTAAAACTCCTAGAAGAAAATGTAGGGAAACATGAAGACATAGTAATAGAAGGTAGCTTCTTAAACTGTACACCCAAAACATAAGCAATGAAATAAAAAAATAGATAAATGGGAACTCCTTAAGATCAAGAACTTCTGTGCCTCAAAGAGCTTTGTTAAAAAGGTGAAGAGGCAGCCAACTCAATGGAAGAAAATATTTGGAAACCACATAATGGATAAAGGTTTGATATCCTGTGTACATAAAGAAATTATACAACTCAAAAACAAGAGAACAAACAACCCAATTATAAAGCGGGCAAAGGATACGAATAGACATTTTTTCCAAAAAGCAAATACAAATGGCTAAAAAGAACATGAAGAGATGTTCATCTTCATTAGCTGTAAGGGAAATGCAAGTCAAGACTACAATGAAATATCACCTCACACCTATAAGAATTGTTGCTACTAAACAAACAGAAAACTGCAAATGTTGGAGACGATGTAGGGAAATTGGAACACGTATTCACTGCTGGTGAAATGTATTATGGTTCAACCAGTATGGAAGACAGTTTGACAGTTCCTCAGAAAACTACCAGGTTGCCCTATGACCTGGCAATACCAATACCTGGTATATACCCAGAAGAAATGAAAGCAGTGACACAAATAGGCATTTGCACAGACAAAATTATAAGGAGAAATAGAGAAATCTTCAATAAAAGTGGGAAATGTTAAACCACTCTCCCAGAAATCAATGGACTGAGCAGGAAAAATCCCCACCAGGATATAAAAGACTTAAATAATCTGATTAGCAAGCTAGATGGAGAGATATAGTGAGAGAACCTTGCATGTGGCAAAGAGAGACTATTCATTCACAAAAACTTCCAAATATATAGGCATATTAGGCCACAAAGGAAGTCTCAACAAGTGCTAAAAGAACACATTTTCTGGTCTCCAAGCATTAAAGTTAGAAATCAATGACAAAAATATTGTCTTGTAAAAAGCTGCAAATTTGAATACAAAAAATGGAAAACACATATCTGAATAATCCATGTATTAAAGATGAAATTCTGTAAGAAAAAATAAAATATGTATAAAAGTTTACGAGATCATGGTGCATTGAAACCTCTGATATGCAGCTAAAGCAGGATTTAGAGGGAAATTTATAGTTTTGTATACATTTGTTAGAAAACAACAAGAGATTTTGAAAATAAACAACTCTGACATTCAACTCTAAAAATAAGAAAACTAACATGAGGGCAAACCCAAAGAAAGTATAAAGAACAGCCCTGCAAAAGATATAAGCAGAAATTAAAGCAGTAGACACTTTTTTAAAAAAGAATTGACATGATTAAAAAAATTAAAAGCTGGTTTTTTGCGAATTCTGATCAAAGAGATAAGTTTTTGACAACACTGATCAGAAGCCTTATTTGTTTCATTAGGTTAGGAAGTGAATTAATTAACAGCATGGGATTGTTCCTTTATCTGTCTGCAGGGACAAGCGTAGGTGACCACACTGGTGGTACTTAACTGTCCTTGAATGAGGCAGCAAGGAGAAAGAGCCAATAAACTTGCTCCCTCAGAGCTCTACAGCACGTGACCTTTTTTTTCCCAAAGCACTTACTTTACCTATCTCATTTGATGTTTGAATCAATCCTGAGAAGCCATGAAGCAAGGGCTGTTTTATGGATTTTTATTGACCAGCTTGAAGGGCTAAGTCCCGCCTTCCCTCCCATTGTAACAGGTTTCCCCTGGGAGCGCGAGGGCTGCAATCTTGCAACGGAGAAATTAGGATTTAAGGGATGATTTTGATTATTGAATTATTATATAGATACTCCTTTTTTGCTTTTTGTATTTTGGAGAGGACAGAGGGAAATACCTGAAATCTCTAAATTGTAATCCAGCTGCCTTGATCTCTGATAATGATTGTATAGCCCTTATCTTCTGTCCCTGTGTTTGTAAAAACCTGGTGACTGACCCTCACTTGGACTCAGTTATCCGGTTTTTCAACTTTAGAGACTTGTAACCACTAAAGACAGCCCCTAATGTTATTCATGAAGGGTGTTGGGTCAGCCCAGAACTAACCCACCCCAAGTCCAAAATTACCTTGATAACCGAGACTGAATCTAACCTAAGTGAGCCCACCTGACATGGGCAGTCGCTTAGATTTTAACCTACAAGTCACCTACACCTCATTCCACCATTTTCTGTCATACATTCTGTGACTAAGCCTGTAATCAGTCTGCACATGCTCAATAATCAGATCATCTCTTCATCAGCTGGCGCCACTGTGCTCCTTATCCTAAACCCTGTCTGTTCTCTAATATAACTATACAAATTATTGCAACTGGGGGAGACAGATTTTGGGCGGATAAGCCATCCGCTCTCCTACTATGCCCCTAGTAATAAACCCTTTCTCTCTCTGAAACCTCAGTGTCTCAGGAATTGATTATCGAGCACAGAGGGCAAAAGAATTCGCGGCCTTTGTCCGGTAACACTGTGCCAGCATCTTCCCTCGCACCAGCACCGTGCTAGCACAGAGTAGGGCTCGAGACATATTTGTTAAAAATAAATGACTGAAAATCATCTTTTAAAAAGCCAAGCACAATGGTGACCAGTCACTATCTGGCCTTGAAGCGTTCAGTTCCGAGGCAGGAAACATTCAGAAAGAAACCCACTCCACGTGACTCGTTTATTATTTTTTTAACGTGATATTTAAATAAGCATGAGCTCAGCCACGGAGAAAAGTGGACCATTCAAAGGGGAGGTGGGACATGTCGTCCAGGCAGAGGGGAGGGGTCGACATCAGGTGACCTTCCCGGAGGACTCCCACGGCTGGAGGAGGGCTCAGGGAAACTATCCCCTTCCCCCCAACCCGGAACCGCCCAGCCGTCTCCGTGGGGGCTTCACACTGGCGCCCGAACTCCCGCCCACTTCCGCGCGTGGCGGGCGCCCCCAAAGAGTAATAACCAACCCAGGAAGTCTTCCCTGGTGCCTCTCTGGCCCTCTCCGCCCCCCACCCCCCCCCCACCCCACCCCGCTCTTCTAATGCCGCAGGGGGCGTTTTCTCCCCACGGCTCTCCAGTCTTTGGCCGGAGTTACACCTTCACCCTCTCACTCATCACTAAAAAATGCAGCTCAGCAGCGAAAGAGAGCTGAGCCTGGGCGCAGAGGGAGAGGGGGCGGGTGGAGACGCAGGAGGTGATCGCGACGTCTAGGCCGCTGTAGGGGCGTTCCCAGGCTGCCCCCGCGCGCTGCTCCAGCCCAGCACCAGCAGCCAGGACTTGCCAGGGGTGCTGGCAGTTCCGTGCGCTGTTAAAATGCAAATAGAACCGGCATCATTTGCAACAGACAAAAATAGGAAGCAATCTAAATATCCATCTGAAAGGAGCTAAAGTAATCAAAGATTCGTCACGCGTACAATGATGCATAACGTGCAGTTGTTAAGAAGAATCAGGCGGGTCCCGGTGTACCCGCAAGGAAAGATGGTCCGCTATACGAGTAAAAAATCACCTTCGGAAAAATGCTGCAGCCCGTTTTGTAAACAGTACATCCACCTGAACGTATGCACACGTGTGTTAGGATAAGGAGAGATCTCGAAGGACACGCCTAAAAGTGGGCCGGGGGCACCGAGTGTTAAATGAAGAGAGAATATCAGTTTTTATATATTTTTTGCTCCTTTATGAGTATATTACAACTACTACATATTCGTATATTACATGCCTGACTTTTTTTAGTTTTTAAATTTTTGTTTTTTACAACAGTTTTGACTTGCCAAGGTAGGACAGAGTTCCCATAAACCCAGGTTTCCCCATTAATATCTTAAGTTAGTATAGTTATTTGTTATAATCAATGAATCAGCAGTAATACATTAACAATCAACTGATTACATACTCAATATCAAGATCTCCTGAGCTCTTACCTAATGTCCTTCTTGCATTTCAGGATTCCATAACACTTTTTAGCAGTCGTGATCCCCCACCTCCCCACCCCCCTGCCAAGGTCATATTGGTTGTGACAGTTTGTCCGACCTTTCTTTTTCTTGATAGCCTTGATAGTTTGAGAAGTACTGGTCAGGTATTTTATAGGATGTCCTTCTGTTTAGATTTGTTGTTTTGCTCACAATTAAGAGTGGAGTTCTGTGTTCTTGGGAAGACCGCAGAGGCAAATAGCCGTACTCATCACCTTTATCTCAAGGGTATGTACAATTTAGCTTATCACCATTGATGTTGACCTTGATCACAGGTTGAGATGGTTAAGGCTTTTCCACTGTAAAGTTACTTTCCACTATTCCCGGCAGTGGACTCTTAGGAAGCAAATCACTAGGCACAGGCTAGACTTTAGAAGTGGGGAGTTTTGCTCCATAGTGTTGGGTGACCTTTTTAATGTAAAAAGGTTTCTTTACATTAAAGAGAGTCATTAAGATGGACAAGTGGATGAAGGGGGTTTAGTGATTCTCGTCCCCTCCAGGAGGGCTGGCGGGGAGCGGAACAGGACCGAGCGCTGGCGACTGGGGAGCTGCGCGGTATAGACCTCCCGGAACCCGCCGGGTTCTGGCCGCGTCCGCCAGCACGGGTAAGGCGGGGACTGCCTGCTCCGGGGTAGCTAAAGAAGCTCCTGTCCTAGGTCAAGGTCGGCCCTCACCTGGGGGTGGGGCCGCCTCAGGCCCCGCCCCCGGCGCACGCGGCTCCGCCCCAGGGCGTGCTGGAGCGGACGCGCCCGCGGACTTTTCCGCGCTGCTCCTCCTTCTTCCTCGCCCTGAGTGCTGCGGCGCTCGCCACCCGCAGCGCCCCAGAGCTTGCCGAGCACCCCAGAGCGCCCCGAGTGTTCCAGAGCGGGAGTGGGACAGACCGGAGGACAAATCCGAGACGCCGCGCCCGGGACGTCCGCGGACAGAGCCGCTCCTGTGCGCGTTCGCGCTTGCTACCCACGTAGCCCTGGCCAGGTGAGTGAGGGTCTCCGGCTGCACTGGGTCCCGGGACCTGGCGGCGGCGGCTCACCGCGGGTCCCGCGGGCGAGGCCGGGAGCTGCCCGCGTCCCTCCCAGGCCTGGCCCTGCGACTTCCTGGTTTGCTTGGTGCGGGGGATGGGGGTGGGGTAGGGACTCAGGGTTGGGGGTAGAGACTCAGGGTTGGCGGTAGCTCCGGGGGTGAGGCGCTGGTCTCGGGCGCGCTGTCCCGGCCTGGCTGCCCCTGCTCGATCAGCGGCAGAGTTGGGGGCTGGTGTTCTGTTGGATCGGGCGTGCACAGTCTGGGCCCGTGGTGGCTCAGGCCGCGTGATGTTGTTGCGCTGCGGAAGTCCCGGATCCGGTCCCAGTAGGGGCTCAGTTCGTTTTTGGGAAGGATCGGGGTCGGGGGGCTCGGACTGCGGCGGGGTGAAGCTGCGAGCTGATGGCAACTGGGTCGTGCGAGGGAGAGCCGGTGGCCCCAGGTCCTCCGATCCTGCGAAGTTCTCGAGAATGTGTGCCCTTCCAGGCCAGTATGTGCTGAGAGCAGGCGGAAAAGGCTGCCTTCAGGAACTTTCCTTTGGTGCAGGGAGTGTGCAGGTTCCAGAACTGCACTCTACCAAATATTTGAGAGAAGACAGAATCCATCCCAGGTGCTTTGTTCACCTGTGTGCTCACCTTTCCTTTCTTTTTCCCTTCTCCAACCCTGATCCCCAGTTTCGGGGAAGGATTCTTGGATCTGTGTCTCCCAGTGGGCTGCTGTTGTCCAGTTCAGCTCAGCCCCCTGAAGGCCCCAAAAGGTGGAAACCAGGCTGTTGGCTTAAAGGAACAAATCATCTAGTGGTTTGTCACCTAGAGAGTCTGGAGGGAAGGAGGCAAGCTAGCCAAGACTGGCCCAAGCCAGGAACAGTCTGCCCTGCCCCTCTATCAGTGGCCTTCCCAGGGAAGATAGGACAAATCTCTGCATCCCTGGTAACCGAGCTACACTGCTCCTTCTGGGATTTCTGGCTGCGTTGACCTGTGAGGAGTGGGCCTCTGCCCTGCCCTTCCCAAACAGCAGGAACACAAGGCTTGCAGGGCGGGGCAGGGCAGGGCAGGGCCGGGAGCTGGATGGGCAGGGACTGTTACCTTGCTCTCATTGTATTCCTTCATTCCTTCATTCCTTTAGTCCCCTGTCAGGCCAGGAACTTACCTGGCCTCTTACTTCAAGGCACTCTACTGAAAGGTTGTCTGTGGAACAGACAGGAGAGGCAGGGCAAGGTGCCAGGGGATTTCGTTGTGTTGGCATTGGTTGCTCATACCCACATACCTCCCTTATCTCTTGCTGCTTCTTATCTCTTGTGCCTTGGCCTCCTCATCTGAAAAATGGGATGATGATGATGATTGATGATGATGATGATGATGATGCCACCTAACTGATAAGTGTATTGTGAGGGTTAAATTAGTTAATAGATTTTTAGCAACCATACAGCTCAGGCACTGACTCTTAGAACAGGTGTGATTATACCTGTGTGTCCAGAGAGATGTCACTCAGATTAAGTGTAAAATATAGCAAGGACTGACTCAAAAATATTCACCTGTAAGTGTGAATGATAATAATATAATTATAATAGCTAATTATTCCCTGAAAGTCCTGCTGACTTGGACTGCTTTTCTCCTGAGGACCACCCCCTCTGTCTTAGCTCATCTGTTCTCTCTCCTGAAGTGTTTCTGGTCTCACCGTTGTTCAGGGCCCAGCTGGAAGACACCGTCCTCCTGGGAGCCCTACCAGTGCTCGCTCCCCAGCAGGAAGGAAGGGGACGTGGCTTCCAGCTCTGCAGCCCTGCCCCTCCACTCCTGAGGCACTGACCCATTTCTTTTGTTTTTCTTAAGAAATCTTCACACACATAGAATCCATCCGTAGTATACCGTCAGTGGCTCACAATATCATCACCTAGTTATGTATTCGTCACGTGATCACTGACAGTTCTGCCTTGTGTTATATTTGTATGGCCACGTGTCTTGTCTGCCCTGCCTTCTGTCTCTAGAGGGTAGGGACTGTTCCTTTTTCATCCCTTGGTCTCTCACAGTACCCAGAATGGGCTTTGCTGAACATGGAAGCTTGGCAAATGTTAGTTGTACAAAAGAGGCAGGCCAGGGAAGGAAGTTTGTGTAGAAAGCTGGTCGTTAAAATACCAGCCTTTGAAGGATGGGTTTGGATACTTGGGAAAAAATGGGGTGGGTGGGAGTAAAATGAGTCCAGGCCGGAGGTGGGACTAGGCCACTGGTTCCGAGGACGAATAGGAGTCCATTTTGACATTTTTACTTAGGCAGGATGGGGGTGAGAGGATCTCTCCTGAATTGCGGTATTTGAAGGGCAAAGTCATTATAGAAGCCTGCCCTGAGCTGGTTTAGAAGGGATGGGCAGTTTGGGATGTCTGGAATGAGAGGGGAGCCAGAATAGGTTAGTTAGGGTTCTTGGGAACTCAAAGCAGAAAAGAGGATAAGGAACTCAATGTGGACAGGAGATAAATGTGGAAATACAATTTTGGAGCTCTCTGTGCTGGGTACGAGATGTTCAGATAGCTCAAGACCTTTTTGGAGTTATTTCCATCTTGTCACTGCTACAGCCTGACGCAGTCCCTAGCACTTGGTCCCCTGGGGGCTGGGGCAAGAGTGTGCATGGGTGTCGTTCAGAGCCACAGCCAGCAGACAAACTCTCCGGTTTCTCTGGAATTGTTTGTTTTACAGCACCTTCTGATCCCAGTGCCTCTAGAATTTCATGAATTTGAGTGATCCACTGAATAAGAAAGCTCTTAGAGGAAATGAAGATGGTAATGTTTCTCTGGCAGAAACTTGCATTTTAGAAAAGGAATTTTTGAAATTCAGTGGTGCGTCCTTATACCCATTAAAATTGTGCCACATCGGGCATACTGGTCCTCATCCCTGGAACCCATGAAATCAAGGCCTGGCAGTCAGGGTTGTCGCTCTTTGGGAGGACCCTAAGCGTACAACCTGTACAGCAACTCAGCCACAGCAGGCGCTGCTTACACTAATAGGAAGAAGTTATCGGAACCGGACCCGGTTCTGGTCCATGCCGTGCAGCCAGGGACAAGCCCTTGAGCTGTGCAGGGCCCTAGCGTTCTGGACAGTAACACACCCATCTCAGGTGGTGCTTTGGAGAGTCAGATGAGACGTTTGCAAGGAGGGTTTGAGACCAGCTTGGGACCTGGTGTTGATAGTGTCCATATCGTGGTGTGTTCCCATGAGGGTCTGGAGTGGAGGTGGGGTGTGCAGTGAGTTTGAAACCAGGTTCCATGATCTCTGTGTCTAGTTTTCCAGGGGCTGGGCTCCTGAAGGTCCCAAGGCCTCAGAGAGCAGAAATTGCTTCTGAAGTGAAGAAGGAAATCAGGGGCCCTGGCCTCTCCCACATGGGGTATTGGGAGAGGCTGGCTTGGGGGACAGTGAGATGAGAGGAATCTGGGTGACAGTAGAGAGGAGAAACTGCTAACAGGGAGGCAGAGGGAGCATGTGGCTGATTAAGCTGAGGAAGTGGCATCCCTGGGGGGGGGGGTAGATGGAGGAGGGGCCGGATAGCAGGCGTGTCCACCGAAAAGGTCATGACTATTTTTAGGAAGTTAGTGACGATGCATGTTTCTTTTGAAGTCAGCGTTTGTGAGTCTGCACAGTTTGCCTAGCCCTGTGCTGTGTGCACAGAAGGAGAGGCCTCCCCCTCCACCCCTAGGCCTGTCTCCCCGGATGTCCCTGAGACATGGGACATCGGACGGGATCCGGGTTGAGGGTGGGGGAAGATCATGGATTCCGTTTTGGATATGCGTTTGAGGGCCTTTGGAGATATCCAGTTGGCGGGTGAGCCCAGAGCTGCGGAGAGGTCTGGGCAAGAGAAGCATTTTTGTCTAGGTTGTATTTGAGGTCAGAGGCATGGTGAGATCGAGGAACATGCCTGGAACAGCTGAGTCAAAAATGATGCGTCTGCCAAGGAGTCAGAAGAAGAGCATCCTGAGAGATGGAATTTAAATGCAAGTTCCTGCATCACCGAAGCCAGGAGAGGTGCTTCGGTAGGAAGGAGTGGCCGTGATGCAGAGGAGGCTCAGCTGCCTTAGCTGGTGAAATGATGACAGCAGAAGTCAGATTGAAATGGATGGGTAGAGAAGTAAGGGAGGTGAGGATCTGGGGACACCAGGAATGAACAGGGCCTTGAAGGGGAGGAGAAACACAGGAATGTAGCTCTAGGAGGACACTGATGGAGAGTTTGGTCTGTTTACCTCATCCCCACCTTCCTAGGTCTGTTCTTCCCAGAGGTTCACAGTGTCCATGAGCCACAGCTGGGACATCCCTCTCACTCCACTCCGTGCTAAGGTTTACTCCTTTCACTGAAAGGGATTCATGCTGCACTCCTTACCCTGCAACTTCTGCTTTTCAACTTCATTTATCACAGACGTCTCTCCAGGTCACAACAGCTTTGGAATGTTCAGGAGTACCACTGTACCATAATTTATCCACCTTTTCCCTTATAATAATGGGGATGGAAATGATCATTTTTAGTGACTTCAAACAGTGTTGGAGGAAATAACCTATGTGGACCCTGATTGAAATGTCTTTAAGTGTATTTGTTTAGAAAGAGTTGATGTTTTAAATCACGAGACCATAATCAGATTATGGTCTCATGCTTTTTATTACATATTATGAATGGGATCCTAACTGAATAATGCTTGATTAGAAAAAGTTGTTTGTATCCCTTTAATTTTTTAATTTTTCATCATTAATTAATTTCAGCTTTTTTCTTTATTCATTCCCTCTTGGTTTATTTTGTTGTTTTTTAAATTTCTAAATTGATTTAATTTAGTTTTGGTCCTTGTAAAATTAATAAAAATATATTAAACACAACATTTTTCTTGAAGTGCAGCTCAGGCTTCCTTTTTTCCTGGTATAGGTTGCTCACTTTTCCATTATTTTCTAGTCACTGTATAAATCAGTTTTGTTTTTTGATCCAAGGATTATTTAGAGGTTGGGGTTCTGAATTACTGAGCAGGTAGTTTTGTTTTTTTCTGGGGGGAGGGGCATATTTTATCATTGACTGACAGGTCTTACTGGTGTATGATTAGCAAATGGGATCTGCAGAATCTCTGCTTATATAACAGATATTCTTTGTAACCAGCTGTATGATCAATATTATTATGATCAGTATTATACTTTATGGACATGGAAAAAGAATCTGTATATTTTTGTGGACATAGACTCTAGATATAGCTCAAATTGAGCCTTCCCTCTGTATCCTTGCTAATTGCACTGTCAGATTCTGAGAGCTGTATTAAAAACTCCCACTATAATTTGTAGGAGTTTTAGCTTTATGCATTTGACTCTCATCTTTGGTGTATACTGGTTCATCAAGCTTATCTTTAGGAATCATCCCTTTTGCAATTTGTTATTCTTATTTCATGCTTTTGGACTTAAATCCCATATTATCTATGTTTCAGGGGAATGAATGGCCAAAGATCAGGGAGAATCTCTTCTCCTTTACAGTCCTAAATTAAATAAGTGCATTTATTAGAATGTACATGAAAGGCTCAGAAATTTAAATACAGGCATCAGTCAGAAAAACGTTTAAGCCAAGCCCTTTTATTTTCGCTTCAAGTTCACCCTGCACTGCTAGTGCTCTGATGTCCCCTCCTGTTTCCAAGCTCCGGCATAGGTGGCTTCCTCCCCTGGCTTGACTAGTCCCTGAGAGCCAGGAGCTTAGGACCAGGTGCTGGCTGAATGAGATTGGCCTGCAAACTCCAGAGAGGTGGCTGAGACACTGCTTCTCCCCCTTTGCAGTTACTGTCCCCTTCCTCTAGCTTCAAGTTGGTGGTGACTTGTAATTACACATTTTCCTTCCTCATTTGCGGCATTAACTGCTTTCTCTCTTCTCCAATGGGGATATTACAGGGGATTCGCCCACAGAGACATCCCGGGCCCAAATGTGAGGTATAATGACTTGGGACCCTCTTATGCCCTTTTCTTTGTGTTTTTATGTTTCATAAACATAAA
This sequence comes from Tamandua tetradactyla, assembly GCF_023851605.1. Lineage (NCBI taxonomy): Eukaryota > Metazoa > Chordata > Mammalia > Pilosa > Myrmecophagidae > Tamandua > Tamandua tetradactyla. Next base: position 16,877,162 of record NC_135339.1, on the reverse strand, counting down.
CAAGCACCAAGAAACGAACCCGGGTCTCCAGTATGGCAGGCAAGAATTCCACCACTGAGCCACCATCGCACCAAAACAATATATCTTTAATACTGATATTTCCACTTTTGATTTTTCTTTGCATTTACGTGGTGTGTTTTTGCCCAGTCCTTAATTTTTAACCTTTCTCTCTCACATAAACAAGAATGTTTCTCTTTTAAGTCAGCACTTGCAAGAGTGGGTATGTAGAAAGAGACAGCAGAAGTCGGCGATAGCAGTGAGCCCCTTTGGTGGTTCCTCTCTTTTGATAGAGGAATTCAGCTGTGCTCATAATGGACATACCTGATTTTACTCCTTGCACCTTTTCTGTTTATTATTTATTATCTTTTGATTTTCTTTCCTGTTGTTATTTTTGCTGATTTGGTTAAGCTTCTCCTTTCCCTTCCTCACCCCCACCGTCAGGATACAGGCTTGGGCACGAAATCAAGAGTCGCTTCTCTCTCTTTCCAGAAATAGGAATCCCAGGTTCATAGTTTGTTGCACGGAGTCGTCCAGGCACCCAGGCTCCTGTAATGTTGCTTCCCTTCCAGCCTTCTCTAGAACTGTGGTTCTCAGACTTCAGCAAGTATAAGAATAACCTGGAAGGCTTGTTAACACACAGATTCCTGGACCCTAGCCTTGAAGATTGTGATACAGGAGATCTGTGGTGGGGCCTGAGAATTTAATTTCTAATAAATGTCCAGCTTGTACTCTTGCTGCCCGTGTTGGGGCCACACTTTGGGCAGCACATCTCTAGGGGCTTCTCCTTACCTGTGTGGTCCACGGCAGCTTGCTTTTGCATCCACAAGACAGGGCTGTCCCTAGGTGCTAGGGAGGCTGGGAAGCATGGTCTTGATTTGTGGCTGCCAGGAACCACGTACAGTGATTTTTCTGTTACTAAAGCAAGAGGGGACAGATGGATACAGGGGGGAAAACAAATTTCTGGAACACCACCTACTGCTTTTCTTAATTGGAAACTGCTATTTTGCTTACCAGTTTTGCCACTGGCTATTCCCCTTAGCTAATCCAGTATTCCCAGTTTAGGAAGTGAGAATGACAGTGGCAAAACCAGCTTAACCAAATCAGCAAAAATAACAACAGGAAAGAAAATCAAAAGATAATAAATAATAAACAGAAAAGGTGCAAGGAGTAAAATCAGGTAGGTGTAGTATGAGCACAGCTGAATTCTATCAAAAGAGAGGAACCACCAAAGGGACTCATTGCTATCGCCGACTTCTGCCATCTCTTTCTACGTACCCACTCTTTTAAGTGCTGACTTAAAAGAGAAACATTTTTGTTTACGTGCAAGGAAGGCAGCCTCTGTTCCTGTGGGTTGGTGCATAAGCTGCAAACTGCTTCTAGACTGTTCCTGGTAGGGCTGGGAGCGCTGCACTCTGCCACTGGAGCCACCTCCCGATCTTCCAGGCCCCCTGGGGCTGGGATTGGGTGGCCCTTCCAAGACCCTACTCTGGGACGGGGAGTATCTTGCAATATTACCTTCTCCCAACTCACCTTCTCCACCATGAAGAATTACACACTGGTGACTATTTCCAGGAGAGTTTGGAGGCAGAAGCCATTTGAACCCTGAGCTCACCAAGGCCTGAGGCTCTTTGTGGTTTCTAATACCCCAGAGAGGGGTCACAGCAGCTGCTGCCAACAACTTTGTTCTCTGCGGTTGTTGTCATCTCACAGGGAAGTGAATCCCGAGAGAAACAACGGCACAGACGCTCCCCAGGAGCAGAAAAAGCCATCTTCTGCATGAGTTGATAATATAGGAAATTATTTGGGAGGCAGCAGTCACGTTTTCATTCTGTCTTTCCCAGGCCAATCTTTACATTTCCCAAGTTCAGTCTCTAGCCAGAAGTATGCTGAGTGTCTGGTGAGCCAGCCTGGGCCACCTGCCAGGCTCGAGACCTCAGGCGAGGCCCCTCTGCTCTCAAAGAGAGGTGTCTTTTAGAACCGATTCACCGAACTTGAGTTCAGCCTCTGGACGTGGTCCTACATCCTGCCCCTCTTGCCACCCTGCAGCCTGCTTTTCCTGGAATTTCTCCAGGCCGGGCAGCCCCAGGTGCCAACCCTTGGAGGGCAGACTCTGAGGCCCAGCCTGGCTAATATTTGACACGGGCTCCAGCTATTTTTAATTCATGGCATATGGGTGGAGAGTTGAATATTTAACGTGCACCTTCTGTAGGCTTTTTGTTTAAGGCCTGGGAAAATAAGTTTGGGGCTGGTGGAGGGCTGCCCTGGGGCTCAGGCTTGCTTCTATGACTTAATGGCCCCTGTGACCCAGACTTCCAAGGTGAGCTGGCGCCCTGCGAGGGCAGGACACAGGGGCTCTTGTCTTACCCTGAACTCTGAAGGTCCTGTCTTGGGGTGGGAGGAGGAAGAGGGCAATGTCCTAGATACGCCCTCTCTGCCACCAGAATTCCCGGAGCCTCTGTACCAATGGGGTGGTTGGAGCAGGTGCTGCACAGGATGTGGAAGCAGTGGTCAGGATTGACAGATGTGCCTGCCCCTGTCCACGCATGCAGCATGGCCTCCTGGAAGGGATGGGTCTCCCATCTGTCTCAAAGGATGGCCAGTACTATATAGGCTTCTCGAAGGCAGAAAGAAGATAAGAGGGCATAACCAGGCAGAGGGAGGCTCTGAGCAGAAGTGCTGAGGGAAAGAAAGGCTTGGCTCAGCTCTGGATGTGCATTTCCCGTGGGCCTTTCCATTCCATGTCTACCTGGGAGCGCTTTGCATCGCCTCGCTCTTCCTCAGTGACGCAGGGTCAGTCTGGGCCCAGCGCCCCTTGGAGCTCGGCGCTCCTGTGGCCCAGGGGTCAGCCCCATCCCAGAGGTCCACAGGAGAAGTCATCTCCAGTATGAGCTGTAGCTTCTGGTAAAAGGAATTTCTTTTCTTCCTACTGAGGCCGACGTGGCTGGGTGGGGACTCTGTCAGCCCTTGAAAACTGCTTTCTGAAGGAGAGGTTTCCTGAGGCTTCTGAGCAGGACAGAAGTGCCTCGGGCATTTGGAGCTGGAATAGACACCTTCTTAAGTCTTTCAGGTTTGAAGGGGCTGGGCCTTCCCAAAACTTTAAAAAAACTTTTTTTTTTTTAATTGTAGTAACATACAACACAAAATTTAATTCTTTCAAATGTTCCGCTCAGTGGCACTGATTTACAGTATTGTATTCTCGTGGTCACCATCCATTACCAAAACTTTTTCATCACCCCAAACAGAAACTGTATCCAGTCCCCAAGTGGTTTAATAGGCCTGGGAGGTGGGAATGTCAGGGGCTCCCTGCCGCCTTTAGACTTAGTTTTTAGCCGCCTCCCCCCAATCTGTTGTGAGAGAAGCGTTTGACATACTTTCATAGCAGGTGAGATGGCGACTCACCTCCGACCCGGATGGTCCCTGCTGAGCGCCTATTCCTGTCATTTCAAATGCAGATGCCTGCAGGACAGCCCAGGGCCCTAGCTCAGTGTCACCATGCTAAAATGCAGCATCCGTATTGCCGGTTCTATTTCTCCATTCACAAAGGAAAATTATAGTCAGGCCGAGAGTGTATGTTTTGTAGCAACCCCCCACCCCGTGAAATAAATGTATGTAAACTTCAAAACTTTCACGGCACCCCTGTTCTGGGAAGCACAAGTTGGAAACCGCTGGCCCCTGGCAGGTTCACTCATTTAATAGGTGAGATAGTGGGGGGTGCAGATGGGAGGTGTGCCCAGCCCATCGGAGAGAGGGGCCAGTTTTCTGGACACTCCACCCCTTGACCCACACAGGGAATGAGTTTCCCGAATTCTCAGTCTTCAACCCCACTTTTTCTGGTTGGCTCTTAAAAATCGTGTGTATTTCCCTATAATTGCCCTATTGTGATTATCTTCCCAGCTCAAGGGAATGTCATAGGAGCTGTGATTTCCCTCCTCATGGGGATCCTGCCCAGCTTCGGGTGCCTCAGTGAGCCCCAAGATGGCAATCCCCTGAGGCAAATGTAACTTAAGCTCCAAGCCCCCTGCTCACAGCCCTTCCAAGGCCCCAGAGGTCCTAGTGATAAGTCCGCAAAGTCTTGGAGTTTTGTAAAATTTGCAAAAAAAGGAGACACAAAAGTACCAACAACTTCTTCAACATCCACAGCCACTTCTGACACCAACTGCATTATTGAATCACTTCGGTTCTGACTCTCACCACACGGAGTTGGGCCAGGCCCCACAGTTTCAGGGTGATCCCCTGCAGGATTGTCCTTCAGGCACCATTCACAAGTTTGGGGGCCCAGGGCACCCTCACACCTGACCAACTGGCTACAAATTCCGAGGTTCTCACCACCCCCTGGGACTCAGTAATTCACTAGAACGACTCACAGAATTCACTGACCATTGTCCTGTTTATGGCTTTATTATAGTAAAGGGATATAAGTAAGACGCTCAAAGAAAATATGCTTAGGGCAAGGCCTGGGGGAGTCTCAGATTCAAGCTTTTCCTCTGCACGTGCAGCCAGGGTGCCTCCCTCCCAACACGCTGTCCGTGGCCACGTGATTGAACTGTCTTGAGCCCTTCTCCCTGGAGGCACGAGAGGTGGGCTGAAAAGATGAGGCTCAAAACCCCACCTGACCCCTAATCCCATGTCTGGTCTTTCTGGCGTGGCCAGCACCTCCCCTAAAACTGCAGGTGTGGCCGGCCCACCCTGTAGCGCTGTTGGCATGGGAGCTATCGTGGGTGGTCCTGGGCTCACCTTGAATAACAATGCATAATAAAAGACTCCTATCAAGGGAAATTCCAGAGATTCAGGAACTGGGAACAAAGACCCGCCAAGTTTTTTATTATACTAGGAACATATATATATATTTTTTAATCAGCTTTATTAAGATTTGTTTTTGCGCTATGATTTAAAAATCTCTACTGATTTTTTTAGGACCCCTTTCATTCACATATTGCCTTTTTTTTACTTTTTAAATTATATAATATAACATATATGTAAAGCAAGGAAAGAAAAAAGCAATAGTTTTCAAAGCACTTTTCAACAGGTAGTTACAGGATAGATCCTGGAGTTTGTCATGAGTTACCATACCATCATCTTAGATTTTTCCTTCTAACTGCTCCAGAAGCTAGAAGAAATAAATATTTTTTTATCATCACAATCGACTTTTTTTGTGTGTGAAAAATAACATATATACAAAGCACAGCACAACAATTAATTGTAGAAATGATTCAGACTTTGATATGGGTTATAATTCCCCAATTTTAGGTTTTTACTTGTAGCTGCTCTAAGATACAGGGAACTAAACACTTATCAGTTTAATGATTCAGCAGTCATACTCATTTGTTAGACTGTACCTTCTCCGTTTTAATTTATACTAGGAATAGCTTTTATATCCTTTCTTACAGAGGATCCCTAAAATTGTGTTAGCTTCAGACCCCACAAAATTTGGACCTACCCTTATTTATATATGCAGGTAAAAACCCAGTGACTGGCTGGGGAAAAGCAACTCTGGAAGCAAAGGATTTTTTTTTTTTACCTCATTTTAATTTTTATCCAAGAAATATGTACTCATTTTATTTAGAAAGTAGTTGAATGCTTTCTAAATAAAATGAAAGTTTTATCTACTGTGCTGATGTACTCTCAAGTTAAATGATAGGTGTATGGGTGTTTGTTTTATTGTTATGCTTTATAACTCAGATATGTCATATTTATTGCTACATTATTATGAAAATATTTCATAATAAAAAATGGGAAAAATTAAATATATTGATCTAAAAAGCTTATAATGAAACCAGCAGCCCTTGAAGCACCCCTGCTCTTTTGGTTCTAGAGTTAACTGTTTTTAAACTACCACCTTTAAATAATAGGTTTATATTTTTCTGTTTCTTAATTCATCAATTTAGGCATTATATGTTGATCTGCCCTGTTAAGAATTAATAAATGTACTAATAGCAAATGCTTGTGTTATTATGACCATAATAATATCGCTCATTGCCATGACAAGTAAAGCACCCTGGTCCCATGTTCAGGAAAACATGGCCTCATGTTCCATTATGCCTGGCATTCATAAAATTCCTCTTTTTTTGGCCTGTTTTTCTGTGTATCTGTTGCTCCAAACTGGACTGGTCACTCCCCAGGTCTGCTGCTCAGCTGTCATTCAGGGGCAACTTTTCACATTCTTTTGTGTTAGATTTTCCCTGCTGCAGGATCCCATTTCTTTCTTTCTTTTTTTAATATTTGTATTTAAGAAAACAAACAATACACTTCGAACCACCCAAAATGGATATCTTAATTAGCTTAACCACAGGCATATTTAAAAAATCAAATCTGAAAATTAAGGCAACAAGAAAAGAATCTACAAATTCAGATAGCAAAGTTCTTAAATTCTAAATATTAAACACTAGCTTAAGTACCATTTGACCATTAATTTCTTGATTTTCTCATTCTGCTGGAATCCTCCAAAAGCTTCCTAGGAAAAATGCATGCGAGGTAAGGTTTTTTCCTGTTTTTGAGTCTTTGTATGAAACCTTCATTCCTTCCTCTCAATCAATAGATAATTTAGCTTGTTATAAAACGATAAGCTGAAGATAATTTTCATCCATAATTTTGAAAGCCTAAGTCTGTTGTCTTATAGTTTCCAGTGTGGCTCTTGTGTGCAGCATCATTCCAGTTCCCGGTCCTTTTTACATGACCTTGTTTCCTTTTTTTCTGAAAGCGTCTAGTGTCTTTTCTTTGCCCGTGCATTCTGAAATCTCACAATGAAACACTTTACTATTGATCCTTTTTCAGTCATTAGATTGCCTGTAGGTAGCCCTTTCGACATAGAGACTTATTTTTTTTTCTGTGTTGGGAAATGTTCCTGTATAACTGATAATTTTCTTGCCTCTTTTATTTCTTCCTGAAATTCCTTTTAGTTGGACATTAAGACTCTACGTCTTTTCTTTTTTTTTTTTACATGGGCAGGTACCGGGAATTGAACCCTGGTCCTCTGGCATTTAAGGCAAGCATTCTTGCCTACTGAGCCACCGTGGCCCGCGCACATCTTTTCATTTTTTTAAAAAAATTTTGGGTGACATATATATAACGTAACTTTGGCCATTTTGAGACTTTCCAGTGCACAATTCAGTGGTGTTGGTTACATGCTATCACCAGCATTTATTGCCAAAACTTTTCCATCACCCCAAACAGAAACTCTGTACTCGGTAAACTTTAACTCCCTATTCCCTACTTCCATCCTTTCATTTTCTTATCTTTTCTCCTTCCCTTCTCTTCTCTGGATTTTCTTTTCTTTTTTTTTTTCTTTTTTTTATTAATTAAAAATCAACAAACAAAACAATAAGATATCATTCCATTCTACATATATAATCAGTAATTCTTAATATCGTCACATAGTTGCGTATTCCTCATTTCTTAGAACATTTGCATCGATTTAGAAAAAGAAATAAAAAGACAACAGAAAAAGAAATAAAATGATAATAGAGAAAAAAAAAGTTAGACATACCATACCCCTTACCCCTCCCTTTCGTTGATCACTAGCATTTCAAACTAAATTTAACATTTGTTCCCCCTGTTATTTGTTTTTATTCCATATGTTCTACTCTTTTGTTGATATGGTAGATAAAAGGAGCATCAGACACAAGGTTTTCACAATTACACAGTCACATTGTGAAAGCTATATCATTATATAATCATCATCAAGAAACATGGCTACTGGAACACAGCTCTACATTTTCAGGCAGTTCCCTCCAGCCTCTCCATTACATCTTGAATAACAAGGTGATATCTACTTAATGCATAAGAATAACCTCCAGGATAGCCTCTTGACTCTGTTTGGAATCTCTCAGCCATTGACACTGTGTCTCATTTCACTCTTCCCCCTTTTGTTCGAGAAGGTTTTCTCAATCCCTTGATGCTGAGTCTCCGCTCATTCCTTCTCTGGATTTTCTTGATTTGATCCTCTGACCTTTCTGTTTAACTTTTAATTTCAACCCCATTCTGTTTTCAATTTCTAAAGATACTTTCATATTCTGTAACTGTCCATTTTTAGAATATCTTAATTTGAGGATGTGATATCTTCTCTTAGGTCTCTGATGATATTAATTAATTACATTTTTTTCTTCCAGTTCTCAGCATTGTCTCTGTTTCCTCTGGCTTATTTTCTTTTGTGGGTTTGATTTCTCCTTTTCTTGTTGGAGACTTTGCTCAGATGTTCTGTGAACCTTTGTTTTCTGTTTATATTAAAGACACTCAAATGCTGAATGAAAGCTGTCAGTACCTGGAGGTGGTGGTGATGATTTTTATAAAATCTCAACACCCGTCAGTGTGCTTTCTGAAAGGCCCATGTCTTTCCCCAAAGCCTGGATCACCTGAAATACTCCTCAGCCCTGCCTTTCCCCTTGACCTGCCTCATTCAGCAAGTGTTGTTTGACCTCCCACCGGCTGCCGGGCCCTGTGATACAAGTTGCAAAAAGAAACATGTAGAGAAAGGGGTCTGAGTCCTTGAGACATGCTAAGTCCTTGAGACATGCTGAGAATAATAAACTTGTGCTCCTGCCCTGCCCAGCTGCCCTCTTGGCTGGGGGCGGTGTGGGGTGGGGCAGGAGATGGGTTTTGGGGCCATCCTTGTTATGGTTTTGACTTGTCACTTCCCCTTCTCTGGTTGTCCGTTTCCCCGTTTGTGAGATGAGGTAGGGTGGGCGGTGGGTGGGAACGAACCAGATCCTCTCTAGGGGGCTGAGTAAATTGGCGTCCAGATACATGATTCCTGGCCCCTTGGGGTGTGATTGCCATACTGTGCAAATTGTCCGTCTGCTGACCTTCTCTCGCCCTCTAAGATTTACATCTGCAAAGCCAGCTGGCTGGCTGGGCGTGTCCCTCCTGGCCTCACAGACCCACCGAGTCACCATGGTGACTCATGGTGACTGATAACACAAGCAAACACTCCTTTTTTGAGCTCTTTTACCCAGACATACAGGAGAGGTGAACACAGCCCCTCCTTTCATTGTTCATGGTCACTTTGGGCCTCAGGATAAGCCTTTTTAAATAATAAAAACACCCCAAGCAGACAGTACGATCAGTTGCCTTATCCTCTGCGGCTTCCCGAAGATGCCCACATCCCAGTTCATGGTCTTGGCAGTTTATTGTCTTTCCTTGTCCAGGAAAGCTTGCTGAGCTAGGTGGGCTTGTATGAGGAACTCGAACACAGACCACAGAAGCCTTTCCAAAGAGAAATCCACGGAAGGTTCTGGCGGGAAGGAGAAAATTTGTTGCTATGACAAATTACCACAAACGTCATGGCTTAAAACAACACAGCCTTTTTGTTTTATAGTGCTATAGGCAGAAGTCTGACACGGTTAAAATCAAGGTGTTGGCAGGGCTTGGTTCCTTCCTGGGGGCTCTAGGGAAAGCCTGTTTGTTTCCTTGCCTTTTCTGGCTTGTAAAGGCTGACTGACTGGCTTGGCTTGCGCCCCCCTTCCTCCACAGGTGAGGTCCTCTCGCTTCGGGTCTCTCCCTCTCCCCCTTACTCTTCCGTTGCATTTTTTGCAGGGGCCGGGTGCACGGTCCGGAAATCGAACCCAGGTCTCCCACCTGAAGGGTGAGCATTCTACCACTGAGCCACCCATGCACCCTCCATTGCGTTTTTAACCCAGCTGGGAAAGTCTCACTGTTGGGAGGACTTGCCCAAGTAGATTGGGTCCACCTGGGCAGTCCAGGCTGCTTTCTTCCCATCTCAGGCTCTGGGGGCTGGGATGTGGGCATCTTTGGGAAGCCGCAGAGGATAAGGCAACTGATCGTACTGTCTGCTTGGGGTGTTTTTATTATTTAAAAAGGCTTATCCTGAGGCCCAAAGTGACAGTAGGAGGCACTGCCCTTACCCTGTGGGCTGGACACCAGGAGTTGGAAACTGAGCACCGAGCAAGTCACGTTGTGTGCTCGGAATCTCTAACTCTTTTTTCCCCTCATCAAACGTCAGAACCTGTCCAGTTTGGCTGTTTGTGAGAGCAACACTGGGTCATTTGGTCAGAGAGTGAGGATAACTGTCATAATTTACAGAGCTGTTTTCTGTTCATTCTCTCATTCCATCCTCTTGGTAACTCAGTGGAAGTTAGAGCAAGTTGTGTCTTTATAGTCAGCAGAGAGGCTCAGAGAGGTTACATTGCCTATAGAAGATCACACAGCAAGTGGTGCAGTTAGGACCCAGACCCTGGCCCCCAGGCTAATGCTTCTTCTTTGGAGTTAAAATTAACAGAACACCTACTATATGCTAATAAGCTACAGGGCAGATATATGTATATCAGCACATCCAATCCTCACACCGTACAATGTGATCGAAGTCTTTTCCCCAGTATATTGTGAGGAGAAAGGCTCAGAGAGGTCAAGCAGTATCTCGAAGGTCATTCAGCTAATTGGTTGAACTAAAATTGGAATCATTGTCATCAGACTGCAAACCCTCTGCCATCTGTTACCCTGCTTCCCCCCAGCAGTTAGCATATGACCTTAGAGCTGTGTGGGCTGTGGATGCAGCAGAGCCGAGAAGTCTCTTGTGACTGTCCTGTGACATCTGTGGTTCAGATTGTGGGAGATGGTGGAACTGGCTTAGCCTGTGGGAGAGAGAGTAACTGGGGGTGGTAGAAGAATCTGGGGTTAGACATTGTGAAACTGTGTCGGTGGGACTCGGACGGTGGGACCTGCAATGAGCCATTCCGCTTCCCATTTCCTCCCCAGTTGGGCTGGGGGAGGTGGAGAAGGAGCTGCCTACAGGGCCGTGTGAAGGCTTGTGTTGCACCGGCTGTAACCTAACTGTTGTGGGGCAGTGCCTCATCGGCTGTAACCTAACTGTTGTGGGGCAGTGCCTCATCGGCTGTAACCTAACTGTTGTGGGGCAGTGCCTGGGGACCAAGGTGACCTGGGGGAAGTGTGGCTTTGCTGGGAATGGGGGATTTGGAAGCTCCCAGAGGCAGGACAAGGATGGCTCAAAACCCCTCTCGGACTTGTGCTAAGATAAGATGGTCATTGGCCCTCCAGGGTGCTTCTGCCGGTCCCGGGAGAAACCCCTTCTGACCAGTTGGTATGCCTGGGAGCAGGGCCCCTCCTGGAGAAGTACTAGAGTGAGGACACAGCCTGTCTCCCTCCAGGCTGAACTGCGCTTTGAAACACAACGTACAGCTTCCTCTTTGTGGCGTGTGTGTGTGTGCGTGTGTGTTTTCTTGGGTCCTGACCACACCTCAGAGTTAGGATTTGGTTGGGGGGTGCTGCTTCGGTCGCTGCAGCTGTGTCCGTCCCAAGACCCTCAGCGGCTGCAAGGATTACTGGAGCCTGTCACGTTTGGAGCCTGCTGTCGGCCCGGACCTTGTGTTCCCCCTCGCCCTCAGGCACGTGTGCTCCAAGTCTAGGAATCCTGGATTGGGGCTGGCATTTGACTAAGTGTGAGCTCTGCTGGGAGCTTGTGGTGTGGGCTGGTCTCCAAGGGGGGCTGAGCCGCCGCATTAGGGCTGCCAGAGCTGTAGTGTTCCTGCCCATTCAGTGTCTCCCCCTCTCCGCAGCAGGGGCTAGGGAAGCCTAGAAAGGCCTGGGAAGGCAGCCGTGACAAGGGGTTTCCCTCCGTGCTGTGGGCAGGTCTCCTCTCCAAGGCCTTTTCCAGGTGCTTCCCGCACACCCTACCCCCACCTTCCATGACCTCCCCCCCCACCAGCTACTTGCTTCTGCTGCCCCCATCCCCTGTCCCCTGTCCCTACCCCCAGCTTGGACCAGGCACCCAGGTGTGTGGAGGGAATGGAGGAAAACACTGCCAGTTTCCTGTTGGTGGATTCCTCCACTGGGAGCCTGGAAAGTCCAACCCGGGACCCGCGGCCACAAGGCCGGCGGTGGGTGGAGGAAGGAAGTGGCAGATGGCACTCTGCCCCGCCCCCATCACTGGCCAGCACGCTGTCCTGACGCTTCCTTCCACATTACCCCGCACTCCCACTCCCTTCTCATCCCCACATTCCTCATCCTATATTTTGTTGGTTAGATGGCTCAGGGTGCCTAGGGACCCTCTAATCTTGTTTGCTGTTTTATATATTGGGAAACTGATGTATACAGGTTAAATGAGAGCAAACCTTTATATAGAAATTATAAGTTGTCTGGTGTTCTTTTTTTTAACTTTTTTATTGTAAAATATATATACAAAGCAAAGAAGGAAAACAGCAGTAATTTTCAAGGCACGCAAGTTACAGAACAGATGCCAGAGTTTGTCATGGGTTATTCCACCATCACAGATTTTTCCTTCTAGCTTCTCCAGAAAACTGGAGGCAAGAAGGAATGTTAATATAGTGATCCAGCAGTCAGACTCATTAGTTAAATCCCATTTTCTCTGTTATAACTCCTCCTTTAACCCTTCTCCAAATCTGTAGGGATCTTTGGACAATGCCCCCTCTGACTTTTTCGTGTTGAGAAAGGGTGTTGACACTAAAGGATAGGAGGATGTAATTAATGATAATCTTGGAGAAGCTGGTCCCTCTGAGTTTCAGGATTTATTTGACCCAGGAATAGGGTCCTCTGGGAATTATAGGTTTGGAGAAGGCAAACCTAATATTTGAAATCTTTACAGAGTCTCGGTTCAAACCCTAGGTGTTCTTAAGAGTCAGCAAGATTGATGTTGATTGGGCTTTAGCAAACCGTGGCAATTAGCACCATCTTACTGAAGCTTGCATAAGAGTATCCTGCACAGTAGCCTCTTGCGTCCTGTCCATTTGACCTCGGCCACTGATGGATTACTCTTCTTTTCCCCCTTTGTCTGGAAGGCATTGCCAATTCCAAGGTACCAGGGCCAGCCTCATTCCCAGGAGTCATGCCCCACATTGTCAGGGAGATTCTCACCTCTGAATGGCTCATCCCACCTAGGGGGAAGGGCAACGATTTTTCTTGCAGAGTCCGGTTTAGAGAGAGAAGCCACATTGGAGCAACAAAGACGCTCCTGGAAGCAACTCTTAGGCTTCGTTATAGGTAGTCTTAGCTTCACCTCTGCAGAAATAAGTTTCGTAAGGGAAGCCTCAAAATTCAGGGCTTGGCCTATTTTCTTGGGAGCCCCAATGGTTGAAAAGGGTAACTGGAGTTTCTCAGATTAAGAGTTTAATAGTTCCGTAGATACATATATATTTCTTTTCCATTTAGACCCTCTGAGATGTATCCTGGCAATGTGTATGTTAAGCTATACAGGACCTCATTCCTATTCTGGACTCCAGGAATTTGGGTTGATTAAATGACCTGTTCACAGAGGTTGATTTAGACTGTGTGTTACAGAAAGTTTAGGTTCTGGACATAATAAACTTTTCTACCTTTGGTCTCATACAGTAGGTGAAGGTGTAGAGTTCATACACTATTATCTTCTACCCTGCATTCTGATTTACTTTAGATGTAGTCAGATTGGCTTCTTTTTTATGTATATATAGAATTATTTTATTTTATTTTATTTTAAATGCCATAAAACACCAAACACAAACATTCCTATTTTGATCATTCCATTCTACATATATCATCAGTAATTCACGATATCATCACATAGTTTCATATTCATCATCATGATCATTCCTTGGAACATTTGCATCTATTCAGAAAAAGAAATAAAATGAAAACAGCAAAAAAATTTATGCATACCATACCCCTTAAACCCTCCCTTTCATTGATCACTAGCATTTCAAACTAAATTTATTTTTTAACATTTGTTCCCCCTATTATTTATTTTTATTCCATATGTTCTACTCATCTGTTGGCATGGTAGATAAAAGGAGCCTCAGACACAAAGTTTTCACAATCACACAGTCACATTGTGAAAGCTATATCACTATACAATCATCTTCAAGGAACATGGCTACTGGAACACAGCTCTACATTTTCAGGCAGTTCCCTCTACCCTCTCCATTACGGCTTGACTAAAAAGGTGATATCTACTTAATGCATAAGAATAACCTCCAGGATAACCTCTCGACTGTTTGGAATCTCTTAGCCATTAACACTTTGTCTCATTTCACTCTTCCCCCCTTTTGGTGGAGAAGGTTTTCTCAGTCCCTTGATGCTGAGTCTCAGCTTATTCTAGAATTTCTGTCCCACGTTGCCAGGAAGGTCCACACCCCTGGAAGTCATGTCCCACATAGAGAGGAGGAGGGTGGTAAGTTTGCTTGTTGTGTTGGTTGGAGAGAGAGGCCACATCTGAGCAACAAAAGAAGTTCTCTTGGGGGTGACTTGTAGGCCTAATTTTGAGTAGGCTTGACCTATCCTTTGTGGGGTTAAGTTTCATATGAACAAACCCCAGGACTGGGGGCTCAGCCTATAGCTTTGGTTGTCCACACTGCTTGTGAGAATATCAAGAATTCAACTTGGGAAAGTTGATTTTCCCCCTTTCTCACCATTCTCGGAAGGAGACTTTGCAAATACTTTTTTATTCAATGTTCAAATCACTCTAGGATTTATTGGGGCATCACTCTGGACAAAGCAACAAAATCTCATGTCCTACTCAAGGTTCCATGTACTTATGGTGTTCAATTAAGCTGTCTACATAAGTTATATTAGGAAATGCACTAGTCAAAATATAAATTTTACACCAAATAAACATTTTTTGCTTTAGTCTCACACATAAGTTGAAAATTTTAAATATTAATTACCATCTGTTTTCAGCACCCTGCAGTAATGACATTCCTTTGTTCTTCCTCATGCAAAAAAAATATAAATACAAATTTATATTTTTTAAATTTGTACATTTAGTCACTATCATTATACACTCTAGGCATTCCTAGATTATACCATTTCAATCTTTATCGTCTATCTTTCTTTCTGATTTCATTTGTGCCCCCAGCCCTCCTCCCTCTATCATTCTCACATTCAGCTTCATTCAGTGTTTTAACATAATTGTATTACAGTTAGGTAGTATTGTGCTGTCCGTTTCTGAGTTTTTACATTCAGTCCTGTTGCACAATCTGTATCCCTTCAACTCCAGTTACCCAATATCTTACCCTATTTCTATCTCCTAATTGTCTCTGTTACCAACAGAATTTTCCAAGTTTATTCACTAATGTCAGTTCATATCAGTGAGACCATTCAGTATTTGTCCTTTTGTTTCTGGCTAATCTCACTCAGTATAATGTCCTTAAGGTCCATCCATGTTGTTACATACTTCATAACTTTATTCTGTCTTAGAGCTGCATAATATTCCATCATATGTATATACCGCAGTTTGTTTAGCCACTCGTCTGTTGATGGACATTTAGACTGTTTCCATCTCTTTGCAGTTGTAAATAATGCTGCTATAAACGTTGGTGTACAGATGTCCGTTTGTGTCCTTGCCCTCATGTCCTCTGAGTAGATACCTAGCAATGGTATTACCGGGTCATATGGCAATTCTATATTAGCTTTTTGAGAAACCGAAATTGGCTTCATTTTAAACTCTTAATTGAGGCCTGATCTCTTTTCTTGGTTACTTTACCTGTAATTATATATAGCTATGCTAATTTTCAGTGCTACAGCACTCATTTTTGGGTCTAGAGTGTCAGAGCGTTACTCAGAGTTCCAGGGAAATATATGTCTGGTGTTCTTTTAAGTACTTTACATACATTCACTCATTTAACCCTTACAACAAACCTGTGGGATTGGTATTAAACTATTACTGCCCCCATCTTACCGATGGAGGAGACTGAAGCCTACAAAGGTTAAGTAACCTGCCCAAGTTGGTGAGAAGCAGAACCGGGATTGGAACCTGTGCTGTGTGGCTTCAGAGCCCACTCTCGCCCCACCACCGCACACTGCCCTTAATGAAGTACCTGGGATCACACAGGGAACACCAGGCTTAGAAATCAGATGTCCTGAGACCTAACCCCATACTATTCTACACACCCTTATTTCTCAAGCTTCCTTTCTTGAAATACTGCTTCCTGGGGCCAGTGGGCTCTGTGAAGAAAATTAGCCTGGTGATGAAAGGACTGGTCTTTGGAGCCTGACTGTTTGGGTTTGAATCCTGGCTTGGCTGCCCACTGGCTGTGACCCTGGGCAAGTTGTATCATCTATGGCCTCAGTTTTCTCGTTCTAATAAGGGAATAACGTTAGCATGTATCTCATTGGGCTTTAAAGTTAACTCTCACGGGAAGCACTTAACATAGTACCTGCCATAATAATAAGTGTTCAATAAATGTTAGCTATTGTTACAGTCTAATATGTTTGGAAAGTTTGGGAATAAAGTTGTCAGGCTCCTTTATGCTCTTGTGACTTGGTTCTTTTCTTGGAAGAGGATATAGCAGGCAGCATTTTCCAGCCTTTTTGGGTAGCGGATTTTTTCCCTGGGTACTAAATTTGCAACTTGCGATACAATTAGTGCCAGAGAACACAGTTAAGGAAGCACAGAGCTGCACATCACACTGCCTCTTTCTGGTTGGCCAGCCTGGTCTGGGGATGGGCATCCAGGTTAGACCTGTGCCAGGTTTTCTTCAGGATTTGTTCCTTTCCATTTTTTAATAGGAGCCATTTTCATGGGTGTGAAATGATATCTCATTATGGTTTTGATCTGCATTTCCCTGATGGCTAGTGAAGTGGAGGATCTTTTCATGTGCTTTCTGGCCATTTGCATATCTTCTTTGGAGAGATATCTATTTAAGTCTTTTGTCCATTCTTAAAAATATTTATTTATTTTTCTTTTGCCCATTTTTAAATTGGGCTTTTTGTTGTTTCCTTGAAGGATTCCTTTTTATATTCTGGATATTAAACGTTTATTGGATGTGTGGTTTCCAAATATCTTCTCTCATTGTGGTGGTGTAGTACTTTGGTGATAAGTATTTGGAGGCACGAAGGTTTTTATTTTGAGGAGTTCCTATTGATCTGCTTTCTCCGTGGTTGCTTGTGCTTTGGGTGTCTCCCTTCTCAATTAAGATGAATCAGCCCTGAGTCCTCTCCTGGTATAGAGGCCAGATCTCAATGTAGAGTTCCAACTGTGTTGTAGTTATGTGTTTTTTCTGAGAACCTAATATTAGAAATATGGAAATTACTTTTTTATTATTATGAAATCATACCATGCCTGTGACTTGCTTCCAAATACTATGGGGGCATAGGTGGGGGTGGGATGAATCAAGATTGGCTTGAGGTGATGATTGTTCAAGCTGAGAGTAAACAATTTAGTATACTGTTCTATTTTGCATATATTCTCTATAATAAAAAGCTTTTTTTTTTAATGTCAATCATTATCAGGCAGTGCCCCGTACCATAGTTCAGTCTTAGGAATTCCAAAGCCACGGTTACTTACGTGGGTCTGTGGGGCCTTTAATAGGTATCCCACATCCAGGGGTGAAAGTCTCCCTGGTAGCATGGGAGATGACCTCCAGGATGAGTCTCCCTTGTACCGTGGGATCAACAATGCCATCCTGACTAAAAGGGGGGAAAGAAGTGTAACAAATAAGGTACCAGTGGCAGAGAGAATTCAGATAGAGTTGCGAGGCTACTCTGGAGGTCACTCGTACGCAGGCTTCAGTTAGATATTGCTACATATCTTAACTTGCTAACCCCCAACCAAAACCATTCCACCCGATCCTAAGGAACACCTAGAGCAATATATAAGATTCTACAAAGGTTCCATGCACAAGTGTAACTTTCCAGAAAACTACAACTTCCAGATGAGTCCATGGACCGATAACTTCTGAAACTTAGAGTGTCCAGCCTCTCTCCAGAACATCAGCTAGTTCCATCTCCCTACCCCATGTTATTGACAGCCTCTTCCAACATGAAAAAGTTAGAATGGCTGTAGCCCAAATACCCCTAAAGAATGGTATAGAAAGATCAAAGGTGATGGTGGAATTATACGGAGAAGATAGGGTTTAAACAAATGGATATGATTGCTGAATCATTAAATTGGTATTTCTTTTAGTCTCCAGTATCTTAGAGCAGCTAGAAGTAAAAACCATTCTTCAAATTGTGGAATTGTAACCCATACCAAACTCTGAAATCTGTTCTATAACTAATTGTTGTGCTGTGCTTTGAAATTTACTGCTTTTTTGTTTATATGTTATTTTTCACAAAAAAAAAGTCTATTATAATGAAAAAAGAATAGTTATTCCTTCTAGCCTCCTATGTTCTGGAGCAACTAGAAGGAAAAATCTGAGCTGATGGAATGGTAGCCTGTGACAAACTCTGGGATCTGTCCAGTAACTTCATGTTAAAGAGGGCTCTGAAAACTTGCTTTTTTCTTTCTTTGCTTTGTATATATGTTATATTATACAATAAAAAAAAGTTTTAAAAAACACAACTAGACATTACCAATAATTTTTAATGAATTTTTAGTCTTGTAGATTTAAAAAGAAAAAAGAAAGTGGCCCAGCTTCTGCGGCCGACTGTGAGTGAGTGCTGTGGCAGAGCTTGGGTAGTTTCCGGGAAGTGGTGTGAGCTGAGGTGCCTCAGGGTTTCTGGGCCCTCCTGGACGGACACAAGGAATGGCTCCTGCAGACCCCTGTTCCAGTCCCGCTGACTGCACTGTCTCCCTCTGCTCTTGGAGGCGTATGTGCAGCTCCAACAGCAGGAACAGCTGGGAATGCCTGGCCCAGGTGGACGCACTCCCAAGTTTGGGCACAGTTAGGGCAAGGAGGGTAGGGGAGGCCTTGTGGCTGCAGGTCTGGTTCCCCTGAGAGCCCTTTCCCTAATGCGTGTGTGACCCTGGACTATTTTAGATAACAAACGCAAGGGTGGTGGCAACTAGATAATCTCCGTGTGGACGTTTTGTAAGTCTCTAACTCTAGGATTTGGAGTGAGACGCTAAAGAGGTGTCCCCTTCTGCGGTCCTAAAGTACAAGAGGGAAGATGAACCCTGAGAGGAGACGCAGTTCAGGCCCCGGGTCATGCTGATGGGGCAGCTCAGCCTGGGCTGTGAGGGGCTGGCTCCAGGCCGGGTGAGATTCTTTTCTAGGTAGGCTGCATCTGGGCCACCTCAAGCAGACATTGCTGTCTCTCTTGGGACCTCCTGACCTGGTGACCAGAGTGGACCCCTGTTTGCACCTTGCTTAGAGGGTGTTGCCTCCCACTGTCCTGCTCAGTGACCCAGGGAGAGATACCCAGCCCTCCCAGGGCGGCGGAAGGAGGCTGGAGCCACTCACACTGGTGAGAACTCCATAGCTTTTAATCTCCTAATCAGTGCCCGTTGCTTCACCAGGTAGGAATGCAGACCATTAAACCCGAGCCAGTTCAAAGCTAGCTTTGTGCCAGAGTGAAAAGAGTTTTTAGATAAGGAAATAAATCTCTTCCCTGTTTTTAAAAAAATTATACTTATGTATGAACTCACAAACTATATCTAGCTGAATATGCTTTTATGTGTGTGTGTGTATAATTTTAGTCTTGAATTTTACATTAAGAAGTGCCCAGTATTGACTTCTGGGAAAGGGGGGTATGGGGGTAAGAGACTTTGGCTTTTCGTTTTGTACCCTCCTGTTATATTTTTTTCTCTATAGTGTACTTGCATTCATTTTATTTTTTAAAAAAAAATACATCATCATGCATCATCTGAGCTGTGTGGCTTACAGGATGTATTAAAATTTTTGTATAAAAACAAATTAAGCATTTACTACTTTCAAACTAATACACAAAAAAGAATGAAGTCCTGATGTGTGCTATAGCCTGGATAGGCCTGGCTGACATGTTGCATGAAATAAGCCAGGCAGTAAAAGTAACGAATATTCTATGATTCCACTTATATGAAATACAAAGAATAGGCAAATTCATAGAGACAGAGAGTAGATTACAGGTTTCCAGGAAACAGAGATTTATTCCTTGATGGGTTCAGAGTTTCTGTTTGTGGTGATGAAAAAGTTCTGGTAGTGGCTGATGGAAATGTGATAAATGCCAGTGAAGTGCACACATGATAGTGTTTACAGTGGGAAATGTTGTATTGTAAATGTTATCATAATAAAAGTTAGAAGTGTGTGTGTGTATATACATATGTGTGTGTGTGTGTGTGTGTGTGTGTGTGTGTGTAAAAACATTTTGAAAAGGATACACAAATGACTATCCCAGCAGCAGGCCTGCTCTTTTGGGTCCCAAGAGACAGGAGGTTTCACAGTCCGAGCTTCTGGTCCCAGCTGGTACTTCCCAGCCTCTGCCTCCTCTCCACATTAGCTGCTGCAGCCATTCCATCCCTGTCTGAGCCCTGTGTCGACCCTCTGAGAAGGACACTTCTGTGTCCTTGTGGCACTGCCACCTCTCCTCTTTTCCCTCCTGTGACCCTGGAATTGGGCAGGCCCCTAGAAGGTGTTCACAGCCCAGCCCACGGCTGGAAGCCTGCATCTCCATCCCCCATTGTTGGGCAGGGAAGCTGTCAGGAGCCCACTAGAGGTAGGGCGAGGAAGAGGGAGCCGCTTCTAGTCCTGGGCGGTTTTGCTCCTGGCCCAGGATTCCTGTGTTTGGGGACTCTGGCAGGTGCCCTTCTGGGGCCTTAAAATGTGGCAGTGTACACAAATACACAACTCTAGGAGCTTTTTCAGTCCCTGCGAGGCTCCCGAGGCACCTGCCCTATTCTTTCACTAACTACCGCAGGCTTTCTTTTGTGTGTGCTGCTGGGAAGAAGGGCTGGAAGGTGTGCAAGTACTTTAAATAAACGAGTGTTTCCTGCAGTGTTTGGACCGTGAAATCAGCTAAGTCAGATCACCTAGGGCTACTGTTTTGTGTTTCAGATTCCTGGCCTCCTCCTAGGTTAAAGGGCCCAGAATGATTGGGACCGAGGTACCGGCATTTTTAGCAGGCTCTCCAGGTGATTCTTAGGCGTGATGAAGCACCGCTGCAGAAAGTGTGACCCCTGGTCAAGCACCCTCAGCACCATCTGGGAGCTTGTTGGAAATGCAGACTCCCAGGCCCCACCCCAGACCCACTGGTTCAGAGACTCTTAGGGTACCACCCGGTGACCTGCATTTTAACAAACTCAACAGGTGACGGTCTTGCAGACCAAAGTTTGAGCAGCACCAGTTTAGCCAGAGAGAGCCACAGCTGGGTGGAATCAGCGGTAGGTAAGTGTCAGTATTCCCTGGGGAAAGGAAGGGCATGTTTGTGCTGCAGCCTCCTGAGAGAGGGGTAGGTTTCCAAGAATCCAACCCTCCGAAGGCAGCTGACCGCCACGTGCAGGAGTTTCCCAGGGGATCTTGGCCAAGGTGTGGTGGTTGGAAGTGTGGCATGGAACCATGGCTGGAATCACATCAGCGGTGGGAAGCCCCCACCCATGGGTCTTTTTTCTTTGTCAAAGGACAGAAATAGAAAGGTCAGGCCAGAGGGTTTGATACTCCCAGATGGAAAAGAAAGCAGCTCGTGTCCCCTTCCATCGGGGAAGGCGAGGGCTGGACAGGAGTTGGAGTGGGCTGTGAAAGGCCTTAGAACCTCTGCTTGGGCTCCCCTTCCTGTCCAGATATGCAGCCCCAGGATATAGGGTGCCTAGAGCAGCTTTGCCAAGGAAGGCAGGCCTTATGTTTGGCCTTTTGGGAGGAAAAGCCAGAGCCAAAGGTACTGGAAGACTGAAGGGAAACAGATTTCTTAATTTTCAAAACTGTCGACTCCCCCAGCCAGCGAGTTGGATATTGGTCCCACGAGTCTCCTAGGACACATCTCTTGGTGTTGGCTTGTGAGCTTTCAGGGAGGGGAAGAGGAGGGCATGGGGAACCAGGGAGGGGAGCCGGCAGGGGCCCAGGCTCTCCAGGCTGACTGTTGGCTATTCTGCACAGGGTGATTAGGCATGTGTTAGAAGCGCCCTGTAGAGGCCCCCTGAGCCTCCCGTGAACAAGCTGGGAGTGGGAGCTGGTGGTGGGAGCTGGAGCTAGGTGGATGCGCAGTGGGTTGGAAGCACTGCTGTGGGGGCGGACTATGGGGTAGGGGCCTCATCTATAATGACACGGCGGGGGTGTCAGTCCCTTGGTTCTTTTTTTAACTGTTTGCTTGGAAGAACACAAATGCCACGCTTACCACTTCAGTGGAGATAAAGCTGATTTGTATCAGTGCTAAATTTCTGGAACTTGATAGCTGTGCTTACAGTGGCTACATAAGTGGGTGTCCTTGTTCGCAGGAACTGCACACGGTAGTCTTGTTAGAGGAGCATGGTGTATGCAGCCTACCTGTGTTTAGAAAGTGGGGAGAGAGATGATTAGAGAGGAAAATAACAAGTATGGCAAATGCCAGTAGTTGGTAAATCTGGGTGTCTGGGTGGGAACTACCTTGGGTTTCTATGTATTTTTTCTATATTATTTTTAAACTTTCCTGTAAGGTTGATTTCCTCATCAGATTGCTCATTACTAGTGTGTAGAAACTCTACAGATTTTTGTATGTTCGTCTTGTATCCTGCCTCTTTGCTGTAGAGTTTTCAGGATTTTCTACTTGTAGGATCGTGTCGTCTATAAACAGCAGAAGTTTTACTTCCTTTCCAATCTGGATGCGTTTTATTTCTTTTTCTTGCCTAATTTCTCTGGCTAGAACTTCCAGCACAATGTTGAATAACAGTGGTGACAGGGGCCTTCCTTATCTCGTTCCCGATCTCACAAGGAAAGCTTTCAGTCTCTCCCCATGGAATACGATGTTAGCCATGGGCTTTTCATATATGCCCTTTATGATATTGAGGAAGTTTCCTTCTA
Organism: Tamandua tetradactyla; assembly: GCF_023851605.1. NCBI lineage: Eukaryota > Metazoa > Chordata > Mammalia > Pilosa > Myrmecophagidae > Tamandua > Tamandua tetradactyla. Next base: position 16,854,579 of record NC_135339.1, on the reverse strand, counting down.
TTCCTCTCATTTGAAGTGTTTTTCATCAAGAAAAAATGCTGAATTTTGTCAAATGCCTTTTCTGCATCAATCGAGATGATCATGTGGTTTTTCTCCTTTGATTTATTGATGTAGTGTATTGCATTAGTTGATTTTCTCGTGTTGACCCACCCTTGCATACTGGAATAAAACCCACTTGGTCATGGTGTATAATTCTTTTAATGTGCTGCTGGATTTGATTTGTAAGTATTTTGTTGAGGATTTTTGCATCTGAACTCATTAAAGAAACTCGTCTGTAATTTCCTTTTCTTCTAGTGTCTTTGGTTTTGGTATTGGTGTGTCATAAGGTTGAATGTCCTTCAAAATAAAAAGTGGTTTTTAAAAACCAGGAGTTAAGACACTTGGTGTCAATCAAAACCTCAGGAGCTCTCCTAGGCTGCAGCTAAAGGCAGACCCTGAGAGAGACGTAACAGGAATCCACACATGGCGACCTCGTCCAGAAAATCCGCCTGCACCCGTACAGGGCCGTAGGGAGTGCTGCTCTGGGGACGGCCCCTCCTGCACTCCGCAGACGGTCCCTGGGGTCTTTGGTTCTGAAGGGAGCGTGGAGAAAGATTCGAGTGGGAAGCAGGCTTGAAACTCTTTCAGATGGAAAATAGTGGGCTGGAAATGGCTGTTGTTCTGGGAAGGGGAAGACTCGAGAGATCTTCAGTGGGGAAGAGAAGACGACCCAGCTGCTCCGAGTGGGGTTAGACCTGCCCTGTAGGGCCCCCCAGGGCTGAGCCGGTTGCCAGGAGGCAGATTCCGACTATTGGGGTGGGGGTGGGGAGTAGTTTTCTTGTAAGCCCTGCCGGGAGCGAGCGCCCGCAGCCCCTGTTTGCGTGCAAGCAAGGACAGTGCCCGCTAACTGCCACGGGCCTTAGTAGCCAGTGGCTGCTCCAGGTCCAAATCCCCCACCTAACCCTGGGCTGGCTCCAAGCAGGGCCACTAGCAGACTGAATGGACCCTGTGTGGGCTATTTTTTTTTCTTTGCATAAGCAGGCACGGGGAATGTGTGGGCTATTTTAATCTTGGAAGAGCAGCCCTGACTCTGGGAGGCAGGAAGGGCTGGCCTCAAGTGAGTTCAGAAATCCCTACCTCAGTTGGACCTTTTTTTTTTTTAACATAGCAAACATGAACATTCTTACCATATGATCATTCCATTCTTGGTATATTATCCATCAATAACTCATATCATCATCACATAGTTGTATATTCATCACCATGATCATTTCTTAGAACTTTTGCATCAATTCAGAAAAAGAAAACAAAAAACTCATACATACTATACCCCTTACCCCTCCCTCTCGTTGATTGCTAGTATTTCCATCTACCCAATATATTTTAGCCTTTCTTTCTCCTATTTTTTTTCTATACCCCTTACCACTCCCTTTCATTAGCATTTCAGTCTACTAAATTTATTTTAACATTTGTTCCCCCTATTATTTATTTATTTTTAATCCATATATTTTATTCATCTGTCCATATTATAGATAAAAGGAGCATCAGACACAAGGTTTTCACAATCGCTCAGTCACACTGTGAAAGCTTTATCATTATACAGTCATCTTCAAGAAACATGGCTACTGAAACACAGCTCTACGTTTTCAGGCACTTCCCTCAGCCTCTCCATTACACCTTAACTAAAAAGGTGATATCTATATAATGTGTAAGAATAACCTCCAGGATAACCTCTTGACTCTGCTTGGACTCTCTCAGCCATTGACTCTTTGTTTTGTCTCATTTTGCTCTTCCCCTTTTTGGTCGAGAAGGTTTTCTCAGTCCCTTGATGGTGAGTCTCATCTCATTCTAGGATTTCTGTCCCACGTTGCCAGGAAGGTCCACACCCCTGGGAGTCATGTCCCACACAGGGAGGGGAAGGGCGGTGAGTTTACGTGTCATGTTGGCTGAGAGAGAAAGAAAGGAGTTGGGCCCTTTTAAAAGTCGTGCTTTTAACAGGCAGTAATGCATGTGGCAGAAAGGCAGAGGGTATGGATGTAAACAGTAAGCCACTTTCCTGTGCGTTCCTGTGCCATTTTCCCTGCCAAAGGCAACCACTGTTACTCAGGTTTTCGTAACATAGGTGCTCTCGTGTACGTATGTGTGCATATACAAATGTGTGTTTGTATGTTTTCCTTTTTTAAAAGTTAGCTTGATAGACACATAGTCCTGTACCTTAATTAATAACCGTGATGATCATTTCATATCTCCTCTTTAAAAATAGCTATATAATATCCGTTGTAGGTGTCTACTGTAATTTATTTAACAATGGTATTTATATAGAGTTCTTTGCTATTATTAAGATTAATGGTGCAGTAAATTCCATGGCCTTAGGTCGTTTCACCCCGATGTGTAAGCGTGTTTGGGAAATAAATTTGCAAATTAGAATTCCTGGGTCCAAGGGTATGTGTGCACTTTAAATTTTGATAAGCCTTTCCAAAGTGCTTTCCAGTGAGGCTGTTCTTATTTATATTTCACCAAGTGTTTGAGGTCCTGCTTTTCCACAGACTTGCCAGTATGGTGAATTATCTAATTAAAGTTTGTTTTCCAATCTGATAGATTTTTTTAATTAAAATTTTTTAATGTAAATTTTAATTAAATTTTTTATCGAAATTTTTTTAATGTAACAACATAAGAAAACGAACATTCTTACCATATTATCATTCCATTCTTAAATCTGATAGGTTTTTAATTGACAGTTCTCTTGGTATGCTAGTGAAGGTGCACACCTGTGTTTCCTTTTCTGTAATTGCCTGGTCACATCATTTGAACAGTTTCTTTACTGGTTGTTGGTCTTTTTCTTACTGATTTCATCTGTTTTTTTATTATGCAATTTTACTGAGCTATATTCACATACTATAGAATTGTCCAAAGTGTACAATCAGTGGTTCACAGAATCATCCTATAGTTTGTACATTCATCACCACAATCAATTTTGAACATTTTCATTTCTCCAAAAAAATACATATAAGAATGAAAATAAAAAATGAAAAAGAACACTCAAAACATACCATACTCCTTATTTCCCTCTATTATTTATTTATTTACTTATTTTTGTCCTATTTTTTATTCATCTCATCCATACACTGGATAAGATACTGTCAGCCACGGAGTTTTCACAGTCACAGTGTAAAAGCTATGTAGTTTTTACAATCATCTTCTCAAAAATCAAGGATATTGGATTACAGTTCAACAGTTTCAGGTGTTTCCTTCTAGCTATTCTAATATTTAAAAACTAAAAAGGGAGGGATATCTATATAATGCATGAGAATAACCTACAGAATGACCTCTCAACTCTATTTGAAATCCCTCAGCCGCTGACACTTTTTGGTTCATTTCCCTATTTTGGTCAAGAAGTCACCCTTAGATCCCACGATGCCAGGTCCAGGCTCACCCCTGGGAGTCATGTCCCACGTAGGAGGGAGGGCAGTGAGTTCACTTGCCAAGTTGGCTTAGAGAGAGGCCACAAAAGGGGTTCTTTGGGGGTGACTCTTAGGCATAATTATAAGTAGGCTTAGCTTCTCCTTTGCAGGAATAAGTTTCATAAGGGCAAACCCCAAGATCAAGGGCTCAGCCCATTAAATTGGTAGTTCCCAGTGCTTGTGAGAACATCAGGAATTTCTCAGGTCAGAAAGTTTAATATTTCCAGTTTTTCCCCAGTCCCTCAAGGGGGCTTTGTGAATATTTTTTATTCTCTGCCCAAATTACTCTTGAATGTATTGGGGCATCACACTAACCAGTACAAACCCACAGGACCTCACTTCCTATTCAAGGTTCCCTGTAATCATAGTGTTCAAATAAACTGACCGTACAAGTTAAATTAGATAGTGTGTTACAAAAAATATAAATTTTGCACCAAATAAACATCTCTTCCCTGGTCTCACACAGAAGTTGACGTTTTATAACACAGTCAGTGTCATCCTTTACCTTTCAATCTGGTTCACCTTACTCCTAACCAGACCAGCGTCATTCATTCCTCTAGTTGAAGTCAGATCTCTTTCTCAGCTTTTTTAACACTTGCTGTATGGAATAATGCTGATTTTCAGAGCTGCAGCGCTCTAGCTCTGAGTCTCAGATGTCAAACATTTATCGAAATTACGGGAAACGATGAAGTTATACACAAAGAGCTCAGCATCTTAGAGTTTAGAAATAAGTGTTACACTCAGGAGTAGATGTGATTGCTGTAAGAGCTTACTTACAATCTAGGAATCTTTACAATTCTCAGTGTTTGCACCTTATAGCTAGTCCATATTCACCTAATGTTCACCCTTGTCCTCAAGGTCCATTCACCTAGTTGCTTGTCAGTTGAGGTACCCTTGGGCCACCTCCATCCATTGAGAATTGCCGCCGTAAACACCAGTGTGCAAATGTCCAGTGGTGTCCCTGCCTTCAGCTCTTCCAAGCATATACCTAATAATAGGATTGCAGCATCATGTGGCAGCTCTATACCTAACCTCCTGTGGGGCCACTGCACTGCCATCCAGGTGGGCTGCACCGTTTTACTTCCCTAACAGCGGTGAATAGGTATAACCCTCTCTCTACATTTTCTCCAGCACTTGTATCTTTGATTTCATCTTTAAAGAGCTTTTTATTTTAAAACAAGGCCTGTAAAACATTTTTTCTACCTTTGTCATTTCTCCAACTTTATATTGTGTTTTAGAGCTTTGATTTTATATTCTTGGGCTTTGGAGCCATTTCTTACACTTAAATCTAATCTGGCTAAAATTGATTTTGGCGTAAGGAATTAGGGTAGTAACCCAACTGTGCTGTTCTTGTCTTTTAACTCTGACCTGGCTATGGAGGGGCCGTTTGGCGTCATTCTTCTAAGAGGAGACCAGGAGTAGGGAATGGGCTTTGATTCCCAAAGGCCGTCCCTGGTGATGGGTCTCCCAAGGGCAAGGTGTCAGGACATGGGAGCAGCTCCCCCTGCTCTCCTTTGGAGCAGTTCTTCTTTCTGCCTTCAGAAGGTTCCTAGTCCATCATTCAAACCCGCCACGCCACCTCCTCACCAGTGAGGTCTGAGGACTTGGGC